>NC_045628.1:75085340-75685340 GCF_009829155.1 Mustela erminea
GCAGCCATTATGTCAAGGACTCAGAGACCTGGTCAAGGATGACCAGGCCTGAAATTCGTCCACGGTATTTGGCAGTTCAGTATCTTAGCTCAAGAGTTTGGGGGAAGGAGGAGGGAAAGCAAAAAGGACGAATGCCACACTGGCATGGATAAGGCTATCATGTGTCATCTTGAAAAATGTGTGTCACCTTCATTACAAGAGGAGTCACTCTTGTGAGGTTGAGACAGCCCCACACCACAGCCCTGAGTGAGGGTTAGACGGAGTACACAGGACACACTCCCGTATACTTTAGAGAAGCTGATGATAAGGGAAAAAAGATAGTTAGGAGTGGGACGCCTGGGTGGCTCAGTCGGTTAAGCCGCTGCCTTTGGCTCAGGTGGTGATTCCGGGGTCCTGGGATTGAGTCCTGCATCGGGCTCCTTGTCCAGCGGGGAGCCTGCTTCTCCCTCTGCCTCTGCCTGCGACTCTGCCTGCTTGTGCTCTCTCTCTGACAATAAATAAATAAGAAATCTAAAAAAAAAAAAAAAAAGTCTTAAAAAAAAGATAGTTAGGAATTAAAAAGAGTACTGAGGAACAAGGAGACTCTTTTAATTAATTAATTAATTATTAAGATGGAAGAGATGTAAGCATATTACCATGGTAAAGGAGAGTTTGCCTGGGGTAGTCCCAGCTCCCTGGAAAATTGTCAACAAGGCCCCCTTTCCTCTAGCTTTTCCTGGTTAGGACAACACATTATATGGTCATCCTAGGTAGAAGAAACTTGAGAGGGAGAAACAGAAGAGAGAAGTGTTATTTGTTGGAACAAAGTTCTGGAGACAGAGGGAATGGCTCTGGGTAGGTAGGAGGAGGGCCACAGGGCTTCCCCCGGCACAGGAGAGCCATGAGGTGAGAGTAAATGTAGATGTTAACAGGTCATGGGCTGGATGTAAGTTTGTGAGATTTCTTGCTTGACCCTTTCCTCTGGGAAGTGAGCAGCCACGGGATTAAAGGTCAGCATTCAGATTCATGTTCAATTTGCTTTTCAGTCTGTTAGCTCTGAGGCCAATTTTTCCCATAGGTGTTTCCATTGGTCTCCGTAATAAAAGGCAGACAGTGTGGGTAGATCTGAGCTAAGCATGAACCACTAGCTGAAAACATGTGCCCTAAAAGAAGGGAATTTATTCCTGTTACTATGGCTATGAAAATGTTAGCCCAGCAGCATAATAGTATGAGACAGTTCTACACCACGAATGATTGAAAGCGTCTATCCTATTCCTTTGTCATTACAACAGCAGCTTATTACTGAGAGCTTACTATGTGCTAGGAAGAGTTCTATTTTAGATCTAAATTTTAGCGTAACATTGTAAACATACGCACTTTTGTATTTTTATGACTCTCCCTTTTTTTTAATTGATGAGAAAATCCAGTAACTCATCCAAGTTCACACACCTAGGAAATGGCAGAACCCCTATTTAAATTCAGGGCTCACACTCATATCCACTAGGTTATCTTCCTCCTGCTCTCTGTCATTACAATTTGTTGATTTAAGTTCATTTTAGGTCTTCTCCTTTTATCTGCGGCATTAACCAAAAGTTGTCATTATGATACAAATGACCACTGAGTCCCCCCAAAAGAGATGAGACAGTAATCTGATGCGAAGGCTGCTGGCCCGTGGGACTAGAGGCACTGTTAAAGAGGGAATCGGTGCTTTGATGGTTGCTAGCCCTTTGAGATGGCCAGGCTCTGGCTGCTCTGTGAGGTTCCTGGTGGGCATGCTTGAAGAAGCATGCGAGAACCGGATCATTCAGTTTAGGAAACTTGGTCATAAAATCCAGCCATGTGGGCCTTTGCCCAGTAAGGCCTGATCAAGAAGTGGCTCTGCGATGACAGAGGCCACTCTCTGGCTCTGGTCCTTCTCCAGCTGTGGTGAGCTCCCTGGTAATGCGGGGCACACTGGAAACATTCAGGAGCAAACACAGGGCTTTGGAGAAATCTCTTCGATTTGTTATTCTGCTCTCTTAAATATTAATATAATACACAACATGTTTGTTGATAGACAATGTCACTGTCTCCCTTGGTAAATAGGAAAACAATTTCGACAGTGTGGGATAATTATGGATCAATCACTCAAAAAAACTAGTGTCAAAAAATGACTAATAGTAGAGGTTACTGGGGTAAAAAATAAATTGAATTTACAGTTCATGTCACAAGGTTAGTGGTAAGGAGAGTTCTCTTGTCAACACTGATGGGAATATAATGCTGATTTAAGATTTTAATTTGTTGGGTTTTTTAAAAAGATTTTATTTATTTCATTGAGAGAGAGCACACGAGGGAGAGGGAGAAGCTGACTCCTCACTGAACAGGGACCCCAATACTGGACTGCATCCCAGGACCCTGGATCATGATTTGAGCCAAAGGCAGATGCTTAGTGGATTAAACCCCCCAGACACCCTGGGATTTTTTTAATTGGATAGATTTTTACTATTTTTGTCCTTAAAAATTTTTTTTCATTGAATAACTCTATGATGATGGGCTGATTTGTATGAGAATGAAAACCAAGAATAATGTGTTTTATGATACAAATTCAATAACACATCTTATGCTCCCTTGGTGTGTTTGTCATAACCTAACTCAAAATCATAAAATAATTCAACAATTACATAATGTCACTAGGAACCATTTCGTCTCTTTGTTTCTTGGAACATCTTGGAGGAAACTCATTCTTATGCATATTTGAAAATTATAGAGAAACTGTGGCTGCTTATCAAGAAGGTTTTATTTCTTCGTTTGTTAAAAAAGATGGAGATGATAACAACTCTAGGTCCTTCTAGCTTTAGCCCTGGATCTTCAATAGGTGAGCAAAAGTAGGGTCAGGTCAAGAAGGAAGGCATTGTAGGACATTAGTAGGAGGCAGAACACAAGTACTACTTTTCTGGTGGCTGATGAATTCTTAGACTGCCCAATTCATATTGTTGAATGTTGAAAGAAAGAAAGACAGAGCTACAAATATGTTACTGTTAAAAAAATATATTTTGTTTTTTGTCAAAAGTGAATCCCAGCCTTCACACAGAAATTGTCTTCTTTTCTGTTGGTGTATACTCTTAATCACGGAAGAGCAAATGAGTTAAGCCTTTAGTATCATTTCTGTGTGAATGAGACACACTTCTAGGTCTGAGGATAATATGATCAGATCATCCCTGATTTTACAGAAATGACAGGAGTAGGAAAGTTCATCTCTTCAAAGTATGCATGGACAAGTTTTGGGGGGTACTATAGATCTCTGTCAGGCTCTGCACTATAAAGATGAGTACATCCCAGCTCTGGCCCTTCAGGAGTTGGTAGCTGGGGTAGGTGGAGACCCAGCGCACAGAGGGAAAGGTGGATGTAGACTATGAGATGAATAACAAAGCTGCCAATCTGTAGCAAAACTTGGTGCGGTCTCCTCCATCCCTGATGCGGTGGCCCAGACGCTGTGTTATGTCAGTATGTTTTTGGAACATATATTGGAACATAACTTCAGAATTTCATCAAATTTATATTTGTCCTAAGAGGACCCTTTAGGGTTGAGAAAGTGAGAGTACAGTCCAAAAGCAAGCTCCCAAATGAGTGGTCTTCTGAGGAACTAGCAGGTGAATGGAAGTCCTGCTGTTGTCCTTGTGTTGCGTCCCGCATCTCTCTCCCATGTCCAGTGGGATGGAGAGGACCCCCATCTCACCCCACATCAGGGACGGGTCAACAGACGCCCCAGCTGTGAAGCAGGCCTGCCGGGCCTCGTCCCATACCTGCCCCAGACATTACCGCATTCGCTGCTCTGTTTCTGCTTTTTTTTTTTTTTAAGATTTTATTTATTTATTTGTCAGAGAGCAAGCGAGAGCGAGCACAGGCAGACAGAGTGGCAGGCAGAGTCAGAGGGAGAAGCAGGCTCCCTGCGGGGCAAGGAGCCCGATGTGGGACTCGATCCCATGATGCTGGGATCATGACCTGAGCTAAAGGCAGTTGTCCAACCAACTGAGCCACCCAGGCGTCCCTGTTTCTGCTTTCTTAAGTCAGTCCTTCAAAAATGTTTATTTCTTAGGCACAGAAGAAAGACTAAAGGGGCACCTGCATGGTTCAGTCAGTTGGCTGTCTACCACGGGCTCGGGTCATGATCTCAGAGGTCCCGGATTGAATTCCCCATAGGGCTCCCCGCTGGCAGCAAGTCTGCTTTCCCTCTCCCTCTGCTCTTCATCCTGCTGTGTTCTCTCTTGTGCGCGCTCTCTTTCTCTCTCTCAAATAAATAAATAAAATCTTAAAGGAAAAGAAAAGAAAAGAGATTGAAATCTTTGAAATGCAAAATGAATAACCACAAAGCATAGGGGTTTTTTGTTTGTTTATTTTTGTGTTGTTTGTTTGTTTGTTTGTTTAGCTTAATAAATTAGCAAAGATAGCCAGGGCCAGCTCCCCCGTGTCTAAATATGAGGGGTTTTCTATCTGGTTGGAGTGGGTGTGGGTGTGGGTGTAAAGCTGTGTTTGTTATGCAATTTGTAGTGTTTTGTTTTGTTTTGTTTTGTTTTAAATTTGGAGTGTATCTTTTTTACTTGGAGTGTACCTTTCCTTAGAGTGGGGGGGGGGAACTGATGACATTATCCAAGAGGGGCTCACACCTCTCCCTGCCACCATTGTGCACTGGGGCTGTGTCAAGGGCATATGTATGGACCAGAAACAGGTAGGTCTAGCTATAGATACATGTAAGGGCTGGAGGTATTAATGTGCTCAGTGTTCTCATTCATAGGTAGCTTTCTGAGCAGGGAAAGAACTTGGCCCTGTAGTTTAGGAACCGCAGGAAAGCTCACAGAATTTGACTTGGTGATAACAGTATCTGGACTCTCTCCTGAACAAGTAATTCAAAATGCAGAAAGGTTTACATGCACAGAAACCAAACAACTGGGAACAACTCTCTGTGTGTTCCTAAAAAAAAATGATTTCCTAAATTGTAGCATACTGATGCAACAGAATAGCACGTAGCATTTAAAAGTGAGGAATAGGAAGGTTAGGTAGCCATTTGAAAACATGTACATTTTTTAATGCTTAAAAAATGAATTTTTATTTAGTATTACAAGAATAATACTTACAAGGTAATATTATAAGAATAATATTTAATATTATTTAGTATTACAAGAAAAATATATGTATGCCATAAATATAGAAAGTCATGTAACCTGAAACTTGGAAGGAAATACATAAAAAGTGAAAGTAGTTTTTCTAATTTCCTGAATTTCTGGAAATTAGAATAGTTTTTCTAATTTCCTGAATATTGATATTACTCTTTATTTTAGAAACAGCAGACAACCTGATGGTTTATGTAGAAGTCCTAAAGAAGTAAAACAAACAAACACAACGAGAACTAAAACAGAGGTTTAGCAAGGTTCTCAGAATACAAGGTCAACATACGAAAAACCAACTGTATTTCTACATACTGCTAATAAATAACTGGGAAATTTTTTTAAATTCATTTCTAATAGTGTCAGTAATAAATAAAATTCTCAAGAATAAGTTCCATAAAAGACATGTAGAATGTTTGTACTAAGAACTATCAAACATGACTGGGAGCAATTAAAGAAGACCTAAACAAATGGAGAGGGGTATCACGTTCATGGAGCAGAAACTCAATAGTGTTGAGATGTCACTTCTTCCCATATTGACTTATAGAACCCACGGAACCTCAATAGCAGCAGGCTGCTTTTTAAAAATAGAAATTGACAAGTCTACTCTGAAGTTTATACGGAAATACTAGGCATCTAGAATGCCAAAACAATCACAGAAGAGAACAGATCTAGAAGACATATACTGCCTGACTTCAAGACTTGGATAGACAAAGAGTTCAATGGGATAGACCAATGCAGCCAAGCCCAGGAATGGACTTATTCTCATAGAGTCGGTTGATTTTAAACAAAGTTACCAAATAAATTCAATGGAAAAAGAAAAGTTTGGTCATCAAACAGTGCTAGAACAACTATAAAAATAAATAATAATATAAATATAAGAGCGGAAACAAAATAGGGAACACAAGATAATATCTTCATGTCCTGGAGGTAAGTAGGGAGACAGAATATCATTGAAGAAAAATACTGGTAACTAAGATTTCATCAAACGGAAACAATCATGCGTATCAAAAGATATTGTTAAGAAAATGAGAAGGCAAGCTAAACTGGGGAATATATTTACAAAGGACTTAGTTCTAGAATACCTACAATGGAATAAAAGAAAATGTCAAGAGAAAGAAAAATACTGTATAATCTCACATTTATGGAATATTAAAAAAAAAAAAGCCTCAAGAAAATACATCCTGGGTTGAATATGTATCGTGTAGTGGGATGACTGAAAGAATTTGTTTTTGTGGAACTTTGTTGGCAGAACAGGGAGTAGTCGAACAAGCACTATTTAAGGAGTTGGTTCTGGTCTCCCATGAAACTAGTGTCTTCCTGATCTGTGAAATGAAGAGTTGGCAGGTTTGACAAGCTCCAAGACCCCTGAAGAGCTTTTAAATTATGTGGATCCAAGAGGTCACATAACAGGACAACTAACTCAATACAGACAAAAGTTACCATCAGACTTTAAGGGCTTTTCCCATTTTTCTATGAAAACAAATATTATCATGACACTTCCATTGGCTCCACTTGCTCTCACAGTAAATGCCAACTGCTTAGCCTAAATGGCAAAGTCCTTGGGGATTGGCCTCCAGTTTCTCTAGTCCCACCCCACCCCTACTCCGAAGCAGCAACCTGAACCTCAGTCACCTCCTCTGCCTGCACCCCTCAGCCTCTAGCCAGGTCTTGACCCATGCATTCTCTTCTCAACCACCCGGCTTGCTCAACGGGCCTTCACCTGGTTCAACCCCAGATACCTCACTGCTGAATTTGCCTGTTGCCTACGTGCTTACCAAGTGCCCAGTGCTTATTCCTACAGCTCATCACATGGTATTTTAATTTCACATTATCTGTCTCTATCTCTTCCTAGACTCTGAGCAAACAAGAGCAATGTATTGAAAGAGAGAGACTGAGGCTATCAGAGGTGAGGTCAATGCCCTGGTTGCTAATGATTACAGTGGGGTGGGGCAGGGGGTGTGAGAGACAAGTGTGAAAGATTATTCCTTAAACCACTATGTCTGCGGCCAAAGGCCACCTGGACAAATCACGGTATCTCCAGGTTATCAGTCCTATAAAGCGAACCTGATGGGGAAAAAGGAGGGAAGCTGGATGGGAAGGTATCTGGCTTACCTTGTGTTTCTATCATGGTTGCACATGAGAATTACTTGGGGGAACTTTGAAAAATACCAGCTCCAGGTCTAGCCTTGGAAAGTCTGTCTTAGTTGTGCTAGGATAAGGCTCAGGCACTTCTCTTTTTAAATGGGTCCTCGTAACTCTTATGAGGATCATACTGAGAATCTCTGATTAGGGAAGTGTAAGGTTAAAAGGGCGGGCCATTTTTGCAGTGTGTGTAGGGGGGCTCCTGGGAGTAAAATTAAGTCAGCCAGAGTGTCCCATCTATTTCCATGATATACACGATTCAATTCTGCTCTTCAGATCCCAAACTCCTTCAGATCACAATTCTCAAACCAGAGGAACACAGACGTTCATTCTGCTCCGGCAAGAGTAAAGACTAAAGACTTACTAAATCAGTAAACAAATGATTTCTGCTTTCGGAGAAAAGACCTTGGCCGGTTGCGGCAGGGAATTAACATTTCTTGAGACCTTCTTCTACATTAGTGGTCTTTACATTGATATTAGGGGGCTTCCTGTAGACTGTCTCAAGAGAAAAAAAAAATGTCTAACTTACAAAATGAACTATTGAAATGATTCCTCCACTGGAACTAAAGAGGACCAGACCTGCCTTGGGCAAAGTTGGACAGAGGTGGCAAAGGTTGTCTTCAGTGCTCTTGCTTCCTTCCATTTCCGGCAGTCCTGTTGTGTCCGTGCCTCCTTGGCCCTAACACCCCCTGCCCCCAAGCATTGTTGCTGACCTTCCTTTGCCTCTTGTGGCATTTTCCTAGTCCCGGATCTTTAATAACTGAGACTGGACGGAATAATGAGATAATCAGCCACAGTAATACTTGATTAAAGGTTACTGGTCTCACAGAAAGTAATACTTCTGTCTAGTTAAAATTCATGAGTTGGCTTGAGAAGGCCCTTAAGGAATGATCTTAAGATGGGAATCATTTCAGACCCTTTACATGGCAGATGGGGGAGATACAGTTTTAATGGCTTCATTGAGATACAATTTACATATTATAAAATTCACCCATTTTGCAATAGCCAAAAGGTGGAAGCGACTCATATGTCCATAACGGATGGATGGATAAATACATACAATGGAATATTTATTCAGTTTTAAAAAGGAAGGAAATTCTGACACATGCTATACAGGATGGACCTTAAAGACATTATGTTAAGCAAAATAAGCCAGTGACAAAAGGAAAGTTACTGTATGATTCTGCTTATATAAGGTACAAGAGCAGCCAAACTAATAGAGTCAAAAAGTAGAATGGTGGTTGCCAGGGGCTGGAAGGAGGACGGAATGGGGAGTTGTTCAGTGGGAATGGAGCTTGGATTCTGTAAGATGAAAGAGTTCTGTGCACGGATGGTGGCAATGGCAGTACCCCAGAATAAATGTATAGAGTGCCACTGAATTGTGTACCTAAAGGAGGTTACGATGGTTAATATTACGTATATTCTACCATAATTGAAAATAAAAAAATTAATTTGCCAATTTAAAGCGTACAACTTAATGGTTTTCAGTATACATACGGAGTTGTGCAACCATCACAATAATCTAATTTTTTAAAGATTTTTAAAAATTTTTATTTATTTGACAGAGAGAGATCACAAGTAGGCAGAGAGGCAGGCAGAGAGAGAGAGGGGGAAGCAGGCTCCCTGCTGAGCAGAGAGCCTGATGCAGGGCCCGATCCCAGGACCCTGACATCATGACCTGAGCCGAAGGCAGAGGCTTAACCTACTGAGCCACCTAGGTGCCTCACAATAATCTAATTTTAAAACATTTTCATCACCCACCCCAATTCGCCCCAAGCCCTCCTCATACTCATGAGCAATCACCTGGGGAAGATATTTTTAACATGCCTTAGGTGTCACTCAACACTCATAGACTCTTAGAAGGGACCTGAGAGATTTGGTCTTATCTCCTCAGATGAAGAAATTGAGGGTCAGGTAAGCAGAGTGTGTTGTCAAAGGTCACATAACTAATTCATGACAGAATCAGGTCTTGATTTTCTGGGAAGTTCTTTGTCTTGCTACAAAAATGCTGTCCCTCACTTTCTTCAAATTGATGCTTATGATAGACAAATAGTATCTGGAGATATTACTGCTCTCCGCTGAGGGCAACTGGGCTCTTTCTTCAGCCTCCCTTCACATCTGCCTGAGCTAGAAAGCAGAGAGGAAAAGAGTATAGTGGGGGAAAAGTGGAAACTGTGTTCAATAATGCCCCCTGATGCCTTAATTACATTGGGGAAGAGTCATAACAAGTTTTACTGAAAATCATATCTCAGCCCCTCATAGAAGAATGACTGGAAACACAGCTAGGTGCAGGGATCTTACTTTTGAAGGATGTGGTGTTTATGTAGTGGAGACAGGGGCAACTGGCAACAAACAGCAACATCATGGGTCAGCAATGTCAAGGTCCTGGGCTGGCCGTGGTGGTCACAATGCCCCTTGCTGTCTGGCTGTTGGAGAGTTGCAGAGGAAGTGGGGGCTGCAGCTTCTGTAAGTCTTGCAATCCTCTGCTTCCTGTAGCATTTAGGCCCAGCACGGGCTTGACCAAGGAAGTCATTGGATAAAAGTTGGGGTTAAGGGAGCAGAGGATAACTAACTTTGTGAGTGAAAGCCTTCCAAATGTGTTCCAGTGTTCCTTTGGAACTCATTGTCAACTGAAGCATTTTCAACTGTCCTTATTTCCAGGAGGGCTGGTGGGGAGGGCCTGTGGTTGCTAATGGTAGGGAATGAGCAACCAAGTATGAGAGGCCATGGAAAATCATGTAGCTGTAGATCTGGAAATTTGTACACCAAGTCCTGAAGCCTAATTGTGAGATTTGGGCCTCTCTCTCTCTCTTTCTCTCCTCTGGTTTCTCTGAGAATTTGAGCTATCCTCCTCCTTCCTGGTTACCACCCTAACTCACCACAGGCTGATGTAGGTCGCTTGGAACGTCTCCATCTGGGCTACTCAAGAGGCAAATACTCTAAACCTCCTGTGAGTTTCCACCCTAATGAGACAAACCTGACTAGAGAGACTGCTGTGGGGAATGACATAGGTTTCTAGACAACATATTCCCTGAGGACAGTGTCTGGATTATTCATTTTTACTGGTGCCTAGCAGAGTGCCTGGATCATGTGTTTGCTGAATGAATGAGTAGTAACATTTCCTATCAAATGATGCATTATTACTTACAAAGTGATTTATTTCCCACACATTAACTCATCCTTGCAACTGCTCCTACCTTACCCCTGGAAGGTAGGCAGCAAGACTGTTTTACATATGAGGTCACATAGCTGTAGGTTAGCTTTCAGAGTCTAAATCCGTTGGCATTCTCATACAGGTGTCTTGAGACTGCCCTTGCTAACATATTCTGCCAAAGCCCTGCAAGATCTCAATATGGATTCAGATAGACATTGGTGGATTCTGAATTTTGTTCCTAAATTTGGAATAGACATATTCTTCATCTAAATATAGTCTCACTAATGGTATGATTTTGTGCTATTTGCTAATCACTGTGGGTGTGTAGGATTTATTATTATTATTACATTTTGAGTTACATAGAATTTAGGGGCTAGCCTGGTAAACTGGTGAATCCCCATGTAGTTTGTAGCAGCTATTTCCTGATATAGATTTGGCCTGATATACTATTGTACCTAATACAGTTTTTGGTGATTTCAATTAACTAGATTGTAGCTTTATGGACCTAGGTCTTCAAGAAACACATGTTCAAACATTCTCCCTCCTTAATGAGATCCTTGTTCCTGTTGAACTTCTATGACCTTATTGGAAATCAATGATTGCTTCTGATCCTCCAAATGTAATTTTGAAAAGACCTAGATGAAATCACTATACAAAATGCTTTGAGATTGCAGGATGTGGAGAGCATGCTGTCATTAAAATGAATGATTCTGCTTGGAGGTAAACCGTATTTTCAGTCTGTGTGTATATTGCGCATGAGGGAATTTCTCTGTGCAGAATGATTTTCTCCAAATAATTCGCACGCTCACAGCACTGCTGGTAGCAGGTATCACCTAGCTCCTAGGTGGCAGCCTGGCTAAAGCAAGCTTTCCTTTCCTAGCAACTGTTGCTAAGAGGGGCGTGGCTAAGGAGTCCAGCTAGGACGCGTTAGGCCGCCCCCCCCAGCCACGACTACACTTCCCATCATGCTCGAGGGTGGTCTCCGTAGTGACGCACTGGGTGTCCGAGCAGTGGGGAGGAGAGGCGGGGGCGGTGGCGGCGGCAGCGAGGAGGGGCCGTGCTCTCCCCGTGTCCCCGACTTGCGCTCGCTCAGGCAGCTGCCGCTGCCGCCGCCATGTTGGCTTGAGAGGCGATGACAGGAGGCGGCTGCGGCGTTTGGGACTGAAAAGTGGAGGAGAAGGAGAGACAAAGCTCCGAGAGGAAACCATTCCCGGGCTGAGGAGAGGGAGGACCCGGCCTCTTCCGGGGACCAGCCGAAGTCGGCGTCGGAGGGGAGGGGAAGGTGGCGGCGGGTGGGAGGCGGAGGCAAGAGAGGAGCGCGGAGAAACCGGAGACGATGCGCCCGGAGACCCGACGCTGCCCGGAGGCGCCCGCGGCCTGAGCCCCAAGGGGCCGTGGGGTCTCCCACCCGGCCGAACGCCCCGCGCCCCGCGCTCGCCGCCCCGGGCTTTCGCTTCGGCTCCCAAGTAGTTAAATGCCCTTGAGCGCGGGTTTCCGCGGCCCGGCTCCCAGCCCCGGCAGCGCGAGTTGAGCTGTTTCCCCGCGCCGTCCGCCGGCTCCAGCGCGGCCGCCACTCACTGCTCACGCGTCCATGTGTAGCCACATAGTTATCTATGTACATCCACGCTGGGGCATTTTCCTCCTGCTTAATGAGGACTTGACTCGGGAGCAAGTGTGAATCACTGCCGGGCTGGGAAAGGAGGAAGGCGGATTTAACCCCCTCCCACCCCGCTCCATGTCCGTGTGTCACTCGGCTGGGTCTACCTGGTGCGGCCGGTCCTGGGGCTGCTGCTGCCGCTGACGACGACGGGGGCTGCTGCTGCTGCTGCCGCTGCTACCGTCCCGGGAGTTCTCTCCGGCTTCGGCCACGCAGCTCCTGGGGATTGTTCTCTACGCTCGGAACCTCGGTCAGGCCGGCAATTTGGCTCCGAAATAACTTATTTTTTGGAAGGCACATCACGAACCAATCAAGATCGTTAAGGTTGATTGCTGTACCTTGAAGAGTTCTCCTTTTTGTTTGTTGTTGCTTTTTTTGTTTTTGTTTTTGCCCCCGGTAAACATCTCTGGGTGTATATCAAACGGCAAGATGTCCAGTAATGTCCCGGCAGATATGGTAAGTGAAGGATAAGTTACGACATTCTTTGATTTAATTGTGGTTTCCAATCTTATTTAATCAGAAAAGATGCAGGCGTGGGGTGAAGGTTTGCAGGGGACTGTTGAAAAGCCACGGTGCTGGGAGATTTGGAGAAGTTGGAGGAGGTTCTGGTTCCACCTCTTAGGAAGTACAGCTTTTAATATGGCTTTTCTCATTTGGTTGTGTTTTCTAAATCATCAAAGACAATGGAGAAGTAGGGGAAATGTGGCAGTGTAGGTCGAAATGGAGAAAATATCTCCCTCTTTGCCAGAAATCTTTGAACATTTGTAAAGCTTCTGAAAACGTCAGTGACAGGAGGCAGAGCTGAGGACGGGTGTCCCTACTACATACAGAGGTAGGCAGGGAAACTGGAATCTTGTTCTTTGACACTGACGAGATCATTAATGCAGTAGAGACAAACTTGATATTTTCAAGAAAACGGACGTGAATGTCTTCAAGAAAAAGTCTGCTAGAATTTGCTGTGAGCTTTTTGAAATGTCTGGGTGAACAACTATGGCAACAGAAATACTGAGATGTTTTGGAATTTTCGGAAATCTAGACTGACCGTCTATTGGTACTTAAGATTTTCCAGGACTTTTAGAACCATTACATCATTGGACTTTTAAAAGCTAATAAAACACAGTATTGAGCCTTGATCTTTGAATGTTGAGAACTTGAAACAAAAAGTACTATTGTTTATTGATGCTTTTCTTTCTGTTTCTAAAGGTTAATGTTTGTTAATGTTCTGAGTCTGTTGGCTAACAGAACCCTGTAGGCTTACAGTGAGGGGAGGTGGTGGATTTGTGAGTTGAAATTACACTTTGCAGTCCTAGGGACAAACATAATGCAATTAACAGGAAGATCTCTGAAGAATTGAAGTTAACATTAGTATTTGAGTGTTCGTGTATTCCAGTGAAAAAACAAAATTGAACTTGACCGATTAAATTTTTAAACGTCAGATAATTTCTGTAGGAGCGAACCTCATTTACAGACTTAAAAACAAACCTAACTGGCTGTAAATGGCATATTTTGACCTTGGTTTAAAGCCGTTTTGCTTACGTTTGATTTGCCATTTGATGTACTATTTTAATGTATAGGAACCATGGTGTTCTGTTGTGTGGCCACACAGCAACTTACACTCTTCTTCCTGAGTCTTAAAACTCGTGAATTGTCCCTTTAGTTTTTCCCTTCCCTCCTGGTGTGCACATGGGAGAATAGTCTCCTGACCGACTGAGGATAAGCTGGACATGGTTTCCTCTACCCCACTCTTGAAGTTGCCTGGAAGGGTGTGTGGACTGAGTTGGAAAATGTTATTTCCCCTGTCTGATGAGTGTTTGGGGGGCTAATCGCTTACAGCACAGATTTGTTCTCTAAAGTCTCCGTTTTATATTGTCGGTGGTGCAAGATATGTTCACTCTATTCTGTCATAGAAATTGTAATGAAATAGATTTGTGTCTTTAAAACAGTGCCACTACTTTCTTTAGGCCCAGTGATGAAGAAAAGCTGGAATGTGCGTAGCATCAGTTACAAATTGAAATGATTTGGGGAATACTGTTTCCAAGTCAGAAGAAGGTTCGGAAGCTAATGTTCAGAACAGGGGAATGGGAAGTAGTGGCAAGATTATATTAATAGGTACAATTATAAAATATAACTATTTCTGTTTTAGACTGTATTTTAAGGCCTTGATTCGGTGGTGCTTTGAGATCCCTTGATTAAAGGTGATATGCAAGGGCAAAGCAGTATTATGTAATAAACATATAATGCCCTGATGATGCTGTTTCAGAGTATGTCTAATCTACAGCTCAGATTAGATTGTTCTGAGTATTTTTTATGTCTCATTTTCGAATTGCTCAACTTGTTGGAAGTCTTGAGGTTTTTTTCCTGTGTCACAACCTCTTAAGCCTTCATTTACTCTTAATTATATCGCATTTTTGCTTAAAAAGTACCTTTATTTGAGAAGTGCCTGCGATTCTCCACTTTTTGAAATATAACATTATATGGTTAAAAGTTGTTGATTAAATGCTTTTTGTTTTGTTAAAGTCTTCATATCAGTAATTGACAGTTTGTGTTTACATTTATGACTTAAAGTAAGAACCATTTCAGCACTTTGAATCTTGAACAACCTTAGCCTCCCTACCCCCACCTCCTTCCACAAGCTGACGTTTCTTTTGCAACGTAACTCCTAACTGATAAGGATATGTACTCTTGGAAGTATGAATGCATACATTTTTTCAATGTGCAGTAAAATGTTCAAGTTTCTAATGGTGACAGTCTGTGCTATGTAGAAACAAATGTTACGCCCTTTTACATGTTAATGGTGCTTGTCCTTGTATAGGAAAATCCTAGTTGGGAGATGAGGTGGGGCAGTGAAATTATAACCTCTGTCATTTTTTCATTAGAGATAATTCATTGTTGAGCTACAGTAATTGCTAAATCATTTGAAGTTTTTGGTAAAGTCTTCATATGGCAATGATTGTGACTGACTTTAAAACCAATTTTTTTAGCATCTTTTTTTGTTTTGTAAATACAACTCCCATTTCAAATTTGTTTCTAAACATTCAGTAAGTTCTTGTGTTTACCATAAGGAGTCTCTCTTTTTTTTTTTATAACCTGAATTCAGCAAGTTAATCTTTTTGGAGAGGAGTGGCACCCCTAGTGAATGGATTGCTATAGTCTTTAAAAAAATTTACAGTTGGTACTTTAGCAATTAACATTCTGTAAATATATACTATATATAAGTGTATTTACATAAAATATTGGTTTTTCTTTAGCTGTAAGTGATTGAGTTTGAACCAAAAGATATACTAGCATTCCAGTATAATAACTTACTTGTGGAAAAAAAAAAACCCTAAAAATACTGAAGAGAATATCATTGTAGTACATTGTATTTAAATGATTCATTTCCTTTATTTTTTTTTTCCAGCCCAAATCATAATTCATGATGGGGCAGTATTCATTGTTGATAATTGTAGGACGAATTATGCTAATGACTATAGGTTTTCTGAAAGAAAATGTTTACTCTTTCTGTTAATGGTAAGGCCTAAGCCTGGATAGATAAGGTGGTAATTTTGTTTTCTGGACTGGGAAAATTATCAAGAAATAAATTATTTATAGGAGTATTATAGAAAACATCTGAGCTACTGTTTAGAGTTTTGAACTAAAATTATATTTTATGATATTTATAAAATTGAAAGCCCCTACGTAAAAAAGAAATGGACAGTGTGAGAATATTAGCAAAGCAATTCTGGTATTTGAAACATTTTAATTCATAAAACAAAGAAAAGCCCTGTATCTTTTTAAGCTATTAATATAGAAATTGTAATAGATACAACAATTTTTAGTCTGGGGTTAAGTATAAATAATGAGAATTTGAGTTTTTTCGTTGGTTAATGATTATTTTTTTTGTAATGTTATATCTCTTTTATTTGTGGAGAAATGTGGGAGCCCTCTGGTGGACAGGAAATTACTAAAATGAATTTCCTTTCTAATTGAACTTTTATCATTTTTCCAAGTTAAAGTAAAGTGACAGATGTAGAGTATGCCAGGGGACGATGTCATGCTAGAAAAAGGTCCAGAGAAAAGAAAATTTTTAACTTTGAAGAAAGAATATATTAAGATCTAGTGCCCCAGATATTCTCTTTACTTATAGCTTCTTTTAATTTTTCTTTCTCTTGCTGGAGCTCTTATTTCAAATATAAGTGGGGAAGTTTTATGAAGCTAAAGGGTAGATAATATGTTTACCTATGTAAACTTGTGACAATGAACAGTTTAATAAATAATATAGCTCAAATGGCATGTTCTTCTAATTGTTTTTACTTGAATATATCTTACATTTTATGTTCTGAATTAGACGTTTTTCATTAAGAAAATAGAAGACAATTTACTTCAGCTTTGAATGCCTTTTGCTTTCTGGCTCTAAATCCTGTTCCAGCTCATGTCCCCCTCCTGTGAAGATCGCTTTTAGTTCATTTCTAGCCCTCGAGTGTGAACCATTTTGTCTCAGTGTGTTTGAGAGTCTTCTTATACAGTGTCAAATTTATATGGATATCTGTCTTATATTACAACTCCCATGATTTTTAAAACAGACATTTAAAAGCCAGTGAGTGAGTTTCTTAACTCATGGAGCATTACTCTCTTTATTGTAAAAAAGTAAATATTGTTTCCTATTACTATTACTGATTATATGAAGTGTATGATGCCTGCTTCTGTTACTACTTTGAATATGGAAAATGTATTTTTAATATTAAATCTTGAAATTCTTTTAAATTAGTGGTTGGTTACTGATGGCTCTAATTTTCTTAATATGGAACAGTAGATATATTGTAGGAAACTCAAGTATATGCTTCCTAAATATATTCTTTAAGAATTCTTCTCATTCTGGGGGAAAAGCTGAAAGTGACTATAGAATTCCTGGTAACTGGAATCCCTCAGGAGTATCATTCTGAAACAGTAAATTTTCTGATTTCATGAAGGTTATATTGGAAACACCCGAATCTAACAAATAGGACTACTATCCTATTTACTTGAGCATGATATACTGCACATAATTCACCTTATTTTCGATGACCTAGAGCCATCATTTGAGTAATATTGATTCAGTTCAATGTATGTTCTTCGTTGAGTACTTCTCTGTGTAACATATGATTATTCTATAAGCTACAATTTCAGATCCTGAGCACTTAATATGGATTGTGAAGCTTTATGCCCCTTTACTGGGTCAATAAATTTACAAAGTGACATGAGGCAAGTCAGTTGAGATGTGAGAATAAAAATATTAGAATTCCTATTTATTATTTTATGCTCCAAAAAGAGGAATTAAGCTTTTGTATTAATACATGGATTGGCTTTGAGGCTTTTCTGGGTCCACATTCAGATGGTTACAACAAGTGTGGTTTGCTGAGGGAACTTGTGTGAGTTCTGTAATGTGGAGGCCAACAGCAGCACATGACTTTCTCAAAGTTTTTGTGGTTTTTCTGTTAGAGTATATTATATAGTTACTTTAAAAAATGCTTTTTAAAAGAATCTGTGATACTTTGAATTGAGATAGGGTGCAGAGGTTCACTGTCAGTGTTTAAAAGATTTGCTAAAAAAAAACAAGTAAAACTCAAAGCTGAATTACACATTTTTATTTCACAAAAGAGGAATATTATAGACGCTGATATTTTCCATGATGACAAGAAGCTATCAATATTATGCTACCTAGCAGATATTGTTGAGAAAACAAACACTAAGTTGTCTCTATAAGGCAAAATTGACATTTTAATCGATAAGTGAGACAGTATCTGTTTTTCAGAAGAGACTAAGGTTATAGAGAGAACATTTTGAAAACATGTTTAGACATTTCCAGTCTGTTGAAAAATCTTACGGAGAATTTCAGTGGACTTTGGACCCATTTGTTAGAAACCTAGAAACACATTCTACCGAGCTTTCAAAAATATCTGACATCAGGAAAAATAAAATTTTCATAACACTGACATCTGGTAACTGACTTTTAACAAAAACTTGTGTATATTTGGTGATAGAATAGAAGAGTGATATAATTTAGTAAAACAGTAAGTGACATATTCTTCTGTAAAGATCGGTGCATCTTTGTGAACTAAGTTTTTCAGTTATGACTTAAACAACAGTTTTTAAAATATCAAAGTACGTTGAACTTCACAAATTAGGAAAGCAAGATTTTGAAAAAATAAAGAGACATATTGAATAATAGCGCTCTCACTTAAAACGTTAATAGCAGTAGCATTTTTAGTGATTTTAAGATCAAAACAAACGAGTATTTAACATAGTTAATAGTTAAAACAATATTAAAATCTTTTAATTTCTATTTTAGTATTTGTTTTACAATATATATAAAATATTTACAAATGAATATACATATATTGGAGGTATATACTCAAGTATTTTATAGTTGGTATGTTCAAAAAAAAAAAAAATTTAAGAGCACCTGGGTGGCTCAGTCAGTTAAGCGTCTGACTCTTGATTTCAGCGCAAGTCATGATCTTAGGGTCTTGAGATCAAAACCCATGTCAAGCTCCCCACTCAACCCAGTGTCTGCTTGGGACGCTCTTTCACTCTCCCTCTGTGCACCACCCCCCTACATATGTATTCTCTCTCCCTAAATTGTTTTATTATTAAAAAAAATAATAAAACAAAATTTAGAAGCCATTGTATAAGATGACTTCAGATTTTTGAGCATTTTAAGTTTTTGTGCTTGATATTTAGGTTTAATGTTTCCTGCCTTGTTGAACAGTTACATTTTTGTGTGGTCAGTATGCCTACCTATTCCTCTCTAGCTATTTATAGTTGCTAATTCTAATTTGCTGTGGGTGTGGAAGGCAGATTTTCAAAGTTTATTAAAGTATATTAAAAACATCAAATGGTGTCCAAGTAGGATTTTCAGGAGTTGCCCTATAGTAAAGTGCATAATCTTTGTTTCATGGACTTAAGCATGTCTGTTTTGGCTGCTTAGAGTTCTCTTTACTTGAAGGGCTTATTTTCTGGCTCTTAACTCTGTTTTGTTTTGCAGAAATGTAGGTTTTTGATAGTGAAGAACTAGGTAGATGATTTAGAAAATAAAATTAACATGTACAGCTTTATTTTGAGCACTTAGGAGAGAGAAGGTAGTATTTGTTGTGCACTTGCTGCTATACTAGGCAGCTGCTTGGCATTTTACACAATAACATTTTATTTAATCCTCACCATGACCCTGGATAAATACAGTTGGTATATAGGGAAAGAAGCTGCAAGTGCCTGTCAGGAGGGGACCACCAGGAATGCAGCGGTAGTGAAACAAAGAAGGTTAATGACTTGCTGTAGTGAGGAAGAGCACACGCCTGAGAAAACCTTGCCTAGCCTCAGTAACAGGAAATGCGAAAAGTTTGGGGTAGGGTTTGGGTTGTGCTGAATGATTCTAATGAGAAACCAGGCAAAGTAGAAACTAGCTCTGGATTGTGGACTATGGGCCATGAAGTGGAGGTGGGTTTAGTAATTGGATCTGTCAGTGCTCTTTGTTCAGGAGGCAGGAGAAATGAAGGGGGCTGGGGCAGATCTAAGTCATTTTGGAACTCTAGTGTGGTGATGGGAGAAATTTTTGTTGCCTGTTGGTCTTCTGTTGGCCTTGTCTGTGTCTTTTAGAAACACCACAGTGTGATTATCAGCAGAGGTGAGTTTTACTTTCTCACAGTCTAGGTTTAGAGGGGATAAGGAGGTCAAAGAAGCTAGTAAAAAGCAGAGCCAGGATAGGAATTTGGGTCTGATGGCAATAGTGATAAACATGGGAAGTTCTTTCCCCCTACCATACCTGAGCTAAATCCCTGAGGCAGAATACCTTAGATTCCTTGCCCCAGGCATTCACCACTGGCTGGTCTGAGCTAGCCTGGTAGAGTAGAGATGACACCTGTTTTGTATACCTTCCCCAACTACTATGTAATCTCTGGGTTGGAATGATTTTAATGAGCATGGATTGTCTTGTTGATTGCTAAAATAAGGGGAGTTTTCTTTAAATTTGTTGGAACTCTGAGTCTTATGTATATACAATAAAATACAGTACAATAGAATTTTTTCTATAAAGGTACCACTTTTAATGTAGAAACTATTATTGCTTTATATATCTAACACAGATTTTTAATGGATTCAGTGCTTTCAGAGTATTTTGTTTTTGTTTTTATACTCTAGCTACTTATGTATGGTGCAGATTTTTTATTTTTTGGTGCAGATTTTCTATTGACTGATTCAAACCCAGTAGCATTTTTTTATGGTCTAAATAAAACATATATGTGGGCAATTTTCTATGACGAGATTTTGAGAAGAAAATGTTCTTTCTGCTGATGAAAATTGTCTAAGTTAGGCATTATATCTTTTGTTTATGAACTTAAATTAAGATGGCAGTTCATTGTGTCTAGACAAAATGTTCTCATGATATATGTTCAGTTTTTTTCACTTTTATATGAAATTAGTGTTTTTGCCTTAGAAATATTCCTACTTCTATATGCTGCTTTTTTCATTTAGTTGTGTATTCATGAACAGCTATCCATACAAATAAGTATAGAACCATATTACAATTTTGAACTGATTCTGATAGATGTACATAAATTGTTTAGCTAATTCCATATCCATGGGCATTTAAAAGCTATTATAAGCAATGATATAATGCATATTTTATTTATTTATTTTTAAAAGATTTTATTTATTTATTTGACAGAGAGATCACAAGTAGGCAGAGGCAAGTGTAGAGAGAGGGGGAAGCAGACTCCCCACTGAGCAGGGAGCCCAATGTGGGGTTCAGTGATCCCAGGACCCTGAAACCATGACCCAAACCAAAGGCAGAGGCTTAACACACTGAGCCACCCAGGCCTTCCTATGTAATGCATATTTTAAAACATAACTCTATGCCTTGCTTGACTCTTCCTTTTTTTTTTTTTTTAAGATTTATTTATTTATTTGAGAGGGGGGTAGAGAGAGACAAGAGAGCGTGCTAGTATGAGCATATGCCCATTGGGGAGGGGCAGAGGAAGAGGGAGGGAATCCCAAGCAGACTTCCGGCTGAACTTGGAGCCCACAGTTCTGCTGGATCTTGCAACCCTGAGATCATGACCTGAGCAAAAACCAGGGATCCGACGCTTAACCCACTGAACTACCCAGGCACCCCTGATTATTTTCTTAGGATAAAATTCTTAGGAATTTTAGTTGCTCTCTGTTAAGTATGTGTTAAAATTTGGGGAAGAGGAGAGTTACATATTAATTAAGTTTAAAACATCCTTGAATTTCTGGATAACCTTAAATTGTTTTTTATGCATTATCCTATTAATACGTTGTATTACATTTCATTTACAATGTGTGCATTTTTGTTCATCAAAAAGATTGACTAGTAAAGATTTAGTTACCAAACTTATGATGTCTTCATAAAATAGGCTGGGAATTGTTTTTTGTTCTTTGTAATAAAGACTGTGAAGATTAATTTTATTTCATTCATAAATGTTTGAAAGAATTCACTGGTGAAGCTGTCTGGATTTTACTTGTGGGGATTGTTGAATCTATTTCATATATATATATGACTATTCACAGTTTCTATTACTTTTGTGTCGGTTTTGACAAGTTTTACTTTTCAGGAGATTTGTCTATTTTATCTAAATTTTCCAACTTGGTTTATGATTTTACATGCTTTGTATTTATTTATTTTGATGTTCATAGTATCTAGTGATACCTGCTTTTTAAATCTGCTTATTGATAATTTGTGCTTCCTCTTTATCTTGCTCAGTTTTCAGAGAGCCAATTTAATTTTCAAATTTAAAATGTTCTTTATTTTCTAATTGGTTCTGCTTTTAGCTTGCTTTCTTCTAGTTCATTTTTCTATTTTTTTTTTTTGAATTTGCTGTTCTTTTTCAAGTTTCTTGAGATGGATGCTCAAATCATTAACTATCTTCTTTTTTAAATGTATGTATTTAAGTCTATGAAATTTCCCTCTAAGCAACTTTTCCAACAACTTTAGCTGGATCTCACAAGTTTGATACATCGTATTTTTATTTATCACTCAACTCAGAATATTCTAGAATTACCTTTGTGGTTTCTTCTTTGATCCATGGGTTATCCAGTAATCTATTACATAATATCTAAACATTTGGGGATTTTTTTCTAGCTATATTTTTTGTTGTTGATAACCAGTTTAATACAACTGTGGTCTAGGATTATTCTGTGATTTTACTTGTGTGCAATTAATTGACACTTGGTTTATGGCCAAGTTTTAGAATATTTGAGTGTGCTGTGCTCAGTGTCACTTAAGTCAATTATATTAATCATGTTTAAATCCACTGTATTGCTACCTTTTTCTTTTTTTCACTCAATTGAGAGAAGTGCATTAAAATCTCCAACTGTGTCCTCTTCGTTCTCTGAAATTTTGCCTCATATATTTTGAGACTAAATTACTGACTGCAAATAAATACACAATTATATCTTCCTGTTACTGTCATTCTCTAGTAATAATCTTTGTCTTAAAACTTATTTTTTTGGATGTAGTGTGCTTTTCTTTTGGCTTTTTCCCATCTTTTTACTTAAAATCTTTCTTTGTCCTTAGAGATGAAGATGAATCTCTTCAAGTATCATATAGTTGGGTTTTGTTTTTTATTAAACTTGATAATCTGTTGTTCTACATTTAATTGCCTTAATACATTTTGGGGGCTTAAGTTGACCATTTTACAATTTGTTTTCTACTTGTACTGTCATTTGTTTTAACATCCTCCCTCATTTCTTGCTTTCTTTTGGATTAATCAAACTTTTTTCCCCCTCATATCCTGGCTCTTAGCTTGTTGTTATAAATTCTTTTATTATTTCCTTATGGGTAACCTTAAGTTTGCAATTTACATCTTTAGCTTGAATCTGCCATCAGTTACTTCCTTTACCTTTTCCAGGAAAATGCAAAGGCCTTAAATACTTGAATCCCATTTCTCTCTTCCATGCTTGGTTTTAGTTTAAACCTCCAAAGACGTCATTATGGTTGCTGTTGAGATAATAGTAACACTAGTAGTAGTAGTAGTAGTAGTAGTAGTAATAACAATGTTGTTATTAAAATAGCCATTACTCATTTCACTTTATCCTTACATTTACCGTTTTGGAAGCCTTCATTTCTTCCTGTTTTGTTTTGTTTTGTTTTTAATATTTTATTTATGTATTTATTTATTTGACAGAGAGAGAAGTCACAAGTAGGCAGAGAGGCAGACAGAGGGGGAGGGCGAAGCAGGCTCCCCGCTCAGGCTCCCCGCTGAGCAGAGAGCCCCACAGGGGACTCAGTCCCTGAACCCTGAGATCATGACCCGAGCTGAAGGCAGAGGCCTAACCCACTGAGCCAGCCAGGTGCCCCCATTTCTTCCTGTTTTACTGTATTTACTTCTGGGTCATTTTCCTTTGATATGAGGAACTTTAGTATTACTTTGAGTGCAGGTCTTCTGGTGATAAATTCTCTGTCTTCATATGCTTTAAAAATGTATTTATTTTACCTTCATTTTTAAGGGGTCTCTTCTTTCTGCACCTTCAAGTTATTTTATGACTTCTGGCTCCCACTGTTTCTGTTAAGTCAGCTTTTGGTTTTACTATTGCTTCTTTGAGGTTAACGTGTTTTCCTTTGGCTGTGTTTTAGATTTTATCTTTGTCTTTGGTTTTCAGCAATTTTACTATTGTATGCTTATGTATGACTTATTGTAATTATTTGTAGAGTTTGTAGAGCACTTTGAGTCTATGGCTTGTTTTCTTTTGTTTCTTTGGGCGTTTTCTTAGCTGGTATTCTTTAAATATTGTTTCTATCCAGTTCTCTCCTTTCCTTCTGAGACTATAGTTATATGTATGTTAGGTCATTTCATAGTTTCTACTCCCACCCCTACTCTGTGTTAGTTTGGATATTTTTTACTTATTTCAACTTAGCATATCTTCTCTGTCTAATGTCCAGTTATACCCAATTATTGAGTTCTTGATTTCAGATTTGTATTTTGTATTTCAGGCCCCAAATTGACAAAGGCTTAAGTTCTCACAACATTTTCATCAGTTTTCTTGAGTGTATTAATCATTGTAATGTTCCTGTTTGATGACTCTGATACCTAGATTACCTATGAGCCTATTTCTCTTGCCTGGTTTTTGATCATTTGATTCTTTTTTGTAGGACACCTGGTAATGTTTTATTAACATTGTGATGAAAAATTATAGAGGATCTGAATGATGTTATCTTTCTCCAGGTAGGCTTTAATATTCTCTGGCAGGCAGTTAGAAAAACATAGGTCACTTTGATTCATCAGTGTTTGATATGACATGAGGCCGAATTCCGGGCCTTCAGGAAATTCAAATAGTCTTGAAGTACATAGCCCTTCTATGGTCTCCCTTGAAAGTTTGGAGTAATTACCAAGATGCTTCTTTTTTGATTAGCCTTGGCAATTTTAGGTACAGTGCACCCTGGAACTACACAGGTTTGAGCTGCACAGTTCCATTTACACATATGTATTTTTTCTTCCTGTGATTTTCTTAATAACATTTATTTTCTCTGGCTTACTTTATTTGTTTGAATATGTACATAATACTGTTAACTTAAAAATTATTGGTAAAGCTTCTAGTGAACAGTAGGCTATTAGTAAAGGTTTTGGGAAGTCAGAAGTTATATATAGATTTTTGACTGCTCAGAGATCAGCACCCGACCCCCATGTTGTTCAAGGGTCTCCTGTATTGTGAGGCTGATGAAAGGCCTGCTTAAGTTTTTAGTCTCTTTTAGTCTTTTTGCAGGGTTTTCCTGTATTTTAGTCCATGTTGTTTATGATTCAGCACATTTCTGGGAGGCAAAAACTGAGCAGAATGTTGGGCTTGTTCTTTGAAATTCTGTTTTATCTGAGATTCTCAATTCCTGGCTACCTTGGAAGTACAGAATTCCAGTTTCTGTCTTCCTAGTCCACTGAAACTGATGCAGACTCCAGGATGTTGCTTTCTGCTTGGCCTTTATGCCCTGTACTGATAGTTGGCAAATAACCCAAGGGGAAAAAGTAGAGATCTCAGCGTGTTTTCCTTCTCTCTGGGCTCTTGGCTCCTAATGTCCTGGTTCTCTTGATTGTCTTTCTATGTCTTCAAATAGCTGGGTTTGCTTGTTTAGTATTTTGCTGTTTTTTATAGTTTTCAGTGGGCAATATGATTGATACTGCTGTTCCCTCATAGCTTGACTAATTGCTTTTTTTTCTTTTTGGGGGGAAATTTTGGCTATACACTCACCAGCTAGATCTCTCTTTTATTTAGAATAAAAGTGGCAAAGAATAGCTACAATTAATTAAATACTTAATGTATGTTACTTACTATGCCACCATCAGTCAAGCAGTTGCTTTAAGTCAGACATCTAAGAATCATCTTTGAATCCTCCCTTTCCCTTATCCTTAGATCTAGTCCATTACAAAATATATCTGGAATCCATCAACGCTCTTTGTCTCCATACCACTACTCTGGTGCAAGCGTCATCTCTTTGTCCTGGACTACAGCATTAGTCTTAGAATTCATTCTTCCATTTCTATTCACATTCCCCAAATACATTTCCAAAAATAGCTTGAGTGATGTTTATAAGACATAAATTGCATTATCTTTCCCCTCCGAAAAACAGAAAACTTCAGCGGCTTTCTATTGAAGAATAAATTCCCATAGAGTAAAGTCACAAAACCTTACCATGGTCCTTCAGAGTCATCATCTGGCTCTTTCTTGTCCCTGAGATCTTCTCTCATTTGGCTTATGAGGCTTCAGTAATACTGAGTTCCTCTCAGTTCCTCAAATAAGCTCCAGGCTTTTTTCCACAGCTAGGCTGAGTCTTTGTATATTTTAATCCCTGTGCTTGCAACACTTATTAGTATACTTCTGTGCCCTCTCTATATGGCTAATGCCTTCTTATTTTTTCTCTCCACAGAGATACTTCCTGACCGTATCTAAAGCTGAAGTCCCTTGCTCTCTGGGTTTATGCCTCTGGACTCATTAGTGTCCTCCATAGAACTTGTCACACTTTGTATTTATTTGTCTTTCCCAGTAGACCATAGATAGAGTCTGTGAGAGTAAATACGTTATCTTTCGTTTGTCACTGTAGCTATTATCTAGTATGATTCCTTTTATATAGTAAGTTCTTTGTGAATAGTTGTGTATTAAAGGAATACATGACTCTTATAGGCACTGTACAAAGCTTATTACTCGAGAGGTTTAATCCTCTAAGAAAATTCTCAGAACAAGCCCATTAGGTAGGTAGTGTTAGTGTTAATTTATTCATAAGGAAAGTGGGATTTAAGATTTTGCTAATTTTCCTGAAGCTACCAGCTAGGTGGGCTTTTTGTGTTCTTGGATTGTTTTTTACTTCTCTAACTTTTGGACCTTTATTACCTTACTTATAGCATATCCTCTTGACTATGTCTTAATGCTAATTTCTGTGATTATACAAATATTCTGGTATTTTAACTTCAGCTTCTTGCCTTTACTTAAGGAAGGATTTTTGCGGCTATCAAGTATGGTGAATGATTTTTCAAGCTATAAAATCTCTCATTTTATGACTGTAAATAGATGTTACAATCAATTACATATATTTAAATATATTATATATATTAAGCACATATTAAAAGAAAACATTTTGTCTTTTTTACTTAAAGGACTATTCAGTTATACGGATTTTTTTAAATGCTCAAAATAATAAAATTTCTGTGATAGGTATCATTTTATATCTATATTTATTAGTCTGATATAATAATCCCGCCCTTTTTATGTATTTGCATTATTCACTCAATCAGCAAGTATTTGTTGAGCAAATGCTATATGCCAGGCACTGTTTTAGGCTTTGGTGTACAGTGGTGAATGAAACAAAGTTCCTCTCCTAATGGAGCTTACATTTAAGTAGTAGGGAGACGACATTAAACAAGCAAGTAAAAAGTAGAATATAGTAGGTGTTGGTAAGTACTACAGAGAAAAATAAAGCAGGAAAGGGGGTTAGAGAATGCTAGGAGAATATGCCTGTCTTGGCCGGTTTTAAATATTGTGTTCAGGGAAGAGCTCACTAGGATAATGACATTTTTATATGGATCTGAAGGAGATGGGGAACAAGCCATTCATTTATCTTAAGAAGTCGTATTCCAGGCTGTGGGAATACTGCCTCATGATTTCTTTGTTATTTGTTTGTCTCACTGTTTCTTCTGCCAGTCTTTACCTTAAATTTTTGTGTTTCTTACAAAACAAAAAGTGGTTTTTGTTTATTTTCCTTCTGTGTGAGCTAAGTGATTATTACCTTCCTCACAACTTTTTTCTTGCAACAAACATTTATTGGAGTCCTTTGTGCCAGATAGATTCTGTCAGTAGTTAGAGCTGATCAATTTTATCTAGTGTATCCCAAGTCTGTTTCCTCTAAATTATCTCCCACCACCTTCAACCAAGTCTTCATTCAGACATTGGTCCCCTTTATCCACTGCTATCCACCTTTCACTCAGGTTTGTCTTTTGAAAATACAGATCTTGTCCTTGGACTATTCCTCTTACTAATGGCTGGCTGTCACTTACAGGCCAATCCTGGCCAGACTCCATAGGTGGTAGCATTAAGGCTCTTAGCAGTTGCCTTCCATCCATCCTCATCTCTTGCTTTTACCCCTTTGTGTTGTGATGAACCCCCTGCTTGACACAAATCTTTCTGTTAACTTTTATGTTTCCCTCTGAAACTTGCATAGACTTCTCTTTCTTTACCAAATGCACTGCCCCTCCTTTTTGCACCATTTGTACCTGAGACTTGTTCTCAATTGCAGGGCTAATTCTTTGGTAATATCTTAAAACTTTGTCAGCCACTCAGTCACCCTAAGTATAGCACATGCTGGAGGCTCCAAACCAAGTGACAGTTGAGGCAAAGCTGCCTTCTAGGAGGGACCGGGGAATTAGAGTAGCAGGACGGATTTTTTTCCATCAAGTGTTGTCGGCAGTGTAAAGCACCAAGTCCAGAGAGATGGAGCTTACATCCTGGTTAGGGCTTAGCATCTCTGGTTCTAAGCCCAGAGATTTCTAGGTACTGATGAGTCAGCATTTCTTGGAGAACCATCATACCAGCAGACGAACAAGGCCCAGTCTACAGAAGTGCTAGGTGAAAGCATTGGAATCCTAGTTAATTGGGCTGGAATTAATCTTATTACCTCTACGCTAGTACTTATAAATATTTTTAGCTGCTTCTTCTGCTAGATGGGTGATCTGCTTTTTGAGGGCCGAGAGGAGCCTTATCTTACTCATCTCTCTATATACTCCTGTACCTAGCACAGTGCCTGTTATATAGAGAATACTCAGTGAATGTTGAATTAGCACTGCAGCTTTGTCCAGTAGAACTTTCTGCATTGATCAAAATATTTATGCTGTCCAGTAAGGTTGCTACTGGCTCCATGTGGCTTTTGAGCACTTGCAAAGTGGCTGGTGTGACTCAGGAACTAAATTTTTTAATTTCATTTTAATTAACTTAAATGTAAATAGCTATGTGTGGCTAATGGGTACTGCATTGGACAGTGCAGTTATATATGGTTTACGTAATTAATTCTCTCAGTGGGTTAAAAAGATCACTGGGTTTTTCGCTTATCTTCCAAATGGTCCCAAATTACTGAGCGTTTGGTTTTATTTTTTGTGTGTGATTTTTCTGTTCTCTTGGTGTCAGCATTAATTTTTTGCTGTTCTCATTATGTATACTGTCATCAGCCTCTCTTTTAGCTTTTTGGATGTTAGTCTAAGTGGCATAGAAAGACATGTAATCAAGCTTATAGCATTCTCTTTAAAAAGAGCAAATAGTGTAGGAACCTAGGAGTTGTCTTTGACCTCTCTTTAACCCTAGTAAAAATGTGAAATTAGCCCTAAGGAAAGAAGAGAGGGCTGAAAATATAAATTAGTGTGCACATTCAACTGAAGAAAAAATCCTATCGATATGACATTACATGAATTCATCAAGGGGGAGGTGGGACAGCCCAAAAGTACAATGCCTCCATTTAGAGATAGGAGAATTTAAAAATGAGAACAGGAATAGAGTTAAAGGAAAATTTTTTTCTAAGTTTCATTATTATGAAAGCCATGCAAGGAAAAACTCAAAGAGGAATAGTGGTGGGCTACAGCAGATATTGCAAGGAGGTGAAGAATAAGGACTAATTGAAGTCCATTTGGGGTAATGTGGTGAAGGCTAAATGGATCTTAACTCATTGTCAAGTATTTTACTGTGGTTAAGATAGTGTTTTCCTTGTAATTCTTCCATATTGAAGTGCTAGGCTTAGAAGGATTCATTATGGTCACTCTTTTTGAAGTCAGTACTATTTTTTAGTTTCTGTGTCCCACAGCTACCTTTTCTCAACCTTTTCTGTCAAAATGTTTTGCTTTGCTAGTGTAGAATCTGGATAGGCATTAATAGTACTTTTTGCTCTAAAATTGATTCTTTTTAATCCTGTACAGGTGAATTTCTCCATTACCTAATAGTAGGGCTGTTGTTTCAGTAGTGATCATTCAGTTCATGCTTTGATGCAGGGTTTACTAAGAGATAGTGGTTAGTGGTTTTTTGTTGTTAATTTTCCATACCCAGAGAAAGACCGTTTTGCTAAAAATTGGGGCATCTTGCCTCTTAGGGGTGCTTTCACATTCCAGCTGGCATAGGAAGCAAGCAAATGGCTTTTTCATTTCCCAAAGTGTTGTCTGCATTACTCCTTTGAGACTTAGGACAGGTAACCAAGGGGAAAAAAATGAGGAAAATATTTTTCCTACATATCTTTATTCTAAAGTAAAGACGAAGTCACTCTTAGGTTGTGCATAGTGCAGATGTAAGCGTATTGTGTTTTTATTTTCAAGTTAGGCCAAGACATGAGTCATTTTTGAAGTCTTTGTTACTCAATTAGAACCACTACCTATACAGCTGAAGTCTTCTAGAATAGTTCAAGTAGCCATTCCTGTTGGACGCAGGGGAGAGTCTGCCCTGAAATTGTAAAACTGCTTTCTTGTTTCCCAGGTGACTTGACTAACTTATGTAAGTTAGAGTTACCTGGGAAATGCACCAGATATAGTCACAAGTGCAAAAGAGATGTCTGAGAATGGGTACATCAGATAGTAAAGTGGCAAGAAGAATAGTGTCCGCCACTTCCATTTTATTTGAAAACAGCACAGTATATTAATTTTAGCTAAAGAATAACTTTCCTAATTTGAACGTCCTTGTTTTGTTAGCATCTCTTTTTTTAAATAAACTATTTAGAAGGAAAGGTAATCATAATTATGCATTATCGAGTAGGTTAATGAGCTTGTCACTCAGTAGTAAATGAATATAACATCTTACATAGTAAAATGAAATGGTATTTATCCTTTCTGTGATCTCTTTTTTAATAAGATATATTTAATTATTTTAGAGAGAGAAAGTGCACGCATGCGCGCATAGGGGAGGAGTGGAGGTAGCGGGGAGAGAGAATCCCAAGCAGACTCCCTGCTGAGGGCACTGAGCACAACACAGAGCCCAATGCCAAGCTCTATCCCAGGACCTTGAGATCCTGATCTGAGCGGAAATCAAGAGTCTGACACTTAACTGACTGAGCCACCCAGGCACCCCCTTTCTGTGATCTCTTCATTTACCTGACCAGTATTTTCTAAAGAGAAGTATTTATCTGGTTTGTCTTATTTTGCCATTTTTTGGCCATAATCTGTTTATTTAGTGTGTTTTTATTTACAAATCTGAATTTCATTGTTTTATTATTGTCTTATTCTAATTTTATACCTAATTAGAAAGCAGGAGAATTATTGTAAAACATTTTAAAGAAAATAATGCCATTTATAAACCATTACTTAGTACGGATGCTTAATGTTTTTGCTTTCTACCCTCTAGCCTTTTGGCGTGTGGTATGTGTGTGTATGCAGTTGATGATTCATTTTAGAGTGTTCTGATTTGGAGAGGTCTTAAAGATCAAATTTAACTATGTGTAGGCAGTTTATATTGACTCGTTAAAAAACCTGTAAGTCTATGAGTTTGTACAAAGAATAAAGTAAGTTTCTTTTTAAAACATCATATGTATACCATTACTTTCTTTTAAGATGCAGTCTTTGTGGGCATTCTGTAGAGTCTAATATGAAAGTGTCAGAAAACATTTTGCTAATTTTAATTCAGTAATTTCTGTAACATCAAATCAAAGCAATACTTCACCTAAACCAGAGTACTTTAGTAGAATCAAAAGGAGGAGGAGTTCGAGTTTATTTATAGTTGAGATTTGCAGAAATGCTTATTTAATGGCTTTCTGATCTCACCAAAGGACTCAACTTTCTTTTCTTTCTTTCTTTCTTTTTTTAAACCCCCTCCAGTTAGTACTTTGCTTTATCCTATTTCTAGTTTGGAAATACATATATGGTATATGATAAGATCTATATATATATGTCTTTATAGTACACAAGATTTTTTTTTAAAGATTTTATTTATTTATTTGACAGTCAGAGATCACAAGTGGGCAGAAAGGCAGGCAAAGAGAGAGGAGGAAGCAGGCTCCCCGCTGAACAGAGAGCCCAATGTGGGGCTTGATCCCAGGACCCTGGGATCATGACCTGAGTCGAAGGCAGAGGCATTAACCCACTGAGCCACCCAGGCGCCCCTACACAAGATTTTTTTTAAAAAATCCTATACTTTGAATTTTGTTATAGTTTATTTACTCCCCTGTCCACTTGTCAAAAATAAAGTGAAAACAAATTCTAAATGTATGCTTTACAAAATTTATACATTGTGTTTACTTTTTAGAAATGACATTTGTGTAAAGATTATGACTTACTGAGTTTAGTTTCTGCCAGTTATGAGCTACTTTACTTGCCAGATATATTCAGCCAAGGCAGTGTATTCCAGTGGTGGAATTGTTAGATCAAAATCAGTAACATCAGCACTGTTTCTCAGTAGTTCTGAGTGAGGGATTTCTACATCTAACGGAAGTAATTTAGCAAAAGGCTTTAAAAAGACCAGTTGCAGTCACCTGGTGACTACTTATAAAATACTTTTGGTTACATCTAAATTCCTAAAGAGCATGTTTGTTAATGATTCTGTTTGGGGAATTTTTGTACAATCAGGTAATTCAGATTATGTATTTCTTTATTATGTCAGTACAGTACCATTAACCAAAAGCAAGTTTAAAGAAAGTTAAAGTTTTTGTGTGGCCTTGTACTAGAGAAATATTAAGGAAGTAAAATTGGCATACCAAACCTTACTATCTGTGGAATATATATTCAGGAAATAAAGGATACATTCAATGATTAAAGAATGAACAAGAAAGATGGTAGAAAATTCAAAGAAGTTAGCACATTCTTTTGGGAAGAACAGAACCTTTAAATTCTGGGTGAAATTTAAGATCTGCAAAGAAGTAGTAGCACAATATTTATTTGAAAGGTTTTAAAGTAGCACAATATTTATATGAAAGGTTTTAAAGTTAGGTCTACCTAATAAACTTGCAGAATGGCTTTCTAAGCAATTTGATTAGTTATCCAAAAACTGTAATTACTGTGAAATGGCATAGTAGAACTGTAAATAGTAAACATAAACTCAGTCCTGGTATGTGTGCAGCTTTGCTATTTCATGAGGAAAGTATTTTCTTTTTCTCTGTGATGAATTTAGTGTAATAAATCAGATACGTCATCTGCAAATAATAGGTTTAAAAAGCACACAGGCCTCAGATATGTTGAAACTTTGCTCAGATTTCAGTCTTTTGGAGCTTAAGTCATTAAGCCTTCTTGTCTGATTTATGTTATTTTCAATATGTAAAGATGGTTTAGATAAGCACATACTGAGTGGCCAGATGGGCACTGTTCTAAGTGCATCACACATGTATTAATTCAATAAAATTTCCCTAACAGTGTCATGAGCGGGGTATTGCTGTTACCCCCATTTTACAGGTAAGGAAACTGAAACATGGAGAAATTATGTAATTTGCTTGTATCTGGAGGAGTCAGGATTCAGACCCAGTCCTTCTGTTTCTAGAGCCTATTATGTAACAATGTAACATCTCTGGGTTTCTGGGAAGTTGTGTTATATTATTAAATACTACATATATTAGAAATGAAGCAGTTCATTTTATGTATGCATGTGGTAATATTACAGAGCAATATGGCAGCATTGATTCAGCGAATAATAGCAAAAAAGCTAGAGGATTGACTTTAATATCTGTAGTATGCAGTTAAATTTACAAAGCTAAAGGGCTGACTTTTATTATCTTTAGCATGCAGTTTACTGTTTTTAGCATGGTTGTAACCTAACATGTTGATTTGAACAATGTCCACAGTTGATTTTTTTAGGTTGGAAGAGCAAAAGTAGCTTGGAAAAAAATCAAGAAAAAACAACAACAACAAACCCTTTAATATAATGTTTTAAAATGTCTAATACCACTTCAAATATAGGAACCATGATTGTACAATAAACTCCAGGACTGCAAGGAATCTGGGAGTAGCCTAAAATTCATTTTATGTTACTATAAAAAGTCTGAGGACCTTTCAGATGCTGCTGGTCTCTGGTACATCTTTGTTGCTGAGTCCCTACACTAAAACGAGGATCTTTATTAAAGATGCTACTTCCATGTGTTTGAAGTACTGTAAGTTAAGAGACATTGTTAAGCTTATCCAAACACCATGAATCATTCTATTAAGTTTATTCGTCAGATCTTTCATATTTCTAAAGTGGTTGATATTTCATCCTTGCAGTTGTCTATAGGAAAATCTTGGGGGAAGGGGGTAGGGGAAGGGGATGATTGTCCTTCCTTGTAATGGAAGTCTCTGGCCTTTTGTTTAGTTTTAAGTCTCTGGTCTTTTAATTCGCCTTTAACATTAATAAATGTTGCTCCTTTTGAGGGGTTTGGATTCTTTCTAAATTGTTTCTCTCTAAATTGTTAATACATTTCTCTCCTAACTCCCCCCACCCCTTAAAGTGATGTCTGTTCTGGTGGAATGAAGAGCACATTTTACTTTAGAAAACTGCTCTAAAAAAAGAAATCTACTTAATTTGCAGTACCCTAGTATTTTAATTTATTATTATAAGTAAGCAGTAGGTATCCGGGATAGGTTACAGAAAATGTAATATTATATCAGGTCTTCTAATTCCATGAATAGGTGGCTTAATTTTTTCCAAATACTTGGTCCTATTAAAACCATCTCCTTGGTTTATGGACTTGGCAGAAACTTGTGTTCACAGGTGGCTGTGTTTCTTTTGAACTATAACCATGTTTCTTTATTCCAGGACTTCTGGAATGGATACATACTGCAACAAAATAGTTAGTCTTGTTTGGCCTTTCCTCTTCAATCTTACACTGACTGCACATTTTCTGTCCCAGAGCTAAGTGATCAGTTGTACAGTTTGACCCAACTCTTTAAGATTATAACGTTGAGAGAAATGGAGAGAATAGTATGATGAAACCACCTGTATCCATGTCCCAACTTCAACAATTAGCAGCTAATGGTCAATAATGTATCATCTGTAAACCTACTCTAGTTGCTCCTCCTGGATTATTTTGAAACAAATACCAAAATTATGTGTGATATTATATCATATATGATATGAGGATAATATAGGATAATGACTCTTTAGAAACTACCACAATACTCATCACAGGTTTAGAATTAGCAGTAATTACTAAATTATTAATATTACTAATATTACTATTACTAAATATTATCGATATAAAGGTAAGTTTTTATGCTACCTTTTACCTGAAAATGCTGAAAAATTAACATTGCAAAACGTGTTTAGCATTAAAGTGGTTTTTGTCTTATGAACATTGAGAAATAGAAAATCCATAGGAAAGTTCTTTTTAAATCCCACTTTAGACGATATTCTTAGAGTTCTCAGTTTTTCTCTCGTACATCAGAAAGAAGTAAAAAAAAAAGTATTTTGACTGTACTGTCAGAATATATACATTGGCCAGTAATGTCAAGCACATACAAATTTGTGATACACGTATTTTGTAAAGTAGGATTTTTTTTTTTTTTAAAGTAACAAGCTCTTTGAAAGGCTAAAGAAATTGCCACAAGATTTAGAAATAGTTCTGGAACAGAGAAATTTCTTTCTGATGATTGATTGGCTTTAGTTTGGGAAATCATTAGGTTGCTGTCTTCCTTTTTTATTGAGAGGAAAAGGAAGAAAATAAATAGTATTTTTACCTCTGGTCAAGTGACCTAAATAGTTTGTTCTCTTTTTCCTTTGCTCTCTAATAGATTAGTATTTATTTAAATAATTGATGTTAAGTGTCCCTGAATTCCTGTGGTTTGAAGGCTTTCCAGATACTATTAACTTTCTCTTCCTGAGTGGAGGATGAGCATGATAGTATCTTTTTTACTTTTGGTCAGTCTAAAATTAGACTTCTTAATCATGAATTAAAAAGCTTGTGAATGTATGTGAACTAGAGGTAAAATATGGCTGTATTCTTAATTCTTCACTTTTTCTGCTTAACTTCCTTTTTTCACTCTTTGATGCAGTTAAGGGTTAATGGAGAGCTAAATATAAATGTTTATAAACAGCTCAAATTAGAAGTTATTTTTTGTGTAACTTTAAACTGAATAAAAGCAAGTGTTTAAAAAATTCTCTGAATCAAATTTAATTTGGAATTCTTGGCTTACAGAGAAAGCAGTTCTTTATGTCTGGTTGCCATTTACCAGGCTCCTGCTTTCCCATCTCTCAAAACCTTGACCCATTTCTGGACTGGAGTAGGGATTGGCCACATGTACTTGTGAATTTAACAAAATTGATCTTCTGTTGACTAGAGATTATTTTTTTCTCTGATTACTTTCCGCTTTTAGAGTTGTACCACAGATTGATATTTAAAAAATTAAAAACCTCTAGAAACCTTATCCTAATACATTTGAACTGTATTGTTTATGGCCCCTTCTTGTGACTCCCTTGACTCTGTTCTCTCGTTCCCATCACTGCAACTAGCCTTTTCATCATAGCCCTATATCTCTACCCCCAAGGTGGGTAAGGGACTAAAGCAGTGACTGAAATGTGAGAACAAGCCCAAAATGGCTTAAGTCATATTTTTAAGAATTTAGGGTTTCTGCTCCCTCTACATGCCTGCCAGACAGGAAGCAAGGTAAACAGGGACACTGAAATTTAATTATTACAATTTATATTTTCATTCTAAGCATTTAGCATACTACTTTGGTAACTACTAATCTTTCCTTATTGACCTTCAAAATCTAAACTAGAAAATACTCTTGTTCCTTTATTCCAGAATTCATGCAGTATAGCAGACAGATTAAATTTATGTTTTCACCTTCTATTCATGATTTTAAAGATGGGAGTGGCTTAGCATTTGGCACGGTAGCTTGGAATCAAACAGTCCTCAGCACAGAATGTCCAAGGATAAAGAGGACACATCATAGCAGCATTACCACAGGCTTTGTCTTGCTCTTGAGGATGTTGCATGCCCTCTAGGTAACTTGTGTTCCATATCTTGAATCAAGAAATGATGCAACATAGGATAGATAATTCCTGATTTGCGTAGTGTTTATGTGTATAGCAATCCCCGCTACCTACAGCTTAGTCAGGACTAACAGAAGAGCAGCAGAGGTCTCCAAACAGCAAAAAAACCACACCAATTCTTGTAACATTGATGAAGTTTATTACTAGAAGATTTCAGACTTCAGCATTGATGGCACTCTTCTAGATCCTTTTAAGTCAGTGTTGGTACTTTCATTTTAGAAATAGCTTATAACTGATTACCTCAGTTTTAAGATTAAGATTTTGATTATCTTGATTATCATCAAGAGATCCACTCTCTAGGTAAGACAGAAATGCTGCCCAACAAGGCATCTTCTCTGAAAAAACTCCTTACTATATTATTCATTGGTTCCAAAAGTAAATTCCCTAAATTATATTATTATAGTCCCTAACCTAGTCAGTTTCTTCAGTACATTGCTTTAGCCAAGGGGAAGAAGGGAACTTATGCAAAATAACATAGTAACAGTAACATTAATATTAAGTAATACCAAAAAATTGTAGTATATTTACAGAGTACTTTACAATTTACAAAATGCTTTCATATTCTTTTTATTTTTATTTTTAAAGAAGATTTTATTTATTTATTTGACACAGAGAGAGAGATCACAAGTAGTCAGAGAGGCAGGCAGAGAGAGAGGAGGAAGCAGGCTCCTTGTGGAGCAGAGAGCCTGATGTGGGGCTCCATCCCAGGATCCTGAGATCATGACCTGAGCCGAAGGCAGAGGCTTAACCCATTGAGCCACCCAGGTGCCCCTATCTTCTTTTTAAAAATAGATTTGGATTTCTTCTGAGTCTGAGAAAGGAAATCCTAAAAAGTGGCAAAATTCCTAGCATAGTGCCCCTGCAGGTTTAGGAAAAATATCCCTGAACACCTTCTTAATTGGTCCAAAAGGCATCATTGTATGATAAATATATCTACAGTGGCTATGCAGACTGATTATTTGATAGTTATTGAAGGATGCTAAGCATATCTGCATTAGAAATGTGTAAATTATGCAGCTGTTCACAACTTGAATTGACTTCAGAAGATAAAGCTGGTATAGGAATGTATAGGTTGTTTTCTTCATTGCATTCGAGTTCTTCAGACATCTTCCACTGAGTGCTTTTCTGTTTGGATTGGAGTCCATTTGATCAACCTGTGAATCATAGTCAGTTGTTTGCCCATGCATCGAACCTAACTTAGAGATAGATCTCATTGTGGTTCAGGAAGCACAATTGAGAATTTCCACAAAATGCCAGTAATGTTGCCTGAAAAAAAAAATTTTTTTTTAAAGAGTGCGCATGCGCACGAGGGGGTTGGGAGGGACAGAGGGGGAGAGAGTCTTAAGGAAGCTTCATAGCCAGCACACAGCCTGAGATCGCAAGACCCTAAGCTCCTGACCTGAGCCAAAATGGAGAGTTGGACTTTCAACCAACTGAGCCACGCAGGCACCCCAACTGGAATTTTTGCCCTGTGGTTCTCATTTGAGAAGATAATTCATATTTGGGGCATTCAGAAGACTGAATATAAAGTTGTATTTTTAGTTTTGCTGTAGGTTGTGTATATTCCATGGCTTCTGGCCCTCTCACGTTTATTTGTTCAGGAAATTTCTAACTTAGTGAAGTAGTTTTAATGTTAATATCTTTTGATTTATGGCAGATTGGTAATTCATGGCAATTTTGTGGGGTATGTGTATTTATAATTGTATAACATTCAGACTTAGAGGATTTCAGAAGTTTGAAGCAGGTTTATTTTAAGAAGTATCCCAACCCATCTCTCTCCCACTGCCCACCCCAACCTACTTCCCACTTGACTGACTCCTATTCTAGGTCTCAGCTTAGGAGTCTCTTTCTCTGGGGTACTGTTTTAGACCCTTTTAAGTCTGTGTTGGTGCTTTTTCTGTGTGCCTGATGACGCAAGATTTCTGTTGTAGTGTTGAGCTACATTTCAGTTGCTACTTTTTTGCCCAGAGTTAGGCCAGTTTATGTGGATTGGGAACTAACAACATTCTTTAAATATTTGCCTAACATATATTTAATGGAAAAGGATAAATTTTTTGTAATGTTTTTGTATAGGAACAAATACCTTATTCATTTCTACTGGTTGAAGCAAGATCAATTTTATAAAAATACTTGGACAAAACATTTCGCAAATCTTGGTAGTTTTAATTTATGATTTTTCTGAACCAGACAACTTTCTAGAGGGCATTTAAAATTTAGAAAAAATCTCTAACTGTCCACTTGTGGAACTTGAGCTCACTGCAGCCAAATAATGGCTAGTATATTCCAATGTTGCCTTAGTGTCCCCTGTAGATCTGAATTCCTAGACAACAAACAGCCTACCTGGGCCATGCTTTCATCAGACTCTGGTCTCTCCAATGAGAGCATGGGACACATCCAGCTTAGAAAAGAGTGGGTATTCAGTAAATATGGGATTAACTGTTGAAAGAGTATTAGTTTTTCAGTTACCCTGTCCAAAATTTGGCTTGGAATTTCAGAAATAAAATTTTTACCGTTGTTTCTTATTACATATTAGTGTGTATCTCTGTATATTAAGTGATTTATTTATGTGAAGAATAGGAAAGTTAGAGCAAACTTTCAGGTTGTTATCAAGAGTTTCATTTCTGGATTAAGTTTTCTTTTTGGTTCAATAGGAATTTGTTCTTTCTTTTTCTTTTTCTTTTTTATTTTTTTTCTTTCTTTCTTTTTTAGATTTTATTTATTTGAGAGAGAGTGGAGAGAGAACACAAGTGGAAGGGAGGAGCAGGCTCCTCTCCATCCCAGGACCCTGGGATCATGACCTGAGTGGAAGGCTTACCCAACTGACCCAGATGCCCCAGAAATTTGTTTTCTTTGTAAGCCAAAAAGTGGGCTGTTTTAGTTAAGGACTGAAGAGTAAAATATGTGAATATGTAAAGATTTTGTTGCTATGTATGATACTTGAGGTAATTAGATCAACCGATTATTGGCTGTAAAATAAATAATTTCACAAACTCTATATCCAAATTACAGTACGTAATTTTTTCCCCCTGAAGCTTCTAAGTTAGACCCAAAACTCATCTTTCCTCTTAGATTGGTTGTATTCATTCAGAATAGGAATGAATTACCGTGAATAAATTGAGGAGCCTGATTTGGATTCTTTCTTTTGTTACGGTAAACATTATTTCATCAGATAGGCAGAACAGTGTCACTAATATTCACCCATGACACCTTTTCCTCCAAGGATTTTCATCTTATTTCAAAATGATTTTGGTTTTCCTTCTCCAAAATATATGAGTATTGTGGTACGTTGATTAAAGTTGCTTTATTTTCACTGAAATAAATGAACTATGCATAGTGCAATAGAAAACGAGAAATAAATGAGAAAGAGCATTTTGAAGCATTGAATACAATTTTTTATATTTTCCTTAACTGAGTTTGCCTTTGTCTTGAGTTGTTTTAGTGTTTATCCAGGCTTTGATTCTTATTCGAGGTTACTTCTGAACTCATGACAACAAAAAAAAGGTGTGTCTTTCAAAAAGAAGAATAAAATCTGAGCAAAGAAAAAGGGAGAATACTAAGTAAGGGTGGGTAGAGTCCTGTTCCTGTAGACTCTTTACAATTATTAAAGTTTGGCTTTTATTTGGCTCTGAGCTTCCTGTGGGCAAAGCAAAAATGGATACCTCTTTTATAGTAAGATTAAAATTGTAAAGCAGAACTTCACCAATTACTTAGGAAAAGGAAATTGTTTTTGTTGGCACTAAGTGTGAAATTTGTGACATAGGTCTTTATAAAACAGACATCAAGAAATGTAGTAAGTAGCTCTCTCCAAGTAGATACAATAGGGAGTTTTGAATATCATAAATCCTATTCACAATTTGTTTAAAAATGATTATTTAAAGAACAGCACTGTCAGCAAAAATATAATGTAACCAAATATATGTAATTTTAAATTTTCTGGTAGCTGCATTAAAAAGTGAATGGGTGAAATAATATTTTAAACCCAATATGTAAAATACTATTATTTCAACAGGTAATTAAAATAAAATTAATGGTATTTTACAGGTTTTTTTTAATACCAAGTCTTTGAAGTCTGTTTATAGCATATCTCAATTTAGATGTTAAATATTCATCAGAAATAACTCAATCTGTATTTAGATTTCATTACATTTACATTGATAATTATAGTTGAATATAATATGGGATATATTCAATATTATTAAGAAATGCAGCCCCCTACAGTAGAAAAAAAAGGAGGTTATTACAGTAAAGCCTAAAACTGCTTCATTGACACAGAAGCTACTGAATAAAGTATTACTAATCATAAAACAAAAAAATGAATTATGAGTATGCACATGTATCACTGAGTCAGGAGAGACGACAAAGCCAAGGACAATATATCTTTTCAGACAATGGCCATGTATATATAGAAGCAAATTTTAGAATGGAGTAAGTGTTTTTTAATACCTTTTTATATATAGTTTGTATTAAAGCTAAAGAACTCCTCACTTAGTATTTATAATGAAGCAAATATTTTGGTATAATTAAAAAAGGCATTAGACTGGGATCAGTAAATATATGGCACCCTTACATTTTAGCTTTGCCCACCCCTATGGTCCCCTAGCCATAAACTTTGTCTAGGATAGATGTGGGGTAATCAGTCACAACTCATGTTATACTGAGCCCAGAGATGGCTTCAGAATCCTTCTAAATAGAGCAGTTTTAGCATCTGCTATAAAGCAGTAGGAATTGGCAAGAGTTCTAAACCCTGTTTTCCAGCCTGGCGTTAGATATTTTCTGGTTATTTTCTTTTCTAAAGTAGACTAATGTAAAGATTAGTATGTCATCAATAACCATGAAAGAGGAAATAACAACCCACTAACTGAGTAAAAGGCTTTTTTCCCTCCATGACACAGTTTTATCTAATTGAATGACTTCCGTGTAATTTACTAACTTAGGATGCAAGATGCTACTTAGGATGCCCACCAATTCATTTGAGAAAGGGATTTCCACTGTCCCTAGTTTTTTGTAAACCCTTCATAGTTTTCTTTAAAAAGTAGACTTGCTTATTAAGAATGTATTTTTAAATCGAGCCTGTGTGTAATTTAATGTTGGATTAATTGAATGAAAATGGCATACAGCGAGTATTTAAAATCATGCCCTATCATTTCAACTTCTTGAATGTTGTGAGGGTTCAGACATTCATTCAGTACAAACTGTGGCAGGACAAATTATGTGGAAATTTAGTAACAATGGAATTCATAATATTTCTTTCAGTTGTATTTTCTCAGATTGAAAGGGACTAATTTCTATGAAAAGATGCAAAGCATTTGTAGCCATGTTTCTCAAAAAGAAGGCAGTATTTAAGGTCCCTTTTCAAAGTAGAAATGACCAGGATTTCATCCAAGAGGACACATGAGAATTTCTCAAGAGGGGGTCCAGCCTATAAATATAATTTGAAAAGTCTCCCTACATGATTTTAAATCTCTACTGCTCGAGGGACTCTTGAGATTTGGGAATTTAAAAAATCTAGCTGGAAAATTAAAATTTGAGTTTATTTTTCAGACAGAATTTTAAGGTGAGAATTACTGTGGAAAGCTGGTGGGCCATTTATTTAATTGTTCTGTTGTCATGAAATAGCAGAAATGTGTTTAGTTTGACACTTATGTTTTTCATAAATATTAGTGTTTCTGAGATTTTAAATATGCTTCAATCGTTTCTACTCTCTATGGAGTTTTTTGTTTTTGTTTTTGTTTAATTTTAATTGTTAGTTTAGTTTAATTAAAATTGTCCTGTGTTTCTGAATCAGTTGACAGTTTTCATATTTAACTTTCTGGTTCTTTTGAATTAATTCTGATGCTTGCAATACAAGATTATGTGTTATCAAGTTGTTATGTATGTACGTACATATATTTGTGGGGCCAGATACACTTATATTTTGTATGTCAGGTCAAAGCAATGTAGAATGATTGAATATATCTTAAACTCTGTTTTCATAATCTTTGTTGTTTATAAAAGTATGACCATGCTTATTTTAGAAGTTTGGGAAAATGCAGAAAGGATAAAGTAGAATTTCAAAATCACTAATTATCCTATCAAAGGTATCCATAGTCCACAAATATTCATAGTATCCCAGAAATAAGAGCTATTAATATTTTACATGTTCCCTTATTTATCTTTCTGTCATGCTATAAATACAGTTTCATGTTTTGCTTTTTAAAATCAGCATTTTGGAATGTTCATTTTTTTCAGGATACTAAAATTCTTTAAAAACACTATTGTTGAGCCTTACTTTCATAAAATATATATATATAAAATGTCTAGCATAGTGTTGACACGTTAATAAACATGAAACAAATATAAGTTCTCTTAGGGTTGGAAAGGTCTACAGGTTATTTTGAGTCTAGTTTAGTATTCTAGCTAGTACATCAAACAAGTAGTTACTGTCTTGCCCTCTGCAAGCATACTTATCAGGAAGGAAAACTCTTTTCTTTTTTTTTTTTTTTTTTTTAAGATTTTATTTATTTATTTGACAGATTACAAGTAGACAGAGGGGCAGGCAGAGAGAGAGAAAGGGAAGCAGGCTCCCTGGCTTGATCCGAAGATCCTGGGATCATGACCTGAGCTGAAGGCAGAGGCTTTAACCCACTGAGCCACCCTGGCGCCCCAGGGAAACTCATTTTTTCATAAGCTAGCCTGTTTCTTTTATTTCTGGCGCTGATGATTTGCTTTCCTATAATCACCTCCCATTGGTCCCAGGAATGCCCTGAGAACTACCAAGAATTAGTCCATATACATTCCTCAGTGACAGATGTTCAAGTCCCTCTGAAGGTAATTTTCATGTCTACTTTTCCCAGTTTTTGCATCTCTCTTTCCCCACCTTCTAACTTTACTTACTAATGTAATTTTTAAAAAAATCAGAGTAAGGTCAGTTAACTCAGTCTCCCCTTTTCCACACAGATCTTTTCTTTTATAGGTTCAGGTTATTCTTATATAATTTAAATCATAGCTTAATTTAATATTCTACTTGATCCCAATTCTGATAAGTTGTGGGGTTTCCCCTTCTACCATTCTTTCTGTGCAGAATACGTATTTTAAAAATCATAATTAAGTTTTACTTTATTTTGTTTTAAGATTTTATTTATTTATTTGAAGAGATCACAGGTAGGCAGAGAGGCAGGCAGAGAGAAAGAGGGGGAAGCAGGCTCCCTGCTGAGCAGAGAGCCGGATGTGGGACTTGATTCCAGGATCCCGAGATCATGACCTGAGCCGAAGGCAGAGGCTTAACCCACTGATCCACCCAGGTGCCCTTAACTTTTACTTTAAAAGATATAAGTGCTTAATATCAATAGGTGTTTATTAGCTTTTACTTTTAAAGAACTAATTAAAACATACCAGAATTCAACTTTTAATATGAATTTTGCAGTTTCAGCATTTTTTTTTTTTCTAATACCAGATGAATCTGAGACAGTTCTAGCCTTTTCATTCATGGAAAGTTAAAAAAATGTTTTCAACTCTTTCCCCCACCCCATATGGGAATAACTCATAATAATAAACTATTCACTGAATTTTTACATTCAAATTTTTAAAATCGTGCCACGTAGACATGAACAAGGTAACCATCCAGTTCAGGTGGCATTTGGTCACAGGTTTATTTAGGTTGATTTCTGACTGCTCATCTGTTAAAATTTCTAACACATGCTCATTACCCAGATAGCTAATGCCAGTTAACAATGGTCATAAGCTAAAGCAAAAAAAACTAAAGAGAAGCTTAGTTTTATAACTGAAATATGTCATATCATAGGATATATCATATAAAATAAATGATAATCTTTCTTTGGTAGTGGTTCTTTGGTGTCTGCCTAGAGACTGATGAGCTTTTTTCCCTCAGCCTCTCAGTGTGCTAATTAAGAGAACATCATTTATTTGAATGAACACGTGTCTGTAGGGCACTGTTGCTAAGTTAGTTGACAGACTGGCTTGTATTAGCATACCAAAAGATTGGCTTGACTTTTTCCATCTATATTTTCCCATGTTTTAGAAATTTTTAATGGCTGTATTATGTTCCATCAAGCTAGTTTGCCATATTTTTCTTTTATCTTTTTTTTGGATATATTAAACCCATACTTGCTTTTTCATTTTTAAGATTTTTTAGAGGTAAAGATTTTTATGTCTTAACTTTGTTTCTTCTGCTTTTGTTTCGTAATGCCTTATATCAAATGAATTTATAGGAGTGGAATCGATGAGTAAAAGAGGAAGAACATTTTTTACAGATTATGATATTAATCACCAAATGACTTTCCAGGAGTGTTTACACTGTCTGAGCTCCTCTCCTGAAATTCGTCCAACCATCAGCCATCGGAGCTCATTCATTCATGTGTCTAGAGTCAGAAGTGGAAATAAGCAGCTGAAATGTAAACCCCTTCTCATTCATGCAGTTAAAGTGAGAAGGGGAAATAAGCTGAAATTTAAACCTGTTAGTCGTAATATTTTTTTGGTATCTCTTGTCAAATATATAGGAGAAGAAGATTCCAAAACTAGTATTTCAAAGACATTTTTAAAATTGTTTGTGAAATTCAGGGCGTCTGGGTGGCTCAGTGGGTTAAGCGGCTGCCTTGGGCTCAGATTATGATCTCAGGGTCCTGAAATGAGTCCTGCATTGGACTCCCCGCTCAGCGAGGAGTGTGCTTCTCCCTCTGCGTGTTTGTACTCTCTCTCTGCTTGAACTCTCTCTCTCTCTCTCTGTGTCAAATAAATAAAATCTTTAAAAAAAATAAAATAAATTGTTTGTGAAATTCAGTGACTTATCTGTTTGAATTGACTGTATTTGGAGAAGTAAAACCCTTAGATGATCATAAATATAAACATGACAAGGAATGACTGCTCAGCAATTGGACTTTCAAATAAGCTCTTGAAACCATTGGATATTAGTATAGTGATTACTTCCCGTTCCCCTTCATCCCAGAATCATTTTAGGAAGTTTTATCCTCAATCCATTTATTCTGCCATTGTATTAAATACTTTTACTCTTTGGACTTTTTCTTTCAGTATCCATATTTGTGGCAAGCCTTGTCCTTTAAGATCTGGGTTCATTTTGAAAGCAAGCAAAAGTCATTCAAAACAAAGTCTGAAATAAAATGATGATGTTAAATGGTGTAATATTTCTCTAGGCTAAAAGAAAAAGAAACATAGGTAAAACAATAAGGCAAAATTTGTTTATGTATATGACATGGAAAGGAGGTGATAACAAAAAAAGAAAAGTAGTCCTTAACTGGTCTGAAAATACTTTCAAAATGCGAATTTTGATTCCCCCCCAACAATGGCAGCAATGGCCTATATTCTATCTAATGGGTTACCTGACACTCATCTGCATGTAAAAAGGATTTTTTTGTTTTTTGTTTTTTGTTACAGAGTCATAATTTTATGGTCTTTCTATATGGAGCAAAGAAAATAAAATACAATAGTGTAATTTGTTGAATTTAAATACCATTATAACATTTTTACTTAACCATAGAATATCTTCAGTTAGTATTTTTTTTCAGTTGATCTTATTTCAGATGATTTGAAATAGCCTTTTTTGCTGTGTAGTTTAAAAGATGAAGTTACTCCATTGCCCTGGATTTCTCCAAGAATGTGGTTTTGGTGATTCAGCAAGTTAAAGTGGTTAGTCAAGTGTTCCTTAACCAAAGTGATATTGCCCCCTAGGAGACATTTGGCAATGTCTGGGGACTCTTTTTGTATTGCCCTTACTTCAGGGAAGGCCAGGTCCCACTGGCATCTAGTAGGGAGAGACTAGTGGTAATACTACACAGCCTTTTATGCGCAGAACAGCCCCTCACAATAAAGAGTTCATTCTAAAATGCCATTCATGGTGAGTTTAAGAAATCCTGTCTTAGCCTAAGGTCTTGGGCTCAGAGGTAGTCAGAGCTGTATTCAGTCTTCCACTTCACATTGGCAAGGTGTTTAAGCTCAGTTAAACCTCGGTTTTCTCATCTGGAAAATAAAGCTAATAACATCTGTTTAATGTAATTGTAGTTAGCATGGTTTCTGACATATGGTAAGCAGTCAGTAAATCTTATAATTGTTATGAGCACCACCAACAGTAATATCAAACATGTCAAAAACTACTAAAATGGTAAATTTTGATGAGTATTCAATGAGGATTGCACAGTTCAATTTCTTTGCTGAATTCCCTCTTTTGAAAAGTAATTCATTTATATAATCTCTGTGTAATAGCTGTGCTATAGCATATTTAATAGTTTTTGTTTTCTGTGTATCTTATATGTGTTTCAAGCTACCTTATTCAGATTTAAATTTTCGGAATAACCATTGTTTAAAGATTGAAAGATTTATAGAATGATTGTAGATGTTCCAAGGACCTTGAGTCTTTGGAATAAGGATTGTTAGTAAGCATATGGACTGTAGCTGCTTCTTTTTAGAGCTACCTCTTCTGTGGTTGCAATAGAGACTGCATTGGTGATCATGGTAATCATGCTATTTTTCTCTTTCTCTCTAATGGCCCCCTGATGATTTTATTGACGTATGTTGGGGAAGATAATCAACTGGTTCAGTACTTGTACCATGCCTTCATTAAGGATATTTAATAGTGCTACCAGAAATACCCACTCTTTGAAACACTGACTAATGGAGAGAGGAAGTAGAAGGAAGTAAAGACACAAATGCAAGAGATGGGATTGTGATTCTTGCCCTTGAGAAGTTTATAATCTAATTGAGGTGATAGAACTTACTTACATGTTTAATTAATATTCAAAGGATTTATAGGCCTAAATGTATGTCAACCTCACTTAAAAGACAGGAAGTAACTGAGCAAGGTTAGGAAAAGGATAAATCAAGGGTTGCCATTTTATTTTATTGAAGCCGATTATTTCTTTTACATAAATATGAGTCTAACAGCACTTTAAGGTCTTAGAATTTACAGCAAGTGTTCATACTTATTTTATTCAATCTTTGCAGTAGACATAAAAGGTAAAGTAATAGTTCTTAAAGTACTTCCCTAATATGCATGTAATGTGAATGAAATTGTGGATTTGAACATGTATTGGGGAATGTCTCTGTGGAGTACAAGAGTAATAATGTGTTTCCAGCACTGCCCTGGCCAGTGGACATGTGTTAGGAGACCTTAAAGAAGATTAGCAGTGTTCACCAGGTAACTCTATCTTTTCTTTTCTTTTTTTTTTTAAGATTTATTTATTTGAGAGAGAGCATGCCTGAGCGTGAATGTGTAAGTAGGGGGAGGGGCAGAAGGAGAGGGAGAGAATCTCAAGCAGACTACTCTGAGCACAGAGCCAGAAGGGGGACCTGATCCCATACCCTGAGATCATGACCTGAGCCAAAACCAAGAGTCAGGCACTTAACTGACTGATTGATTTCAAAAACTAAAACCTAAGTAAACTTTTAAAAAGAATTTTCTGTGTATAAAAACTACCCCTGCCACAGAAACTACCTCTGAGGGTTCCAGAAGCAACTCAAATCTTTAGCCAAAAGGCTAAAGATCATGGCTGAATTTTTATCATCTAATTATTTCTATTAGGCCAGCTCTAACATGCCTCTTCCTTTGCAATGGGTTTTTTTAAGCTTTATCTTTTGTTTTCTGTTTTCTTCAGTAGTTAAGAATTGAACAACAGAACTAAATTATTTTTGATGTCATTGAAAATAAAGACTTTAAAAACAAAACAAAACCCAAACACCTACTACTACTACTGCAGTTTTAAAAATGGTCCTCAGTATTAATTTTATAGCTAAATGGAAACTTTGACTTGATAGAGAGCTTAGAGTTTTAGTTTAACTTGTGATTGACTCAATTACTTTGATTGGAGCAATATTGAATAGGTTCCATTTGACCCTTGAACAACACAGGTTTGAAGTGCACGCACGAGTCCACTTACATGCAGATTTTTAAGAAGTAAATATATTGAGGGTGATGGGTGGCTCAGTTGGTTAAGCATCTGCCTTCGACTCAGGTCATGATCTTAGGGTCCTAGGATCAAGCCCTGCATGGGTCGGGGTTCCCTGGTCAGTGGGGAGTATCTGCTTCTCCTCCTCCCTCTGCCCCTCTCCCTGCTTGCGTGCTCTCTATCTCTCAAATAAATACATAAAATCTTTTTTTAAAAAGTAAATATATTAGAAAACTTTTTTGGAGATTTGCGACAGTTTGAAAAAAGACGTGCAGATGAATTGCATAGCCTACAAATATTTTTAAAAATATGTTTTGCCATGAATATATAGAATATATATACATACTATTCTGTTTTATCACTTACTACCAGAAAATATACAAAAATCTATTATAAAAAGTTAAAATTTATCAAAACTTATGCACACAAATGCAGACCATATATAGTGCCATTCACAGTTAAGAGAAATGTAAACAATAAAGGAGCAGTATTAAATCATAACTATATAAAATTAACTATAGTACATACTGTGCTACTATAATAATTTTGTAGCCACTTCTGTTTCACATTATCTTTTCATTTTTGATATCTATTGTTAGTAATACATATAGCATCTATAGTGTTTTGTATCATATAAGATAGTAGTGATGTAGGTACTGACATGATTCATCATATAAATAGATGACATAAGCTTACAGTATTGAGAAATATAATACTGTATATCTATTTTTTCTTATGATTTTATTAATAACATTTTCTTTTCTCTAGCTTACTTTATCGTAAGAATACAGTAATACATATAACATGCAAAATATGTGTTAATTGTTTATGTTATTGGTAAGGCTCCTGGTCAACAGCAGGCTATTAGTAAAGTTTTGGGGACAGTCAAAAGTTATATATGGATTTTTGACCCTGTTGGGGTGAGGAGATGGGTGCCCCTAACCCCCTGCGTTGTTCAAGGATCACAACTGTATATACTTAAAAGAAGCAATTTCAAGAACACCAGCATGATTTCAAGGAATTACATACTGTTTTCAGATAGATTTGATTACTCTGAAGTCAAGTCTCAAGACAAGAGAGAAAGAGGCATTGTTCCTAATTTGAGGGTTCACATGGTGTGATCAGTCATGTGTCCACTTCTCTTCCACCTGGAGGGAAATTTCCCACTAGTCTGTTCACTTATACCTGGGTTGAGAACAGGACTTTTATTTCACACTTGTGTCCCCACACAAGGTGGCCCAGGGATCTAGGACTGTTGACCTCAATTGTCCATGAGTTATGAGACCAACAAATAGTCAGTACACCCCTCGTCTTTGAGTCAGCGATTTCTTTTCCCTCTCATTTGGGGACTCTGTCTCTTCATTTCTTTCTCTCTTGTTTGAATCATCACTCAGCTTTCTCTCCATTTTCCAGCCCTTCACACCTGCCCCAATCTTCTTGTCTTCATGGAAAAACTAGTCCAGAACCATCCCACATGCATTGTAATACATTTTTCTGATTTGAACCTATGTTAGTACTTTGTTTGAATCTCTGTTTCTTGGGGTGAGGAGATGATGCTACCAAGATTTGTATTACCAAAAGCAGTCAGTTTTGGAGGGAAATTTACAGAAAATGAACAAATGAAAATATGAAGCTATAACCCTACCTCCCGTAACTATAACATACAAAACAACACTAGAATTGGAATCAAATGTTAATTCAGTATATTTCTAGAGTGATTTTATAGAAGTTGTGGCAATATTTGTTTGCCCTTACCGTTAACTTCCTAACAGGTGTTTTGTTTTTAAAGCCAGAACAAGTCAGATTTATTTATTTAGGAAGCATATGTTTTGGAGATGAATGGGGCAATCCAAGAGCTTCAGCTTACCCAGAAGCTTTGACATAGAGTGATCCTGAAGTAAATTCTATATATATGTATGTGAGCAATTAAGTAAATAACAGTGAGGGAAGTAATAAAACCATTGAACTTCAGAAGATCCTGAAATATCAAATGAGTCATTTGAAGTAAAACCATGATGTACTCTAAAAAATTTGAATGCTCTGCAGGTTAAACTACTTAAAACTTTTTAATAGTTATAGGTAATTTAATGTAAGGGCTAAAAGCAGGGTTGAGTTGAAACCCAGTTCTGGTATTTCATAGCTCTTGGACCTTGGGCAGGCTCTTGAGTCTCTGCTTCAGTTTCCTCCTCTGTTAAACATGGGCATAATGATAGTTTTCCTGTAGGGTTGCCACGAAGAGTAAATGCTAGATTCAGGTAAAACATCTAGAAGAGGAGCAAGCACACGTAGTAAGTTATATGTGTTTGCGATTATTTTCACTGCATATTAGGTATATTTTAGTCATATTAGTAGATAAAATAGACTCTTAGGAATTCTCTGGGAAATTGACAATGCATATATAGACTTTTTTCTATAGAAATGTAATCTAGGTTACAAACAGTGGATTTACAAATGAAACCTTGGGACATAAAAGTTCATAAATTAGAATTGGTTAGGATCCAAATTATTTAGTATTTGCTAAATTAAAGCCATTAATAGTAGTTGTTCCCTGAAGGCACAAGGTCCTATATACATAAAAGCTTATGTAAAAGTGATCAAAATCACTAACTCCATTCATGAGCGAATAGCCTGAATACTTGGATGTGAAAAGAATTGTTTCTAGTATTCAAAGTTTAAGAGCGGCCAATAAGAAATTATTTTGGCTTCAATAGGCAAGAACTATAAACAGTAACTTTGGGTAGAATTGTGCCTTTGTTATTTTGTAGGCCCGATGCATTTAGTTTTCCCCCAAAACTGCTGTCAGAAAACATAATCAATGCATAAGCCAATTTCATGACCTTAGAAGCATAAACTAAAGTGTACCTGCTAAATTCTCTTGCTTTTGGAGGTCTTGAATATTTAAGGATACGCATAGTATGCCTGTGATAAGTGCCCAGTATATATTTGTTGTATGGATGAGTTCTCATACACAGTTAATCCTGTAAGCATGGGAGAAGGGGACATAGAATACCCAGGATGACCAATGAGTAGATAACTCGTGATAATGGTCCAAAGTAGGATGTTGATAGAGGGAATGGGGGCTCGGGATAGGGAAGGAATAGATGCAGTAAACACTGCAGAAGAAAAATTAATCAAACCTGGTAACTGAGTAGCTATGGAAAAAATAATTGTGATCAAAATAACATTTAAAATCATATTCACTAGCAGCCTCCTTTGTTGAGGCATCATATGTTCTTCATATCTTCTTCTAACTTCTTAGATTCATTATCATATTCTCTACATTAACCTTTACCTGAGTAGTTACTTTTCACCTAGCAAACAGAACTAAGCTAGACCAGGAAAGGTCAATATACACGTGGGCATGTGCGCGCACGTGTGTGTGTGTGTGTGTGTGTGTGAGAGAGAGAGAGAGAGAGAGAGAGAGATGGGGGGGGTTGGGGGAGTGGTGTTAATAGAGAGTGCCTCCTAGCATTGTTGAATTGCTTCTGCAGAAAATTGGGAAAAAATGATTTTATTATATTACCTAAGATAGCAGCTTTTATGCCAATAGTCATACTTTATACAACTTTGAAGATGAATTAAGGACAGTACCTTAGGGATTGATAATTATTCAAACATGAACGTCATGAATATTCTGAAAATAAAAGGAAATCTAATTTAGGAAATGAAAGTGATAGGAACACTGTCATTAGTTCTTATAATAAGAGGTCCAGAGACTCATTAAGTATCTTTCCCAGACTTTTATATCTGTTTTATGGTGTTAGTTACTCAGAGTTATTGTTGATATAAGTCAGCAACTCCTAAAATTTCTCCCATATTCTTGCAGATGGTGTTTAATAGACAGGAACATAGGCTATTTCACTCGTTAAAAAAAAAAGCCCCAAAACATTGCTCAGCATCTAGTCCAAGTCCGAGAGTTGTTGTACTTAACTGAACTACATCAATTGAAGATTTCTGTCTCCTGGTTTCTTCATAACCTTACACGAATCTTCTTTATCTCTGAACCTGAATTTCTAAATTTGCAAAAAATATAATGTGGTATTTTCAGCTCAGTGCCAGGAGTCCTTTAGTTCTTGAATTAATTCTCTAGCAAGGATACTTCCTGCTCTTTTCTTGTCCATGTATTCAGATAATTATCTAATCTGCTCATAACAATCTTTCCTGTTTATAAATATTTCTTCTCTTGCTGTTAGTCATTTACTTTTTCCCAGGAGCTCACCTGACCCTTTCTTAAACTATTTCTTTGTGAACATTTCCCTTTTAGTTGTAATTTGTACTTTATTACTCTGTAGTTCTCTTTTTCCCTTCTTTGAAACCATCTGCTGTCATATGTTTTGCTTTCTGTATTGTAATACTAAATATTTTTGATGTTGCTGGCTTTATATTTTATAACAACTTTTTATGAACTTTCAGGTTTTTCATGTGTGTGGGTTTTTTTTAAATGAATAGTATGCATTCACCTCTAATGATTAGCACTCAATGATTGTGTTAATTAACACTCTTAGATAGTATATCCTGCATAGATCTTATGCTGTATTTTTCTGATTATTGTATCTAATGTTATTTGCTGATATGGATGCATTTATCATACTCGCTTGTTTTGTCCCCTGTTTGTTATGTAGAGCTCTGCTGCTGAATAATTCATCAGCCTAATCCTAAGTAAATCGATACATTATTTGTTAAAATTTCAAAAATTAATAAATAAATAATTAAAGCACGCTTGTATTCAACTAAGAATCCATGAGTATTCCAGAGACATTAATTTATAAGGGAGAGCCTCCATATTAAGAGCACATGAGGTCATGGCTATCTGGGGCACCACTAAGTGACAGTATCACTAGTCACAGGTTGAAGCAAATTGTCTGTGCGGGCTGAATAGGACTGCAAAGCACAGGCAGCCTGAAACAATTGTTTTCTTCATGGGCAGACAAAATGTATTCTTCTTAAATAGGAGAGCCTGCTATCACTTTTGAATAATGAGTTGACTGACAAACATATTGTAAAGAATAGGATGATTTTTTAAATGTCTTTTTCTTTCTGCCCTCTTCAGAGCAACTGTTTTTCATTACCACTGTGGTCTGTTTCAGGGCTTATATTCCATAATAGTTGTATATGGAAAATGGTGAGTCTGTCATCACCTAACTGTGTAACAGTAAAAAATACTAAAGTAAATTTTTTCTTGGTAATTATTGGTAATCTGCTTGTAATCTTGGTAATCTGCTTCCTGGTTATACTGTTAAAGATACATTTTCAAAATATTTTAAGAATATTGTCTGTAGTCTGGCATATTCTGGTGCATTATTCATTCATCTTCCAGCATATTAAGTACCTACTATTTTTCAGGCAAAGTAAATCATATGAGGTTAACTCTATGAATTAATTTAATATGCATTTTTCTTCTTTTGATCTAAAATGAAGATTCAGTTGGGAAACAAAAAACAGCCAAAGGCGTCTCATTTCCACAACTGCTCTTGTTGATATCAGTTAACAACTTCTGAAGGAAGAAAACTATAAAGAAGTTTCAAGATTGATTTACCACCCTCAAAGACCATGATTTAATTGGAGAGTTAAGACACATTTATAAAATGTATCTTGTTACAATAAATGATATGTGTAGGATGACCTTATAATGTATTATGTAGGTTGAGATACTTTTGAGAGCAAAAGGGAGCACTGTTCATCAGAATAGTAATACCACAAGTGTAAATCAGAGTTGTCCCAGGCAGACATGGATATATAGGACTACTTCAGCACATGCCCATGATTGGATAGAAACACTGAGTGAGGAAGGGGCAGTGCAGGCTAGAGTGGTCACATAGGCTTCAGAAGGAGGCAGTAGAACTGAGTGAGCAGAATCAGGAATTCATTCCTGTGATTCTCTCTCAGCAGGATAGGATTTATAATGAATTTATCAATTTGGCTGGAATAGAAATTTGTTAAGGAAATAGTAGTTGGATTGGACTGAGAAGTTTGGACTATGAGCTATGAGATCTTAAGTTACTTAATATCAGCATCCCTGCTACAACAGGGAACTGGTAATACCTAGCTCCTAAGGTTGTATAACATAACTGTATACCTCATGCAAAGTACTATATACTTTTGACTGCTTTTGAGTGATCAGTAAGTGATCAGTAAATGTAAGTGTAAGTGATCAGTAAATGTTAGTTACCTGTAGCATAATGACAAAATTTTAAACTGTCAAAATTGTCCGGCAATGTGCAAGATGAAGTTTGGGGATGAGAAAGGCAGCACAGAGAACTTGAAAGAATCTAGTAACCCAGTAAAGGGGGAAAAAGAGTAAACGATGACGCTGAGCCTTCAGGCCTGAGTAACCGAGAGACCAGAATTTAGCAGAAATAAGTAAGTCAGGAGGGATACCTCTGATTTAGGAAGAAAGAATTTTAAACAGATCAATTTTGAAGGGACAGCCGGCAGTTGAAGAAATGAAATTTGTGCCCCATGGAGAATTGGTTTGGGAATGTTCCACATAGGTGGCCATTGAATGAAGGGGGTTAGATGGGATCTCTGATAGAGTGTTGGAGAAGAAAAGATTGATGAGGGAACCTTGGAAAGCCCATATGTGGAGTATAAGAGGAAAAAGAACAACTGAAAGAGGTCAAAAGCAGGAATAGTAGTATTCCCCAAAGCATGTTTTACCAAAACCTAGATCTGTGGGATAGTAACAGGTACTATGGGAAAGAAAAATTGGTTCTATGGTTAAATACTGCAACTGTGTTAAAATTAGATGAATTTGTTCACTGCAAGAATTCTCTGGGTTTTTAATATGTTAACATATATGGCAAATTTACAAAACAGGAATATATGAAGCAGTGTTTTACAAATTCACCTGACCACTGAACTGTTTTCTCTCCCAGAATACTTCATGGAGTGTAGTGTTTCAGAAAATACATTTGAGGAATTACAAAAACCTAATGAGGAAAGACTTTCAAGAAGGAAGGAATAAATTGTGTCAAATGTTACAGAGAGATTAAGGAAGATGAGAAAGGAGAAGAAGCTATTTCATGTCTTTTACTAGATGGTCGTAAGTGACCTTCAAGAGTATGGTTCAGTAAGTGTGGTTTCAATAGGCAGATTTATAGGGAATTAAATATCAGAGTTAGTGATGAGGAAATGAAGGCACTGGGCTATTAATTCAAATAAAAAATGACTGATTGGAATAACCTGGTCATTATTGATTGCTTATGTATTCTACACATTTTTTTTATCATATATAGTAGAATTGTTATATTTCTAAATAACATGCCTATTTTATATTAGAGCTGGAAGGGACTTTTAACAGTCATCTAGGACAGTCCCTCAGAGAACCATTAGTTTCACTTTTATAGGGCAAAGGCACACATTAAAATTATTTTGTTTTCTAGCCACAGCCATGGCATCAAGTCTAAGCCATTTTCCAAAAAAAGGTTATGGAAAAATAAGGCTTTCAAATGTGTGTTTTCAAGGTGTCCATCTTAATGTGAGTTTTAGTCAAATATTAAAGACCATCTCTGGAAATATCTTATCCTTTCATACAGCAGTGATGCAGGTATTTAATTCACAGTCATAACTACAAAAAAAAAAAGTCACTTTGGCATCCTCTAACAAAAGGTATAAATAGGTTATTTTAATTAAAACTGTTTTAACATTTTTTATGATAAAATATTATGCCATAAGACTGATGACTGATTTTTCATTACACTCAAATGAGGCTCCACATCAACATATTATGCCCAACAAATTTGAAATTCAGTAAAGAAACTTTTTCAGCGGCTGCCTGTGTTAGCCCCACTGCCTGCTGAGGCAGTTGAATGCTTTATAGCAAATTCTGTACTGATTTTGTTTTGGTCATCTTTTTTTCTTTTGAGGCATCTAGCATAGTACGTTGTTTATAGTAAACATTTGTGTATTCCATCATTTGAAGTGTCATCTGAAAGTAGAATCATAGGTCCTTCTTCCCCTTATAGATTCACAAAGTCATTTTGGCATATGAAACATTCTGAGAAGTTTTGCAGTGAAGAAACTTGGAATTTTTTTGTGAATAGTTTTTGGCTTTCAAATTGTAGTAAAATACACATAATATTTACCATCTTAACTATTTTTATACTTTGTATAAAGTGAAATACTTCATTATATCAGAATTACTTAAATGAGATTTCTCTCCAACTGTTTTATTATATTTCAGTAATTTAAAACATCAGAGGATCAAGATTAATTATTAATGGGGAATTATTTTTTCAACAAACCATTGTCTTTGTGATCCTAGCCATTTTTAAATGTACAGTTCAGTGTATATTTGTAATGCACAACCATCACTGCCGTCCCATTTCCAGAACTCTTTTCATCTGGCAAAACTGAAAGTCTGTAATCATTAAACATTAACTCTCCATTTCCCTTCCCCACAGCTCTTGGCAGACATCTTGTTTGAATTTTTTAACCTGTCATTTCCAGATTTATTTTACAGTATATAAGAATGCTTTTTTTCTCTTAACATTTACTTATATTCCCTAGAAGTTCTGTCACTCAGAAAAATAGAATTAGTTTTCAGCTAGTGTGTAGCAGATTAAGGAGTATTTTGTCTCAAAAGTTGTATGAATCCTAAGAGAAAAGCAAGACCTTCTGGAGTGGCTATTTGAATGAGACTTAAGTCCAGTATTTAGGAGGATGTAGGAGGAGCTTGGGAGGGTGTTTGGGGAGACACTGAAGTGTGCTAGAACAAACCCTGACCTCAGAGAGAAAACCTGGGCTGTACTCTTCTGCTTCACCCATAACTAGCTAGTCTCCTGGGGCCTCTTTTTTCCCTTGTCTATTCGCTATCTGCAAACTGGATGCATTCTGAGACTCCTTCTAGTCTTAAGTATTAAAAGTTGAATGAGTGAAGAAAATTGTAAAAGGCATGAGATTTAAAGTAGTACTGAGAATTTGATAATGGCATAGAAGAAGTATGAGTGAAAGAATCTGGGAATTGATACCCCCAGCAAAAGGGCAAGCACTCACCTTGAGGGGAATATGGTGCAAGGCTCAAATGAGGACAAGCCCAGACAAACACAAGAGATAAAGAAATCTAAAAGATTCTTCCTGTGTCCTACCCTGTTTTATCGTAGTTCTAGGTGATTAGAGGCAAGAGAAAGAACTATATAGTAGATACTAAAATAGGATGTGTGCTAGAACTACTCAGATGAGATACTATCTGTAAGGAAAACTTCTGGTGTATAGTTGATATTCAGTAAATACTAATATCCTTCCCCATGATTTTAGGCTTTAAGCCAAAAAATGTACACTGTCCTATTTCTACTAAGAACAGGAGATAGAGAAAAGAAAATTGTCATCCTTCTGAAATAATGTGAACATAATGTTATGAATATAGGAAAAGGTACTCTCTTCCTTCCCCAGTGTCCTCCTTATTGCTTTGCCTTTGCCAGTTCTCTTTCTCCTATCTATAATTTAATATCTTCGGTGCTTGGTTGATAGAAACAGTTGTACTGAACGAACTGTTGTTCTTAATTAAGTGAGTCATAAGACCTGAAAGTCTTTCTCAAAACAAAGGTTTCCCTAGATACAGATCCAGTGTCCCAGAGAGACTACTTTGGTTTCATTCAAATTCACTATTTAGTTGATAGTATGTATAGGAAATTAGACAACTATACTTGCGTATTGAAATCTGGTTAAAGCAGCTAGTTTGAATCCTATAGTCAGGTTTTAAAGTGATATAGAACTGTAATTCAATTTCAGAACCCACATGTTTTCTATTTACAGAATTTGGAACTTGAAAAATTGTAATTTTAAGAATAATTTGCAGGGTTTCTCAAGAAAATACATTGTTCAGCCTTCACATGAAATTTTAATTATAAAAAAGTCTCCCAAACTTATTTTAAAATAAATGTGTATTATAAAGTATTTAAAGAGAGAGCATTGTATTGTTGGTATAATGTGATCTACTTAACTAATGATGGTTATGACGATGACAATGATTGATAACTTATGATAATAGCTAATTAGGCACTGACTATGTGCCAGGCACCAAATGCCTTATAAATTTTGAGTTACATTATTTGATTCTGAACTGTACTTATAAGAACCCAGTGGTTTCTTTGTTTCTTCACTGATGAGGAAAAAAAATTAATCTACATTTTCTAGCTGGCAAGTAGGCTAATTTAATATTGTTGTTAATTCATTTGCATAACTCAGCAGTTTCTTGTTTGTGTTCAGTGCTCAAAAAATAATTTAATGAAGAAATAGTTGACAGGGTCATATAATTTAAAAAGCATTAAATGTTGCATTGGAATGTTGTTCTCTACCTGTATTTTAAAAATGAGTTAAATATTCTGGAAATTCACATGCCAACTAAAATGAGATGTCGTAAAAGTTTTACTTGGGAACTTAAACTGGAGAACTGTCTCGCCTCCCCTTTGCCTATTGTTCAGGTTAGGTAAGTGTTTTTACAAATAAAAAGGAATTCCACTGAGTTTTTACCTATAAAGATTTCATATTTCATGTATATTAGAATCAACATCATGCTGAGTACTAAAAAGAATATAGAAAAAGATCCTGTAGTTTCAATCCATTTAGCAAATCCCAGTGTACCTTAGTTTATGACTCCATAAACAAGTAAATTCATAGACAAGAATTCGGGTGTATTTTCTTAGAAGTTAAAATCTGTTTCCATGGATGCTTTATATAACTTCTTCATAAATAGGAATGCCGCTATTCCAGTGGGGAATAGGAATGCTTCTTAGCTTCTCTAATTCTATTTTGAAATTCTTTTTCCATTTCTTCAAAAATTTAGTTTCATTATTTCATCTAGGAGGATGAGGCTCAGGAGGATTTGTTCATGCTGTCCTGTCTCAAACACATGGGAGCCAGAGAGTGTGTGGATTGGGGTGGGGAGTGTGGGGCACCAAGCATTCCATGCACAAGAAACCACCTGTGTAAAGGCCTTAGGACAAGTAAGAACTTGGCACTTTCGAGCAACTGAGAGAAGGTACCTGTGGTTGGACCATAGTGAGGGCAAGAGTGGTTGAGATGTTGCTGGAGAATAATATGGAGACATTGGTAAGGAGTTTGCTGGGACCACCTGGTTCACTTGACCCGAGTGGTTAACATCAAATATTGTGTTGTTAGCACATTCAGGTTCAAATCTTAGCTTGTCCACTTACTAAAGTCTCTAAATTCATTCCTACAACTCTAAAATGGGGTAGTAATACCTGCTTCAGAAATGGGCTAGGTGAGTCGTAACTAAGGGCAATACCCGATGGACAGTAAAACCACACAATAAATGGCAAGTGTTAGCATTTCTCCTTCTTTGTTCACTGGGCCATATAGACCTTACTCTGGAATGTCAGACTCACAGGTCCTCCTTTTGTTGTTTTAAAAATTAATTCAGCTAATATTTATGAGCACTTAAAATTTTATATCCTAGCTACCCTCTCCCCCATAATTATGTTTTTATGTCTCTCTCACAGCTTCAAGGTTACAAAATCCTTAAGGCACCAAGCACAGTCTGTTTCAGAAAATGCTTGAATAAATGAACAACTAAAACAAAGTTATGAAATATATGATTACCGGGCGCCTGGGTGGCTCAGTGGGTTAAGCCGCTGCCTTCGGCTCAGGTCATGATCTCAGGGTCCTGGGATCGAGTCCCGCATCGGGCTCTCTGCTCAGCAGGAAGCCTGCTTCCCTCTCTCTCTCTCTGCCTGCCTCTCCATCTACTTGTGATTTCTCTCTGTCAAATAAATAAATAAAATCTTTAAAAAAAAAATAAAATATATGATTACCATATTTTAGCACTGTTGTTTGAATAATTTGTTTTAAAACAGTCCTATGTAAAAAAAAAAAAAAAAAAAAGCACATTTCTCCCTCATTCCATTTTTCTGTAATGTTTAGTAAAAATTCAAAATATGTCATTTACAAATCTGTAACTCTAGGAACAAGAAAACATGCTTATCTATTTTTAAATTTATACATTGTCTTAAAATAAGTCACTGGTAGACTTATATCCTTTTTTCTAGATCAAGTAGCTATTTTCATACAATGTAATTTTTTAAAAAGCATTATTCATCTTCAAATGCAAATAAGAATAAGACAGACATACAATACTACATAAATCTTCAGCCAGTGCCAGTTTTTAAAAACATCTTATTTGGAGATATTTATAGATTCACATGCACTTGTTACAAGAAACAGTACAGAGAAATCCCATATACCCTTCACCTGGGTTTCCTTGCTGGTACTGTCATCTTACATAACTGTAGTATAGTCTCAAAGTCCACAGATTCATTCAGATTTCTCCAGTTTTTCATGCACTTGTTTGTGTGTATGCATTTAGTTCTATGTAGTTTTATCATATGTGCAGATTCATATGACCACTCAACCACAGTAAGAGACAGAACAGTTCATCCCAAGTGTCCCTTGTGCTTCCCTTTTATAGATAGAGCCACCCCTCCCCCTTCCCCTCTTCCTAAAACCTCACTACCACTAACCTATTCTCCATTCCATAGTTTTGTCATTTCAAGAATATTATATATTTGGAGTTGTATAGTCTGTAACCTTTTGGGGTTAGCTTTATTTACTCTGTATAATCCCCTTGAGTTTTAAATTGAGAGCTTTTGAAAAGTGACTTGCAAATAAAGTCTAACATCTTTCCACTGGCCACTTGCGCTTGCCTTTTAGCAAAGAAAGGCAGGAATGAGCACTACAAAGGCAAAAATTTCTTCATTTGAATGTTGGGAATTCCTTCCCTCCTTCCTTCTTTTTAAGATTTTATTTATTTGATAGAATATACTAGGGGAGGGCGGAATTCCTTTTCTGATCAACCTGTTGATCTCTTGGTAGAAAACAGTCACTTTTCTTTTACAGGGCATGGTCTATCTCCATACTTGTCTGTTTCATTTCCAAGGACCACTCCAGTTCATCTTCCACTTTCCCTGTTTACTTCCTCTTTTTTCAGCCTGACAAGTTGAAAACAGATTGTTGTGTGAATCAAGTTCTAGAGATGTCTCTAGATTGTTATAGCCTGACAAATAGAGATAACAATTTGATCAAAAACTTCTTTTTTTTTTTTTTAACTGAAATACATGCATAGGAGAGTTTGTGTCATTTCATTGGCCTTACAGGAAATGATTAAGGTTGCTACCTCACTAAAAGTCTTGTTTGGATTTTTTTTTTGCCTCAAAAGTAACTATGAAATGTATCTTTCATTTGGATAATCTGAACACCATCCCTTGGAAATTTTATTACATAATAGAAGCTCCATCTCATATCAAGTAATTTGGAGTCTTGATTAACAGTTTTATTTTTGGACAAGTATGTACATGTAGTGTATCACATTTTAAGCTGTAAATAAGAGTTGTTTTTAATCCATTGTCAATGTGTCAAGAATTCTAGGACCCCACAAGCAAAAGTTCTTTTAAGGTATTTTATTGACTTAGCATGGCTTCAAAGAAGTAAAAAAAAAAAATTCATTAATATTTAAATAAATGGAACATAATCTTTTAAGGGAAACTAGCTCACATGTATAGGAATTGCCATACATTTACTGAGAGGAACTATAATTGACATTATTTATCTGAATAAGCTTGAGAAAGTTCTTACTATTATATAGTAGTAATTAAGTACTGACCATCCTGTGTATCCAGATGTTTATCTGGGTGATTGCTTTCAAGATTTTTTCTAAAGAAAGCATGGAAATTTAGTGTTTTCCTCCTTTGGTGTTAACAGCCCTAAGGTACACTTGCCTGTGTACTGGGGCAGATGTATACTTCTAGTCTCGGAGGAAGGTTGTCACCCAGACATAAACACAGGAACAAGTCCAGATTCATCCAGTAATCTTCCATATCAATAATCCTGTCTTTAGCTTCATTTAAAAATTAGGAATAATCAGAATTAATTTTGCTTTTGAAAATGCCTTACTAAATTATAGTATTTTATATAAACATGTTACTGACAATGAAGATCCAAAGCCTAACAAATTAAGCACTGAGGTGTTTACATGTTGGAACTATCCCTCTGTCCATACAACTACTAAAAAATGATTATTAACCATTCCCATTCTTTTTTTTTTTTTTTTTAAGATTTATTTTATTTATTATTTTAAGAGTGGGGGTTGGGAGAGGTAGAGAGAATCTCAAGCAAGAGTCCCTTCTGAGCTTGGAGCCTGATGCTGGGCTCTATCTCACCACCCCTGAATTAATGACCTGAGCTGAAATCAAGAGTCAGATCCTTAACCGACTGAGCCACCCAGGTGCCCCCTCCCATTCCCATTCCACATAACACAACATTTGATAAAATACCCAGAATGCTGAAACCTTCATTTGAATCTTAGTGCTGATCTTTCCAGTCTACATTTCCACTTGCTTATTGAAACGAAAGAAACTAAAATACTAGTCAACAAATACTGAACACCTACTATATATCACCCATTGTACTAGGCAGCAAAAGTGTTTCAGGCAATGTGTGACTTCACTCAGCAATTTAAGTTTGTGGGTTTATTGTTGTTATTTTCAATTTGGGACATAAACTTCCTTCCTGAAGCAGTCTTTAACTGTTACTGTCAGTTTTAGATTGTTTTAAATGTAATATTTAATGATTTCTTAGATTTATGTATTTATAGACTTAGAGTTTTCATATTTTCTTTTTTCCCTACCCAAAGGGGTAATTAAGTTCTCAGTAGATTTTGAAATCTTACCTTGCATCTTGTTTTGAATTTGTAGCCCAGAGCTCTACCATGAGTTACAAACTTTAATGTTTTCTGGGGCCAGGCAGGTATCATAAGTGTGCTATGAAGAAGGCCAGTGTGAGTAAGTAGGGCTCAGGAGGGTCTGTGTCAAACTAAAACGTTTATGTCCCCCTGTAAACTTTAAAAAAAAAAAAAAATGTTTTTAAATCTGTCAAACACAGCGAAGGGCCCAAAGTTTCCAACATTCTGAAAATCTAGATGCACATGAATTCTTTAGACCATTGATTTTGAAACACAAAAATGAAATAATCATTTTACTGGTAACAGTGATATATATTAGTTTTAAAATAAATGCTGGGAATTTTGCTGCATGAACCATTTATGGTGTGGGTGATGTGTATTATTTAGTTTAATATATTGTGGACACCTTTCCATGTCACATCATGTAGATCTATACCTCGTGTTGTTTAACAACTAGAGATTTCTATAGTAAGGATATACCATCAGCTATTTTTCCATTTCCGTATTGATGGATAATAGGGAAAGACTGAAGTATGCTTTGGCATTGTCTTTGCAGATTCTAAGAATTAAGTCCTTTTTCCTCCCCTTTTTCTTTGTTACTTTTAAACATTATAATTTGAATAAAAGCCCAATAGAGATTAGTTCTAAACTTAAAAGACGATTCTGAGAAAAAGTAGATTTATATCATTTACCTAACTCTTAGGAAGCTTGAATTTAATTATTTTTTTTTCTCGTTAAACACATGGCTGAACCATTATGAGGGGCATAATTTCTTGGACATTAATGGCTGAAGAACCCTTATATAATAGTTTGATTCCATTAAAAGATTCCATATAAATTCAAAGTATATAGTATATATTTATCAATATCACATATAAAGAGACAGCTATAAATAGTATATCTCTTGAGAACTGAAATTCATATTGTAGAGATCTTGCGTTCCTTGCTTTAAGAATCACTCATTACTTGTTTTTTTTATAAAATAAATAAGTGGTGCTTCCTTTTTTTTTTTTTTAAGATTTTTTTATTTACTTATTTGACAGACAAGAGATCACAAGTAAGCAGAGAGAGAGGAAATGGGCTCCCCGCTGAGCAGAGAGCCGGAAGCGGGGCCCAGGACCCTGGGATCATGACCTGAGCTGAAGGCAGAGGCTTTAACCCACTGAGCCACCCAGGCGCCCTAAGTGGTGCTTTCTTAAAATTTAATCATTCTTATAAACTTACTTGAATTTTGTTCAGATGGAACTTAAAAAAGTTTCTGGATTGTATTACTGTATTACTGATTGTATTACTTCCTGTATTACGCTTTGGTCTAATTTCAAATTTCATTCTGGTTTAAAAAGGCAGCAAGAAATTCTTACTGGACATATAGAAAGAGCTTTTCACCTGGAATATAGATTTCTTTTTCTGTTATCTTCTAAAAAACTTTTCATGGAAATAGAATGCACATACAGTTAGAATATAATTTCTAGTATAGAGTCTAGTTCTCCTCCATCTAATGTGGGATCCAGTCACATCCCAGTAAATGAGAAATTGTTTGTGCTTTTAGCACTTTTCTAGAGGAGATATTTTATAACTTTCAGTACATTTGAGGCATTGGGAATGGCATTGGCCATGTTGGTGGTAGATAGTAAATCAGTGACCTGGCCTCTAAATGACTCTGTGGTAGGCACCAATTTATTCATTGTAGACTTGGCCATCTTAAAGATCTTCTGGTATTTTTTTAGAAGGAAAAAGTATTGGTAACTGAAGAAGAGAGCTTGGCTAACCTGGGACCAGGCACAATTCAAACCGGTACAATGACATTCTCTGTTCTTTATATATAAAGAAGCTGGGCTAGTCCCAGGACTCAGCTCTGGACTAGACTCAACTTTTGGGAAGGCCTTATTTCCTCTCTTAACAGAGGCCCAGAAGTATAGAAAATCCCACTTGCATTTCTGTAACTTATAAGGAAATGAGTGATTTCACGGTTTTAAAAAATAAATCATATAATTATATAATTATGGATAGAGAAAAAAATTTAAAAATGAACATTTAGAAATGTTTTACAAAACATTTACAGACGTATTTACTTGGAAGTGTAAATTCACTGGACCACAAAAATTTTAATTCCATTATTTACCTTAGGTTATTCACTGAGGATGAATCTCTGTCCTTTGTCACTCATAGCTTCTTCTCTGCCCTCCCACAATAAATGATCGGGCGTTTGGATTTAACATATTATTGATTCCTCCTTTAACCATTGTAAAGTTCTTTACTGTTTCTGGTTAATTTGTTTACATTTGAATAATTTTTGTAGGATAAAAAGTTATATTGGGGCGCCTGGGTGGCTCAGTGGATTAAGCAGCTGCCTTCGGCTCAGGTCATGATCTCGGGGTCCTGGGATGGAGTCCCGCATCGGGCTCTCTGCTCAGCGGGGAGCCTGCTTCCCTCTCTCTCTCTGCCTGCCTCTCCCGTCTGCTTGTGATCTCTCTCTGTCAAATAAATAAATAAAATCTTTAAAAAAAAAAAAGTTATATTCATTATTTCCCCTTTATTTTTTCTAAGTAGATTATCAACTAAATTTTTCTTCTGTTTAGTGATGTGACCTGCAGCATCACCACTTTTGTTAGTTTTTCAGTGGAAAATATGTATGCTAAAGTAATAGTGATAACCTACAAAAGCCCAACTCTGAACATTGTTGGAGTAGTTAAAATATAAAAGCATAATGAATTTTGGTTTTCCTTTTATTTATTATGACAAACATATCTGCCCCCCCATATATTTAAACAATGGAAATGAAATCATATGCCAAATTGTCATTCTTTTAAAAAAAAAAAAAAAAGTCTTTACAGAATTTAAATAGATAAAACCAGAACATAGCATTAGTAATAGTTCAGAATGTGATTGAAATGAAAAACCTAGGAGTCATTTCTATTTAATTTCAAAATTTCAAGATTTGTATTAAAAGAATCCTTGTCTTCTTTCAGATAAATTTGCGCCTCATCTTGGTAAGCGGGAAAACAAAAGAGTTCCTGTTTTCTCCTAATGATTCTGCTTCTGACATTGCAAAGCATGTGTATGACAATTGGCCAATGGGTGAGTGGTGTTTTTCTCTTGAGAATGAATAATGTTAATTCTTTATGCCCTACCTCATTTCACAAACATTTTGAAAAAGTTATGAAGATTTTAAAAAAACCAGATAATTGAGAGATTAGTCTTGGAAGTTAAAGGGGAAGGAACACTGTTATTTGTCACTTTGTTCTTCAGCTACTTTATTGCAAAATGGGATGGAGCCGGTATGCAAAATCTGTTTTTGCCTTAGAACCATTTTAATATGAATGAAAATTGTTTTTTAAAAAAAAACACAAAGTAGCTAACAGATGCACATAACTTTCATATCAGTAAATCTGTTTATATCAAAACACAAAGTAAAAGATAATAAAAAATTATTTTTAACAAGTTAAACTATTTTCTCATTGGTCTATCCTATCTATAACTATAACCTATTTAAAATTGAGTTTGACATAAGTTAATCTCTAATTCATGTCACTTCGTGTGTCCTCTGAACGACAAGGGCAAGAAGGTATAAAATCCATTTATGCATTGCATTTTCAAGTCAGTATCCATGACAAACAAAATTTGAGGGAATCGGGGAGTGGTATTCTTACTTTCTCTGATTCTTTACCATGTGATAGGACTTTGCCTTGCCATCCTACAGTGAGTCTTTAGCTTGTTTTTTTCCTTCGAACTTGCCCTAAGTCAGCTTGGTCCTTTTTAGGGCATGTATTATAGTGATATCAATGTTTCAGCTGATTTAACTTAATTTTATTGGCCAAAGCAGTTTGGACTTTTAAGGGACAAGACTCATTTCAACAAAGAACACAGTGTATTCAAAATGAATCAATCAGATCAGTGTTTCTCAACCTTAAATAATATATGGAACTCCTTTAGAGGAAAAAATTCCTATAGATTCCCTAGTGCTGACTTAAATTATTTTTATTACAATTTTTTTTTAAGATAGAAACATAAAACCCATTTAAGATGCTTTATCCTTATTAACGCATTTACAACCACAAGACTAAAACAGATCTAAAAAGAGAATGCAAATATAATTCTAAAACCAATAATGTTTAAAGTAACAGCATTAATGATATATTTTTGCTAAAATCAACTCACTGCTTGTGCCATGAATATAGATAGTACTGTTGAGATTGGCATGCCTCTGCTCCTGCTTGCTCTACAAGGACCCAGTTCTCTGCAGATTCACCACAAAACCTTCATTTACAGTGTGCCCGATTGTCATTTAGCCTTCACTTAGCAAGAATGCATTGTTTATGTATTTAGTGAACCTCTGTTCTTTTCTTATTAGCCTCTTGACAATTAAAGAAGTATGCTTGGCACCATAAACTGCATATCTGGGCAATAAATCCAAAGACTGTAGTTGGTTATAAGATGATTATTTGAATTATCTAGATAATCTCTTCCAGATTATCATTAAAATGAAAACATGGTTTAAAACTTTTTGAGGAGGGCTTTCAGAACCATGCCTCTGTTGTTCTTGAACTCAGGATTCATAGACATACATTTAAGAAAAACTGATTTGGACAAATACTTTCAATTGACTGGATCTTTCTTCCCTTGATAATTAAGGGACTAGTCAATGTTAGTTCCTAAATCAGATTAGAGGTAAGAAAGGAATTCAGAAAAGCTGAAGTAGACTAAACTTGGGGCTCTTAGGATATGGGAATTTCCTCATAGCCAGGCACAACAGTAACTAGGAAAAGCATTTGTAAATACTTGTCTAATAGTGATGTTATACTAAATGTGATGTAGAAGATTACTTTTGTGATATGGGGAGGAGAGGGTAAAGATCAGTTTTGACATCTATGGTATTGTAGAAAAGATTACACAAGACAAAAAAGGGCAGTTCCTCTAAAAAATTCATGTTTAGGGAGCAGCATTATAACTTGTGGTTTAAAAAAAAGTACTTTTACCTTCATAATTGTTTGACTTAGATATTAGAATTCCTTAATTAGAATTCCTTAAGAATTCCTGCAGGACTCAAATGCAGGTGTTTGTCATAAATAGTGTCCTAAATCAGTGAGCCAGCCAACTCCCAGCATTGGAAATTGATTTTATCAATCCCACCTTACTTAGTTTCACCACACAAATTTTTGAGCCCGACCTTTCCTAAGTTTGCCACTTCACCCAGCAACTTTGGGCAATGCAGGGAAAACAATTTTTATTTTACCTAAAACATTTAAATTAACAATTTAGTTCTACATTTTATCTCATAATAGGTCAGCAAATGTAAATATTTGTTGGCTCTAATAATGAAAGTATAGTGAATATTAAATCTGGTAGAAGAAAACACTTGGTGCCATATAATTTGGAAAGAGTTTTTCTTGGTCTGCTCTTAGGCAGTTTAGTGGAATATAGTTAATAGGTAGAATAGCTCTTACCAGCTCAGAGGTCCAAAAAAAAAATCTGCTAAATATATGTTACCAGTTGCTGAAATGCCTCCTTAAAACATTGTCCTGTAGGTCTCTCTAAATTACAGATCCTCTGAGAGGAAAAGGTAGATAGCATATTAAACCCAATGAAGTATGTAGAAATCACAACACTCTGTATAAAATAGTGAAGTATGTAGCTTCAAGTTTTGCATCTCAAAAAAATACTTACAGATTTTTAGAGTATTTTTTTCTAATGAATTAGACACTGTCATTTGTCTTTATATGTATAGACACTTCAATCTTGACCTGGAATAGTCTGTTAAATGGTAATTTTGGGAGCAATGAATTCAGAGTAATCCATACTGAGGCTTAGTTGATCTTTCTTCTAGAAGAAGAGTTACTTGGGAGCCCTAGTGTCAGAAGGCAACAGAGGCATACAAGTTGGGGAGGAAGGACCAGAAGAAAAAGCACCCGGGGCGGGGGTTGGGGGGTGCTAGAGAAGAAAGGACTCTGATTGATTTCTCCTGTCCTATTTCTGTTGTTCTGAGTCAGTGGGAGGCACACTTTTATCAAATTCATATTTATCATTTTGAACACTCAGAAGGAAAAGTGCTCTACTTACCTCTATTCTGTCGCTTCCCTTCAGGATATTTTAAACTCATCCTTGTGTTGACAGCTCCTTCTTTAGGAAACAAACACATCATACAAGAATTCTTGAGAAAGATGATAATGGAATTCTCAAATCTTTGTCACAATCAGAGCTTAAATTATTACATCTACCAGCTAGTGAAATCACTAACCCTCTACCCTATCACAATATAAGTGTCCTTAACTCAGTATTTTAACAGAGTAGTATTCCATATTTCATTATAACAGAAGTTGTACACAAAATGAAATATTCTGCTACCCATCTGCTATTCTGCTACCCATATTCTACTCACCAGTTTGTTTTTTGATTTTCTTTATAAGCATATTTGTGTATACCTTGTAATATTTTTCAGTCTTCTTCTTCTGAATATTTTGGGTAAAGTGAACTTAGAGTAGTATCTTCTATAATGTTTATCATTTGGTTTCAGAAGACAGAATAATAAATCAATATTATCCAAAAGTAAACATTGTTAATTTTTTATTTTTAAAATTTGTGTTCTCTAGTTTTATTGAGGTACATTTTTTTGTTGTTACTCTATCAGTATATTAAAATCTTTGTTAAACTACTTGTCTCTAGCTTCAAATATATATTTTAACAGGTACAAAAATTGGAACATTATAGTATTTTCTGTTAATTACTGGTAATAGTAATTAATTTTCAAATGACATTTCTCTTTTCCTAGGATTAGATTTTCCCCAACTCATTCATTTTAATCTTTAAACTTCAGGACTATAAACAATGCAATAATACCTTAACACTGTCTCGAAATACACCTAACAAGTTCACTGCTTCTTTTCAGACTGGGAAGAAGAGCAGGTCAGCAGTCCAAATATTCTACGACTTATTTATCAAGGACGATTTCTGCATGGAAATGTCACATTAGGAGGTAATAGTCACCTTTGTAATGGGATTTAATGTCTGTCTCATGGCAGTGGCATTCATTTGTTTGTTTCAATGCTGTTGGCTGATTTTACAAAAAAAATTATTTCAAACTCATGAATTCTGCCTATTTTGGTAACTCTACTTCTTTACATTTTGCATTCTGTTGAATTTCATTTTAGCACTGTGAGAAGTGTTTACTCACTTATAAAATAAACTCTCTCTCCTTAGATGTAGGAATCCATACCTATTATTTTGTAATTTTATTGTACTTCTGGATACTATATGTTAGATGTAATAGTTTTAACTTAAAGCCAGACACACAGAGTAGGCAAAGTTTATGATAATGCGTTTTCAGTCTGACTCTGTTATAATTGCCCATTTAGCAGAAATGAAGGTAAATGAGTTTCGCTAGAGAGACCTTGTAGTGTGAGGATTCAAAGAATAGATTTAGAACCTGATTACTGGAGTTGTGCCTTGGCTCTGCTGCTTCCTGCTGTGGAATCTTGGGGAAGATACTTAGCTTTCTTCATTGATAAAATGGGCTAACAATATTGCCTACCTCCTAGGGTTAAATTATATATTCAAAGCACTTAAAACAGTACTTGGCACACAGTGAACACTTCTTTGGTATCACTGCTCTTTATATGTGATTGGAGACATATAGCTCAATAGTGCCCCCTTATGGGGTACATTCTCTACCATCAGCAGGTTTATTTTGTTTTTAGTTCCTGTTTTTCAAATATACTCTGATAATTAGAAATTTGTAGGTAAATGAAGTGATCCACTTTAATATTTTTGTGTAAATATAGTCTGACTTTTTTTCTCTAAACCTATCAATGAAATTGATCAATATAGCTGGGTGTTTGGTAAAGGTTGAATAACATCCAACTATGTGGTTTTTTTGGTCACAATTTTTCTTTTTAGTTTCCCTGTGTTCTTGAATGTGAATAATAAAGAAGAGAGTACACAGGGTCATGGTAATTATCTTCAAATACTGGAATGGCTGGTGTTGAAGAGTAGGCTAGCTTTGTATGGCTTGAGACTTGCTCTGTATAACCTTGAATTAGACTTAAGACCAACAGCTCGGGATCAAATGCAGACAGATACTATTCACTACAAAATAGAATTATTTGAGCATGTCAGGTTGCCTCAAGAAAGAATAGACCACTAAGGGAAAAGAGTGAATTCCTTGTTACTGGTTACATATAAGCAGTAGGTACAGCCGTGGGTGGGGTTCAGTCATTTTGTGGACAGTTAAACCAGGAGACCTGGGCATTCTTTGCCACTCTTGGGATTTTACGGTTCCAGTAAGTTTCAGATTTAATTTCTTTGTTACCAGTTTCTTAAAACATAGCTCTGAATCCCCTTTTTTTGAGATAAAACTTTTTAGTTCCATAGTATTTCAGTCTACTAAAGAAAAGGTGTGATAACAGTCTTACTAAGGATAAAGAAGATCAGCTACAAGTTTGACACTCAATACATTGCTGTTCATTCCTTCCCAAAATGTGATGGAGACTGTGGCATTCAGTCAGGAATCAACCAGGATACTTACTTAGAAATGCAGATTTCTACATGCTGGCTAGTTGGAGGAGAGCTCTCTCTGTCTCTGCCCCTTTCTTGTCCCCTCCCCTTTCCCCCATCGCCCAGTGTACTGCTGAACTGAAATCCTGGGTGATTTTTATGTGAGGCTGAAAACTCCTGTTCTGGGAGCACCTGGGTGGCTCAGTCGGTTAAGCCTCTGCCTTCTGTTCAGGTCATGATCCCAGGGTCCTGGGAGTCTGCTTCTCCCCTTCTCCCTCTGCCTGTCCCCTGCAACTCGTACTCTCTCTTGCTGTTTCTCTCTCAAATGAATAAATAAAATATATAAAAGAAAAAAAAAAGTCCAGTTTTAGATATTATACAGAGTCAGAGTAGAAGCAGAAACATCCACAGTGAAGGAAAGAGAAAACCTTTTAAATTCTTCCTTTCCCTTCTTTGAAACTGTTATCATCCATATCCACTAATTCCAGTTAAAATTCAAATGGAAAAGAAAAATAATAATCCCCATCAATCAAATCTGTAGCCTCAAATGGTAAGCCACTCAGCAGCTTCCCAGGCCTGTCCAAACTTCCCTAAATGTACCTCTCCTCTCACTTACCTGTTTTCTGAGATCTGTCCTCCTCGCTTTCTCAAAATGAAGGTGATGATGAGGGTAATATTGACTGCGTGCTTTCTTTGTCCAAAGCCCTGATCTACACAGTGGTCCTTGACTATTTCAGTTAGTCAATACAGCTGTAAAGGACAGGTGATAGAATTACTGTCTGTGTTTGGGTAGAGGAAACTGAGGCCAGGGGAGCAGGTAGATGACTCGCTCATGACTCATCTCACATTGGCAAGTATTGGAGATGTGATTTTCAACCCAGATCCAGCTTACTAGAGTCCAGAAGATGATAGGAGACTGATATGCAACTTGAAGTTCAGTCTTTCCCAGTACATTTGACGAAAAACTTTATAATCCAAAGCTCTATTATTTGCATGTCAATGTTAAATCAGCCCTAGGGGATGATCCAAAAAAGGCCTCCTCTTATTTCATCAAAGTGTGTATTTATGGACCATCATACTTCATTTGAACTTGAGAACTTAAGAGAATAGACTAAATAATGGCTGGCCAACTTTAAGTGAGCTAGAAACTCACCTTGATTATGAATAATATTGAAGATATTTAGGAGCCTTTTTCAATCTACATGTTAACCACCATCCTATGGAGCAAGACTTAAGAAGCAGGTAGCAGGAGGATGGTACTTGCTAAGTGATAATGGATGTCATAACTAAATCATCTCAACTATGGAAATAACTTTAAAAAAGTTAGATATACTGGCTGCTTCTAATTTTACACACAGAATAACAAAGCAATTCACAATGAAACTTAATGTCTGTATTTGCTTAAGTGGTTCGTGGATACATGGTGTGTGTTATATCATTCTATGTCTGAAGCATTTCATAATAAATTTTCTTTTTATGAATGAAAAAACCTTTTAAGTTAAGACTTGATTAGATAACAGCGATTATTAGTAATGCCAAGATAGTGGTTCTCTTAAATTAACTGTTTAAAGAAAATTGTTTTCTCATTGAAAAATATAGGGTTGATAATAAATATTTAAAATTGAGTTTGTTGCTTTTTCTATTTCTACATTATAGTGGCCTGTTCAGTGCAGTAATTTTATTAGGTGCTGCATATTAGACAGATAATTAGATTCAGAAACAAATGTCTCTTAATCTAAACTTTTCCCTAATCTAGAAAAGGTATTCTCAGAAACTTTTTTTTAGCTCCTTTTCTCCTCTGAAGGTTATCTCCAATATTAATTAATGACATATTTTCTCTCGTCCCCTTCCTTCAACAGTATGATTATTGGTGTCAAACTAAGGGCCATAGCTGGGCAGAATAATTTCTGAGTTGTTTCTGATAATATTAACCCAGTTTCATTTTCTAAGAGATGCTCTAACTGGTAAGAAGTTCAGTCTGCTGAGGAGGTCCTGCAAAGAGCGATCAGTTCTTTAAATGGTTTCAGTTCTGATTAGTGATTTCAGTAGGTCAGTATATATGTAACAGACTATCTTCTGTTTTTCCCATAGCATTAAAACTTCCTTTTGGCAAAACAACGGTGATGCATTTGGTGGCCAGAGAGACGTTGCCAGAGCCCAACTCTCAAGGTAATCCTCACACTGCAGAGGCTTCTCGCTCAAGCTGCCGAGACAGGCACTCAAAAATGATTCCGTGTTTTTGGACCTTCTGAGGGAAAGGAAGTTTTCATTGTTTATGATCAGAGCTTGTTAAGCAAATAACCAGACATCCTGGAAACGGGCTATAATTAAAACAGCTATAATTATCATTATAGCTTTTTAATTAAAAAAAATTGCAAACATTAAAAAAAACATTCTTACTATGTTTGGATGCCCCCCCTCCCCCCGCCCCCTAATTTGAGCATTTTTATAAATCAGGCTTTTCTGCATTTTCTCCAGGTCAGAGGAATCGTGAAAAGACTGGAGAGAGTAATTGCTGTGTAATCCTGTAAACACTGTCCGCTATGTGTGCTGTGATGTAGTCTTTGTCTTTCATGCTGCTGGGACGGAAGAGACCCAACATTGCTTCAGAATCCCTTAGGGAGAGTCTGCCTGTAAACACATGGAACTGAATGATCTCATGAACACTGTCATCTTCTCGCATCAGAGTAAAAAGAACCAAGAACATTTTTCACTACGATTTTTTATTTCTAGTATCTTTGTTTATGTTGAGCAGTTTTAAAATATGTTGGTTTATGAATGCTGTCAATCTCCGGGGGCAGAGTTAACAAGTTACCTTCCCTAGCGGAAGCCATTTTGCTGCCACAGAAACGTTCATCACCAGAACTAACAAATCAATATAGTTTGCACTAAAAAAGATTGACATTATTTTCTTCATCAGCAGAATTTGCAACATGGTTTATGGCACCTAGAAATTCTCAGAAATACAATATTCCACACTGGAAAACACTCAGCAATTAATGGAGTTAATTAGTGGGCCAACTGGAGAGGGAGAAATGGAAAAGAAACTGAAATGTCGGGGGCGTTCTATCAGAGTCAGCCCCGGTGGCTGCACTGGCACAGAACACACAACTGAGTGTGACTGTTTTCATCGCAACACATGGAAAAACAAAATGTGCCTGCTGTTTAAAGCACTCAGCGGAGAGCTGATGAAACAAATTGCTTTTCCTTTCACATACGCACTCCTCAGTCACGCGGTCACCGAGTGCTTGTCCACGCAGCACAAAAGGAGTGCGAGTGCGCTTCCTAGCCTTAACGTGGGAGGGTCAATTCCATACTCATAGACTTGCATTGCCGCGCAGAGATAATAGAAAACCTCATTTACTCATCAGTTTCATGTATTTGAAGATCGGCAAATTGAATTTTTCCATAATTATTGCTCGTCTGTAACTGTGTCCAGTGTCACACTCACTCATTAGAGTTCAAATGAATTCTTAAAATTAAAATAGTTCTCCATAGTAACTAATTTTGTTTCTTTATGTAGTTTGCATTTGGTATTAGTGCTTGCAATTGTATTAAAATCAAAAGCTGACTTTTAAGGCATCCTACATGATTGAGGATGCCATTCTTTTGTTTTGTACCAATAATTTAAAAATTGATATGCTAAACCAATTTGCACAGCACTAAAGCATGAGCTAGTTTCATCTAAACCTGTAAAAATATAAAAGATTTTATATTTTTTCACTGGGAAGAAATTCTTCCTGGATGAAATTACAAATATGTGTAGAATATATTTAATAAAAAACTTATAAAATACCTAACTATAGAACTTAAATATAGATTGGCGTGTAGTATATAGAACAATATTCCATATAAATAACTTTAGCCTTTATAAAAACGAAGTTGCAGGCTGACATTATGTTCTGTACTTAAGTAAGTGTCCATGACCCTTAAAAACATTCAGTGTAAATGGTTTCAAAAGGTCAGCTTTGTCTAAAGGTAATCAGGTTATTTTGTTCATTGTCAATGCTTTGATGAAAAGGCTTTATATGCAGTAGATCTACGAAAATACTGTTCATACTGATCAGAATTAAATTTGTATAGAGCAGAGTTTTAAAACGAATGTAAATAGCACCAAACATTTTCTTTCTGCAACCTGTACTTATAGATTCTTTCTGTAAACTAAAAAAAAAATATATATATCGTAGTGCATTTCAGTGCTAATTTTAAAGGTCTTGGTTAAGTCAGTTATTGTTTAAACACCGTCTCATCTATTGTTTAAACACCGTCTCATCCATGTTAAAATTTGTTTTCTACTTTTGTTTCTGAATCTTTAAGAAATTTGTTTAATATTCTCTTGTTAGTTTCAGGAGTATTCACAATGTATCTTTGATATTTAACCGGGTTAATTTGCACACAGAGCAACAATGGATAGCATTATGCAGTCTCTGTTATTACTAAAATGTTGTATTCGGATGTTAAATATTTATATGCTTTGTTGACTAGCTCAAATGTGAATTCAGTTAGTGTTGACTTAAGAGGAAACTGATAGTTACTTAATTGGGCAATTAAGCCATTTATGGCTCTATTCTTCTTTTGTAAAACAAACTACTGGTAATTATTTTTAATACCTATTTTAATTCTAATTACTCTTCTGTCTTTCCAAAGTTAAAGACTATTAGTTAATTATGATTGAATTTTTATGATGGTTTAAAAATAATTATCTTTTAGTTTTCAATATATTTTTCTGTGTGTTCTCATGTTATAAATTTCCCTTTTACAAGACCTCAATTTAAAGTTTGCAAAATGGATAAACCGGTTCATTAGTAGAGAAGGAATTATGTCACTTAATTCCTGATAACATTAACATTGTTGTGCAAAATGGAGAACAAAATAAAATAGCAGTAAAATTATATACTGAAAACACCAAAAATTTAGATGCCTTAATAGTATATCCATGAAAATACTCAACTATCCCTTTGAAAATAGTTCCTTGGACTGCCTGAGGTTAAAATATGATTAATCATATCCAAGGCTACTATTTGAAGATCCCTCTGCCAAAAATAACAGCTCACTTACCGAGAGGTAAAGGCTGCATAGATCCGTAATGTAAATAAAGCCTGAATTATGGGCCTGTGACCCTGCCCAGTGCTTGGTATCTAACTCACCTCTTTTACCTAAATTATCCTAGACTTTCTTAAGTGTTCTGGACAAGGCAAAGCTTTTCTTCTTTATTAAAACCTCAGCATGTCTCCTTGATCTGAATTATTTGCTTTCTGTTCAAGATAAGTTGTATCTTATCCTATCATGAAAAATAGAGTATCTAACATCGTCAGTCACATTAAATGAGGTTTTCTCATAACAAACATTTATCCTTAGTTTTATGTCATCTTGACCAATGTTGCAGTAATTTCTGTTAGCTGATTGTGGTAAACAATGTTTAATGTGAAAACAAATTAAAACTTTCTTCATCTGTTGTAGAATATTTTCTTCTTTTAAATGACTTCTATTTGCAATTTTGGTGTATTTCCCTGTTCTTTGTTTCTGTTGCTTTTCTCTTCAATTTATTTTTATTACATTCTCTAGTAAAATCACCCTGCACCAGCCTTTATTCTTTCATTTTAACCAAAATCAAAGAGAAGTGATCAATCAGAATTTAGCATGCCTTCACACCATCCTTATTGGTTATTGTCACAGGCATGTCTTCAGTTTCTTTCCATTACCATTTTGTAATACAGTCGCTTGTTAGCCGAGCAACAAACAGGTAGGAGGAGGGCTTGAGAGAAGAGTATATAACCTAGAATCGCGCCTGAAACAAGTGTAGGCAGCTGGCTGCTCAGTATGGTCTCCCTGGCCCCGGGGGCAGTGGGCTTCTTGGTCAGGACAACAGGTGACCACTGTGCCTGCTGCCCCCCACCCCCCAGCCTCCTGGTGCGCTTTCTTCCCAAGACTGCAGCACACATGAAGCTCTTTGAGGGACTTGGTGGGAGGGGCATGTCTTCTGGAAGAGTTCACCAGCAAAATTAATGAGAAACATACAATCCTTGGAGAGTCAAGTTTAAACCAGCACTAGAATATGAAAAACTTTCACTTACCATTTGGTGGTCTTTGACCATTCTATGTCAAATGTTCATCCTTTAATATTATTTTGTGTGTTCTGCCTCTTTTTCAAAATCACAACTTTCAAGAAATACTGCGTAGTGACACCTGGGTGGTTCAGTTGGTTAAGCATCTGTCTTCGGCTCCCCTCATGATCCCAGGGTTCTGGGATCAAGCTCCGCGTTGGGCTCTCAGCACAGTGGGGAGCCTGCTTCTCCGTCTCCCTCCGCCTGCTGCTTCCCCTGCTTGTGCTTTTTCTCTCTCTCTCTCTAATAAAGAAATAAAATAATCCAAAAAAAAAAAAAAAAGGCAGACAGTGAGGAGTGCTTCAACATACTCCCCTCTTGCACACTAGCTGGGTTCTGGTGTTTTTACACCATTTGACCCTACCCCTTCATGTGGCCCAGCGAAGTGTGTTCTTCTCCCATCACCAGGGCTTAAAAAAACCCATTCCCTTTGGTGCGGTGGGTTCAGGAGTGGGCATGGGACCAATCCTGGCAAATGAAACTTGAAGGGAACTCTGCTGATGGTTTCTGGAGAAAGTTCTCACACCCAAGGTGGCCTTCCAAGAGTCTTTTGCCTCTGGACATGATTCTGTCTGGGTGACCTGACTGAAGCCACTGTGGTTTGGGGGCAAAGCCGGTACCCTGAAGTTGCAGAGCAGAGGGAGAGAAAAACACCTGGTCCCAGAGGACATGGCAGAGCTGTGGGGTTTGCCCACTGTGGAGCCCGAGGCTGTCTCATAAATTTATTAGGGTTTTTCCCCACTTCCACTCATACATTCCTAATGATACATAGAAAGGAATACTAGACAGCAACATATACTCCAACTTTATGAAATTAGCTTGCAAAAGGAGAAAAATGTATCTGTGTTCACATCTCTCAAAAGTAAATCTCTGACTAGATAGTTGCCAATTATCCCGAAGGTGAAGGAAAACAGAATTCTTAAGACACAATCATGGCCACAGCCCAGCTCCACAATCATATTTTTTTAAACGGCACAAGCAGAAAATGAGAGTTTGGACATGAGATCAAGATGGAGATAGTAAGTGTCAAACACCCCTGTGCATTGTGTCAGAAAAGCCTGGAATGAACTGGCATTGACCAAAAATAATGAAAAATACATGTTCACTGTGCTTGAAAGAACAAAGCAGGAATACACCACTGCTTGTCACTGGCTGGGCCTTAGAACCATTGAGGGAATTTTCATATATATATATATATATATATATATATATATATACACACTTTTAAAAAATATTGATGTCCAGGCCTCTCACATCAGCCAAATTAAATCTGCCTACTTGTGGCTTGGAGCTGTCGCCTGAATTTCTGCTGATGACCAAAAACAGAACCACTTCAATACCAGGAATACGAGGGAACACAGCGGAGGGGTGGGAGTCAGTACATTTTAAGTGGGACTGGAAACCCAGTGAGATGGTAGACACAGGAAGCAGGGGCCAGCTACTGTAGGCTCAAGCCCCCAGACCCAGACCACTAGCATTTCCCAATTCTAAGGGAACATGGGCGAAGGCCAATCCTGTTCTGTTGTCAGGAGCAGAGGGGAAGCCCCAGACCCTCTCCACTCCTAATGGCCTTGGCACATGCTGGGACCACAAGAAGGCCCAGGCAGCCCTCTCAGTATCCTCACCGCGATCCCCAACCCCCATGTGCCTAGAATGCTGCTTTGTGTTCCCCACTTCCTCTCCTCATTCCAGAAACCCTGTTACCTGGCCCTGCGGAATCCAGAATCCAGCAAAAGCCTGCCATATTGCCGCAACCTGGAAGTTCTTGTTCATCTTTGAACCCTCCCTTGAGGGTAGGGTACTACCCCTCGCCTGTAGTCCTAGAAGTACTGTGCTTTCAAAAGTGGCCATTGACTGAGTGCTTGCTTGGTGACAAACACCACTCTATGCTCCTGACCCGGGCTCATGCAACAGGTGACAAAACAGGCCCAGAGAAGTATAGTTTGTTTTTTGAACATCAAGGTTCACTTTCCCGGGCAGAGACTGTTCCTGAAAATATTCTTTGTTGTTTTCTTTTGTTTCTAAAATTAATCTTTGCCCATTGCAGATCATCTCATGACTACGGATGAGTATGAGGTGAAAGAAACTAACCCCATCATACAGAACCAATTACTAGTATCTTGGTGAATTTCTTCTAGTCCTCTTTATTAATATGTACACATTAAAATAAAAACAACAGACACATTATAACAAATTTATATACTATATAACAGACTGTATACTGAGTTTATATACTATTTTTCTTCTTTGACATAAGTATATCCCCAGAATATTAAATCTCCTTTGATAGCTATGTAATACTCCATTTATAGGCATATCATTTTCATGTATGCATTTAATAAATGTATACTGTTAAAATTACATTGGAATAACACTACACCCTCATCAGAATGGCTAAGGTTAAAAGGAATGACCATATCAAGAGTTGGCAAGGATTTTAAGCAATGCTCATATATTCTTGGTGAGAATGTAATTTAGAGCAACTGTTATACAAAACTATTTTGAGGTATCTACCAAAGCTAAAAATATGTATATCTTGTGACCTAAAAATTCTACTCCTAGATGAATACCCAACAGAAAAGAACATATTTGTCCATAAAATACATGTACAAGGAACTTTATAGCCACTTCATACATAAACAAGAAGCAGCCCAAGTGTCCATCCACAGTAGAATGGATTTTTAAATTATGGAATATTCATACAATGAAATATTATTAAGCAGCATAAAACAACAAACCTCTGCTCCACTATGTGCAACATTATTAAAGGAAGAAGCCAGACATGAAAGAATACACGCTGTATGAGCTCATTTAGGGGAACCTGGGTGGCTCAGTTGGTTGGGCAGCTGCCTTCAGCTCAGGTCATGATCCTGGAATCCTGGGATCTCGTCCCTCATCAGGCTCCCAGCTCTGTGGGGAGTCTGCTTTTCCCTCAGACCTTCTCCCCTCCCATGCTCTCTCTCACTCGCAAATAAATAAATAAAATATTAAAAAAAAAAAAAGAAATATTGAACATGTACTGAAAACACTCACCCCAGGAAACACACAGGCCATTGGGGATAGAGGTACAGTTGGCCCAGGGCACCTCCAAGCTTCATGCCCCTCACCCAGGCTTCTAATTATGGACACATAGGCAATTTCAAACATTTCTACACATAACCCAATACAAGAAAATACGAAGAGGGTACCCAGATGGCTCAGTCGGTTAAGTGTCCAACTCTTGATTTCATCTCAGGTCATGATCTTCAGGTCCTGGGATCAAGCCCCATGTGGGGCTCCACCAGGCTCCACGCTTGGTGTGGAGTCTGCTTGAGATTCTCTCTCTCTCTTCCCCGTCCTTTGCCCCTCCCTGCAATACTCACATGCACTCTCTTTTTCTCAAACAAACAAAAAAAGAATAAAGAAAAAAGGAATTACTAAGAAAATGTCAAATGTTTGACTATATGAAGAACGAAAATTTTAAAAATTTCCCCAACTTTGTATTTGAAAAATTACAAAACCTGCAGAAAAGTTGCAAAAATGGTCCAGTGAAAATGTGTATATCCCTCATCAACGTATCCATCATTTGTTACCATTTTGCCACCTTTGTTTTTTCTACATATAACTGTATAGAGAAAGAGGTACTTGGAATACAAAGATACAAAGAATTAGGGGTGAGTGCTGAGTCTTTGAAAGTGCAGATCTTTTATCTCTTTACCTGGAAATCCTATGGTATCTATTTTCTAAAAAATATTCAAGAAATTCCTTTCATATTCAGGAAATTTAAAGTATATTACTTATAAGACAGCTGATATTGAAATTTCCACAATTGTCCCAGTAACATCCGTTAAGCTGCACCTCCCACTCCCTCCACCCGCGTCAATCAAGTATCACACATGTCATTTGTCACATCACCTGATCTTTGTCCCAGGGGAATTCCCTGTGCCTTTTGTCTTTCAAGACATTGGTATTATTGAAGGGTCCAGCTAGTTGTGCAGCCTCTCGAGAGACTTTGGAATGTTTTTACCCCTGCTCCCTGTCCCTCTTGCTCCTGAGAGACCACTGTCCCTCCCCAACTGTGACTCTCTTGCCATCAGGCAAGAGTATCCACTAGCCTTTCTCTGCAGTCCACAACCGCACTGCAGGGAAATGGACTTCTGCGCTCTGGAAGTGGAGAGAGCCGCTCAGAGGTCTTCAGTCTGCACTCACGGCTGTGAACACAGACCACCCATCACACTCAGGGGCTGGGACCCATAAGCACAGCTGCCTAGGAAAGTACATCTAAACATAAGAAACAGACTACCACGAGCACTATTATTGCTTTGAAATCTTATTCTGAGAACATTATATTCTAAAATTGAATTAAGCGAAACTGGAGAAAAGTGAGAAGAAAGTAAAGCCATGGAATGTAAGGACCCCAGTCTCTTGTATGGAGCCTGATTCATACATGTTTTCTTTCCAGATTCTTTTCCCATTGCTGGCTCCAGGCAGCAGGGTGCAGAACATCTGTGTTGTACAAATATACCGCAGTTAAAAATCCATCCTACTATTGATGAGCATTTGGGTTGCTTCTTGTTTATGAATAAAGAGGCCGTGAAGATTCCTGTATGTGTATTTTAAGGACAAACACATTGTTCTAATATATCCCTCTTTCACCCCCATGTTGGATCAGAAAATTGGGCACATGTATGACTTGGTAAGCTATGTGTGATGACTAATTTTGTGTGTCAACTTGACCAGACCGTGGGGTTACCAGATATTATGCTGGGTATTTCTGTGAGGATAGTTTTTGATGAGATTAACATTTAGATGAGTAGACTGAGTCAAGCAAATTTCTCTCTCTGATATGGGTGGGCCTGGTCCAATCAGTTGAAGGTCTTAATAGAAAAAAAGTTGCCTGTCCTCCGAGTGAGAGAGAATTCTTCCTGCCTGATGGCCTTCAAACTGCCTTTGGACTATGACTAAAAACCGTACTTCCTACATTTCAAATCTGCTGGCTTTTGGAGTGGAGCTATACCATTAGCTTTCTCTGAGTCTCCAGTTTGCCAACTTCTGATCTTAGGACTTGCCAACTTCCCTAACTGCATGAATCAGTTCCTTATAATAAATCCCTGTCTCTACATGTACATGCATCCTATTGGTTATAGCTCCTGGGAGAACTCCAACATACAATGCAGCTGATAATTCTTAAAGGGATAAAGATTCAGCCACGTGGGGGTGGGGCTGCTACCATAATAGCTCCCAGGGATGTGACATCTTTAGAGATTCCTATCTCACTATTTCTTTTTTGTTTAGCTCTTTATTTTTGTTGTCTGCTTTCCGTAGCAGGTTTGAACTCTGGTAGGTCTGCATGTTAGAATGTGTGGGATTCTTATATTCTCTGACCTCAGTGGTCCAGCTGTGTTACTGGAATATGCTGCAACCTTGGACAAGAAATCTCTTTCCTAAATATAATCAAGTGTTGCCTGTGTCCTAAGCATTTGGTAAGCCACCAGGGATCCTGAGTGGAATGGAATGACTACTGCTCTAAAGAAGCCAATAGAAAGATGCCGAACAGTACTTACATGTCAGCAATTGTGGTACAACTTGAGAGATACGAGGGTATAGGCACAAGATCTCATGAGGACACAATGAGCATGTACGATTCAGGGATGGCTCCTTGGGGGAAGATAATGTCCAAGTAGAATCTTTAAATGAGTAGGATTTGTACATCATTGTTCAGTGTTCAGCCTTGTTCACAATACCGCAAAGGTAGAAGCTATCCAGATGTCCATCAACAGAAGAATGGAAGAGCAAAAGTGGTACTCTGTCCAATGGAATACTACTCAGCCTTGCAAAGGAAGGACATTCTGACACATGCTATAGTGTGGATGAGCCTAGAAGGAAGGAAGTAGACACAGAAGGACAAATACTACATGATTCTGCTTACACGAACGACCTTGAGGAGGCAAATACGTGGAGATAAATAGTAGAACAAAGGTTGCCAGATGCTGAGGGGAGGGGGGAACAGGGAGTTAGTGCTTAGCGGGGACAGAAATTCAATTTGGAAAGATGGAAACCGCCCTGGTGATGGATGGTGGTGATGGTGGCACAGCGGTGGGAATGTACAGGATGCCCCTTAATGGCACACTTAAAAATGGTTAAAAAGATAAATTTCGCGTTCTTATAATTTTACCACCATATAAAATAATAACAAGGGATTTTCAAAAAGAGGAGTAAGCATAATATAGGAAAAGGAGCATGGCCGAGTGTACCCAAGAGGGAAGGTAGAAGGGTGTGCACAATCAGAAATGAAGAGGCCATGAGAGCGGGCCACCTGGCTGGGAAATTATGAGTGGCTCAATATGCCTTCAGCATGGAAGGCATGACCTTCATGGAGGAATGAAGAAAGTGAGGGGTGCAAAGGTCTGCAAGGAATGTGACCTGGGGAACCTGGGGAGACCTGCCAATGACTTTGGACCTTTCTGGAGATGGTTGCTCAATTAGGTATCATCCACACTTGCATCACCCGGAATGAACTCCGGTCATCATCTTGGCACAATTCCGCCAGCCTTTCCATCATAATAAATGATAAATTATTGCTTTTGCTTTAAAAATCTTATTATCCAATCTCAGACCTATAAATACAGAGAACAAATGGATGGTTGCCAGAAGGGAGGAGGGATGGGCAAAATGGGTGCAGGAGAGTGAGAGACACAGGCTTCCGGTTGTGGGATGAGTAAGACGGGGATGAAAGGCACCACACAGGGAATACAGTCAATGGTGTTGTGATGGCGCTGTGTGGTGACAGAGGGGAGCGAAGCCCAGCATCACACAAAGTTGTCCAATCACTCTGTTGTGCACCTGAAAGTAGCATTATGTGTCAACTCTATTCAAACTTAAAGATTTTAAAAACAAAATAAAACAAAATATGTTTTGTCATGAAGAATTCAAACAGTCCTAATGCAGAGACAACCTCAAGCCCATCATTCACAAAGAAGAACATGATCTGAGTATTTTCTATTTATACAGCTGGTGGAGATAGTTCATGGGCACAATCAGTTTTACACACTTGGGATCATATCACAGAAGCTGTCTTTAATTTTTCAGGTATTTAGTATCAGTTGATAATATAAACCAAAGTGAAGCTGAAAGGTCATATAAAAGTTTTTAGGTCATATAAAAGTTTTTCAGCACAAGAGGGCTCTTTCCCAAAGATCCCTAAAGGATTAAAAAGAAAGTGATTATGAAGGAGAAAGGAGAGGCTGGGTTATTGTTTATTTCTGTAACTTTCTGAATCAGTTTCAGATAATACTGATTGACTCCCTTCTCTAACAGATGAAAATGTTCATACTTCTTCCATTCAACAACCCCTGAATTTTGTAGGTTGTGTGATAATTTCAGTATTTTCCAGATTCCTAAGGCGTACCCTGTGCTCTATAATTACATGTTCTCATAATTATTTAGTTTTGACTCTATATTTAAGTGAATTCCATATTTACTTGTCAGTCTTTTATCAGAGCTTCCTTACCCTTGATGGCTTTTGTTTGTTTTGAAACCATGATTTATGTATCAGTTAGTAAGGTTTTCATGTAAATTCTTTAAAAGAAGACTCATGATACTGTCTAAAGATGTCTGTTGCCTTTACATTTGAATGGCATCTGGACAGGTTATAATAATCTTAGGTCACACTTTGTTTCAGAGCTTGGCAGACATTGGTCCATTGTGTTGAGGCTTTGACGGCTGTGAGGCATTCTGAGGTCAGTCTCATTTGTTTCTGTTATAGTTGATGGTGATCTTCTGGATGCCCAAAGTTTTCCTCATGTGTGCCTACAGTTCAAAAGCTTCTTCAGGGTAAGCCTTGGAATAGAGCCTAGAGTATGGAAATCTCCAGGAATGTGGAGTTTGCTTTTAACCTGCACAATCAGTTCTGTCTGGGAAGTTTTTCCATATCTTCAAGTACATTTTTTACTTCATTTGTCAATCCTGTAGTTCAGGGACACCAATTATTCTTATGTTGGATTATCTTCATGTCTGCGCCACAGCTATTCTCTTCCCTGTTTGCTTTAACATTTGTGTCTTCTCCGTTTACATGCACTGAGATTACTGCAAGACTTCCTTCTGTGTCAGCATTTTGATTTTCAGCTATGTCTGGTCCTTTGGTTTTTAAATGTATACCTTAGTTCTCTAATTATGATGCTCCGGAGTTTGGGGAAGGGGGCAAGGGGGGGGGGGATGGAAAGAAAGAAAACTCAGCTGCAGTGGTGTGCAGTCCCTGTGGAGAAGTTCTACCCTGCCCTCTCCACCGGCATGTCGCTGAGTGTCTGGAGTCAGGGTTCCCTCCATCTGGCTGGGGGCACTGTACACTTCCATTTGGGGCTACCCTCAGGGTTCAGGCTGCTCTCCCAATGTAGACATAGTCCTGAAATTCTCATTTCTGCTGCAGAATCAGCTCCATTGGTTACTTTCTCCTCTTTCTCCCCCCCTCAAGCTCCTCAGTCTCTCCCCTGACTCTTTGTAAAGTGCTCTTTCTGTTTGCTTCTCAGGCTACTAGAAACAAAGAGGGGATAAGAGCAGCACTGGCTGACTTATTGCTTCAAGTAGTTATTTGCTCATCTGCCTTCTGACAATCACATCCCATCTTTGACTTATCCTTCTTGTTCACTCATAAAGCATATATTGAACACCTACTACAAGCCACTCATTGGGAGAGACACTGAGAGTCAAGGACAGACGTTACAGTCTCTGTATGCAGTTTAGGAGTCACTTTGTTACCCATCTCGTCAGTCATCACACATTCTCAACCTGCTGTTAGTTACTACTCTCCTCCTCTCTACCCCCATCACTCCCACTCTGTGCCATCAATATCTTTGACTTTAGAATATTACAGCAACAATCTCCTGCACAGTACTTTCTACCCAAGACTTCTTGGAGACAAATCTAGTCTGAAGAATGTTTTTCGATAAGTCTTTTCAAAATCACTGGCTTCCTAAAATACAGATTCAAAAGGGTACAATGCATCCTGATGTTTATAGCAGCATTAGCAATAATAGTCGAAGTATGGAAAGAGCCTAACTGTACATCAACAAAAAAAATCCATGGCTAAAGAAGATGTGGTGTATTGTAGACACACACACACACACACACACACACACACACACATAAGAATATTACTCAGCCTTCAAAAAGAATGAAATCTTGCCATTTGTAACAGCATGGATAAAACTAGTATGTATTATGCTAAGTGAAATAAGTCAGTCAGAGAAAGACAAATATCACATGATTTCACTCATATGTGGAATTTAGGAAAGTAAACAGATGAACATATGGGAAGGGAGGAAACAAAAAAAGGAGAGAGGGAAACAAACCATAAGAGACTCTTAACGATAAAAAATAATCTGAGGGTTGATGGAGGGAGGTTGGTGGGGGATGGGTGATGCCATTAAGGAGGGCATTTGTTCTGATAAGCAGTGGGTGTTGTAAGTGATGAATCACTAAGTTCTGCTCCAGAAGTCAATATGGTTCTGTGTGTTCACTAACTAAAATTTAAATTTAAAAAAATCACCGTCTTCCTGACTTCCCTCTGGCCAAGAGCTCATCAGCGACCGCTGACTTTGGACCCCATAAACCCAAGCTCCTAGGAGCAGCTCTCTGTCCTGGGACTCCAGGCCCTCCGTCTGGAGTGAACACTGTGGACTGGCTTCTCCAACATCCATTCCAAACCCTCCTAGCGTTCCTCCCTCAGCTGAACGAGTGAAGGCTAAAACCACATTTTCCAGACTCCCACACAGCTGGGTTCCAGCTCTGATTTAGGTACCCCCTGTTGGAGGAGGAGGCACCCCAGGGATTTCCATGCAGAAGTGAGGTTCTGGTTCTGGTTTGGAAGCAGTGTGTGCTGGCTGTGTGGCAGCGTCTTGTCTGGCAGCTTTCTGATCCTGACAGAGACCTCAGCTCTCCTGGAGCCAAGTCGCCGCAAGGCTGCAGGAGTCATTCTCGAAAGCTCAACTCAGAAACAACGGGCTTCTCCTTTCCCATAAGTGGGACATGCGGCTGCATCCCCTCTGCTTACCCAGCTAGCATAGGCCCTGGCTTCTGTAGTCATCACCTCTGACCAACATACTCAGCTCGGCTTCTCCCTTCTCCTCAGGCTGGCCTCCACCCTGGACGGGGAACCACTCTATGTGCTCCTGCTCCATGCCTGGCGGCTAACCCTCTCCCCCGGGGCCTCCAATTCCAGATCCAGAGCTAGCCCTGTCTCCTCTGAAGCTTTGGCCCCTTTCCACCACCACCCCCCCCTTGCCCTGTTGGGCCCCACTGGTCTTCTTCACTGTTGGGGAGCACCCGACTGACACAGCAGGCTGCCGTGTCACCTCTTCTGTTCCAGTTGTGATCCCAGAAAAGCTAGTCCTCCCTCTCCTCGGCCGTGAAATGGAGGCCTGACCATGTGAGCAACGCCTTTTCTTCCAGTTCCAAAGTCGTTGAGACTCTGAACCTCGCAGAAAAGCCACTTCCCAAGTCAAGAGAGCCAAGCTGCTCTTAAACACATTTCATGTCAGATTCTGTGGCGTCTTGATTTCCCGACACCTCTTCCCCAGGTCGGCTGTGCACATGTGGGATTGTTTATTTTAATTGGCGGGACGAAATCCCTGCAGCTGGCAGAGCCAGGCACCCGAGGGATGAGGAGCAGCATTCTTCCTTAAGGCCATTTCCCCCTCAGCGCGGTCCGGGTGTCCTAGACAAAGTGAGCAGCGCGCATGCGTCCGGTTACCCAGCTAGTCCGCCCAGCTCCCCCGACCCCAGGCCGGGCGTGGCCAGGGAGGGTCCCGGACAAGCTCTCAGTACATGTTCCACGGGACACGGAAGACCAGGCCCAGACGACAGGCTCTGGCCACCGCGGCTCCGCGGAGATCAGCGCTGAGGAGCACCCCTGAGTGAGCTGGGGGGACCGACCTGGAGAGCCACGAGGCCAATGTGACGCCATCAGTCACCCTTCTGCTCCAGAAAAACAGGCTGCTCCGATTCCCTGGCTCCCGCAGGGCCTCGGCGGTCACCGGGAGCGTGGGCTGCCACAGAGGAATAATCTCGGAGACCGTCCGCAGGTACGTTCAGCAGGTGGTCCAAGGACACTGGACCCCGCACATGCGCAGCTGCTTCCACACCCGTTTGTCCCGGCTCTTTTTAGGCGGCTCTACACCTAGGAGCCACATCCCCTGACTCGCACCACCCGCAGGAAGGGCTTCCTAGAACTAGACTGGGGTAAAGTGATGTAAAAAGTGGCCAGTTGGAAAATGTCGATGCCTGCTTATTTATACGTCTTTATATATGTACCCCAAAGCGGCTACTTAAAATGAACAAAACACATAAGCAGATGACCATTGGGTCAGGGTTGACTCCAGATTTGCCCTGTTTTCATCTGCTTTGACTTTTCCAAGAACTTGTTCCTGGGTTTATGGGCGCCCATGCGCACAACTCGTGCCCCAGCCCCAAACCCACATGACTTGGAGACCCAGCGCCAGCCTGGTGGTTCTGATTCTGGCCTGGCATCGCCTTGGCACCCTGCTTCGGGGGTTGCCACCCACCTGCCTACACTGCCCACACTCCCTGGTCACCTCCCACAACTGAATCCACTCCATCATGGCCCCCACTTTATCAGGGAAGGAGATCAGACAGTTCCTGAGCGGTGGGGGATGTCGGACATAATTATATCAGCGCCATAATTACCAAAGATGTTGAGTGAATTTGTCTCTTTTTCTTAATGAATTGCTTTGGTCTATTTATCAGAGGAGAGCCCAGCAATCTGTTCTTTGGCTGCCTGGAAACTCTCAGCTCTGTTTTATACCCATTTACAGCAACGATCTCTAGCCTACTTTTCTCTCCTCCTTGTCTGCACGGCCGCCCAGCCTTTATGTAACCTGTTGGTGATGTGGAAAAGGCACAGGCCCCACCGTCAGGCAGATGCGGTTTTTGAATCCCTGGCTTACCATAAACGAGTCAAATGAATGTGGGCACGCAATTTAACTTCTCAAAACATCAATTTCAACATGCGAAAATAGAAATGCAATACCTAGTCTCCAAGTGGGTTTTATCTTTCTCGAGATTCAGTGAGCTAACGTCTGCACAGAAACCCACACCTGGTGCGTGCCCCAAAGATGTGAATTCCATTTCTGTTTTCTTTTTTAAATGAACCCATCCTAGCTGTGTTTTGCTTACGGGTGCATTTGCAGATACCTGTGAGGAATCCATTGTGATCAAAAAAATCACCATTAACATCGGGACTGTGTGGTGCCTGGCCCATAGCAGCTAGGATACCAGACTTGTAAGCAAGAGAACATTCAGAAGCTAGCCCTCAACCGGATGGGGTAAGTGCGTGAGCCACAAATGCAAATTGGGTCTCTAGCTCAGTTCCCCAAAACTGCTATGGGGATCCCCAAGGCCAGCTCCAAGGAAGAAATGTAGCTGTGGCTGCAAAGCATCCAGAATGGTCTCTGAGCTGATAAACAAGCTGATAAACAAGCATGAGAGCCAGTAGGACCCCAGCCTGGCCCAGGAACACATGCTGCGCTCTTTGAAAATCTGTGCCTGCAAGTAGGTCTGTGTGGCTAAGTTTGAGGTATAAAGTATGTGTCTCCTCATCTGAGGCCTTCTTTGGGTTAGGCATGACTTGGAGCAAACGACAACTTCAGCACTCAAACACAAATGTTGATTCCCCAGAGGTAGAACGAGGCATTCTGGGCGGTGCCAGAAATAGGCCTTTTTCCTGTCACCCAGAAGCCCGTACCATCTTGTCAGGAAGAGAGACAGCCCCGGGGGCACAAGCCACTGAAGAGAATCCCATTCAACAGTTACTTAGAGGAAGGGGAACCACGTAGCCCCAGGATGCCTGCTGCCTGAGGACACTTTCCGTAAGGCTTTTTTTTTTTTTTTCCATTCTGTTTATTGATACACACTGTGTCAGTTTCCCCGGGCTCCCAGAAAGTACTACAGACTGGGTGCCCTACACACAGAAACTGATTGTTTCCCAGTTCTGGGGGCCAGAAGTCCAAGATCAAGGCACTGGAAGGACTGGTTCCTTCTGAGGCAGTGAGGGAGAATTTATTCCATGCCTCTTTCCCAGCTTTTGGCGTTGGCTGGTCATCTTTGACACTCCATGGCTTATAGAAGGATTGTGCCGATGGAGGTCCTCATGGTCACGTGGGTTTCTCCCCATCTGCAGGCCTGGGTCCAAATCTTCCCTTTTTTTAAGGACACCAGTCATTTTGAATTAGGGGCCCCCTAAGTTGCATGTTAGTGAAGCTGAGGGGGACTGAAGTATCTGAGATTTTATTTACCAGAACACATGTTTAGAGTGCTCTTTGGCATAACTTCTGGCCTCTTTGTAGAGTAAAACTACACAGTCTCCATGAAAGCTGATAGGCTATGGAACCCACACAGTCCGGTCTGGAATTCAAAATGAAAATGCTGGAAGTTTCAAATAATCAGTCATGGTAAGAGTATTATTTTAGTTTAAATTGTTTTGGAAATGTCTTGAAGTAAGGCTGTAATCAGCGTTCAGATGTTCATGAAGGATTGCTCTCCTCATGAGGTTTATTAAAATTGTGTGGCATTTGATAGAAGCAGCCTGAATTCCCATAAAATAAATAAAATAAAATGAACATCCTCTGGTGCAGGGCTGAATGGTGTCCCTGTGCCAAATTCATCAGTTGAAGTCCTCACCCCTAGGGCCCCAGGACATGACTGTAGACAGATAGGATCTTCACAGAGGGGATTCAAGCTACAAGGTAGCCTATAGGCCGGGCCCTAGTCCCATAGGACTGGTGTTCTTGTAAGAGGAGATTAGCACTCACAGGGGGAGCCCCCGAGAAGAGCACCCACACAGAGAAAAGGCCACATGAAGACAAACAAAGGGAAGAAATGCCGCCAATGAGAGAGGCTCGGGAGAAACCAAGACTGCCCACACCCAGCTCTCTTGACTCCTAGCCTCCAGAACTGTGAGAAACCAAATCTCTATTTTTGAAGCCTCTGGCCACTATTTTGTTGGGGCAACCGTAGGGAACTACTACATTCTTTGCTAGTTTAGGAGCCCCAGGGTTCTTGTTTGCTTGTTGGTTTGCACTTGGTTTTGCTTTGCTTCATAATAGCTAACTTCAAAATAAAATCCGAATCCTCACCTTTGTGCCCTCTCCCCCCACCATTTCCTCTTCCTGTGAAGCCCTTGTTATAGTTTGGAGTCTGTGAATCTATGCATCTAGAAGATTCTTTTTTTTTTAATAAATCTTAGGGCATTGTATATATTGTTCTACACATTCTTTTACTTAATTATATGTCTCTGGGATATGTTGTATTTTGACATTTCCTTATTGATATATTTTTACATTGTTTCCAGTGTTTGCTAAGAAAGCCTTTGTTTAAAAAAAAAAATAGCTCTTTGGGTCTAGTTGGTAGTTTATACAGTCCGGTTTCTTTAAACTCTTAGTAAGGGAACAGGAACAGCATTATCAGCTCGAATAAGCGGTCATGCCTTTGACAAATGCAAACATAACCAAATGTCCAAACCAACCATAACCAAAGTCCTCAGTTTAAGAATTCAATAGGGCCATATTCTTTAGTGGTTTCAGTGATAAAAACCAAAAAACTGAAACTCCAGTAGAACAATGCTCCTTTTTTTCAGCACATACAACTTATACCCAAATCCAAACTGGTTTCTGGTTTATTGGTGCTTAATTCCTTAAAATGTTGATTGAGGATGGCCAGTCAGGCCCGTGGGACTCCACTTCTTTAGTCTTCAGCTACAATCTTGGAAAGGTACAAGGCCGGATGACCATTTGCATTTTATTGTAAGTTGGTGTGGAGCCGAATTGCTTTGCATTAGAATCAACTCCTAGGTTAAGAAAGGCTGATATCATTTATTTCAGACATCAAGTGACATACAAGGTGTGACAGCCCCTCTGATTTGCCTTTACCTTGGAGAGATTTAACTGTGTTTTACAACACTTTCAGTGCATACCATTGTTTTATTCTGTTTCCAAAGGGCTGTTACTTTAACGAGTCATGAATGTTTTGTCAATTATTATTTGCACATTCTACACGTTCAATTGAGCAGCAACTAGCTTTTAGTGGAAGCCTGCAACAAAAGCCAACACAGGAATCTGAAAGAACGGGTGCCGATTAAAACAAATCTATGAGTTTCTTTTTTTTTTAAATCAATCTGAGGCAAGCAGTGTATAGCAGGTCCTAGAGCAAGTTGGTAGTACATTCCTACTAGGTTGTAGTTAGAATACACGACTTCAACTAAATACAGTGATAATTTAGACTTAATTATTTTAAATATTTAGAGGATCAATGAAAATGTGACTTCTGTGGTGCTGAACACTGAAAGCAAGAAAAGCTTTCATTTTCGGTTGTCATCTACGCTCCCGTATCAGAGCTCTGTCCAAAGCGCCACCATGTTCTCAGCAGAGTCTGAATCTACCACGAAGCTGCAGTCAAAGACCATTGAGCCAGGCATCTGAAAACCTTCAGCAGTGGAAGCAGTGACAGTGATGTTAGCAGTAGGAGCAGGAGTACTCGTGACCCAACTTAACAACGGGAACATCTGCCATTAAAATTTTATGGGAATTTGAACTTGAGGTAAGCCTCTGTAGGTGTTCCCATAGATGAGGTTCTTGTCCCACCAACCAGTGGGTTAACTATCCTAGGAGGCAGACGTGAGAAGGAGCAGACCTTTCTCCATTTTTTACTGGGCTAAGAGCAAGCTGCAGATGGGAGGGTGCCTCGGCGGGGGTAACCAATTCCGTTGTTGAGATTACTCTTCTCCCTCTGCAGCTCAGGACTTGGCTCTGAAGTTCCATCATGGTTCTAGGACAACACAAAACCAATTTGGCCCTTTTTCCTTTTCTCTTAGAGAGGCTGGGGCTGTGTTCTTGCAAAAGCACAATTTTGGGTGATTCCTGCCATGAGCTAGGGAGGCAGAGCCAAAAAGGCTTCGATGCCAGACTAGCAGGGTCTCAGTTCCTGGTTCCTATACTCAGTAGCTGTGGGATCTTGGCGGAAACTACTTGACCTTCATAAGGCCCAGTGCCACCCACCACATAGGGTAATGTAGTGATTGAGACACCTGCCATATGTTGCATGAAGGTCTAGGCTCTTCCTCTGGTTGAAAAGTCACACGACCTCAGTTTCGATCAGACATTCCAACCCAGTCAAGATCAGAGCAGGTGAGCTATGACACCTTCATCCACAAGCCCGATCAAGGTCAGACTCCAATCAGGATGAAGTGTCATGTCATAAACAGGGTACCCAGTGGCTGGCCAGTCTCCACCTCTCACTGCTGTGGGCTGCTGGGGCCAGGCAAGAATAGTGATCACAGAACTGAAACAAAAGAACAATGTGGGCGTGTTGTCAATAACACTTTAGATTTATAATGAAGTATTAACATTAACACTGATAATATTTTAAAAGATTTTATTTATTTGAGATAGAGAGGGAGAGAGAGCACGAGGGCATGAGCAGGGGGAGGGGCAGAGTGAGGGGGAGAAGCCAACTCCCCACTGAGAAGGGAGCCCTACACAGGGCTCAATTCCTGGACCCTGAGGTCATGACCTGAGCCAAAGGTAGATGCTTAATCAACTGAGCCACTCTGATGCCCCAGCATTAACACTGATATTTTCATGACTGCAAAACTTATTAAATAAAAAAATCAGTGCAAACAAGTATTTTACATCTTACACACAGAGAAATTATAAACATATTACAAGTAGCAATAAAAGCACATATAATTGTTTTATTATTCAAACATTAAATTATTAGGCAATCTCAATGAACACTGAAGTGTTTAGAAATAAGCAAAAGCTGCATAAAAGGAAGAACACTTAATTATCAATAATTGTTCTTTCTTTTCAGAGCTCAGTCGTAAGAAACAAATGGTCTAATCATATCACTGTTGATGATGAACATATTTTTGTTGAAATTTTTGCAGCTACTAGGAAAGCTCAGTTTTCAACTTATGCTTATTCTAAGAAATTGTTAGAAGATAACTATGAACCAAATTCCATCTTCAAACAGTCTTGTCCCCTATTTGATAACTCCAAGGATTCTTTGAAAATAACTTTTTGGGTTTTGTTGGGAGGATGGCCATCAGCAACTGAAAGTTATTGCTGACAGCAAGTCGTAGTTTTATTCCCCCAAAGACCATCTTGGTTTTATCTTTACCCTTTTCCTTTTGTTGCCTGTAGAGATTCTAATTCAGTTTCCATATTAATTTCAAAGCTATTCCACAGATATGCTACTTACTAGAAACTTTTATTATTGGAGTATGAATCTTCCCATAGAAATGTTCCTGCTCTAATGTCTTCTACAGAACTGTAGCTTTGTTCTACTTGAAAATTAATCTGGCATGGAATTCTCTGAGTATATCTTAAGACAGTGCATGATCCCAATTCCAGACTATTTAAATATTTTCCAAAAAAGGTCCACCAACACAAGTATCTATAGTTCAGTAGTCAAAACTAGAGCCCCAAGTGACATACTATTAGCTACCATTAATGCTATTTTTATGCATTCATGCAAAAACCATTCCTTGAGCCCATATGATCCACCAGGTGTTCTGCTAGCCATTAAGGATAAGTGACAGATGTTATTATCCCTGTCCTTGTGATGCTTATGGTCTAATGTGAGGTGCAGTAAACAATTAAATGAACAAATAATTGCAAATAGTGATTTGTACATGAAGGAAACAACTGAGTGCTGGGGCAGAGGATAATGTGATCAGCAAAGGTCTTTCTGAGGACGTGACATTTTGGCTGAGTCACAACTCAAAGATAGCAACAAACGGGCAATAGAGGAAAGTGGTCCAGGCAGAGGGAAGAGTGAGTGCAAAGGCCCTGGGGCAGGAAAGAGCTTTGTGTATTCTAAGAGTTTAGGGATGGCCTGTGTGCCTGGAATGGAGTGAGTGAGCAAGAGGCAGGCAGGGATAAGATCATAAATTTAAGAGGAGATGCAAGAGGAAGCACCTGGGGGATTTGGAGATGATACTGACCTTATTTTCAATAGACAATCACTCAAGGATTTTAAGTTGTGAAGTGACATAATTTGCCTTTCAAAGAATACTCTGTGGAAAAGTGGTTGAAAGAGGCAAAAGAGGAAGTAGTGAGACCAGTCAGGAGGCCGCTCAATTAACCACAGGAGACATGACAGTAGCTTTGACCCAGATGGTTGTGGTGGAGACCACAGGGAGATAGGCTCATAGCAGATCTGTCTGAAGGACAGCCAGCAGGACTTGCTTTGGGGTTGGATAGAGAAGAATGGAAATGCAAGGGGTGAAGGATGGCCCCCAGAAACTTGGGGACATTAGTAGTCAGGTGGATGATGGCAGATGCTTCATCCTGAGGAGTGGGAAAGAGCCAGATGTAGACTGAGGGGGGTGCGTCAAGGGTTCTGTAGGCCTGTTTTATCCATTAAGTTTGAGATGCTGAGGAACAATCAAAGTGTTTGAGATTGGTAAAGAGAATCACTCAGAAAGCAAGCATGGGGCGATGGTGTCCATGATCAAAGGAGTGAGACTGAAACAAAGTGAAGGTCAAGTCAAGCTTTATTTCGTACCAGCACCGAGAATCAGACCGACCGGCCGGGGTTGTCTCCTACAGAGAGAGCCCTCACCCCCAGCCTCACAGACTAGCTTTTATAGAGCAAAGGCCATGTGGTTGAGCCTGGCCAATAAGATTGTAACACACAGAGCAAGTTGTATAGTCATGTTAGGTCACACACAGGTGGCCAGTTGAATTACAGTTTACCCTATAGTAGCTGTTTGAACTAGCCTATCACTCTGGTCAGAATTGGCACCCTAGTTTGGCGCCCAGAAGGCGGGGTTTACATTCTTTGGTGGTTAGGGAGATGTGTATGTGTGCTTTACTGATTGGATGTCTCGACCTGGCCTGACTCGTCCTTGCATTCTGGACTCTGTTATCTCCTCCTGACTGACCCGCCCAGACTTGCTTTTAAGTAAGTTCCCCTGGGGGGGCGGGCAGGGTCAGTTTAAGTTTTACTGAATAAGCAACAAAATGGCTGTTTAACCGAGATGGAGTCGCTCTGGCTAAGTAGGCCCCTACAGGGAAAGACTGAAAGAGGGCCCAGACCAAGCCTTGACAGAGTCCAATACTGAGGGAACAAAAGGAGGAGAGAAGCCAGCAGAAGGGAGCCACAGAAGGGTCAGTGCAGTGGAAGAAGAACGTGGACAGCGGGGCGCCCTCGATGCCAAGGGAATAGTGCTTCAAGAAGGAAGAGGTAGTCGAGTGTGTCCAATAGAGCGACACAAAGGCCAACAAGTACATTAGATTGGGCAAAATGGAGGTTGTCGGTAACCTATCGAAGTAGTTTCACAGTAAAGGCAGATATGGCCAGTGGCTAGAAACTCCGGGCAGTGGGTTGGTGCAGCCTGTGTGAACAGCTCTCTTGAAAGCTTGTCCTTCTTGCCAAGCAGGGGGGTCCGACACAGAGCCCTGTACCACTGGGCAAGAGGACAGTCATTTTCCCCAGTTAACCACTCTCAATCCTTTAGCCCAGACACCTCTCCCAAACACCAAAGCCTCTTTGTCCCCCTTCATTGCCATCATCCTCATAATTACACTGGTGAGGGCAGGAATGAGACGGAACCACTTGTTTTTGACCTCTAAGGTAGACATCTCTTGTTTTGTTGGTCCAGATCTCGTCTCGCAGTTTTTCTCACATTTTTCTTTTTCACATTGTGTTTTGTTAAACTAACCACATTACCAGAAATTGCCAGTGGAGGAATATTGATTTTTCAAAGCAACGCAAAGCCTTAGGAAGAGATGACATGCTGTTATCACCATCACAGAATGGCTTTACTTTGTGCCCTCTGTGGTGGCCTGGGGGAAAGGATGCATACTACATTTAAGAAAAGGGATGGAAGGAATTTCATTAAGGGTACAATGCTAGAACACGAAGATTCCAGCTCTTACGTAACTGAAGAAGGATAGAAATTGCCTTTCAGGAACAAAAGGAAAGAAATGAAATAAGATGTCACAAACTTAACTGATGCTTGTCACCAGCCAGTTAAACCCTCCTTTGCAGATCAGGCATCTTTTCTCTGTTTGCAGCAAAACTTCAAAGCCACAGGCTGGCATTCTGCCATGAGAGTCACTCAAACCACAATGATGACATTTCTTGGAGTTCAGCATCCAACCCTCATCCCTCTCTCTCCTCATCGTCCCCATCCTGTCACCAAAATGAAGAAAGATAGTAAAGGAGAAAGCTGTGTCATTTCCCCTTTTAAAGCTCCCTGGGCCTCCCAGGAATGTAATATATCCCCCAACTTTCCCTAAATCTCCAAGTCCCAACACTTCCAGGCAGTTATAAGCCATGAGAATCGGAAGACCCAGAAGAACATATGTCTTTTGCTTTAAAAGCTCTTGTGGAAAGTCCCCCCTATTCTACAGGGGGAGGAACACTGTATGCTTTGTTCATTTTCTGTTTCCAATGCCTAGTACAGTGCCAGCTCCAGGATCGACAACCGTGTTTCTTTAATGAATAAACAGGCAAATGAGCGAAGCTTTCTAAGTGGACATATTCAAATGCTAAACACTTGGTCTCTATGTCCATGTGCTTCCACTGGCTCCTAAAGAACTTTCCTCTATTTGCTTTTGTATCTTTATTCCTGGGGAGCAAGAGAATCAAAACAGCAAAATGACTTTTTGCTGGATCACAAAGCATGAAAGTAAAAGTGTCAGAGCTTGGCAGGTCTGTGAGACTGATGACAGCTTTGATGGGTTGACTTCTCTTCCAAGGTCTGGTTCGTAATCTCTCCATCCCTCCCCACCTCTCCACTTCTTTGACTCCCTGCTGCCCCGCACTCCCCCTGATCTCTGGGGCTCAGCTGTGAATCCAGCTGCCTAACGTATAGTTCATGAAGACTAAATTCTTTTAGGATTACGTGAATTTCCTAAAAGACTAGGAAGATAAAAGATAGAAGATCCTTGAGCTCAAAGGAATAACACTGAATGTGACAATTTCCAAAGAGTGGGAGCAGGTGATTCAGAAGGACTTGATTGTCCCACCTCAAATTATTCCAAAATGGTCTCTATATATTTTGGCCATTCATAAGGCCCAGTCTGCTCATTGATCACTCTGATGGACCAAATTGGGTTAGGACCCAGAGTTGCAAGATCATTTTTAAAAAGATTTATTCATTTATTTCAGAGAGGAGAAAGAGAGTGCATGAGAGGGAAGGGCAGAGGGAGAGAGAGAATCTCAAGCAGACTCCATGCTGAGCACAGACCCTCATGTGGGGCTTGATCCCAGAACCCTGAGATCATGACTTGAGTTGAAACCAGCTGACCACACCCCACCCAGGCACCCTGCAAGATCATCTTTAATGAATATCTACCATTCCTGAACCCATCCATTCATCCATTTATCTCATTCATTCATTCATTCATTCATCCATTCTCTGAAGGGCAGTGGCGAGAAAAACAAGGACATATCAGATCACTAGCAACTTACAGACTCGGGGAGAGAGAGAGTAACCAAATAACCCAGCAACTGAAAGAAGCCCCTCAGATAAAAGGGGTTTATACAGAAGAACCACAGAGGCTGGGTGGGTCTAGAGGTGCCTCCCAGAGGAAGGAGGAGTGGGAGTCAAGGGTGGGTAGAAGGAAGGCCTGATTGGAGAAGGAGCTCCTTGAAGGTAGAGAAAGCAGCTGGAGTGACTGCCATTCAGACTTCTGGGTATACAGTTAGCTGGAGATGAAGGCAGAAGCCAGGCCATTTAGGCTCTTGGGGACCATATTTAAGAGTGTATTCTTTATCTTCAGATCGATAGGAAGTTGCTGAAGGGTTTTAAGTGGGAGAACAGGGGCATCATCCTGCCTGGATACATTTTCAAATATATTCATGTGTTGCTGTGCTTTTCTTCTTTTGCATTTCTAAATCAGCACCTCTATTCCTGGGGAGAATTAAGACTGTGCTCTTCTGGATAGCAAAGACAAAGACAGTGTCAAGGTTCAGCCACTGACTTTCACTTCAGAGATAATAGGTGTAAAAGCCAAAGCTTTGATTTATAAGAGCAGAGCTTTTAGTGAATCCAAAGGCAATGTCCAGAAGAGATTGGGGGAGGGGATACAGTTTACTTAAATGAGTAGATAATAAACTGGACTCTCGGCGGGGGAGGAGGGGAGTGATGAGAAGCAGGAGGGCTGGGGCCAGAAGGCCTTCGTGGCCAGCAGAAACCGCACAGAGGGAAGTGTCAGCATGGAGACCCCGCCCCACATCTGCCCTGGCAAGCATCAGAGAGCCAGGTGGGAACCTAGCAACACCTGCCGACTGTCTACCTGTTGGAGAGAGAGCAAGGTCTGAAGGTGGCCGGGGACGAGGAGCTTTCTTTCCCGCTGCCTGCACTTCACTCATCATTAGCCCCACAGGAGTGATTATCACCTTTCGACTCACACAAACTCTCCCCACCGGCTCAACAGCTCATGACACACGTCGGTCCCCTGCCCTGAGAGAGAACAGTCAAACAGTAACCTAGCTCTCGTCAAATGGGGTACAGCAATGCTGTGGTTGGGAAAGCCCCCTCGTTATCTCTCCCGGGGTGAGAATAACAGAATCACTCAGATCGAGAGAGTGGTGAAACCCAGCCCTGTTATAAATGAGATTGGCCATTTTCAAAGGTTAACCTGGTTGCTGGCTGGAGAGCCGAGAGAAGCCATGCAAGGATGAATCGTGAACAAACAATTCTATCTACCTTAAGAATCAAGGAGGCATTCTAGGTCTCTGGCTTGCCCAGCTAGGTAGAGTGTGGTGCCCTTTCTTTAGAAAGGAAACACAGGAAATGGAAAAGGCTTGGGAGAGGCTATGTGCTCAGTCTTGGATACTTGGTTTGAGGTGTCCTTGCATACAAAAGCGGCAGGAGCTACAGAGAAGCCTGATCTGGAGGGATGCATTTGGGAGATGACAGCAAAGACTGCCATCTACTTACTCCCTCTTCTTTAGCATTAGAACATCTCATTTTAGCTGGAGCTGGGGTAGTCGCCTGGCTAAATTTTAGCCAGTGAAATATAGGAAGTGTCTACGACTTTCAGGAAGTATCCTAACAGGATAGGGTGTGTCTTTCCTCCTGCTGTATTTCTCGCTGCTGGCAGAAATGTGGTTGTGGTAGCTTAAACCCAAGATGCCATCTTGGAGCATGAGGTAAAAGTCCAATGTTGAGTGAAGATGGCAGAGCAATGAGACAGAAGGAGCCTAGTTCCCTGAAAAGAAATACACTTTAATAGTGTTTTGAGTTACTGTCACCTCTAGTCAAACCCCATCCTAACAATCATCCTAACAACTCGTGAGAGCAAGGAAGTGCTGGAAACCACTGAATTTAATATCAAGATTCCAAGAAAAGAGTATGGAATCAGAAGTGAGGAGAGCCTAGGATGGAACTTCTGGTAGCTCCAACATGTCACCACCAAGTAGAGGAGAGAAATACCTTTGACACAGACAGAAAGACGCAGACTGAGAGATAGAAGCAAAGGTGAGACTGGTTGTCATGAGCATGAAAGGATGAGAGTGTTTTGAGGAGGAAGGAGTTGAAAGTTGGAATCTAGCCGATAATTCAATGGCAGAGGGTATGAACAAAGTTCAGAATATGACAAGGACATGAAGGCATCATGGTCTTTGATCTAGAGAATAACCTCTGAAAGACTTAGGAGTAAAATAAGACTCTATTAGGGCTATTAAAACACAATTCCTAAAAGAAAAACAACAACAACACATAATTCTAAATATTCTTAAACCACCAACTGTCCAGAGTACTACTGTTCAGGGTATATTCAGATACCTTCTGAAAGAAGATGAGCAGAGGTGATGGGAAAAAATTGACGAGACTCAACATGACTGTTTTTCCTGATACATCAAGTTTTCCTCTCCACTCCCCACCTTTGCCCCCACCTCCGCCATCATTAGGCCTTCAAACAAGCTTCTACCTTGCCTACCCCTTGTCGTGGGCCCACACTGCTTCTCAGGTTATTGTCTTACGAAAGATACGAGAACTTCACTCTTTAGCTCAAAATCCTTCCAGGACTCTCCACTGACAATCTTGCAAAGTTTCAATTCCTTCATCAGCCATATTAATATTAGTCTTTCAAGATTCAACCCTGACTTTCTGCTCTCACCTCTCTTACACATGCTGCCTCGGTCACATCAGAATATGAACTCTACACATGAGAAAACCTCCAGGGAGTACTACTCTTCTGTGACTAGTCAGAATGAAAAAACGTAAAACAATGCCGCTTTAAGACACTAAGTTTTGGGATGGTTTGCTCCACAGAAGTAGATAATCAGAACAGAAATGGGTACCAGCAGGGGGATGTTGACATTAAAAACTTGAACCAGATGACATTGGCTTTGGAACGGGCCATGGCCTCTGGAGTTTCAGAAAGAAGTTTATTGGGGCCCATAAGAACAGTGAGAAAATTATTGGCAGTGAGAAAATCGTTATTGGAAACTGGAGAAAAGACCCGAGAGGTGTGGCGGCAGAAAGTTAGCAAGGCTGTCACCTGCAGTAATGTGGAAAAGGAAATATATAACTAATGGATAGTGAAACTGGCTAAGGAGATTTCAGGCAGGCTGATGAAAGTGTCAGCTGACTCTTCTCAGCCATGATTGATAAGGGGCAGATAGAAATGAACAAAAAGGGGAAATTGTTAGGTTTCAGATATAATTCAGAGTACATGAAGAGAATCCAGGACTTTCTAGGTTGTGTCTTTCTAGGTTCAAAATTAAACAGCTTGACATTTCCATCCTCCCCAGAGAGTAAGTTATTCACAAAGTAGGACAACTGAAGATCCTTTCAAGGATGTGGCTCTATTTTAAGACTTCAGAAATACTTAAGGGTGTGCCTCCTAGACCTCTCAGCTAGTCAAAAGATTTCTGAGAATTTTAACAGTGCCACACAGAATCCTAACTTTAAGCCCAAACCAGAGAGGGTCTTGTCCTCAAAAATATTTCTGAATGTGGGTTTTGTAAACGCCACACAATTCCTAGGAAACCCACAATGTGTTTGTGAGTTGAAACTAATGACGGCACCATCAGACTGGACCAGAAGGGGTAGAGATGATTGAAAAAATGAAAAGAAGCCTCTGGAGCCTCAAACTTATATGGACAGGAAGCAGGCTAAGGAAGCTCTTCAGTGGCAAACATGAGCCACTTCTTGTAGCAAAGAAAGGGTGATTCAGAGGACAGAATCATGGGAAGTAACTCACTGAAGGTAGGACATGACCCAAGATAGAATAAGAGGAATAGCCCTGCATTGGGCTCTCCGCTCGGCGGGGAGCCTGCTTCCTCCTCTCTCTCTGCCTGCCTCTCTGTCTGCTTGTGATCTCTCTCGCTGTCAAATAAATAAATAAAATCTTTAAAAAAAAAAAAAAGGACAGGAGGCATATATGTAGCTAGATTTCTGAATTACTACAGACCAGTGACTGCTATATGCCTCCCATTCCCCCTACTCTTTTTGAGCAAGAGTGTCTCCTAAGGGCTAAGGGTATCTTGTACACCTCATTGTTTATTGGTGTGTGTGTGTGTGTGTGTATAGGGGGCCCCCCCCCCCATAGCCAGTCTTTAACTCACAGTATTCCTGTTGACAGGAAACAATTTGAGGAACCCCACCCAAGGAGGGAGCCATTTGTGCCTGCATTGTATTTAGATGACAAGATCTGGACTTTCCCATCAGATCCTCCTGAGTTTTGGGAGCATTGCAAAAGGGTTTGGATATTTTTGCTTGTGGCAAGGATGTGAACTATTGTGCCCGGAGGGCAGCTGGGATTTTTCAAAGACAGTCACAATGGTATCTCCATCCCACAAACTGCACTGGGAACTCGCCACTCCCTCATGAAGGGATGAAGATTATTTCTCTCTGCCTGCTTCTACTAGGAAGGCCCTGGGTCAGCTTGACCAATGGAATGCGGCAGAAATGGTGCTGGGCCTCTTCTGGGCATGGCAGCTTCCATTCCCTCTTGGGATTCCCTGCCTGAACCCAGCCTCCATGCTGGCCCTCCGTGGGAGGGCCCACAGAGCCCTCCACAGAGGGGCCACAGCCAACAACCCGCATGAACTGTCAGCCACATGAATGCGCCATCTTGGATGTCCAGCTGTAGCCGACCCCTCCATGACTGTAGCCCCAGCTGACATCTGACCAAAACCATGTAAGGGATCCACATGAGAACAACTCACTGAGCCCAGTCAACCCGCGGAGCCAGGAGAGATAATAATAAATTGTTATTTTTACGTTACTAGGTCTTGCAGTGGTTTGTTCAGTCCTTAATACTTGTTCATTGAATTTCCCACACAATTCACTGCAGCTTGGAATTTCTGAAGCAAGTAATGAAACTGGGAACAAACACAAATAATTTATACCACGTGCCAACGTGCAAGTTTATCAGCTTTCTGGCTTTAGGTGATAGATGACCCACCTGTACATGGCTTAAATTAGGGTTGGCAGACATTTTTGTAAAGGGCTAGAAAGAAAGTATTTTAGGCTTTGTCTCTGTCACAGCTATGCAACTCCGCCATTGCAGCAAAGGCGGCTGTGGTCGGTAAGTGAAAGAAGTGTGCCTGTTGCCCAAGAAGATTTCACTCATAGAAACAGGCCATAGGTAATTTGCCCCATGGGCCATAGTTTGCTGACTCCTGCCTTTAAAAAGAATAGGGATTTATTATTTCGTAACAAGAATTGAGATTAGTTAATTCAAACAGATCAACAATATAAGCATGAACGTGGGTTCTCTCCACCTTTCTGCTCTGTCATCCCCGGTTTTGTGGGTTTAGTTCTCAGGCTGGTCCCCACAGGCGGTCATGAGGTGGCCGCTCCAAGTCCAGGCATCGCGTCCGAACACTCACATCCCCAGTGGGAAGAGAAGAAGGCTTCTCTGCGTCCTATTTAAGAACCACGACAACTTTCCCAGAGGTCCTCTGGCACACTTCCACGCCTCATTGGCCAGAAGCGCATGGCACATCCATCGGTTAATCAGGAGCTGCCATGGACTTAGCCTTAGACTGACTCCTCAGGCTTCACCCCATCGGAAGCCTTGCCTGATACACGAACAACGTGGGGTTCCCTCAGCAAGGAGTCTAGCTACGGGGTGGGGGGGGGGGGACCAGCAATGGCTGCCAGCCACTCAGCAGGGCAAGTAGGGAAGGAAGAGACACAGAAGTCATAGCAGGTTTCAGACAGAGCAGGGGCTGGAAGATAGAAGTACAACAAGCCTTGGGCAACCTGGAAAAGAAAACAGTGAAGCAAAATAAAAAGATTCACTTCTGGGCAAGCATCCAAAAAGAAAACCGCCCTGGTGTGGGCTATAGCTGGGTGGAGTGGAGGACTTCACCCCTGCACAGCCTCCCTTCCCTGGCTGGGGAACAGCCCCATGGAGCCCCAGGATGAACGGGGCTGGGGAAACATGCGGCTGACACAGAACACCACGTTTCCAGCTGCATGTGCCCAACCCAGCAGCCGGTCAATAAAAAATAAGCCACACCACCCTGGGGTTCTGAATGGGCCTGGCCATGTCCCTGGGAGACCCGCAGTTCAGCACCCCAGGCTCGCACTGGGGACCTTGGTCCACTGCAGAACCCCACCTGGTGGGGGGATCTGCAGGCGCTGGGAGTTTGAGGAGGGATGGCCTCTGTGGGACCTAGGAGAAGTTTCCTTGTTTACAGAAGGGCAGGGAGGGGCCTGGCATGTTTGACGCGAATTCCTCCAAGCGGCAGCCTATGGATTGCAGGGGGCAAGAGGCATGTGGTTCTCGGGGAAACCCGGGCAGACGGGCCCAGTCAAGGCCACATAGACAAAAAGCTCCAGCCCTTCGGTGATGGCAAACAGTGCCATGTGGGCTGCCTGAGGGGCACTCGAATCTCCACGCAGATTCTCCTGGGCCTTCCCTCCTTTGGTCCTGGCACCCTCAGCCCTGGGCCCCACACAGTGTGCCTTTGGCCTGCTTGTCTGTGCACTGCGCGCCAACCCCCCAAACCTGGGACTTCCTTATTTGGACTTTACCTAAGGCTGCAGCCATTCCCCGGCCACAGAAGGCTGTCATCCATGTGTCCACCAGGGGCAATGGGTGGCTGAGGACGTCAGCTCTGCCAATCCCCTGGGTCATTAGCGCCATGGATGTCATCTCTCCCTCACTCCCCTGTGCTGAGCTGTGGCCTCAAGCTCGCAGGTTCGTGCACGTGAGCTAGGGGCCCGTCAAGCTGAGAAATCCACGAAGCTTGTTTTCCCTTCAGTTCTGGCCAGATAGGAGCCTTGTAGGCAACGGTGGGCAGCAAACTTTTAGAAAAGTGGGGCCATGGGCTTGACCCTTCACTCTTACCACGTTCCTTCAGATGGGCCCTCGGCCTTGCAGGATGACTTTCTGGTGGAATGTCGCAAGTCCTCAGCCTCGTTCTGGGGTCCCTGGCACATGGGCACCTGTCACACTATATAGGCTGTGTGTGCTTTGTCTGTCTCTCCCACACCATGACCAGCTTTGTGAGGCTTGATGTGTGTTCAGGATCGTTTCTGAGCCTGGGAAGCACATGATAGATGTTTGACGAACAGACGAACAGATCAATGTCAGTGATTGTTTCTGTTACATACACACTCCCCCCCCCTTTTTAAAAAGATTTTATTTATTTGAGAGAGACAGAGAACAAGCAGTGGGGAGAGGCAGAGGTAGAGGGAGGCAGACTCCCCTTGGAGCAAGGAACCCACAGCAGAGCTCGATCCCAGCATGCTGTGGGGATGACAGGAGCCAAAGGCAGATGTCGAACCGACTGAGCCCACCCCTTCCCGGCAACACCTCCCCCACACATACACACACCCACATTTCAATGACCCCAGAATCAGGTGTGTTGGAGAATGCTGGTGCCTTTTTTCTTTAACTAGCTAACTCCCTAGCTCCTCTGCACAAAGCCAGGGAGCCACCGCCGCCGCCGGAGAGATTTGAACAGAGAGCCCTTGCCAGGGATCACCTGCTGACCTACCCCGGGGCCTCTGGGTTCCCCAGCAGCCATACCCAGGGCTCACCTGGCCAGGACCATGCTGATGTGTGCTGTCCTGGAGACGTGGTGGGACTCGGGGGAGGGGCCAACATAGAGCCACCCCTCCCTCACTCAGGGGTGGCCGCCCTCCTCCTGTATCCTCCAGCAACACAGGCAGAACCCGGGTCCAGGCAACCTACAAGTCCCAGAAATCCTGCGAGGTACAGAGCTTGTATCGTTGCACTTCACACACCAGCTGTGATGGGAGGGTTTCACCCAGGCCCTGTCATTGGAAGTGGGTCCCAGCCAGTCACCGTGCTCTTGTTCTGGCCACTTTCTTGTGCTCCTGGAAGGATGGCGTCTGTGAGGTCAGGCAGTTCACAGAGGCCAGCCCGAGCATGGGGGGCCTCAGGAGCCCGATCGTTGCCATGCCCCAGGTCATGAGCAAAGGGATGCCCAAGGCCACGGGAGGGCCCCTGCCTACGTCTTTAGACCCCCAGCCCTTCTTTGGGAGGAAAGTCTGACTGGAAGTACAACCAGACGTGCCTCCCCTTCTGCATCCACCTCGTCCTCCTCATCCTTGTATTCAGCCACGTCTGAGACTCCCGCCCCTGTGGCCCCCGTGGCCCAGCTGGGTGACTTGGCCCAGCGTCACACACAGTGCATGCCGGGACCAGCGAAGCACCCTCAGCTTCCACAGCAGCTTCTTCCTCTTTCCAGGGGTATCTGGGATGTAAACAGATCACAGGGGCCCTAAACAGTGCAGCTCTACACCTCATGGCGAAGAATCATGGCCAAGTTCCCTCAGCATCCGTCAGCCTCGTGTCTTCCTCTGAAAAGGATGAAAACAGCAGCTACTTTACCTGAGACTGTGGCAAAGACCAAATGACAGACAGCATGGAATGCACTTTGCCCACTGCCTGGCACTGGGGGAGACTGCCTTTCAGGGTCCCCACCGGGGAAGCACGCTCAGAGCGGTGTGCAGCGGTGAGAAACGGCAGGGCACCTCCCCTCTGCTGGCTCAGAGCCTCTGTGAGCTCAGTGTGTGAGTGCGGGTCTCCTTGGCAAGTGTGACCCTCCTCCCTCCTACTGCAGAGGCTACCTTAGCAAAGTGGTATTTCTCAGAGTCTCTGTGCATGGGGCTCTGCTTACCCACACAGAAATTCAGCTTCTGGTTCCAAGCCACATCTGTCCCCAGAGCATGGCCTTCAGGGAACAATCACATTTGAGCAGAAAAGTTCAGCAGGGCTTTACCACACAACAGTGCAAACACACCACAGCCTTTACTTGTGCCAACATCAGCCTCGGCCTCCCCATGCCCACCACATACAGGGACTGCACTAGACTGCCCGAAATGCGTAGTCAGACCCAGCTTCCCGGTCTCCCACCTTGAGCACCATCTGGGGGAATCCCGGGGGAATTCTGTTGTGCAAAAAATGTCAATCCCAAAAGGCAACGACCTCGTGATCGCATCGATTTAACACTATGGACACAAGCAAACAGAAACCAGGGTTGTGGTTTGCGGGGGTTAAGTAGTGAGTGAGGGCTGTGGAAAGACAACCTGGGCAACCCCCGTGGGGACTGAAATGTTCTGTGTCTTGACTGCATGGGTGTCAATATTCCGGTTGTGATTTGGTTTTTTAGAATACCACTGGGGAAAACTGAGTCATCTCTCTGAATTATTTCTTGCAGCTGCATGTGAACCTATAATTATCTAAAAATTAAAACTTTAATTTAAAAATACACATAATGGTTATCTAGTTGGATCTGAAGTTTATAAAACAGCAACCGTGTTTACTGATTGCTCGCATCTGTTTATCTGTTTTGCTCATTTACTCATGCAATGTACCAATTGACCTATTTTACAGATAATAAAACTAGGTACTGGAAAAATTAAGGCCATAAAATGGTAGAGAGTCACTGCACCCAGGTCACCTCTGATAAGGACATATGGCACATTCAGGATTTGAACCAAGTGGGGCTTACTCCTCAAACCAATTCTAGGTACACTTAGTTAAGTGCAAGAATCACTGGCCAAGAGAAGACTAATTCAAAATTATTATTTAGAATTCCTTTGGGGGATGATGACAATGTTCTGGATTAGATGGTTATGGTTGTACATATCTGAGGATGTATTAAAAACCATACACAGAATCGCACACATTAAAAAAGTAAATTTCATGGTTGTGTGAATTGTCTCTCAATTTTTAAAATCAACACCCTCAACAAAAAAGTTCTTACTGTCTGGAAATGAAGAAGCTGATCTTTGGTGGTAGTGGTGGTGGTAAGAAAATCTCCAAGAAAGAATTCACTTATTAATTAAAGTAGGAACCATGACAAAGACAAGAAGGCATCTGAGGTCCTGCCTCTGGTGACAGGAAGAAAGGGGAAGGAGGAAAAGGAGGTCACAGAAGGGTGTGGAACTTGAGATAACAGCAGAGGACCTCTAGTAGACCATCAGAAGCCCACATTCGGAAGCAAGGGCACAGAGGTTTGGAACCCAAAAGCAGGCGAAATATCTCAGGGAGAAAGGATCAAGATGGTAGAACATTTATTAGGGAGAGAGGGTGGAAGGCATTAATCTCCAACAGAAAAATAGAGCTCAGCAGTAAAATCTGTCATCTCTAACCACAACTGTTCTTTCCTCCTACAAAAGGCTAAACCAGATCCATTGAGAGAACAGGACTCAGAAAAGCAGAGTAAGAAAAATCACATTCACTGGGGAAGGACATCACCTGGTTTCCCTCATCTACCTTTGTTATTGGAACATTTTGGTTGTCCCAGAGGAGACTCTGAGCACAGAGAAGGCAGCTTCGGTGTGGAAAATTAATAGTCCTTTTTTTAAGTTAAAATATTCTAAAACCCAGATTTTCTTGAGCTTTCAAGTTAAACTTAACGAATCTTATTACTTTACTTACAAATCTATTTAAAGTCACTTGACTATTTACAAAAAGACTTCAGAGCATAGTTAATTAAATTCCCTTGACCATTATGGTGTATCTTTATAATCTAAATAGATTTAATTTTCCTTTAAAATACATCAACTGTCAAATAAAACTTTCCTAAATATTTCAATAATGCTTACAAAATGAGTAAGTCAATCTTTATACATATGGTGAGAATTAGCTTCTTCTTCTTCTTTTTTAAAAAGATTTTATTTATTTATTTGGCAGAGAGAGAGGGAAGCAGGCTCCCTGTTTAGAAGAGAGCCCAATGCAGGGCTTGATCCCAGGACCCTAAGGTCATGACCTGAGCCAAAGGCAGAGGCTTAACCCATTGAGCCATCCAGGCACCCTGAGAATTAACTTCTCTTAAAAAAGGGGCCACTGGCTGCCTCAGAGGACCCCACAGAGCCTAATAGCCTAGGAGCAGCCTGTCAGGAGCTACTTTTAGGAGAGGCTGGGCTCAGAAAGGCAGCTGTTCCTCATAAAAAGCAAGAGAACCGGCCTGGAGAGGACGTGGTACAAACCTGCCCACAGGAAAATCGAAAGTTGTCTCTAGAATTGGTCCTATGTTAGGCCACACCTTGCAACAGGAGAACTGAGCAGAATGACCTTCTTGTACCTGATTCACATGTCAGATTTAGAGTACCATCCCTCTCTCGCCCTCTGTTTCTGCCCACCACTCAGCACATAGTCCAGACTTGTGTCTTTGACTACCCAGGTCTCCAGGAATGGCTCCATCTCTGAACTTTGGTTTGTATACTCTCTCTCTCTTTCTCTCACTCTTCTTTAAATATTCCAGATGTAAATATCCTATCAACAAATTCACACAGTTCTTAAAGTAATTTTTATCATTTTTAAAAGTCCCACAGTGCTTGTCACAGAGCTAGCCACACAGTAGAAACAGTATTCAACCCACACTCATCAACTGATGGGAGCCATAGTAACCATTGGTGGGGTAGCTATAATTCACTTTATTTTTTTTTTTAAGATTTTTTATTTATTCATTTGACAGAGAGAGAGAGAGATCACAAGTAGGCAGAAAGGTAGGCAGAGAGAGGGGGAAGCAGGCTCCCCGCTGAGCAGAGAGCCTGATATGGGGCTCAATCCCAGGACCCTGAGACTATGATCTGAGACAAAGACAGGGGCTTAACCCACTGAGCCACCCAGGTGCCCCTATAATTCACTTTAAAACAGTTTGGTATAAACTGCAGGATATCATGCAGTTGTTGGTTAGTTCAAGCTTCAATTCTACGGAAATCAGTTTCATTTTTGGGAATTCACACTCCAGGAATATTGGATTGATCCTCAACCCAAGCTCTGATACCCAAATCTTGAGCAATATCTGAGGCTTTAGGAACATGTAGGGTGAATGTCTGAAAAGCGTATTATTAGAAAAATTAGTCCCTAACAAATTAACATCATGAATATGAGAATGAACTTGTTGATACATGTGATCCTAGCCAAAAGGTCCAGAAGCTATGGACCTCACTGATGCAAATAGAGGTGTTCAGAACTACAAGTTGGCAACAATATTTGAAGGACACACTCCCACCCTAAACAGAGGGTGTAAGTCTCGTGGTACCCATGGCCTGCGCTGTTCAGGACAACATTCAAGCCTTAATCTGTGAACAGCCCTGTGTCCAGCCATGGATTTAGGAGCATTCCTGGGCCTGATGCTGACCATGAATGAGACAGAGCCTGCATTAGAATGTTGTTGTGTCTGTGTGTGTTGGGGGGGTGGTCAGATGGGATAGGAGGTCAGAACACCGAAAATATGGAGACCTGGGTCACCTGCAAACTTAAAAATAGATTGGATGTACTATTTTGTAACTTTTGTTAATTTTTTTTTAATGACCGTGACTGCTTTTAATTATAAGCTGGTAGGAAGGTTGTGGGGAGGGCTCTCTCCCATCAACATCTACCAGAAAAGACCCCAAGAGCTGGGCCTGTGCATGGCCCAACAGGCTGCCCTCTCTTGTTTCCAGGAGCCCATTGTTGGGAGGGTCTGACCAATGAAGGGGGTTCTGTGTTAAAAAAAAAAAAAAAAAAAAAAGCTTGGCAGGAAAAAATTCCTCTTTATTTTCCGCAAGGGTCCTGGCATATCTCTGAGGGAGAGGAGGCTCAGCCTTGGGTTATGGTCCCCTCTAAATCCAGCAGAACTCCACATGAACACAAATGCCTTTTGGGTCAAACTGCCTTCAAATGGTACCCATTACACTGCTGTAGGAAACCAACTCTTGGTGACAGACTTCAAAACGGATTTCCCTTTTTCCACATTCGAATCAGTAGTAAATAGCAAGAGTTCAGATCCTAGGAACATTTACCAAATACCTGATATGCATAAGGCAGTTGCATTTATGGTTTCTCCTTTGCTCCTCAGAGAAGTCTTGTGAGAAACTTCATGTTGTCCCCAGTTTGCATCCGAGGAAACAGAGGACTGAACAAAGACATTTTCTTTGCAGCAATTTCCATGCCTGATGCCCATTTGATGACAAGCCTCTTCCCTCCCTGTCATCTCTGAGCAATGACGCAGAATATTCGTTTGTCTGGCAACCCAAGGAAACCCAGATGCAATCCCTCAAACATATACATTTGGCCGGAGCCACGGGACAGTGCTTGCGATCCAGTCCAGAGGGTTCTGTATTCTTGGGGGGAACAGCTGGGAGGTCAGGAGGAGGCCACCAGTGTGCGCAGATGGTCAAGGCCCAAAAGCAGCAGCTCCAAGGCCAACAGGGAACCCCTCTCCCCGCCAGCTCGCCACTCACACTTCCACCGATTATTCACGCTTAATTTGATCGCTATTCAGGGAGGTGCTCAAAACTCAGGCACACTTTATTCTGGGTGAAATGTTGGACCAGAAGTCTGGGAGACTGTCATCACAGCTCCGCTGATGACTGACTCCTGCGTGCTCGGCCCACGCCAGCCGTGACCCCCCAGCAGAAAGCTGCTGGCATTTAGAGCAGGGCACACAGCGCGGTCCATGAGCACTCCTGCTGTCTCTGGCCCTCCTCACAGACAAGGCCCTACCGGTAGTGTCAGCAAGTGCAGATCTTCTGGTTCTAGGGCTGGGGATCTGTGGGCACTGATTTAATAGAAGGATAGACTTGGCCATTTAAAAAATAGATCTCTAAGACTATACTTCATTGGATTCTTGCCACGAGGGGAAAAAGGAGCAAAGCCTAACTCCTGCTGTCAGCGGGCTGGCCGCCTTGGGGAGGACAGAAAGCTGGGACACTCAACACCTTCTCCCAGGGAGACCCGGAGGATGCAGGGAGCTGGAACAAAAGGATCGAGGCACACAGAATTAGAGATGCTGCATCTAGTGGGACAGGTCAGGGAGGTGGTAGGAGGCCCTGGGGTCAGTCTAGGAATGCCAGTCCCTGAGAAAGAGCCTCAGAGATTGCCCTTGAATAATTCCCTGAACCCTTGACGCCACTTCAGCCAAGTCCAGGCAGTGGGGGCAGAACCATCTTCCGTCCTGGCTTCTCCATTGTGGCCAAAGCCTGAAAGTACAGAGGCCCCTCCCAAGCAGCTCTTGGTAGGAAGCAGAGAAGTCTCTACGGTAAAGGCCGACAAACCTGAGATGTATATACTCTCCCAATGTGTGGAACATAGAGGGAACCAAAGGCTTGTGCCCCAAGACTTCGTTAGGAAGCAACGGCCGTGACTATGGGTCTAGTCCGGGTAGTAACGTGGATCAGGGAGTAGCTGAGGTCTTAAAGCCCTTTTATGAACATGAACACAGGCTGACTATTAGGGGTGAGAGGCTGAGCAGTGTGCCCATGATTTTTAAAGCCTTCCCTTGAGAGTCAGGGTGACTTGGCTAAAAGGACGTGAAGGCAATCCCTTCCGATTTGCTGGGACAGTCAGCGTTTGCTTGCAATAGCTTCCCCTTTCCGTTGGAGCCCAGGGATGCATGGTCACTCTGCCTGCAGGAATCACTTATTTGGAAGTCATTTATTAATAGGAATCTGCACTCATATCTTTAAAAGAAAAAAAAAAAAGGTGTGTGCAGATGCCCATGTATTTGTTCAGATGAAAACCGCAAAGGTATTACTAACGGCGAGATGCAGGCAAGTTATTTACCTTTTTGGAGCCTCTGTGAATACTAGCTTGCAGGGGCTTGATTGGATAGAGCAGGGCAGTGCCTCTCAATTTTTAATGCATTTACAAATCACCTGAGATCCGGGTAAAGTGCAGATTCTGTTCCAGGAGGTCTGGGGGCCTGAGAGTCTGCATTTCTAACACGCTCCCAGGTGATGCTGCCACTGCTTCTGGTCAGGGGACCGCACTCTGAGGAGCTGCCCTACTAGAACACCGTCCTATGCAGGGTCTTCCCAAATGCTGCTCCCTCCCACAGGAAGGATCCCCACCTGTGGCCTGAGTAAAGGTTCAATACATAGTATCAAATGGATTATATACATACATACATATATGAACTATAACATAGTTTAGGGTAATGTTGACAATTGATAAACGAGAGCTAGTTTTATTTCACCAATAGCACTGGGACAGGGTAATACTTGATTCTTCTCTTTTCCTTAGACCCTTGGGCTAGTGGCTCCCCTGTGACTTTGGTCAGGGTGAGACTGTTTCTCTGCCCTCAGATTTGATCAGGGACTTTTCAGGCAGCCTGCATGCTGCATAGGGAGTGCTCCCTCTGGATCCCATGTGCGATGACTCCTCCCGCTGCTCCAATCCCCTGAACTCTCACTAGACCCATCCCACCGGGGGGCCAGGTGGAACATTCGGCAGACAACTGTGGGGGGCCATGAAGAGCTCTGTTTGAAGCTAAGAATTCTGGGAGATAACACAAGGCAGTGCACCCTGCCATCGGTAACTCCCTGCCTCAAATTCACCTAGAGGCTCATTTAAAATGCCGATTCCTGGGCCTCACCTCAAACCCATCTAAATGAGGTTCCTGGAAGTCGACTGGAGGGTCCTTTGTATGCTGGATTCTGAGACTTGCTTCTCTGTCAGCATCCGGGTACGGGGCAGGGGTGCAGGAAGCATTTATGTGAGTTTGGGAGCTGTGGATGGTTCTCCTTGGAGTAAGGAATTCTGGAACATCTTTATGTTTTCTCCGGGGACATGAACACCAGTTCTGAGCCCATCTAAGGAATCCATTTCCTTCCCCGGTGGTACGGAGATAAAACTTTTTCTCCTTGGAATGCCACACCCATTTCAGGGCAAGCCCCTTCCTGGACCTTTAGGATGACACTGGAGATGTTGGTGTTATCTCACACATGCAAGTTCCCTTGGGAATATGGAGGAATCTGGACACGAGCAACAAAGTGGGGAACCTCGTGCTGACAAGAAACCCCAGCTTGCCAGCCTTGAGGGATCAGGTGGGCAATCGCTATGAGACCCCTCTGCAGGGACTTGCCTTCCCTAGCAGGTGTGGGCAAGGACTATCACACCAGGAAAGAAGAGCCCCCTGCTCTATGCCAGACCTGCTGGCTGTGTCAGAGGCTGGGTGCTCTGACCAAAAAACATTTAAGACGTTTTCCACACTCGTATGAAATTGATGCCTCCCCCCACCCCCATGAATGGATTTGGAGATTGTGCCAGAATCAGAAAAGTTTCTGTGGATTTCGCCTAGAATTTCAAGGGTCTGTAAATCCTACAGCTGGCTGGGAGCCTACTTTGATTATTTTTAATGCAGAAGAGGATGTTTTTGAGCATCTGGCCCCCAAATCGACTAAATCTGTCTATAGCGTTAATTGGTTCGGAAAGAGCTGGAAGACACATGGAGGCTGGTGGATGTAAACAGGAGAAAAGGTGGCAGAAGGGGAGCCAGATGGGTGAGCTCAGACGTAAAACACATACAAACAAAAGCTGCCCGAGAGAGCAGAGGGGCACATTTGCATCTGGGGTCCAGAGTGGACTGACATGCTGGGCTGCCCTGGCTCGGAAGCATCCAAACCCAACGTCTGGTTCCCAGAACAGAACCTGTGTCTGAAGAGCAGGAGTCAAGGTCAACTTCCATCCGGGGCCACCCTTGACCGCACAGGGACAGGGGTCCCACGGGGGCCTTGCTGGTGAATTCACAACACAAAAAATCAGATGAATCATTCGGTTCCTTAGAGAGCTTAGGCTCAAGGCTGAGGCAGGGGTGTGGTCGGAGCCAAAGATGAGGGGCAACGACTTTTTGGTGACTTTATGTAATTGTCCCTTTTATGTGGTGACATTCCGAAGCAGCATGTAGCAGAGCATCTTGCACGTGGTGGGACATCAGTGCGTATTCGAAGACAGCGATGCTTCTGTTCGGCGATAAAGAGACGTCCTTGTTCTATAAAGCCTTGTTGTGGCAAGGAGGGAATAGTAGTTAGAAACATATCCCCTGATCTGTATCCCCTGCTCATCTGTTGAGAGCCTATCGTCCAACAGACACAACTTCTAGCTCTACCCCACAGAGACTATAATTAAAAAATAAGACATTTTTTGTTTGCTTACAAACACTGAAAACCCTTTCCAGGAGGAGCAGGAAGAACCTGGGAGGGAGGGTGGAAGTGAGAGGTGACATTGAGCGAGGCACCCGGTTAGCAGCACCGGAAATAATGACAATGGCCCTTTCAGAGCCATGACCATGACCGAGCCCACGAAGCTCCCGCCAGCCCCATTCTGATACCCTCTAGTTCACGACAGCCCCTTCACGCTTGTCATAACATCATTGTTTTCTGAGGCTGCTCCTTTTGGAGCTCCCACTGCACGCAGGCAAATTTCATGCTTCCAGGATGAAAAATAAAAATGCCAGTTCTCATCTCTTTAGAGGAAATTAGTCTTATTTCTCCCATAAATCACAAGCATGCTTCAGCTGTAAACAGCATTAGCAATTGTAAATGAACTGCGGTTCCCGGGGAGACCCGAGGTTCCAGATGGATTTGGTAGTTTCGACTTAGGGAAGGGGTGAAGTGGGGTTATTTCACCACTCTCTACCGAAGGCGGGGTGCACGCCTCTGCCAGGACGGCCCTGGTTTATGCCTTTGCTGCAGTGTAGGGATAAAGGGCACCAATCCCTGCCCCCCACCATGGAAAAAGTCTCAGTTTGGTTGATAAATTATCACTCCAGGAAAGCACAGATGAAGTAAGGAGCAAAGCCTTGTTTTGTGCAAGCAGCCAGACACAGAAGGACTCATGTCACATGATTCCATGCATACGTGGACATTAATATGCATTCCCTGTGAATTGTGAGGTTAAGCAAATCCATACAGACGGAAAGGAATTTAGCAGCAGCCAGGGTTTGGGGGTGTTGGGAGAAATGGGGTGTGACTGCTAATGGGTAAGGAATTTCTTTTGGGGATGAGGAAAATGATCTCAAGCCGATGATGGTGATGGTTGCAAGGCTCTGGGAATAGACTAAAAACCACTGAATCGTACTCTTCCAATGGGAGAGCTATGCCATATATGAATTATATAGCTCAGTAAAGCTGCCATATTAAATGGAAAGTTAATAAAGAGTTAACCCATAGAAATGCTAGGAGGGAAGATAGAAAAAGCTTGTGCTCTGTCTTTCTGCCAGTGGGCAAGCACTCTGTCCTCAAGCGCCTGTGTTTCCACCAGAGAGGCCAGTCAGTCATTCTGAGAGATGTTGTGACTCTTGTTGGCCTCTGGAGGGCCCTTCACACACAACTCCTGCATTTTTATGAGGCTCATCGGAACCAGAAAAGGAGGGTGAGGTTCCCCACGGTTGGTCACTGCTGAGCAGCACAGTGTGTGGGTTGGCCTTGAAATGGTGGAAGATGTCAGTGGGGACCAGCATCCTGAAAGCAGAGATGAGCAGATACATTAAGAGTCTAGTAACAATGGGTGGCTAGAGGGCAAGTGGCAGAAGATTCTGACTGGGACTTACCCTTCTTCAGTCATGTCCCTTACCAGTGGGCTCCCACTGAGGAAGGGGGAAGGAGGAGTTACAGGTGATGGTGGAAGTAGGTATGGGGAGAGGAGTTTGTCTCTCCAGAAGAATTCAACCTAGTATTTCTTATGTAGCACAGAGTCAGAGTGGAGACAGATCTGCCCACTTTGGTCAGGAACTCTAGGAAGCAAAGGGCAGCAATGAAGAATCTACTTGGCAAGACGACCCTTCAGTCCCAGGTCCTTTGAAAGAGATTACAGGATCTAGAATACACCCAATTCCCAATCCATCTTCCAGAATGGAGATCCTCGTTCAAGGGGAGGAAGTTGAACTTGAAACCTGGAAGAAGACTGAAATTTTACCTTGTACTCTTCTCTATCCTCAATCCCTGGAGACAGCCTGGCACTTTGCAGTGGCTGTTTGGGTGTGGACGATGCACACAGGGTTCGTATGAGCAAAAACAGCTACCTAGGTCTAAGACCAGGGTGTTGGGTCGAGACCTCCAATAGAGGGTGCTATACGCCTGGGTATAAGCCTGGGTCCGGCGCGAGAAGCATGGCTGGCATGGACAGATGATGGAGCTCTTGGCTCAGCGCAGACCCGAAGTGGAGATGTGGCATTGAGCACAGAGCTGGGGCAGCCGGTGAACTAAGTGACCACACACACACGGGGCAGGGAGGAGACAGGCCCATTCTCCTGCCCGGGGCTTTCCTCAGCAGTAGGGAAGGAAAGCCAACCCTTTGGGTGGTGGAGAGGATCCACATGGGTTTTGTTCATCAGTCAATCCGCAAGTGTCCAGCGTGATGCCTGGTGCAGAGAAGGCACACAGTACATATCTCTCCAATGGACTGAATGAACACATGAGTTGGGAAAACGAATCTCGGCTGGACCATATTATTCTCAGACTAGATCTCCATAGGTTCTTCGGCTATACCTCTGGCCTTTGCCTTGTCTGTCTCAGAAACCAGAGTTACACCTACGCCTTCCCTAGGCCACCAGTGGGATCTGACCCTGGGCTGGTCTTTCCACTGGATAGAGCTGAGCCCTGACAAGACCAATGGCTTTGCAAAGAGGGACATTTCTGGGAGATCAATCCCTACTCACCCATCCTCCCCACTCCCCAAACCACATGCAAAAACACTGGGTGGCCAGACCAAGAAGGGGCAGCAGGGGAACGAGAGCAAAGCCCTCCCACTGGGGCCACAATGTCTTCAGGGGACGGTGTCCATCTGACGTTGGAGATGCACCCAGAAGGGAATCCAGGAACCACCGAGGTGGGGCTGAATATGTCTGCTAGAGAGTACCTCCCCTGTTGGCTCCTGCTTTTTCACAGTCTTGTCTGTTTTTGCCTTTGTTGCAAGTCCTTGATTTTCCAGTCTATCTTTGTCATGGTCAAGGACATCTGAAAGAAGTGTGCAGTCAGGATGGATGGGAGGGCTCCAGAATGAGGAAGCAGAGGCGCTACACCAGGCCACTCTCTTCCCACCCTGGGCCAGTGGCAAAGCACAGCCATCCCCAGGCATCACCCTCCTGGCCACAGTCTTGTCTCTGGGAAGGTCACTCAGGGACAAAGTTCCTGAAAACAAAACCGGTGAGTCCCTCATAGCCAGCACATTCTACCTGAAAGGGTTGGTTGCTGTGGACAGTGAGAAAGAGGATCCAAATGGTTTCTTTTTTCTTGCAGGTTTGGAGTTCTCTGTAAGCTTGAGTTGTAGAAAACTCCTGTGAACTCATTATTTCTTCTCTTAAATTCTCTTGGAATGAGCTCCACTGAATCTTTTTTTTTTTAAAGACTTTATTTATTTATTTGACAGACAGAGATCACAAGTAGGCAGAGTGGGGAGGGGGGAAAGCAGGCTCCCCTCTGAGCAGAGAGACCCATGTGGGCTCAATCCCAGGACCCTGAGATCATGACCTGAACCAGAGGCAAAGGCTTAACCCAGTGAGGCACCCAGGCACCCCTGAGCTCCACTGAATCTTAAGATGTTAGCACTAAAGAGGACAAAGAGTAAGACTTTCAAAGTCTCTCCCTTTATTTACAGTTAGAGAAAGCCAACAACTTTGGTGACCAGTGACTGACTCCCACCTCAGTGCACACAGATACACCGCCCCCCTTCTCTAGGGCACACGCACGCGCACACACACACACACACACACACGCATGAAAGGGGAAAAAAAGAAGAGTAAGAATGACTCTTCTGTATGTTAAACACCAACTAAAGATCATCATTTTGGCTCCTTGCTTATGGCTATCCTGCTCATATCAGGGCGCCCTGTTGTACGCCATGGTTTTACGCACAAGTGGAGCCCTGTTGGCCATCTTACCAATGAGTGTGGAGTCCCAGCCACCCGGTGCCTCCCCTATTCCTCGATAACTAGGAAATTGTTCTTAAGTGAAACTGGAAAGTCCCCCTGTAAAGGATGGGATTAGCCACCTGTGGAAATGGTTGGTGAACACGACCAAAGACATTGGAATCATCCAAAACTCAAGGTGACCCCAGGAGGAAAACTGGCCTGTGCTGATAATGCAGTAAGTGGGGTGCTGCTCATGCCCTGTTCAGAGGAGGGTGTTGAGCATCGCGGGAGTGACCCTGTGGGCCTAAGTGCAGCACAAAAAGAGGAAGTCAGTGAAGCCAAATTGATCATAACACCCCAGCAGAAAGGAAGTCTGCTGGCTAGACCTCTGCACCCTGCCTGGTAAGGCTGACCCCTCCCACCAGAGCTGGGCTGGGAGAAGGGGGCCCTCTCCCAAGGCCTAAGCTGGGAGGCCTTTCTTTCTAAAGATGAACTGCAGCCAGCCTTTGATGTTCTGCCTTGGGCTCTGCCTGTCTCTGTTGTAGTCCTCACCATATGTAGGTAACCCCTGATTCTCAGAGTGTGTGGGGATGGGGTGACTGGTGAATCAGGCCCCGAGACAAGGAACAGTAGTCTCCTATGTGAGTTTCCTAGGGATGGCTTCACAAATGGACAAAAACTTGGTGGCTTAAAACAATGGAAATGAATCCTCTCACACTTCTGGAAGCCAAGCGTCCAATATCAAGGTGTCAGCAAGGTCAGCACACCCTCTGAAGGTTCTCGAGGAAAATCCTTGTTCTCTTCTTCTGGCTTCTGGTGGTTCCAGGCGTTCCCTGCCTCGTGGCTGCCCCACTCCATCTCTGCATCTGTCTTCATGTAGCCCCCTCCCTTGTGTCTGTGTTTCGAACCTTCCTCTGCTTTTATTTTCTGAGAACATCCATTATTGGATTTATGACCTGCCTGAAATTCAAGGTGATTTCTTCTCAAGATCCTAATACTCGTTACATCTGCGAAGACACTTTTGCCAAATAAGGTCACACTCATGGGTTCTGGGAGTTAGGATTTGGGCATATCTTTTGGGGGACACAACTGAACCAATAACCACACCGATGCACACCAGGGACCCCTCCTCAGGCCTGTCAAGCAGTGCCAGACTCTGAAAGGCGCAGACTTTCTCAGGGAGAGCCAACTCATGGGACTGTCTGAGAGACAAACTGCTTTCACTGAGGATGACCATTAATGTTGTGTCTTGCCCTTACATTAAACTGATTTTGCCATTGGATCTGAAAACGCCATTTGTTAGGACCTGGCTGGCCCACGGCCTCTTCTTAGACCAAATATTCAGTCTTGAGGATCACATCACAGGAGACAGGACCTACTTTAATAAAAGGTGAGGCAAATTTTTTCCTCTGCAGTTAATTTCTCAGCAACTACCTAGAAAGAAGCTTCTAGAGAAAGCTGGGCATGGAGTCCACAAGAAGCCCAGTTAAACTCGTTCATAAAACACAATTTTCTCATCTTTTCCCCTTAGGGGGTCATAAAAAGAATTTGGGCTGGCTCTGCCAATCCTATGTTGTCCTTCTGCTTTGGCTGTCAGCCCTGACAGTGCAGCTCAGTGCCTCCAGGATGGTGGCTCCTGCTTAGACAGGCCCCAGCCTGAGAGCAGCTGCCAGGAGCAAGGAGAAGTACTGAGAGGACACGTACTGCCGCTGAGTGCCTGGGACAGACATGAAGGGGCACGGCCTTTACTTACAGGCCGTGGATAAGTCCCTAGTCTCCAGAATCAGTCTGGGTTTGAATCTGAGATCTGCCACTGATCAATAGCTAAGTGATCCTAGGCCAACTCCTCAGCGCCCCCAAGCTTCATCTGAAGAATGGGTGGTTGAGAACATTGTTAATTTTCCAGGTAGACTGCTCAAAGTGTGCCTAGCTCTCAGTGTGTGTGCTCAGTAAGGGCCTGTTGATATAGTTATGACTACTCAGAGGAAGGAAACTGGTCACACCCCTTTATCTGACCCCCCAAAGCTCAGGGCTAATGGATTGGAAACAGAACCAGGAACCAGTGCCCTCCACCCCACAAATCCCCACTTTCTAGCCTAATTGTCATTACAAATGTTTTTTCAAACACATAGAGACATTGAGACGTTCTCTTCATGATCAAATTTATGTAAAACACAAGGTTGGTTCTAGATAACAGGGAGCCAGGGAAAGGAAGTTTTTAGAAAATGCTCTGCCTTGTCTCCTGACCATTTGTCCTGGATATCTGGAAGAGTTTCTGCTGCCTTCTCAATCTGCAGCTCTCTCATTATGTTCTCTGAACAGGAACTAATTTCTCTCCAACAAAAGAGCCCAGCATGGCATGTGGAACATTTGACAGAAGGCCTGGCAAGTAGAACTCCGCTCTAGTCTGTGGAAGAAAGGACCAAATGCCTCCCACAGGCAGGGTCCCGACCACATAGCATGACAGGGCCCAAGACACACGGCACTTGGTCCTATGCCTGCTCCCCAGCTGGGAAGAAATCAGGATGAAACCTGCCTCTCCTCACTTCCCACACAACACTGCAGGTATTGACGTGTCCCACTCACTCCTCACTTACCACCCCCTAATCATGCTGCTTTTCTTTCTTTTCCTTAAATGCCCAAGTTGTTCTTGTCTCAGGGCCTTTCCATTGCTTGTGCCTCCTGCTAAATATACTCTTCCTGGGACCTTTGCAAGGCTGGCCCCACTTCATCAATTAGGTCTCAACTTAGAGGTTGAGTTGACGGCATCAGGCGATGCCATCTAAATGCCAAATGCCCAACAAATATCTGCCATCCTTCATTTGCAAGTCAAGAAGCTTGTTTTCTTTTTCTTCTGTTGGGGAGCAAGATTTTTCTCTCTCTTTGAAGGTCCCTCCAGCAGGATTAAGTATCAAACTGACATGAGACAGCTTAATAGGAGAAAATCAAATTTAATTTTGTACCTACAGGGAATCCCCGCAGACCTGGGAATTCCAAAGTCAGGCAGGCAAAATGAGGTATATGGGTCCTCCTGAACAAAGGAGAAGGGGGTAGGGGAGTTCAAGGGGAAGGAATGCAACTCACAGGGAGATGAAAAAGAACAAATGTTTGGTCAAGAAATGTTTGCTGGGCCACTCGGAAACAATGGGACAAAGAGGACTTTGATCAAACAGGCCTTTCCAGGTCCCTCCCTGTCCACCATACCTGGTTCACAGTATAATGTAGTTATCTATGGGGCTAGCTCTCTTCCTGGAGCAAGTCCTCTGTCTAAATTCTTTCGAGGTGCTTGTTAGGGAGGGCCCTGAACCTGCTGGGATTTGATTGCTTAATCTTCATGACAAAGTGGCCCATCTCAGGGTGGGCTGCCCTTGGCCCCTACACTTCATAGTGCTCTGTATTTTATGTTGTCTTTCTGTATATTTTCAAGTTTACTGTCTATCTTCACCTCTGTGGAGGGCAAGGATATATGTCCTGGCAAGTGGTATGTACTGTAGGGTTTCCTGCTTGCTGAGGGTAAAGAAGAAGCGGGGGATACAAGGACAATCTCATGGGTGTGGTAGTTACTGAACTGTGAATATCGTCTGGAGAGCTGAAGAAGAATGGAGCACCTTTCCAAGTGACGGCACCAGTAGAAGTGAGAGCTCTGAGTCTGGGATGATGGTGAAAGTTTTGTAAGCACAGTGGGTTCATACTGAGGTTTAGTGAACAACATCTACTGCTATTGCTCTAGAACAACAAGTGCTCCCCAGGGCCTGGATTGGAAGAACAGTGAGGAATGCACCCAGGAGGGTTTTGGTGGAGTCCTGGAAGCCAGAGGAGAGGCCAGGGAACAGTAGTGGCTGAGGAGCAGAGCAGGAGACACAGGACCCTGGGGTCCTCGCCGTGTGCTGGAGCAAGCCTGGGAGCAGGAAGTGAGTCACCAGAGGCCCCCAGGGCAAGGACAAGCGGCTCCTCCAAAGTGAGAGCCCACAGTCAAGCTACAAGCCCTGACTCTCACTGGGAGGGAGGCGTTCTTTAATAGCTATCTGCTGAGTGAATGGCGGGTGAGTCAATCAGAAAGGGTGGGAGAGGCGAGCTCTCGCAGTGCTGATCCCTGGCTCCTCTCATGGAGTGCATCTGCCTCTCTGCCAGGAACCAAGGTTGCTGCAGCTCAGCAACAAGTAGCCTGTGCTTCTCTTTCTCTTTGTGGGATTAAGCTGAACAGTTTACTCCCCACCTGTCTCTTAAGGAAACTGGGAGGATTATCTGGTTAATCTTTCCAAAGCTCTTTGTAGACCTTTCATACAGAATGTACCAAAGATTTCTGGAAGAGTGATACTGTGTTTTGGATTCATGTGGCTTTTTTCTTCAGGAAAACTTGGATGGCCTTATTGGTGATGGAGTGGGTTTTCTCACAGTATGGTTCCATTTCTGTTTCTTCACATCCAGAGACTTATAAGCTGAACCGTGTCTTTATGATCTTAATCAGGATCATTTACTCACTTATTGGATTGTAAGCCTTTTTTATTACTGTGTTGTAACAGTTCCTGCCATGTTCTAAATATAAACCCTTTGTCAGATATAGATATAGTAGAGATATGTAGTATAGATATAGCAATTTTCCCCCAAATCTATGGTTTACCAATTTTCTCAATGGTGTTTTTTCATGGGTAAACATTTTAATATTATCAAGTCCAATTTATTCATCTTTTCTTTTATGTTTAGTGTTCTCAGTGTCTTAGCTAAGTCATCTTTTCCTCCTCTGAACTTGCAAAGATAATCTCCTATGCCTACTTCTAGGAGCGTTATAGTTTTGGCTGTTACATTTAGGTTTATAATCTATCCAGAATTAATTTTGGGGTAGGGTTAAGTGGGGTCAAGATTGATTTTTTCTATATGGACATCCAACTGTTCCAGCACCATTTGTCAAAAATATTTTCCTTTTCTCCACTGAATTGCTTTGGCCATCGTATCAAATACAAACTGATGATTTAATTGTGGTTCTGTTTCTGGACTTCACTGATGTACAGATATATCCTTATGCCAATACCGTACTTTCTTGGTTAATGTACCTTTGTCGTGACTTTGAAATTTTATTTAAAATTGTTATTATTTTACCATTTATAGTTATTTTAGGTAACTTTTGAATCTTGTTCAAAATTGAGTATTCTAAGTCCTTTGTACTTGCTTATAAATTTTAGAATCAGCTGGCAAATTTCTACAGTAAAAGCCTTCTTGGATTTGATTGGGATTGCACTGGTCAATCTCTTTATTGACCAATAAAGAGAAAAACAACATAATAATGATATTGCTTTCCAAACTACATACATGACATACTTTCCTATTTATTTGGATCTTCCTTAATTTCTCTCAGAGGTGTTTGTATTTTCCAGTGTATACATCTTGAACATATATATATTTGTTAAATTTATCTCTAAATATCTTGTTTTTGGTATAATTGTAGTGTTGCTGTATTAAATTTCATTTTTAACTGTCCTTTTTCATATATAAAAATATATCTAATTTTCATATGTTAACTTTGTATCTTGCAACCTTACTAAATTTGCTTATTATTCCTAACATTTTTTCATGAGGTAGGGGGTAGATTCTTTGAGATTTTCTAAGTATGCAACCATGTCAAATGTGAACAAAGACATTTCTCCTCCTTTATGCTTTCCTTTATTGTATTGTACTGTTTAAGCCCTTCAGTACTATGTTGTACTGAAGTGGTAATAGTGGAAATCCTTGCTTTATCCCCTATTTTAAATGGAAACACTGAATTTTGCATCAATATGATGTTAGTTGTAAATTTTCACAGATGTCTTCTCTTAGGTTGTTATGAGCTGGACGGTGTTCGCATTAACACCCTGCGCCTCAGATGGGACCATACGGTATGGAAGGCCTCCAGAGTATTTGGAGACAGGGTCTTTACAGAAGTGATAAAGCTAAAATGAATCATTAGAGTGTACCCTAATTCAACAGGACTGGTGTCTCTGTAAAAAGAGGAAATTAGGACTCAGGTGGATAGAGTGAATACCACGTGAGGACATAGAGAGAAGGCCATTTACAAGCCAGAGAGAGGCCTCAGAAGAAACCAAACCTCGTGACACTTTCATCTTGGACTTCAGGCCTCCAGACTTGTGAGAAAATAAGTCTCTACTGAGGAGGCCACTCAGTCTGTGGTACTTGGTTGTGGCAGCTCGAGCAAATAGAGACATTGAGGAAGTATCTCTTATTCCGAGTTCACTGAGAATTTGTATTTTTTAAACTTACAATCAAGGGTTGGATTTTGTCAATGCTTTTTTTGTTTTGGCTTCAACTGAAATGATTCTTTAAAAAATTCTGTTAATGAGGCAAATTACACTGATTAATTAAAATAACTAATTTGCATTCATGGGATAAATTCTAATTGATCATGTTATACTGTTCTTTTATATACTGCTGAATTTGGCTTGCTAATGTTTTGTCAAGGATTTTTGTGTCTATGTTAATGAGGAATATTGGTCTGTAATTTACTTATTTTTGGTAGTATTGTGGTTTTTTTTTTTAGATTTTATTTATTTGACAAAGATCACAAGTAGGCAGAGAGGCAGGCAGAGAGAGGGGAGGAAGCAGGCTCCCTGCTGAGCAGAGAGCTCAATGCAGGCCTCACTCCCAGGACCCTGGGATCATGACCTGAGCCAAAGGCAGAGGTTTTAACCACTGAGTCACCCAGAAAACCCGTTTTCTGGTTTTGATGTCCGTATCATTCAAAGGTGGTTTTGGTATCAGCATCATTCAAGGTTGAATCAGAGAAACAGAACCAGTAGGAGATGCATTTAAGATTTATTGCGAGGAAGATGTGATTGTGGGGGCAGATGAGGCAAGTCTGAAATCCATAAGGCCAACAGGAAGGCAGGCTAGGACTCCAAGGCATGAACTGAAACTGCAGTCCACAGATAGAATTTCTTCTTCCAGGAAACAAAAGCTCTGATCTGAGGGTCTTTCAAGTGATCAGATCAGGCTCACCCAGAGTATCTGGAATAATCTTCCTTGCCTAAAGCCAACTGATTATGGACTTTACTCACATCTACAAAATATCTTTGTAGCAAACTTAGTGTTTCATTGAATGAACATGTCTAGTCAAGTTAGTGTATCAAAAATGCCATCATAGTGTTATGCTGGCCTCATTAAATGAGTTCAAAAGGATTTCCTCTTTCTTTACTTTTTTTTTTAGATATAATTCGTATACCACAAATTCACTATTGCAAAGTATACAATTCTGTGGTTTACTGAAGATTTACAGAAGATTATTCAATGATCACCACCATCTAGTTCCAGAAAAGAAACCCTGTGTTCATGAGCAGTCATGAGCATTTACTCCTTCCCTCAGCTCCTGGCAACCACTAAACTACTCTCTATCTCCAGGGATTTGCCTATTTGGGACATCTCATGTTAATGGAGTCATACAAATAGGTGGTCTTTTGTGCTGGGTTTCTTTCACTGAGAATAATATTTCCCAGGTTCATTCATGTTGCAGCAAGTATGAGTACTTCTTTCCTTTTTAAGTCTAAGCAATATTCCATTGTATGAATGTACCGCTTTTGTTTATTCATTCATCAGGTGGTGGACATTTGGGAGAGGGAGAGGGAGAAGCAGACTCCCTGATGAACAGGGAACCTAGGGACAGGGAATCATGGGTGTGATCCCAGGACCCTGAGATCATAACCTGAGCAGAAGGCAGACGTTTAACCAACTGAGCCACGCAGGTACCCCTAAAATGCAATTTATTTAAATTAAAAACAAAAACGTTTCACTAATTTCTCCCACCCCTCCACCCACCACCATCTCTGGCACACCAATCTGCTCTCTGTATCTACGAGCTTCATTTCTTGGATTCATTTGTAAGATTCCACATATAAGAGAGATCATACAGTATTTGTCTTTCTCTGACTTATTTAGCATAAGGCCCTTGAAGTCCATCCATGTTGTCACAAATTGCAAGATTTCATTCTTTTTTTTTTTTTTAAGATTTTATTTATTTATTTGACAGAGAGAAATCACAAGTAGATGGAGAGGCAGGCAGAGAGAGAGAGGGAAGCAGGCTCCCCGCTGAGCAGAGAGCCCGACGCGGGACCCGATCCCAGGACCCCGAGATCATGACCCGAGCCGAAGGCAGCGGCTTAACCCACTGAGCCACTCAGGCGGCCCGCAAGATTTCATTCTTGATGTTATATCTCTTCTCTTCCTCCTCCTGTTCCTCCCTCCCCTCCTCCTTCTTTTTTGCCTTTCCTGACTCTTGTGATTACCTCAGTATTTCTTGGTATTCAGTTTTTCTTCTTTTATTCTCATTTTAACTCTACTTTTTTGTTTCATTTTATTCATTTATTTGTAATATATTAATAGAGTAATTGATTCCTTCATTGGGAATCTATCTCTTGAATCTCACACCAGCCATTAAATTTCCTGAAGTGGCATGAGCAAAATTAGTACAGGGAAGTTCCCTAACTCTAGGGACCTGGACCACAATAAAATGAGAAGATTAGAGAAGAAAAAGAGATTAAAAGGTGAGCAGAGAGATGGAGGGGAGAGCCAGAGGAAAACAGGGCGTTGGCGGACAAGAGTTTCAAGAAAGAAGTGATGGTCAAGATGTGACTTGAATAGACAATTGTCCAAAAAAGACATACAAATGGCCAATAAGTACATGAACAGATATGTTCAACAACACTGATCATTAAGGAAATACAAATCAAAATCACAATAAGATACGAGGTCACACTAATTAGAATTGCTATTATCCATCCCTCTACCTCCAAAAAAAACCCCAGAAAGTAAATATTGGCAAGAATGTGGAGAAACTGGAAACTGTGCATTGTGGGTGGCAATAATAAAATGGTTCCACCACTGTGGAAGAGAATATGGCTATTCCCCTCAAAATTAAACACAAAGTTACCATATGATCCAACACCCCCACTTCCAGGTGTGTACCCCAAAGAACAGAAAGCAGCTGACTCAAACAGAAATTTAAACACCAACGCTCATAGCAGCATTATTCACAATAGCCAAAAGGTGGAAACAAATAAAAAAGGCCATTGTCAGAATACTGGATAAGCAGAATGTGGTATATACTGAGAATATTATTCAGCCTCAAAAAAGAATGAAATTTGGATACATGCTACAACACAGATGAACCCTGAAGACATGCTACGTTAAACAAGCTGGACCCAAAAGGACAAATATTGTACCTAGAGTAGTCGAATCCATGGAGACAGTGGAAGAGTGGTGAGCGGAGGCTAAGTGTCAGTCAGAGTGAGGGGTTCGTGTTGAGTGAATGCTGAGTCTCAGTTTAGGATAATGAGCAGGTTCTGGAGCTGAATGGTAGTGATGACTGCCACAGTGTGAATGCACTTAATACCTAAAAGTGGTTAAAATGGAAACTTTTATGTTATGTACATACAAAGGAAGAAGTGCCAGCAAAGGCACTGCTTTCCTTATTTTCCAGATAAAGGAAACAAAACAGAGACATGGAAGAAACTACTCAAAGTTGCACCAGGGAAGGGCAGAACTCAAATTTGCACACACAGAGTGAGTTTAAAGGCTGTGGTCTTGACAATTCACTCTATCGTTTCTTTTTAAGGCATTTACTATGGTAATGTCTATAATAGCAGAAATATGGAAACAACTTAAATGTCCACGAATACAGCTCAGTTGTGAACCATCCATTTAGTATGAGTTTATAAAACCCTTAAATTTATGTTTGTAAAGAATTTTCTAATGACATGGATATTTATTTACCCATTAAGTAGAGAAATGGTGGCACACTAAAATGAATTTACATTGTGAACCAAGTTATAGATTTTTAAATATCCACACTTAGTTTAAGGATGTTGAGCACAAAAAGAAGGAATCCTATCCAAGTTATGAGAAAGTTATTTTAAACTTGTAAGATTTGAAGTGATTTCTTTTCCATCCTTTCCCTAGTGTTTTTCGTATTAGTTACCCAACTGCTGTGTAACAAATTACCCCCAAACTCAGTAATTTGAATACACAATGAGTACGTATTTTCTCTCCCAGTTTTTTTGGGTCAAGAATTTGGGAGCAGCCTGACTGGGTAGTTTTGACTTGCAATTTCTCATTGGGATCAGTCAGAGGTCAGCAGATGCTGCGGTCACTTAAAGCTTGACTGGGTTTGGAGGATTTGCTTGCAATGTGCCTCATTGCCATGGCCGGCAAGTGGGCTCCTCTCCACAGTTATCCTTGAGTGTCTTCACAACGTAGCAGCTGACTTCCCCCAGAGTCTGGGCTACCCTTGAAATTCAGCAGAATGGCTGCAATGGCAATGCCTTTTATGACCTAGCCTCTGATGTCACACACGTTCCTTCTACAATATTCTATTAGCCATACAGACTCATTCTGAGTCCTGGAAGGGGACGACACAGGGGAATGAATTCCAGAAGGTGGGCATCATTTTGGAGGCTGGCTCCCCCAGGTTCACACTTTGTAAATGAAAGGATGGGAAACAGCTGGAGAGTCATGATTAGAGGTCTGGGTTCTGGAGCCACACTAGGTAGGGCACATCCTAACTCATCCACGTAAAATGGTTGAATAGAATATCAAAATGTAGGGGCGCCTGGGTGGCTCAGTGGGTTAAAGCCTCTGCCTTCAGCTCAGGTCGTGATCCCAGGGTCCTGGGATCGAGCCCCGCATCGGGCTCTCTGCTCAGCAGAGGGCCTGCTTCCTCCTCTCTCTCTCTCTCTGCCTGCCTCTCTGACTACTTGTGATCTCTCTGTCAAATAAATAAAAAAAATTAAAAAAAAAAAAAGAATATCAAAATGTATATAATCCGGAGCAAGATACTTAACCCACATGCTCCTCACTCTCTTCATCTGTAAAACGAGAATGAATATAGTAACCAGCTTACAGGACTGTTGTAAGGATTTAATGAGTTAATATATGTAAAGCCCTAGAATCCCACGTAACCCGTTGTAAGTGCTACGTAAGTATTGGCTATTATTATTATTACTATTATTTTTAAATGTATTTATTTATTTGAGAGAATTTGGGGGGAGGGAGAGAGAGAATCCTAAAACAGACCCCCTTCTGAACATGGAGCCCAGGAAGGGCTCAATCCCAGGCCCCTGAGATGGTGACCTAGCCAAAATCAAGAGCTGGCCACTTAACCAAGTAAGTTACCCAGGAGCCCCCTAGCTATTGTTATTTATTACTTTTAAAATCAGAAAATTGATTAATGAACAATCATTTTAAAGTTGTTTGTAGAGTATGATTCTAATCATGTAAAAAATCTATGTATGCATAAAATGGAACTTCACCATTATGTTAATGTTACCTGTCTCTAAGTTGTGGGATTATGCAGGAGGTATGACTTTTACTGTTTTTTCCCCCCACCTATGCGATATCTGTGTTTTCTACAGAGGGAATTATTATTTTTATAATGAGAAAAAAATATTTTATAAACATTCATATGACATTCAGCACTCATTCAATTGTTTCTTTGTTTATATCAACAAACATGGAATAGGTGCACTGGAAATGATCTAGTTAAAAATTACTAGTTTCCCTCAACCCAGACTTAAAGTCCCCAAAGCCAACATCAGCAAAAAGAGCTGAGCTTCCTATCCGCTTGGGATGTATTTTTTCTTCCCATCAAAGTAAGTGGCAACTCCGAACTGGTAATAGTAACATGAAGCCTAGCAACTGCTTCTATGAGCTAAGTACTGTGGTAAGTACTTGAAGGGACTAGGTCTTCGTGTTTGTTTTAATATTTACTAGCAGAAAGGAATCGGATATTGTGATTTTGTGATTCTCTATGCCTCTAGCTTTGTAGGCTCAACCCCAAAGAAGTTCTTGCACTTCCCCCAAAGCTGATTATACACCATAGCTAGCTGTCTATCCTTCAACAAAGCCATGTAGATTAACCACGTTTAAACAAGATTCTAGCCAAAGAGCTGGTAGGAAGCATGGGGCCAAGTGGTCAGGATCAGGCCCTGCCCGAAGCAGGTGGTTCTCCTTGGCACAGATGACTTACCTTTAAGTTTTCAACCTTATTATGGTGAAAAGAAGATTCCTCTTGATTGCTACCATAAATCCAAATGGATTTACCTTATTTTACCTTTATTACCAAATACTTACCTTATTTTAAAATGCACTTCTTTTTTAAAGAAACTTTTTATTTCAGAATCATGAGAGTTGCACAGAAAAATGACAAATACAGAGTTTCCAGATATCCTTCAGGTGCTTTCTTTCTACTAATGTTACATCTTTATCACAATGGTACATTTGTCAAAACTAAGAAATAAACATCGGTACAGTACCATCAATGGAACTCCTAGACACATCTGGATTTTATCCATTTTTTTCACTGATGTCATTTTTCTGTTCTGAGGTCTCACCCAGGATCCTGCTCTGCACTTAGCAGGTCTCTTCAGGCTCCTTTGATCTTTTATTTTTTTTTTAAGATTTTATTTATTTATTTGACAGAGAGAGAGAGATCACAAGTAGGCGGGGGGGGGGGATGTAGGCTCCCCGCTGAGCAGAGAGCCTGATGCAGGGTTCAATCCTAGGTCCCTGAGACCATGACCTGAGCCAAAGGCAGAGGCTTAACCCATTGAGCCACCCAAGCGCCCCAGGTTCCTTTGATCCTGAGAGTTTCTCCATCTTTCCTTGTTTATTCATGAATTCGAGAGTTTTGAAGAATTTTGTCCAGATATTTTATAAAATGTTGCTTTTTTTTTTTTTTTAAATAAGATGTATTTATTTGAGAGAGACAGGGTGTGCATGTGAGCAGGAGGAGGGGCAGAGAGCACAAAGCCTGATGCTGGGCTCGATCCCAGGACCCCAAGATCATGACCTGAGCCGGCTGCTTAACCAACTGAGGCAACCAGGTGTTCCTAGAAAATGTTGCATAATTTGGGTTTGAGTGATGTTTTCTCTTGATTAGAATAAGGCCACAGGTTTGAGGAAAAGTCCACAGAGGTAAAGTGCCTGAGGGGGAATTTATATTTTCCAAGATTATTCAAGACTTTAACACTAATGGGATGTTATGTACGAATTCTCAAGAGGGAAAGCTATTTCTTAGGGAATAAATTTCAAGGAAAAATACCAAAAGGTAACTTTCTCATGTCTCCTTTGTTTTCCTATATGTTTTCACCCAGGTCACATTTGCTCATCGGATGTCTGAGTTTTCCTCAATGTGTGAAAGCTGGCTCAGCAATAAGGGTCCTGTAGCTCCTTCCATACTGAGCATCTTCAGTTGGGTCAGCTATAGGGGAAGGGGCTGGAGTCAAAGATGATTAACATAGGTCCCCACCCATCAGCTCACCTTTAGTTGGAGAGACAAAGTGTTGCAAACTGATCTAAACCAATTTGGTTTCATGATCATCAAGTCCCTTTTGGGGGATGAGAGTAGCTTCCAATGATTAGGGTATAAGGAAGGATACAGCTGTCCACTGGCCCACCCCCTCCTTACCAGGTGCTATGTTAAAATGAGGTCACATCTTAGGTCACTTTCCTTTTTTTTTTTTTAAGATTTGATTTATTTATTTGACAGAGATCACAAGTAGGCAGAGAGGCAGGCAGAGAGAGAGTCGGAAGCAGGCTACCCACTGCACAGAGCCTGATGTGGGGCTCGATCAGGACCTGAGCTGAAGGCAGAAGCTTTAACCCACTGAGCCACCCAGGCGCCCTCTTAGGCCATTTTCCACAAGGTGAACCAACTTTTATTAGCAAGCAAGTAAAAAACAATCTCTTAACCTATTCTATAATTTTGGTGAAGTTATTGGTCTCTGTTATTTCAGACTCTCTGACACCTTGCATGAAAGTTCCACTAGAGACAAAGGCAACTGCATCCCGACAATAGATCAACTCCATCAAATCAGATGGCAGAAGCCTCCAGTAAGTGCAGGACCCAGGGCTGAGTGGCGTTTAGATTTCAGGTTCTCTCTGTTCTGCCCACAAGAGGACAACAGATGCTATACAGGTCCTTCTGGTCCACTGTATAACCTGACCACCACCCATTCTATAAGCTAAAAATTATTTCCACATCCTGTACTCAAAAAGCACGTCATCTGGTGCAGACCTAAATAAGAACATTTGAAGTTGGGCATCTTTTTAAAAGTTCACCTACCACCCTTGGTATATTAACAAAAAGCACCAGGTTGTGGATGAATATTAATTCAGACACATATATTTCACTGTTAAAAAATATAACACAAAAGTTGAAACAAGTTTACCATAGTGTGACAGGAAGAGACGAAGGTCTCTATAAAGTGGTGTGAAAGTCCAAGCATGGAGCTGGGAGGGGTCCTGGTGGGGGGCACAGTAGGAGTGTAGAAAAGTTTACTGAGGGGTAGTCTTAAGCTGATTGGCTTTTTATCAGGGGGCCCAGGAGAAAGGGATTCTGGATAGAGGGAGCCGCCAAGAAAGGGCACAGAGGCTAGACAGTGTTTGGTATAGGCATGATATAGGACTGCAGAGGGAGGATGGTGATAATGGGCGCTGGAAAGAAAAGGAAGGTCCAAGTTTTGAAAGTTCCCGCAAACTGAGGAATATGGATTTTATCCAATGAGTAACAGGGAGCCCTTAGATTTTAAGTAGGGTTTTTAAGTACATGACCATATTTCTATTTTCAGGACATACTTGAGGACAGTGGGAAGCAGAAGGAACTGGAATTACAGTGACCAGTTAGAACTTAGGGTAAAGGTTCTGGCAAGACACGCAGACAACACAGCCAGTAAGGGAGAAATCATAAAGCCCTGACTCTGAGCTGGGCCCTATTCCAAGTATTCGCCATATATTACATCATTTCAACCTCACAACCTGAAGAAGCTGGTACCATTCTCATCTCATCTGAGAAATAAAGAAAGTGAGGCCCAGATCATTTTGTCAGATAAAATACTAGATGCCCAATTTTATGGAACCTCAGATAAACAAGGAATCCTTCAGGATAACTAGGTCCACGCAATATTGGGTTTGTTAAAGCTGGCACTCCTGGGTGCAGAAAGGTGAAGTAAGTTGCTCAAGGAGTCACAGCTGCCAAGGGGCAGTGCCAGAGTTGGAATGGGGGGGGCAGGTGGGAGCACACGCTGGGCTGTGCCCTCCCCACCCCGCTGCCCCCGCAGGTAGAGGCAGCCCAGCTAGGCTGTTAGTCATCAGGCAGCCCTTCGTTTGCTCTTTCAATCTTCCTCAGAGGGCCTATTTTCTTAGAACAGGTCTACAAACCTCCCATAAGCCACCTTAATGCTTAGAGCAAAATCCGTGCCCTGTGACTAAGTATCTAAAATCCCCTGGATCTCCAAAGCTCTCTCTGCCCTAAGGGTTCTGAACCTTTTTAAAGGTTTCCAGTTCCTCTCTCCAGCTAAGCACCGTAATTAGGAACTTATTCAGACCGGATCTGTACACGATATGCATTTACAGCTCTACCTACCTGTTGTTACTGGCCTGGGATATAAAACACAGAAACATTTGAACAGATTTAATAAGGTTTCACCAGAGGTGCACTAGACAATTGTACTTTCAATGTTGGAATGTTTCAAGTATTCAGCAAGTGAATGCTGGGTGCTGGCAATGCAGTGAGGCCCCGGGACAGGATTACTGCCCTTAAGACATTACTTTTCAGAGATTCACAAAAAAAGACAGATATAAAAAACAGACCCAGCACAATGCAATGGATATTATGATAAGAGGACGCAGAGGAGGGGGCAGAAATCCACAGCTGGGAGCTTCAAGCTTGGCCCAAGAAAAAGATCTGGAGGGGCCTGGATACTCATACTGTGATCCTCAGACCTACACCACCATTGGCATCGCAATGGATGTTAGCAAGGGAGAGTGGGGACCCCACCTGAACCTACAGAATCAGAACCTGCATTTAAATAGGACCTAGAGCTGACTCCCAAGCACACTGAAGTTCGAGAAGCATTTCCTTGGCGAACACCAGAGATGGAGGAATACATGAAGCTGATCTGGAAGGATGAACAGTTTTCCATGTGGGGTCCAGAAGCAAAGACCTTAGAGGGAGGGAAGAGCATAAGCAAAAGCATACAGCTGTGACAAGTAAGATATTCAAGAAATGACGAGAAAACCGTGGTCTATCTAGAGCCCAGTAGTACATGGGAGTAATGGACAGGGAGACTGGAAAGACTGGCAGACAACCTCAGAGGGGGCAAGATTGGGGGATGGCTTTGTTGCCATGGTGAAAGGCTTGAGTTTTTAAATAGAGTTTTCCAATCATATAAAGATGTGTAACTAAAAAGTACAAAATTAAAGAATAAGTGTAAGGTATAACGAAGACATTATAGACACAGCCACCTGTCATTCTCACCCTCCTCCGTTTCATTCACTTCCGTCCTTCCTAGACCTAACTACTCTTCTGAGTTTGGTGCTTAGCATTTTCTGATACGTTTTTATAATTTTCATACATATGTTTGTATATGCAAAAACTATGTACTTGACTACAACTTGATTTTTTGCTTCAACGTTATGTTCATAGTTGAGGATTATCTGCATTGATACACAAGGCTCTGGTTAATTCATTGTTACCTATCATACAGTACTTGTTTGGATGACTATGTCACTATGTCTGTGTCTATGTCTGTGACTATGTCTTTGTCCAGTCTCATAATGATGGATACTTTGTTTCCACCACAAACACTGCTTGAATAAAGGTATTAGGGGTCTCTTTGCACACATGCCCGAGTTTCTCTAGGAAACATTTCCAGGAATGGAGCTGCAAGTCCTCGAGTATCCTCTCCAGCTTTGCTAGATATCATCAGATTCTTCTCTAAAATGCTTGTACCGGTTTACACTCCTACCAAGAAAGTATGAAGGTACCTTTTTCTCTACATCCTCTCCAACATTTTAAAACTGTCACATTTTGGGCGCCTGGGTGGCTCAGTGGGTTAAGCCGCTGCCTTCGGCTCAGGTCATGATCTCAGGGTCCTGGGATCGAGTCCCGCATCGGGCTCCCTGCTCAGCAGAGAGCCTGCTTCCCTCTCTCTCTCTCTGCCTGCCTCTCTGCCTACTTGTGATCTCTCTCTGTCAAATAAATAAATAAAATCTTAAAAAAAAAAAAAAAGCTTTAAAACTGTCACATTTTAAAACTGTGGCCACTTTGATGAGAGTGGGGTGGTATATCTCACTTTCCTTTATCTCACTTCTCAATAACCAGTGAAGAAGAACATGACATTTTAAGTTGTTGGTTGCTCAGGCTTTCTCTTTGGTGAATTGCCAGTCAATATCCAATGCCTGCTTACCTACTGGCTTGGTTGACTCATACTGATACGTAGGATTATTAACATATTCTGGATGCTCCCCCTTATTAGTTAACTGGACTTAAATTTTTTCTCCCAGACTTTGTTTACTTTCTCATGTTGCTTTTGGTGTCTTTGGCCGCACTCAAGTTTTTAAATTTTGGCATAGTCGAATGAATCTCTGTTTTCCTTTGTTGTGTGTGCAAATCTTCGACTTTATTTCCTTCCTTGATGTTAAAAGATAATTGTACTAGATTTTTCTTCTAAAAGTTTTAAGTTTTGCTTTTCACATCTGAGTCCAATTTTTATGTTTTTGCTTATTGATAATCATTTGTCTCATGGCCATTTACTGAGTCTTCCATCCTTTCCCTCTGAGTTGCGCTGTCCCTCTGTCATTGACCATAGTTACATGGGTGCACCATCAGCTGCTGTTCTGTCCACCAGCCTGTGTGTCTTTTCTTGCTCCCATGCCACATGGTCCTACTGACAGAGCCTCATAACAAGGGACGGCATCGGAGAGGCAAAATTTTCAATAGCCCCAGCAATTCCTTTTTTTAAAAAAAAAAATTTATTTACTTTCCAGAGAGACAGTGAGAGAGGGAGCACAGCAGGGAGAATGGGAGAGGGAGAAGCAGGCTTCCTGCTGAGCAGGGAGCCTGATGTGCGGCTTGATCCCAGGACCCTGGGATCATGACCTGTGCTGAAAGTAGATACCCAATGACCGAGCCACCCAGGCACCCCTCTTTTTTATTTTATTTATTTATTTATTTATTTATTTATTTTAATTTTTAATTTTTTATAAACATATATTTTTATCCCCAGGGGTACAGGTCTGTGAATCGCCAGGTTTACACACTTCACAGCACTCACCAAAGTACATACCCTCCCCAATGTCCATAACCCCACCCCCTTCTCCCAACTCTTTTTTATTTTTTAAGATTTAATTTATTTATTTGACAGAGAGAGAGTGATCATAAGTAGGCAAAGCAGCAGGCAGAGAGGGGGGGGAAGCAGACTCCCTGCTGAACAGAGAGCCCAGTGTGGGGCTCGATCCCAGGACCCTGAGGATCATGACCTGAGTCAGAGACAGAGGCTTAACCCACTGAGCCGCCCAGGCGTCCCAGCCCCAGTGATTCTTGACCCTTTGCTCTTACACATGTGCTTTAGAGTTACCTTGTTAAGTTCCACAAACTCAGATGTGGGCACAGATGGACACACACATGGAATCACTGAAGTGATGACTTATGGCACTGAGCTTATAGAATAATTTGGGCGAGATCTGGTGTCTTTGAGACAGTCATGCCATCCACAAACACGGAGTAGCTTTTCCTTTGTTAGGACTTGTTACATTTACTATATAATGTTTTATAATCTTGTATGTAAAGGTATTGCTCATCTTCCAATTTTTTAAAATGCCTTTTATTTTCTCTTGCTATTGTAAATGATTTATTTTAAATTATGCTTTCTAGTTTTTGTTACTTTTTTGATGGTCTGTGCTTTCAGAGCAAGTAACTTATAAATATGAATTGATCATTATACTTATAAATATAAGTGGATTATTACCAGGTCCTGTTGCTGACTTACCTGTCCAGTGTTCAACTACTGATACAACCCTCTTGTACAAACTCATTTGGTCGTCTGCCCATTTACAAATCCTTCATGTCCCAGTCCCACCGTGCCGCTGATGGCCTCTTCCATTCATGAGCAGTTTCATCTTCCATTCCTAGAAAAAGCAATATTATTTACTTGGCTCTGTGAGTTCTAGATATATCCAAGAGTCATCTGTAAGAGCAGTGTTAGTTCAGTTAACCTCTTCAAGCAGCAAGGACTAAAGGAACCATCCAGGTGGCTCTTTCCACCTTCCAGATCAGCTCACAGGTTGAAAGCACATTCTATGGAGCTGCCCTGAACCCCTAGAGTCATGTCATTAAAACAAAGAGTTTCAGAAGAGAATTTTTTGACCCTCTAGGTCTTCGACCTTCATTTTAACTCTCCTGAGAATGTAAAACACTAGAGGCAGGAAAACTGTGATCTGCCTTGCAGCCCTCCACCCTAAGGGATAACCTGGACCCCACATCTCTCAAAAGGAAAGTTTGTACTGGAATATCAAGTCCCCTCCTCTCCATCCATCCCCACACGGACACTGCCTCATTCCAGCTCCCCTTACCTGCTTTTGTGGACTAATTTCCTATTGTTGCTGTAAGGAATTGTCACAAACTCTACAGCTGAAAACACTGTAGAGCTATCTCACGGTTCTGGAGGTCAGAAGTCCTATGGATCTCACTGAGGAAAATGAATCAACAAGACTACCTTCTTTGAGGACCCCAGGGGAGAATCTTACTCCTTACCCTTTCTATGTTGGAGAGGAATACGTTGCTTGGCTCAGGGTCCCCTTCTTCAAAGCCAGCAATGGCCAGCTGTATTACTCTGTATTACTCTGACGCTGATTCCTTCAACATTCCTTTCTCTTCCCTTTTCCCCTCATAAAGACCCTTGTGGTCATGGTGAGCTCACCTGGATAATCCAGGCTAACCTCCCATCTCAGGATCCTCTATGTAATCGCTTCTGCTAAACCCCTCTTGCTATGTGAGGCCACATATTCCCCGGGTCTGGGGATTAGGATACAAACATTTTTGGGTGTTATTACTCTACCTGCATGTGCTTAGGCCCATGTTTTTTAAGCTAAAAGTTGTGACTCTTAATCCATTTCATGGTTTGGAAGCTGTCTTTTTTTTTTCCAGTTTCATTGAAAAATAATTGATATATATCACATAAAAGTTTAAAGCAACCAGTAAGCCAGTTTGATTTACATCTATTGTGAGTTGATTACTGCAATATGGAACCAGCATTTAATGAACAGAGTGCTTTGTTTCTAGTAAGGTTTCATATTGTTTCATATTGACTAAGGTTTTATATTGTTTCATGGACTTCGGGTTTCACATAGACACATGCATACATATACAACTGTGTTTATGTGTGTGTGTGTGTGTGTGTGTGTGTGTGTGTGTGTGTGTGTGTTACTTGGTCAGTATTATAAATATAAAACCTATTTCTCCTGGGAATTTTGATGTTTAAAAAAAAAAAGGAAAGCAACTCTGGAACTTACATAATAGCCTTCTAATTGGTCTTTCTGCCTCCAGGCTCTCCAATCCATCCTCCACACTGCTGCCAAAAAGTTGTTCCTACCAACTAATTGGACATGTCACTCTGCTGAAAAATCTCTAATGGCTCTCATAGCTGAGCTAGATACTCTCTGCTTCTGCTCCAGATCCACGCTATGCACTGTCTCCCGTAGGGCAGACCATTATCGACACCTTGGCTTTGACTTCCGTTGGGGTGTGGACAGGGGGAAGCACTGGAAAAGGTCAGAGGGTTGGAGGAGAGAAGTTTAGGGCACTCCTCCTCAGTTGCTTCTCTGCTGGGTAAGACCAGCTTCATGGGACCTGTATAGCTGCAGAGTTTAATGCTCTGCTGGCATCATCTTGGAATTCTTATTCATTTTTGAACAAGTGGTCTTTTTCTTTTTTTCATTTTGCACTGGGCGCTGCAAGTTACATCACCAGTTCTGCTTTCAGGCCACACACTGTGGAGACAATGTCCCTTTACTGCACTGCTCCTGTCTGAGACCCCTTTCCTATGAATACAACCACTGGGTTCCAGTACCTGCTTATCCACCTGCCTCAGCAGTACTGGAGGTGATGACAGCTTCCTGCAGTTGCTGGTCCAGGGGTCCGTGGCCATCCCATGTGTGTTCTCTTTAGCCCTGCCCACCCTGGACACAGTCTCTTCATTAAATTTACTACCTCGCTTTCAAGAGTGTTACCCGTTTCCTCTCGGGATCTTCACTGATGGGCTATAGGATTATATCCACCATCTTGGCATTACTAAGACTTCACGAAGTAGGCCCTCCATATCTTGTAACTGATCTACCAACTTATCTTATTCACATGGTGACCCAGCTCCTACCTTCTTGTGGTTTCCACAAGTATGTTATTCTTTCTTAGGTCTTTAGTGCTCTTCCATAGAATAAAATTTCAGCTGGGCACATAGCTACACAGATTAAGACAACCTATCTCAGCTTCTCTTGCAGTAAGTGTGACCATGGGACTAAATGCTGGTGAGTGTTATGTAAGTAGAAATTCTTGTGTGTGTGGCAGATTCCAGGAATCTTTCCTAACAGTCTCCTAGAATACTTCCCTGGCTGGTTCTTCTTTGTCCTTTCTTCCACCTTGAGGTCTGAAATGTTTATTTTTTTTACTTAGTCATTTAAAGATTGGGCAGACTAAAAAATAATTTTGGGGGCACCTAGTGACTCAGTTGGTTAAGCATCTGCCTTTGGCTCAGGTCATATCTCAGGGTCCAGGATGGAGCCCCACATTGGGCTCCCTGCTCAGTGGGGAGTTTGCATCTCCCTCTGCCTCTGCTGCTACTCCACTTGCCCATCTGCTCTCTCTCCACTTGCCCATATGCTTGCGTGCACACTCTCTCTCAAATAAATAAAGTCTTTATAAATAATAATAATTTTGGATATAAAAGATCTGACTATTTTTTAAATGACATAATGCAAATACTCTATACCATAAAACAGATTTTAAAGCTTTTGAAAGTACCCATGTGCTAGGTATATGAAAGGTTAGATAGAGGGTATATGGGAAATCTCTGTACCTTTCCCTCAATTTTGCTGTGAATCTAAAACTGCTATAAAAAAGAATTTTTTAAAAACTATTTTCTGCATATCTTCATAATATCTTCAAACTTTAAATACAAGAAATGCCTTAAGAAATATATAAAGTATATAAAATATAGAAGTATATAAAATATATAAAGTATATAAAGGCCTTAAGAAGTATATGAAAAACATGTTCAAATAACACAATCTAATCATTATATTTTAAAACTAGAAATCACTACCACAAAATATCTCTAATTCTCTTAAATAATACACACATACCCATATATACACATCATACATGTTTCTGGGGTTAAAGAGAAAACCAAAATTGCATCAACATAATATTAAGAATATAGTCATAAAGAGGGGTAACTGGATGGTTCAGCTGGTTAAGCATCCAACTCCTGATTTCAGTTCAGGTCATGATCTCAGGGTCATGGGATTGAGCCCTGCATCGGGCTCCTCCCTGAGTGGGGAGCCTGTTGGAGATTCTCTCTCTCCATCTCTCCCTCTGACTCTCTACTTCCCAACCCCACCCCGTGCACACATATTCTCACTCTCTCTCTCATAAATCTTTTTTAAAAAAGGAATATAATCATAAAGAGACCATTACAGATCAAGGGATGAGGATTCCAGTTCTGTTTAGACGTACCAAGCTACAAGAGAATGTTGCTTCCACCCCTAACAATAACAGAAAGGCTTGATGATCTATAAAATCCTAGCTCTCTCTGGGATCATTTGAGAGTTAAGGTTGGAAGGTAAAAAACTGAATTAAATTCCAGTGGGTTATAAGCCTTCCAAGGAAGATGGGACACATGGACCATTTCACCTTTGTCAGAGTACAGGAAGAAGAAAACAGCTCAAATGTAATGCATTCTTCAAGGCCAAAAGTAGACTAGACATGACAGTTTGGAGTCCCTGAGAGCCCTAATTGCAAGGCGCATTCAAACTTCCTCATCAACTCTTTTCTGTCGGTCTCTGTCAGATGTTCACAAAAAAGACTGGGGCAGAGCAGGGGACCTGAGGGTGTTCCCTCCAGTGACACGCAGGCACAAAATCCTGCCCACTTGCCTGACATTTCTTTCCTGCCCTAAAGACCAAAGAGAAGAATCAGGGTTTCTAAGGAAGGAATAGAAGTAAAAGCTGTCTGATGCTGGGGCTGGGGAAGAACTCTGTCCAGGCAGTTGATCTTGAAAACAGAAGCAGTAACTCACTGCTGTTGGAGGAGGGGTAGGAAACCCTCCAAGCCCATCCCAGACAAAGGTACTGAGGACTGAGTGGAAGTGAGAGCCAATTTCCCAGGGGAAGGGTCATAAAACTATTGAAGCTGGGGGGAGGGGGGTGGGAGAAGGGGGGGTGGGGTTATGGACATTGGGGAGGGTATGTGCTTTGGTGAGTGCTGTGAAGTGTGTAAACCTGGCGATTCACAGACCTGTAACTCTGGGGATAAAAATATATGTTTATAAAAAATAAAAAAAAATAATAAAAAAAAAAAACTATTGAAGCTAAGGTCTTGTATTGACACAAAGCAGAGGTCTGCTACCCCTGGGAGAGGGAGAGGGAGCTCTCACCCACCCAAGACCACCCACAAATACACTGCAAAGTTGTCTATCCTTGGGAATGGGTACAAGAATACTGAGAAAGCCCTACCTCCAAGGTTCAAGTGCATAGGGCCTTCCTAAGACTACAGATACACCTGGTAATCCAAGAACTTGCCCCTTTGCCTACCATTAACCTCACTGAGTAACAAGTGGCAGCCATGTATCCCTGAGGGAAGGGGAAGAGCATAGAGAGAGACTCCCTCTGTGGCTCAGGTGTGCAAAACACTGAAAGCAAACCTGGCAGCTCAGTCCCCACCCTACATGCAGGTGCTTTACCTGGGTACTCTGAAACACGTACAGTATTGTGGGTAACTACAGTAACAACAAAATAATATTTTTATAGTAGCAGAAGAACTGTCAACCCAGACTTTTATATCCAGTGAAGCCATCTTTTAGGAATGGAAGTAAAATTAACCCATTCTCAGATGAAGGGAAATTCAGGTAATTGTCAACAGATATTCTCTAAAAGAAATGCTAAAGTTCCTTAGGCTGAAGAAATGATACCAGCAAGGAAATGGAATCCAGGAATGAAGGAGAAACAACTGGAGTGATAAATATCTGGGCAAAAAATACAATAGGTGACTTTTCCCCTCCAAAGTTCTTTAAAATATTTATGACTGTTGAGGGGTGCCTGGGTGGCTCAACCAGTTAAGTGTCTGCCTTCAGCTCAGGTCATGATCCCGGGGTCCTGGGATCAAGGCTCACATTGGGCTCTCTGCTCAGTGGGGAGTCTGCTTCTTCCTCTTAGTCTCTAAAATAAAATAAAATATTTTTGACTGTTGAAAACAAAAATTTATACATTATGTAGGAGGGTAATTTCAGTATATGTAGATAGAATTCATACAACAACTATAAAACAGAGGGGAGAGAATAAAGGAATCAATTTTTGTAAGACTTCCACATTTTATTTGGAGTGCTAAAATTAGCTCTAAACTAAAAAGGTACATAAAAATCTTACAGCAATCATTAAGAATATAAAGAGAGAGGCGAGAGGCCAATAAATAAATTAAAACAGAGGCACCTGAGTGGTACAGCTGGTTAAACATCTGACTCTAGGTTTTGGCTCAGGTCATGATCATAGTTGTGAAACTGAGCTCTGTCAGGCTCTGTGCTCATTGTGGAGTCTGCTTCAGATTCTCTCTCCCTCTGCCCCTCCCACTCATGTTCTCTCTCTCTCTGTTTCTAAAATAAATAAATCTATGAAAAATTTAATTAATTAAAATAGAATACTAAAAAAGGTTTAGGTAATCCAGAATAAGACAGGGAAAAAAGGAACAGAGGAACAAGAATTTGAAGAGGCAAATAATAATATGGCCTATGTAAATCAAATTATATTAATACATTAAAATATTGAAGATAAGGCATCTAAGAATGCCAATTAAAAACTAGTGTCAAGTTGGATTAAAAACAACTGCATGCCATCTTATAAGAAATGCACTGTGAATATAATGATAATGACATTAAAAATAGAAAGATGGGAAGAGTTAGTCCATGTAAACACCATTATGAAATGTTGAAGTGACTGTATTAATATCAGACAAAAGAAACTCAGAACAATGAAAATTACCTAAGATAAAGAAGGACATTACAGGGGTACCTGGGTGGCTCAGTGTCTGCCTTTGGCTCAGGTCATGATCCCAGGATCCTGGGATGGAGCCCAGTGTCAGGCTCGCTGCTCAGTGGGGAGTCTGCTTCTCCCTCTGCCAATCCCCTTGCTTATGCTCTCTCTCTCTCTCTCTCTCTCTCAAACAAATAAATAAAATCTTCAAAAAGAGAGAGACATTACATAATAATAAATGTTAATTCTCTAAGGCAATGTAACAACCCCATATGTGTATGAACTAAAAAACACAGTTCCAAAATAAATGAGGCTTAAAGAAGAAATAGCCAGGTCTGCACTTAGAGTTAGAGACTCAATACTTTCCTTTGTTCTATTTGATAGAACAAACAGATAGACCATCAATATGCATAGAGAAGACGTGAACAATGAATGCAACCTATCTGACATTTCCAAGTACTACACCCCAAAACAGAACACATATACTTTGCGAGTTCACATGGAACTTTCACTGAGACAGACCACGTTCTGTGCTCCAAGACTTACCTTAAATTTAAAGAAATTGAAATTATTCAAAGTATGTTCTCTGACCATAATGTAATAAAACTAAAAATTAATAGCTGAAAAATCCCCACATATTTTGAAATTAAACAACATGCTGCTAAAAACAGAACATATAAATCAGGAATATATTTCAAGAGAATTTCAACAAATTTTTGAACCAAATGAAACTTAAAATACAACACATCAAAATTTGTGGGATACAGCCAAACCAGTGTTTAAAGAGAAATGTATAGCATTAAGTGCTCACATTAGAAAAGTCAAATTAAACCTATTCCTAGCATAAGAAAGGAATTAATAAAATGCAGAAATCAATGGAATTGAAAACAGAAAAATACTAGAGAAAATCAATGAAATAAGAAATGGATTCTCTGAAATAATATTAAAGTTGATAAATCCCTAGACACATTAAGAAAAAAAGGAAGATACAAATTACTGATCTCAGGAATGAAAGAGGTGACATCACTATGTGTCTTACAGATATTAAAAGAACAGTAACAAAATTAGGAACAATGTTATTCTAATACATTTCATGACTTATATGAAATGGACAAATTCCTTGAAAGACGTAAACTTTCAAAAGTCACTCAAGAAGAAACATCATTGAATAGCCCTATATCCAGTAAACAAATTAAATTTATAGTTCACATTCTTTTTAATTGACAGAGAGATACACCAGTAAGCAGAGCAGCAGCCAGAGGGAGAGAGAAGCAGACTCTCTACTGAGCAGAGAGCCCGATGCAGGGCTCAATCCCAGGACCCTGGAATCGTGACCTGAGCTGAAGGCAGCCGCTTAACCAACTGAGCCAACCAGGCACCCCTATAGTTCACCTTCTTCCTACAAAAACCATCCCAGACCCAGATAACTTCCCTGATAACTTCCACCAAATATTTAAGGAAGAAATAATACCAATTCTACACAAGTTCTTTCCTAAAGACAGAGGAGGAGGGATCACTTCTCAATTCATATAATGGCACTATTCTGATACCAAAACATGATAAGAGCATCACAAGGAAACTACAAACCAATATCCCTCATGAACACCGGTGCAAAAATCTTGAGTAAGACACTAGCAAATGAAATCCAGCAAGAGAGGATGTCTTACACTCTTACAGACAAGAAGTATTTTAAGACTACAGGAGACATTTGAAAAGGGCACAGGAAATGCCTTAAAAGAGTTCCCACTGGTCAAACTTGGGACAGGTTTGAACATCAAAAAGAATAATAACAGTAATGTTTTATTGTGTATGGAATAAGAAAGAACATGTGAGTTTAATACTGACACTCAAATAAAAGTACAGGAATAAAAGGGTTTCTTTACAAAAGCACACTAGGGGCGCCTGGGTGGCTCAGTGGGTTAAAGCCTCTGCCTTCGGCTCAGGTCATGATCCCAGGGTCCGGGGATGGAGCCCCGCATCGGGCTGTCTGCTCCGTGGAGAGCCTGCTTCCTCCTCTCTCTCTCTCTGCCTACTTCTGATCTCTGTCTGTCAAATAAATTTTAGAAAAAAAAAAAAAAAAAAAAAAAAAAAAAAAGCACACTAGCTGGTCAGTGTAGATGGAATCCCAGCAAGTCTCAGGAGATCATGAATGACTGCTGAAATAATTGAGCAAAATGTTCTTGGATACTGGATATTCACAGGGTGTTGAGGTATCATCCTGCAGATTAATTATAAATTACAAAGATTAAAAAGAATTTTTACATTGGAGAGTTCTGGCAGATGACAACACAAAACAAGTAACCAAATTTATCAGTCATTGCTTCCAAAATACTGTATCATGCACCATCCCTAAACTCAATGACTTACAAATGATAGTCATTTATTTTGCTAATTCACATATCTGTGAGTTGGCTGGCTTTTGGCTGATCTAGGCTGGGCTTGGCGAGGTGGTTCTGCTGATCTTGGCTGGGCTCATTCAATTATAGCAGAGCAGACAGGGAGCTCTGCTCTAGGCTTGGCTGAGGCAGTTCTGATCACACATGTCTTTTCCTACTCCTGGACCCAGCAGCCTGGTCCAGACATATTCTCATAGCAATAGCAGATGTACAAGAGAGCAGGCCCAACCACATTAACACTTCCAAAGTTTTTGTGTCATATCTGTTAACATCCCACTGGCCAGAGCAAGTCACATGGCTGAGCCTAGGAGCGGGAAATTAATTACACCTTACGTCTCCATGGGATGGTGCTGGAAAATTATGTTTGACTTTGGTTTAATTAAAAGTTGAGGGAAAAGGAGGGGATGGAATTCAGAGATGCTAAGATCTCTTTGGGAGCTGACATTTTAGGATTGAACCATATGGCTCTTTTCCCAGGAATGGGGCAAACAAGAAGGGAGATGGACATAGAGCATGGGTTTTTTGCCCGCTTCAGGTCACTGGGGTTGCTGGAATGGTCCTGTCAATAATGCATCAGAAGTGCCCCTACCTGAAGCCTTAATCTCACTTAAGTTATCAGAGAAAAAAATATTCATTACATTTTATAAATACATAACCACTCACAACATATTCACATATTCATTCAGTATGTCATTTACAATTCAGAGTAATCATAGTGGTGTATTTTAAATCAAGCAGAGGAAGATACATAATAAATGCATGTATTTTTAGAAGCCTGGTTCAGTTTCATGGAAAAAAAAAAAACATATAGCCGAGGGACATAATTGGAAAAGAGATGTAATTCAGTCGAGGCCAGAAAATTTAATTCATTCTAATATGTGTAAAAGAACAACACGGTGGCTAGAGATTTCTAACTTCATTTCACGTGATTCATAGGCTGACTCATTTCAGTGTGCTGGCCAACATCAGGGATGGATTCTGAGGTGGCAAGGTGCTGCCCCATAATATAAGAATGAATAAAAATTCACATCACAGGTTCTATTATGAGGCTGTTGGTCTCTGTGGAACTGCATACGCAACCTCAGAGGAGACATTTGGGCAGCGGGGAAGGGAGAAGTAGCCTGCTTAAAATGAAGCCTCACAGGGTTCCTGGGTGGCTCAGTGTGTTAAGCCTCTGCCTTCAGCTCAGGTCCTGATCTCAGGAATTGGGCTAAGCCCTGAATTTGGCTCTCTGCTTGGCGGGGAGCCTGCTTCCCTACCTCTCTGCCTACTTGCGATCTCTCTCTCTCTCTCTGTCAAACAAATAAATAAAATCTGAAAAAAAAAGTGAAGCCTCATGTGTCTGAAATGGAATATTACGAACTCTAAAAATAGGTGCTAAGTAACCACTCTGTCAGGAAATGATGTATCACAAAGTTAAGCTTTCCGCTTAGGGAATGTAAAAGGACTTTTCTTTTTCTCCGTTGTGTTCTGTCTTATGGGGGAAAAAGTGCCTCTCAGAAAGAGAACTCAAAATCTGTACACGGGGATTCTGTACCTTCTTCATTCATAGCATTTTATTATTATTTTTTTAATGAGATGTTTTCGGATCCTTGAGCCGACAGTAGAGTCTCTGTTATATTCTTGGACCAGGGTTCTGGGGACCGGATGCCTATGAAGCCAAGGCCTTCACAACAAAATACCCACACCCCATCTTCACCCTCACCTTCAACCGGTGCTTTTATCAGGTAAGTATTGCTGAATTATTCCTTTGAATTACAGATCATCCAAACGTAAGCCATGGCCAACGCTGACAGGAAAGGGAAGGAATGTGGGTAAAAAGGATTGGGCAAAGGGAAGCATTATGGACTGAATTACGTACCCTCCTCCCCAAAATGCGTATGTGACACCTTAAGCCCCCATTTGGCTGTAGTTGAAGATGGAGCCTTTAAAGAAGTAATTAAGGTTAAATGAGGTTTAAGAGTGGGGCCCTAACTCAACAGAATTGTTGTCCTTATAAGAAGAAGGGACACCAGGACACTGGGATAGAGAAGAGGTCATGTGAGGACTTAGCAAGAAGGTGCCATCTGTGAGCCAAGGAGAGAAGCCTCCAGAGAACCAAACCTACCAACATACGCAACATTTGGGAGACATTTGGGCAGCAGGGAAGGGAGAAGTAGCCTGCTTAAAATGAAGCCTCACAGGGTTCCTGGGTGGCTCAGTGTGTTAAGCCTCTGCCTTCAGCTCAGGTCCTGATCTCAGGAATTGGGCTAAGCCCTGAATTTGGCTCTCTGCTTGGCGGGGAGCCTGCTTCCCTACCTCTCTGACTACTTGATCTTGGATCTCCAACCTCAGAACTGGGAGAAAATACATGCCTGTGGTTTAAGCCCTCCAGTATGTGACAGTTTGCTATGGCAGCCAGAGCAGACTAACATAGGAAGTAGCACTTATTATTCATGCACTGGGTGGTGAACCCTAGGATAAACACTCAATACATGTCATTAACTTAATCCTTCCTTTAACAGGCCTGTGAGCTGGGTAAAAGTAGCTCAGAGGTCAGGAGCTTGCTCAAGGTCACAGAATGGCAGACTCTCTCTTGGACCTCATGTCTACTCGATTTCAAAGCTCAAACTGTTTTTACTGCGTTAGAGGTTCTCAAATATTGGTATGCTTCAGGATCATCTAGGGAGCTTGTTAAAAGTTCAGAGGCCTCTATCCCACCCAAGATTACTGAATGAGCTTGAGGCAGAGGACCCAGGCTTCTGTATTTTTAATAAGTTCCCCAGGGAAGGCTGGCACCACCCCACCCCCACCCCGCCCCACACCTAGTTCATGTGGCTATGTGAGGAAGAGTTTGCTGTCTGGTGGTTTTTCAATGCTGCATGGGGAGACCAGCAGCTGTCTAAGACCAATAAAGCTTGTTTAGCATCTTTCTCAACCTCTCAACTTCACAGGAACTCCAGAAGCTCTAATTTTCATGAGCTTTTATTGGGGGAGGGTTGGTTTCCAGCAATGTCAATTTAAAATGCAAAAATCCACTCTGAATTGACACATGACCTTGGGTAATCACCTCAACTGATGGTCCTTGATTTGCTGAGGTTGTCTTACTCTACAGTCTGGGCTATTCATGCTATGACTCAGAATTTTTAACATGGCCATTTCTGTGTTCTCTGACCTATTTGCTGCTATCAGCCACATCCACTGCAACAAAGTTTCAGCAGGACAAAAATGCCAAATTGTTTTGGAAAGCTAATAACTGCTCCTTAATTCTTAATGTTTTATGAATTTGGAATTCTGTTTACTGTATTCCCATAAAGTTTTGTGCACCCATGGTTATTTCAGGCCACTGAATTATTATTTTGTGCAGGGAACCAGACAAATACCAGATATTCCTTCCCTGACAAGGCTTCCTGAACTGTCTAATTAATTTCAAGGAGAAAGATACTCACTTGTACAAGCCAGCCCATTATTTTCTTAACATCAAGGAATATCCTTTCTCAGCATATGTCATCCCTGAAGCTGTGGATTTGCAGGGCTGTCTCACCATCAGACAGGAACATAATTTGCTTCTGCGTGGTATTTCCGAGGCCCGATTTCTTATTTCTTGTCCACTATTTTAAGAATGCGATGAATTCAGAAACTCAGTTTGGCTTCAAGGATTGTTAGCTATTTCCTAACTGTCCCTCTAGGGAAAGAGGAAGTAAGAAGAACGGAGAAGGCAAAAATCAATAGAGTCTGCGTGAATTAGCTCTCTCCCTCCATCAGACACCATGAACCTGAGTGAAGTGCAATCATGGTGTAGCAGAAGCCAGTGGGCATCAAAGTGCCAATCAAGCGCAGGTGGGAGGCTATGCGGGGGCTCGGGCAGAGGCAGCCACAGGGAAGAGCTGACTTTCCGCTTTCTCGAAGCTCTTCTTTGCCAGGAGGAAACAATTACAGGAAGAATGTTGCTCCTCCAAAGAGTCTCTACAGAGAACAGCCTGCAGCACCTGGAAGAAAAATGGGCTCTGTTAAAGGAATCTATGTTAAGGGCACGGAACTATGCACCTTAAAATGTTGAACGTTACGGTATGTAGATTATTATACCCCGTTTAAAAGAGAGGCTGTAACTGGGGTGCCTGGGTGGCTCAGTGGATTAAAGCCTCTGCCTTCAGCTCAGGTCATGATCCTAGGGTCCTGGGATCGAGCCCTACATCGGGATCTCTGCTCAGCAGGGAGCCTGCTTCCTCCTCTTTCTCTCTCTGTGCCTGCCTCTCTGCCTCTACACTAAGGGATTTTGTTTTATATACACAAAACAGGAAGAGAGAAGTGTGAGGGAAGAGTAAGGAGACAGACAGACAGACACACACACACACACGCATGAGCACGCACGCACAAAGAACCCGGAAGTGCCAGGAGACTGGACACCTGGCTCTCCACTCACTGTTTGCATATAGTATGTGTTTACATATCCCCTGTCACGTGTGGCAACTCTTACCTTATGTCAGGGTCCTATAGAGTCAAAGGACAAAGAGCTTTGTCCCAAAGGCAGCCACAAAATGACAGGCTCCAGGATTTGACTAGCATTATTTATTGATTTGTCTTATATTATCACTAATTTGACCTATATCTTCTGTTAGTACCCATAGGATAAAAGGGGACCCCTCCTTAGGCTGGATCATGGGACCACAGCCTTGCTCTCTTCCTCTGTGACCCATGCTTCCCTCAGCAGTGGCTCACCAAACTCATGACCCTTATGAAAAGCTACTTCACCTTAATTATAAACTATTCACATTCACAACATCTTTGGGCTCAGCTTCGGTCATAAAACCAGCGTCTTTGCTTAGCTTTGTCCTGTGTATGCCTAGGTCATTCAGGTTCCACTTCTCAGTCACCAGCCCTCGAGTCAAGGCATATGCTGGTCCTTCAGGCACAAGTGACCTAAAAGGTTCTAAGGACCCCATCTTGGGACCACTGCCTACCTTGTTCCCTCACTTTCAATGTCCTGGCAAATCTCTGGGCACACAGTCTATGGCAAGTTTAACCAGTCATGGTTCTCTTCAAATATTTTCCTACTAAGCTCATAGCTGTCTCTCTCTCTCTCATTCAAGTTTTCCTTGCAGACATTCCTGTCTCTTCTAACCCAGGGCATCAGTCTTTTCTTCTTGCTGAACATAAGTGATCAATGCCCAGGACATTACACTTAACATTAAATTACATTTATACATATGTAAATATATGCATATACATATGTATATGTACATATATGTAAATATATGCATATATATGTGTATATACATATATATATATGAAATGGTCTGGGAGGAGATACATAGAGCCAGAAAGAGAGAGTATCTCTGAGAAGGGGAGTGAAGCTAGAACAGGGGCCCAAGAGGAACTACTACTTGGTCTTTGCTATTTGTTTCTATGTGTATCTTTATAATTTTTAAATTAGCATGAAATGTTTGATGAGTGAAAAAAATTTTTAATTGCATGAAATAATTCTTGCCTGAAGCTAAGAAAAGGGGACACAGACATAAATAACTTAAGAGGATCAAATTAGCTCCCCAAGCCCTCATATTTGAGTCTACTTTTCCTAAAAATAATACACTGTGCAGTAGTAAGGATATGCAAAAAAAAAAATCATAAAGAAGGTAATGATCCCAAGTCCTCCTCATCTAACTTAAGAAAACAAAGACTGCCAATACCATGAAAGTGTCCACCCTACAACCTCTTCCTTGTCACCGCTACTCAACAATTCCAAGAGAAGCAAGAACTACTTGTCATTCCATGACCAACATAGTAACTGATGTAGGAGCTGGCCTAAGTTTTGCAGATGGGAATTCCAGAAAATGCCTCTCAGGAAGCAGAGAGAAGGGATTTGAGCAAAGCCCTGGGCTGATTTGTTATCGTTTTGTGTTATCTGCATAATGCTCTCTTCCTTTGGCAAGAAGATATTAGTTGGGAGGATGTCTGAATCAAAGTCAGCAACAAGCTCTGTGGGCAGCAGCCCCCGCACCATGACTGGCCCTGCTCCCTGGGAACATGTTTTCCATGATCACTGTGTCCGCTGTGCCCATGGTAATGAGGAGTTGGCTGTCATCCACTCATTTTGTGTGTACGTCACGGCAGGCCACCTAATCAACATTCCACCGGAAGGCGGCTCTGTGACCCTGCAGTTGAATGACACTGTTGCTTTCCAAAAACAGTAAATCAAAGGAAATAGAGATTGCTGGTGAATGAAAGCTTTTATGTTCTTTTTTATTACCACTTGAAGTTGGGTTTTCTCCAGTATCTTTTTATGGTCTGCAAGCTCAAGTGTGATGGATATGTCTTTGGAAATTTGTGACGTAATTAAAGACTCTGTCCCCTCTGGATCACCTGCTGGAGAACCACTTCTCCTAAGAGTGAAGATTCTGTTTTTGATCATTCTAACCATCACCCCCCCTATTTGGGGGGCCAGTTATTATTTCCAGCTTTCTTTGTTGTTCGTTTTCCTAAAAGAAATATAATTTAAATAATGCTAAGTACATTAATTTACAGCATGCAAGTGCCTGGTGATAAGGCTTTTAGTTCCCCTCAACTTTATAACTGTATCTAGGCCATAACATAAATTGCCTGAAAAGTACCTAGTGCTCTGCCAGTTGGCAGCATCGGCTTTACATGTCAATTTGAAAAGGTTTAGATGTAAAGCTATGACATACTCATACCAGAATGATCCTTGTTATGTTCCCATAATTAAAGAGAGGTGTTCACTAGGTCTGTCTTATCCATCCATCATGGAGTCAGAATGGGGAATGGAAGTGGTTCATTGATCAAAATATCAGAATTAGATTGATCTTGGTTCAGATCTCTTCCCTTAACACCATCCAGAGAGTTACTAACTTTGAAAATTAAAAAGACACACACAAAAATTAGGTGAACAACTGAAACATTATTCTTACTATCTATCATCTATCTATCTGTCTGTCTGTCTATCATCTATCTATCTCTATCTGGAATCATAATAATGACATGAATAATCATATACATCTTACTATGTAACTTACTAAAAGTTATGTAACTTACTAAAGTTATATAATTTACTAAATTTACTTAACTCACTTACTAAAAGTTAACTTAAATATAGCCAAATAACCAGATATACCACAATTTCAAATAACAGTTATGAAGAATGGTCCTGTCCCCCGCCTGCCCCTGTCCCTGGCGTAGGGAAGCCCTTGCCAGGGCACAAGACAATGGGGTCTGGCTGCAATAATCCTTTTCCTTCACCTTCCTAATTAAGTGTGTCTGATCCACTTCTTAGTCTCATCCAAATTTTATGCTGATGTGGTCATAACATTTGTCCTAACAAATCAGATAATATTAATGAGCTGTAATTATTTTACCCTCATTTTATAGACAAAAAATGAGGCCAGAGATGCTCTGACTTGCCCAAGATCCTGTTAGTCAGTGGTGAAGTCAGAGGTAGAATTCCAAATTCCTAGCCCCAGTGCACTATGCTTCACCCCAGAACACTCTTATCTTATAAGACTGAAAGATACTAATTAAGAAAACACTAATTAATGCTGCACTATGGGGAACTCCCAACAGTACATTAAGGAACATCAAGAGAAAACATATCCTTGAGTAGACCTCATCTTTGACATCACGGATCTTCTTTGAGACAGTAAAATCACAGTCTTAGGATGTTTTTAGTGAGGATCAACACTTGCTAAAAGACTGTTTCAGAGAATCGCAGAAACTCTGAAGTCCTGTGGATTTTGTACCATGTTTGGATTTGTCATCAATTTCTCAGTGACTGTGTTAGCATTTCAAGCCAGCTGGGGATAGGCCAGAAAATGAGAAAATTAGCTAGAAGCATCCAATGCCCTTGATTTAATAGCTGATTTCATGGAGCTAACATCAGGCTCGTTTTTGACCAGTCATGATTAATTCTTGCAATGATTCAGTTCTCTTTTGCCGCGGTTCTCTTTTGCCGCGGCTTGTCTAAAATACTTGGCTTGCATAATCATCTGTCAGAACTTTACTGGTGAAAAAAAAAAAAAAAAGACTAAGACAACTAACTAATATAAAGGAAACTTTGTAGCCACCTCCACAGAATGAAGTTAAGCTCAGGACCCCGCTTCACCTTCACCCTGAACTGGACTAGTGCTCATGAGGTTCAACTGTGTAAGCAGAGCAGACGTGTAATCCTATCCAACTGAAGCTAACTGTCCTTTTCCCGTTGAGAGACGGTACCCCAGAAGCAGTTACAGTAGGCTGAGCTGGCCATTGCTCCAGAGGCAATGGGTTGATTGAGCCCCATAACCAACAGATCCACAGCTCACACTTGGATAAATTCTCTCAGCCGCACTTTGCAAGACAGTTCATGAGAGGGAAAGGTTATACCTCTACTTAAACATAATAAGGTTTTCGATGGGATGGAGTGGGTATACCCTCTTTGGGTTTATTCTTACGGTGTCTAAAGCTGATCCTAATTCTATCTAGACTCCAGGGAGTGATCAGGGCTAGACCCCCTGTCTCTTGCAGGCTAACAGGGCTCTGGAAGATTCGTGAGGTGCCGCCTCCTGGGCTGCATAGCTGGGTCCCTGGGATACAGTGTGGAGGCGTGGTGTTGGCATTTTCCACGGCACTGAAGCCGAAGTCTACAGATCTTCTGAAGAGGACAGAGGGCTGACCAGAAAAGAGGGCTTAAGTTTACAGATTCCTATTCGAAGCCCACAGTCTTCCTGTAGATGAAGGGATTTAAATATACAGTGTGCATGAGACAGGCCATACTGTCCTGCGGCCTCAAAAATAAATCCAGCCATCTTCAACCTCCAAGAGATAGCTCCCTCTCACATTTCACGTGCATCCAAGGTTGGCTGCCATTCTGCTGCACTGGTCCTCCCCTGCAGATCCCAGCTGCCATGGGGGCCCCTTCTTATGACATTGCTGGTTATCAATGCAGAGGGTAAAGAGGACACAGAAAGTCACGCATTGGCTCTCTGCTTTTGCTTGCATTTCCTGGGCCAAACCAAGGCTCATGCCCATGCCTATATAAGCCTCCCCAAGGCAAGCTAGTGGATATTTATGAACAATAAAACAATCTGTAGTAATAATTAAAATGCTCGATTCATAGTTTTCAGCATCTTCCATTCACAGACCTTTTGGTAGACCAGAGACTGTCAAGCCTGCCCATTCTTAGCTGTCATCAAAGCCACAATCTACTTGGTGCTTGATGTCTTTTGAACTCTGCTTATCTAAACTTCTTTTTTCCTTTACCTTTATTTATATAAATACTATGCAAATACGTTCTTGTGAAATATTTAAGTGATAAAAATAAAACAAGACAGTATGGTGGTTCCTCAAAAAAATTAAAACTCGAACTATCAAATGGTTCTGTAATCCCACTTCTGGGTACATATTCAGAAGAAAAAAAAGAGCAGGGTCTCAAAAAGATATTTGTACATCTGTGTTCATAGCAGGACTATTCACAATAGTCAAAAGACAGAAGCCACCCAAGTGTCCATCTATAAACAAAGGAATACACAAAATGTGGTATGTACATACGATAGAATATGATTCAGCCTTAAAAAGGAAGGAAATTCTGACATGCGCTACAACATGGATGAACCTTGAAGACACGATGCTAAGTGAAATCAGCCAGTCACAAAAAGACAAAGACTTCATGATTTCTCCTACATGAGGTATCTAAAGTAGCCCAATTCATAGCAACAGAAAGCAAAATGTAGTTGCAGGGGGTGGGGGTAGGGGAAGTGCAGAGCTGATGTTTCCTGGGGACAGAGTTTCAACTTTGCAAGATGAAACACTTCTGGGGATGTTGTACAACAGCATGCATATGCTTCATTCACAATACTGAACTCTATACTTGAAAATGATTAGGATAATAAATTTTGCTATTTTCATTACAATGAAACTTTAAATATTAAAAATAAAAGTCTCTTGGATGACCACTTTCAATTTCATTCACCTCCTTCGAGGTGCCATCTGTTTATTAATTTGATGCAACTATTTTTCTATGTGTTTACATACACACTTACATAAATAAAAAGGAATAAACAATTTGTGTGGATTTTTAAATTTAACATATATTACATTGCATAGCATATATTTTCATCAATATGCTTTTTTCATAATGCTGGTATATATTGATCCAGCTTTTTTTTTTTTTTTAAATTGCTACACCAACCCACAGTGTAGGAGTATAATAATATATTTAACCACACTACTTTTAATGGACATTAATGGTTTCTAATTTTTGTACTGTAACAATATCTCTTTGAGCTTATGTGAGAATATTTCTCTATACTAGATAGCTAGAAATGCATTTTTGGATCACTGGGTATGTGTATTTAACATTTTAATTTATACCACTGTGTTGCTATCCAAAACAGCTGAACCATCCACAGTTCAGGAAAATCCATTTCCCCACTTCCTCATTAACGCTTGCTATTATCAGTCTCTCCAATTTTTGCCAAACTGATGGTTGGAAACAATAGCTCATTCCTGTTTGATTTTCGTTTTTCTGACTGCTATTGAAATTGAAGATTTTTTCATTTAGTTGTTGGTCATTTGTGTGTTTTTCTCGCAATTGTCTTCCCACATCCTTTGCCCACTGCCCATTTTTCTTTTGTGCTTTCTCTTACCAAGTTGTGCTTTCTCTTACCAATTACTCATATATTCATCTCTTGTCTTTTAGAATATGGGTTGCAGATACCTTGTGCACCATTTATTTTCCAACAACATTTATTGAATTTTTTTACTTAGTAAAAATATATCAAAATATCACCTTTGTCATTTACTAAACTCTTGTATATACATAGGTCTGATTCTGGACTCTGTCTTTCGGACTCTATATTTAAGAGATCTGTTTATCCCTCACCCTTATGTCACATTTTGAAAATTACTATAGCTTATAATGTACTTTGATGCCTTCAATACTCTTCTTTTTCTGGTCTGGTTCATACTCTCTTTCAAATGAATTTTTGAAAATATTTGAGATGGGCTGGAAGATTTGGGCTGGGAAAAGGAGTTTTGGCTGATATTGCAATGGATTTACAGGTTAATTTGGGGACAGCTGACATTTTAAATATATTGAGTCATCCAAACTAGGAACATGATTTAACTCTCCTTTTATTCAAATGCTCCTTTTGGTCATTTAATAAAATGTAACAAGTCTTATATTTTGCTTGCTGCGTTTATTCTTAAAAATTGTAGAAGCTTTGTTGGTGTTGTGAACGGAATTTTTTTTTCAAGTACATTTTCTAATTGCCTTTGGTTAGCATACAGGGAAGCTATTACTTTTGATATGCTGATTTTATATCCATCCACACAGATACATTTTTATTGGCTAAATGGGTTTTAATGTATTCTTTTGGATTTTATGAGTGTATAATCTGTCAAACTATGTCAAAGACATTTTTGTCTTCCCTTTCCAATATTTCTATTTCTTATCAAATTGGCTAAAGTCTTCCAGCACAATGAGTGGTACAGCAGCCTTTTGCTGTTGTTGTTCTTTTATACCTCTAATTTTTTACCATTTGATATGGCATTTGCAGTAGATCTCTGGCACATATGCCTATGCAGACAGACTTCTAATAAGAAATTAATGGCATTCTGAAATAGCATAATCTGAGAAGAATTTGTTTATGAAGGGAACAGAGTTAATCCTCATCATTCATGATTCCATATCTGCAAATTCCCCTGCTTGTTAAAATTTACTTGTAACTATAAAGTCAATACTTGTAGTGCTACCACACTAATTCAGACACGTGTAGAGTGGCAAAAAAAATTTGTAACTGACATGCACCCTCCCAGCTGAAGCAGAACAAGGCGGCATTCTTCATTCTTGTTTTTGCTCTCCTGCTGCAAACAAGTGTCTTTTCACAGTCAACTTGGTGACACCTTTTTTGGATGTCTGTACTTTTGTTGACAATTTTGCTCTTTAAAAGGGCCCCCAAGCATAGTGCTGAAGTGCCGTCTAGTGTCCCTAAACACAGAACAGCTGCAATGTGCTGAGAAAATGTGTGTGTTCATTCAGGCATGAGCTATAATGTTGTTAGCCATGAGCTCAATGTTCATAAACCAACAGCATATATTAAATAAGGTGTCTTTAAAAAGAAAACAGATGTAAAACATGGTTCTGTATTGATCAGCTGACAAAAATGTTGTGACCAAAGTTTTGCAGGACTCTACCCCTATATTTCCAGGGGGAGCAGTGGTTTAGTATTCCTAATTCAGTGTTCTCTGCAACTTTATAGAACAAGACTACTGTAAATAAAGAGAATCTGTATTTACAAAGATTTGGGTGCAAAGTACCCTAAAGGTTAGTGCAACAACCCAGGTCTTAGAAGCAGCGACATTTTCATCAACTCTAAGTCAAAGAAAGGATGGAGGCAATGATTACCAGAACCCGGAGGGTAAGAGTCCTGGGTAGTCAAATGTCCTGAGAGGTATAGTGACAGCTCAGGTGACCTTGCAGGAATGAAAAGAGAGGAACACATCCCTTGACCTCACTCCTCTCCTTCCCTCAGACTTCTTGCTGATGTTCCTATGAGTCAATTTCAGCAGGAAAGCAGCAGATGCAGCAAGAGACCAGAAGTGCTCATCTTATCTACACAGATGAGTGAGGGCTGGACTTTAGGGCACAGGAAATACAGCAGATGATGTATCAACTGAAAGTGAGATCCTTATTTCTTAATTGGCTGCTGAGCTTTAAAAAAAAAAAAAATTACAGGGTTACGTGGGCGGCACAATTGTTTAAGGGTCTGCCTTGAGTTCAGGTCATGATCCCAGAATCCTGGGATCAAGCCCTGCACTGGGGCTCCCAGCTCAGTGGGGAGTCTGCTTCTCTTTCCCTCTGCCCCTCCTCCCTGCTCCTGCTGTCTCTCTCTCTCAAATAAATAAAATCTCTAAAAAAAGTTTAGGATTACTGCTGAATTTTATCAAATTATTTTTCAGCAACTATAGTTTCTTCCATGACTCTGTTAAGGTTGTCAGTTATATTAACACATTTTCTAATGTTAAGCTACCTTGTGTTACTAGGATAATTCAACTTGATCATCTTGCCTTATCCTTTAAATATACTGATTCAATTTGCTAATGTTTTAGATTTTCGCATGAATAATCACTCTAATTTTCTTTTCAGTTTTGTTATCTTGGTAAATCTAGCCTCCAAAAATTAAATTGGAAGGTTTCTATTTTTCCTAGACTCTGCAGTAGCTTTTATTACATGGGAATTATCTCTTCCTTGAAGATTTTTTAGAACTCATAACATTTTCTGGGGGTTTTCTTCTTATAGCTTTATCGGTTTCTTCTTCCCACTTCACTTTCTTCCCTTGTTTTTCTTTCTAACATTATTCTTTAATTGCCAGAATACATGCGATTGCTATAACATGCACAAAATTTCACAATATGTCTTCAAAATGATGACGCTTCCCCAACTCTTGCTGTCATTATCACCCACTAAGATGAACATTATTGATTAATGTGGGTTTGTCCTATCCCATCCTCACAACACTCACAGATATACGGAAATAGTGTTTCTTCAAAAATAGAACACACTATTGCAACCTCCTTTATACCCCATAAAAATATATAATATATATCCCTTCAGCTAACAAAGTATAAGCCTCCTGTATATCTCATGAACTATATAAAATATATATCCCTCAGCTACCAGATAAAATATAACTCATTTTTAATGGATACATAATATTCCATTATACATATATAGCATGATTTGATCAAGCATTTCCCTCATTCCTTTACAGATGGAGAGTTAGGTTCTCCTCTTTATCCTTCCTCCCTTTTTTCTTCCACCACAAATATTGCTTCTATAAATATCTTTATAGGCCAGTACTTCAGTTTCTATAGAATAGATCCCCAAAAAGGGCAAAGTCAGAGAGAATATAAATTAACGAGATGTAAAACAGGACTCAGTTTTCATCAGAGGTCCCAAGAATCTGAGAAAAAGGTTTCACATTCCACATGCCAACGGATATGCTGGGCTTGCAAAGATGGTGGTGAAAGCTGGTTTGGAAGCCTTTTGGCCAACACCCCCACGTAAGAGTCAGAAGTCGGGGTAGGAGAGGCAGGGGCTGAGAGACAGTTTCTCTGGAGAGAGTTCTTGGACAGCAGTGGTACCATCCTTCTCGTCACCCCAAGGGAAGCAGTGCTGGCATGTCCTTCCCACTTCAAGCTAGTGATGGCTTTTGGGAGACCACTGTAAGGACTCTGTGTGTGTCCTCTGGACTATAACGTCATGATGAACTGGTTTCTGACACTTGACCCCAAATAATTCTGCAATGAAAAGGTTGCCTGCCATCTGCCCTGTGCCTTGTTTCCACTGATGGAGAGGACAAGAAAATGTGGGTGATTCCCGAGGACCAGATTTGGTGTTTGTAGGATAAGGGAAGCCTAGAGCATGTTTACACTCTGCTCAAAAGGTGCCTGTGAAGCCAGGGGAATCTGCAAACAGAATGTAGAAGGCACCAGTCAGGCTGAGGTAGATATTAAATATGGCCCACGCAAGTGGCCCTCTGCATATTGTAGAAGTAGTGACTGGAGGTTCCTGGTGGCCAAACCCTGAGAAAGTGCTCCGTGGGAACAGAAACGTCAGCTCTAAGGCTCTACCGAGTCCAAAGCGCATCCATCCCTCCTTTTTAACAGCAAGTACCTAGACCAGCAATACCTCTCCTGACCTCCCCATCCTTACCTCCCCTTCCCTAACTCCTGCCTGGGCCAGGAGTGGAGGCATGCAGGGAAGCAGAGGAGAAGCCGGCCCACCCTTCCTTTCCCTCTGCAACACCTGCTGGGTGCAGGGAGAAGCTTTGCACAAAATCCAGGGTTTTGACTTATCTGCAGGACTGAACATATTAAATATTCTTAATAAAAGTGACCAGAGAGGCTTTTTTTCTTTTCAAGCAGGAAAAAAAGTTATTATGTAAACTACCTAAAATTTTAACTAGAGAGAAGGAAAAAAAATCATAGCAGAGGTCTGAAGGGCCAAGGAGGGGAGAGAAACAAGTTTCTTTTTCTTGCTTCCTTTGGTGGCCTGCTTCTTTACTATTAGGGGCAGATGAGTGGAGGAGACATTGCCACACTGCATAAGTTGTAGCAAACCACACACCTAGTGGCAAATCATGAGAATACTTCTTTCCCTGAACCTTTGCCAAGGCTACTTGTCTCCTCTATCAAAACCTGGATGAAAAAAAATTCTGTTGTGTTAATTTGCTGCTCTCAGCTCACAGATAAGATCAAGTTCATCACAAAAGGACGGCATTTGGAGGCTGGCCTGGACGTTAGAAATCCCAAAACTGAGAGAGACAGAGGGCCTCTCAAAGACTCGAAGTGAATTGTCACTACCGTTTATGTAGTAGAAGAATTCTTAGCTCTGTGCCATTCACTAGACACAAGATTCTTCCTGAAAATTCACCTTTTAAAAGGAAAGATAATCTGCTATGACCCTAAAATTTCTGGCAATATGGTCTCATCATATCAAGATCACTGATTATAGTTACTGGTTCCCACAGGATGCATCTCAAATATTTGGTGCTTAGATGTGCACTAACGTCCAGATATATTTAATGAAATCTCACTGACTTCTTCTCATTTCACTTTTATTTTGTAGCTTTCTCTAATTTGAAACCTCAAATTGTTCACTCTGAGAATCAAGGTAGGACCGTTTGTGGTTGGACAGATGACAAGTGTGAGGGCAAAATGGTCCCCAACGCGCACAGCTTTGTATAAAAGCCAGTTGCATAAGAGGCTGCCATTACATACATATTTTCTGAAAAATGTATCTAGCTTAGTGAGTTTTATGACTTCATGGTGCATAATTTCAAAGCCATTCACCTGTGCCTAGAAGGCAGAAGGAGAAGACTTCCCCTACGACCTCCCACCCATGCCTTCCTCTTCCTGTGGATCAGAACATGCCAGCCAATTGGACCAGAAAAAGAACAACAACCAGGGAAGATTTTTGAAGAGTAAAACATATAATTATTTACTCTCACACAGAGGAAATAAGAACCGACACACCACAATACATAGCGTGGGTTTCTCCTTCTGCAAGAGCCTGACTCTTCTTAAGCCTGTGGTATATTACCTCTCTCTCCCCACAAACACAAATTCATCCCAGTGTAGCTGGTCTTAATTCAGCACACATTCTTAGGATTTCTTTATGTCTGACATCCAGGGAGACTGTATAGATTTTGTATGGATTTTAAAGATATTTTACGCAACGCCCATGTTTACTACGCAATCTTCTCAGGTCAGCCTCCTTCCAATTAATAGCATATTATTATCACAGTTGAATTTGTCACATACACATTTCTCTAATATTATCTACTCTGCCTATGGCCAAAAGTTAAATCCCAAGTCCTGTTGCAGGAATATAAAATAAATAAAGCGATCCAATTGCTTCTGAGGGTCGTTCATTATGAATCACATTAGCTGAGGCACAGGTGGCCCATGATGGGGTTCATGGACTTTTCTAACTGAAGGAAACCATTTTAGTTTTCACAGAAATACAATCACTGATAGAGCTTAAGAGTACACATCTACAAATGAGAACACCTTCCTCTCCCAGGGGTATTTATTCAATACCTGCTCCATGTTCTTCCAGCTGGAAGCCAACCTTTGTTTCCTCACAGCCCATCTCAAACACGCTCTGTCTCTTGGATGACGACCGTGCCCTCACTTCCGCCCCCCACTGTGGTAGGACACACACCGTACCTACAGCGCATGCCCCGCCAGCGCTCCCAGACACGGCTTGGGCGCCACGCACGTGCCTACGTGCCCACGTCTGCCCGCTCGTCATCCACGTCACCACGCTCTCTATCGCCTTGGCAGTCGCTGCTGCCTGCGCACGCTTTCCTGATCTTGATCTTGAAATCACCTCCTTGTCTTCCCAGCTTGAAGGCGACTACCCTTCTCTCCCCTTCGCTTTACTTGGTACGTCTTTACTCCATTTATTCGTTTGTTTTGTTTTGAATTTCAGCAATGTTGTACAGCTTGTAAAAACGTCCACCGGAACCGTGGCGTCTGTGTGCAAAGCCCTCCACTGCATCTCTTACCGCCCCCCCGTCTCTCCCAGGAGCCACTGCTAACAGTTGTGCATTCTTATCAGTCATACTATGCAAACAAACGTCTGCTTTTGTAGAGGTCTTTTACCCTGATGGGAACCTTTACACAGTTCTGTGGATTGCTTGTTTCTTTTTTGTTGTTGTTTTCAAATCATTCGAAAAATGGAAATAATATAGAAGCATATGCTATACAACATAAAAGCCTCCCTTGTGGTATTTCCCCATGAATCCGAGTTATGTCATCATTCTGGGTTACACACACACACAAAGTGATAGAGAAAAAAAGTTCATTATCCAAAAAAGCCCATAAAACTATTTGAATCTTTATTGAAGTCTCTTTTTTTTGTCTTTGCAACTCCTTCCCTCTTTACACATGTGTGTATCTGTGCACACGTGCCTCCCTGCCCGCCCCCCTCCCCCAGAGTATTGATGGACATTCAGGTTCCTAGCTGATGACTAGCAGCACTGCAATAAACAGCTTCATGAATATCCACCTTTGTGACATGTGACTACTCAGCAGCACAGATTTTCAGAAGTGAAAATGCTGTATTAGCATTTAAGTGACATGCATTTAAAATTATATTAGATCTTGCCAAATTGCTTCTCAAAACAATTTGGTATCTCACTAGCAGTGAAGGAGACTATCTTCACATCCACATGAACACGGTGCTACCAATCTTTGTGAAGTTTTTTCTTTCGCCAATCTCATACATTTAAAGTAGGATCCAGTTATTTAATTTGAATTTTTTCCTTCCTTTTTTTTTTTAAGGTTTTAATTTATTTGACAGATAGGTATCACAAGGAGGCAGAGCGACAGGCATAAGGAGAAGGAGAAGCAGGCTCTCCACTGAGCAGTGAGCCCAATGGGGGGCCTGATCTCAGGACCCTGGGATCATGACTTGAGCCAAAGGCAGCTGCTTACCCGACTGAGCCTCCCAGGTGCCCTTGAATTTTTTTTTCTTCTGTTCCATGTTTTACAAGTATTGTCAATCAGCCTATTGTTTACCTTTAATTTCACTTGTGATGCCCTTCACTGTAAGGAAGTGGTTAACTTTAATGTTGTCAAACTTGTCAAGATTTGCCTTTATGTTTTCTTGTTCTCCTTTTGTCCTAAAAAATTCCTTCCCCAGGCTAAGCTTACTAAATACCTTTATAATTTTATATAAATACTAATTTAAAATGTGCAAAATGGATGTGTGTGTGTGTGCATGTCTATGTATTTCTGGACTTTTTTCCCATAATGCTATGAATTTCAGCAACAATGCCACTGTATTGTAGTTACTATAGTTTTATAGTTTGTCTTGCTGTCTGATGTAGAAAAATTCCACTTTATTGCTCTTCTTGGCCAATTTCAGGGAACAACTTGTCAAAATCCATATTTAAAGTCCCAGAAATTTTTAGTTAAATCTCCTTGAATAAAAATTATTTAGAATCAAGTCGATAGGGAGGGCGGTGAACATCTCCTACATGTTTCTGTGAACCTAAAAGACTATGTGTACATGTAAAGTTGTGTGAATGCCTGGGGTTGTGCACACTCCCAGGAACACCTGAAAGAGCCATATGTTCCTTCCTCTGGCTGATCTTCAACCTCTGTGTAAACAAGAACTAGGGCAGAGTTCTTGCAGGAGCTTTGAAGATGTGTTTCCACACACACACACACACACACACACACACACACACAACCAAAGAATGAGAAACATATTGGGTTCAAGGCCTATTAGCTTTAAAGGCATAAAGGTTAAGGTAGCTTTCCCAGAAATCCAACCCAGAGACTTCCATTGAAATCCCAGTGATCTGATCTAGGTCTTAATGCCCACATTTAACTATAAAGACATCTGGGAGAGTGAATGTTTTAGATCCACACACTGCTGTTTCCCAGGATGTCAGTGTTCTGTGCATAGGAATGGTAGGCTTATCATTGGCAGGGCAAAAAGCAGTACCTCCACAATGTATTCAATTTCTACTTCTTGGAATTATCTTGTAAACCAACAAACAGATTTTTCTAAAGGTCTATGTGGTATGAGTTAGATGGTTACAGATTTTTTTAATGAGTCAATTAAAACAAGATTCTCAATAGTATATTTATGTTCTTGATTATTGTTATCAGAAGAGATGTGTGAGGGGTGCCTGAGTGGCTCAGTCATTTAAGCACCTGTCTTCACCTTGGGTTATGATCCCAGGGTTCTGAGATCAAGGCCCACATCCGCTCCTTGCTCACTGGGGAGTCTGATTCTCCCTTTGCCTCTGCCCATCCCTCCACCAGTGTGCACTTGCTTGTGTTCTCTCTCCCTCTCCCCGGCGAATAAATAGATAAATAAAAATTTTTTTAAACAAGAGGTGTTTTAGTCTCTTGTCATGATTGTGATTTTTAGCTGGCAATACAAGTCCCTTAGAATGCTTTTACTGAGCATCATAGTTAACACTCCTAAAACACTTGTTCTATATCAAGTACTGTTTTCAGTGGTTGACATACATATTAGCTAATTTAAGTATCACAATAGCCCTATGAGCTTGATACCGTTACTACCTTCATATTAAGGGACGTATAAAGACATACAGAGATGTTGTTTAAGTTGTCCAAAGCAAATTAGTAAGTACTAGATAATAAGTACCAGAGTCAAGATTGCAACCAAGGCAATCTGGCTCTGGTATCTGTTGACTAATCCACTAAGTACCCCTCAAACCTGACCACCCATCCAGTTGTTCAGTATTTTAGGTTCTAGTCTGTTACCTTCATCCCCAAATTAGACATTACTTTCTTTTATTGTATACCATCTATATTTATTTATATTTAGCAATATCTTTGCTCACAATTTCTGGTCTCAGACATTCTAATTCCATCTGGTGTATTTTCTCCATCTTTCCTTAGAAGTTTCCTTTGTGGGTACTTCTTAATTTTCTCTTAGTATATTGAAATTAATTCACTGACTGTGTTATTGTCACTGAAAAATAAGATTTTACTCTCAGGACAGTTCTTGGTACGTAATCTGTTTTTTTTCCTTGTTGTTTTCCAAGTCTTCTTTTTATCTTTTAAGACCTACAGTGTCTCTGTGTTTTATCTAGCAGTGGACTTTTTTTTTTTTTTTTTGACTACTTGAGGTTCATTTGGCTTCCTGTATTTGAGAATTTAGATCTAGAAATACGTAGAAAAAATCTTAGTCATATATCTTTGAAAAATTGTCTCTTTGTACACGCTAGAACTTACAACTGTCATTTCCTTTTTGTTTGGTAGAGTTTCATATTTTACATGTCTTTTATTTTTATTTTTTTAATTTTTTTATAAACATATAATGTATTATTAGCCCCAGGGGTACAGGTCTGTGAATTGCCAGGTTTACACACTTCACAGCACTCACCATATCATATACCCTCCCCAAAGTCCATAACCCCACCACCCTCTCCCTACCCCCCTCCCTGAAGCCACCCTGTTTGTTTTGTGACATTAAGAGTCTCTTATGGTTTGTCTCCCTCCTGATTGCATCTTGTTTCATTTATTCTTTTCCTACCCCCCAAACCTCCAACGTTGCATCTCCACTTCTTCATATCAGGGAGATCATATGATAGTTGTCTTTCTCTGATTGACTTATTTTGCTAAGCATAATATCCTCTTGTTCCATCCATGTCATCACAAATGGCAAGATTTCATTTCTTTTGATGGCTGCATAGTATTCCATTGTATATATACACCACCTCTTCTTGATCCATTCATCTGTTGATGGACATCTAGGTTTTTTCCATAGTTTGGCTATTGTGGACATTGCTGCTATAAACATTCGGGTGCACATGCCCCTTCGGATCACTACGTTTGTATCTTCAGGGTAAATACCCAGTAGTGCAATTTCTGGGTCATAAGGTAGCTCTATTTTCAACATTTTGAGGAACCTCCATGCTGTTTTCCAGAGTGGTTGCACCAGCTTGCCTTCCCACCAACAGCGTAGGAGGGTTCCCCTTTCTCCGCACTTCCTTGCCTGCATCTGTCATTTCCTGACTTGTTAATTTTAGCCATTCTGACTGGTGTGAGGTGGTATCTCATTGTGGTTTTGATTTGTATTTCCCTAATGTCGAGTGATGTGGAGCACTTTTCATGTGTCTGTTGGCCATCTGGATGTCTTCTTTGAAGAATGTCTCCTTATTTACATGTCTTTTAGATGATATTCCAAGTAATTCCTTTAGTTCACTAATTTTTTATTCAGCTGTATCTAACCTGCTCTTAAATCTTACTGCTTTGTGACACGTTTTTGTCAGTTGTATGTGTTGCAAATACCATCTTCCATTTTTTGGCTTCCATTTATGTTCCCTATCTTTTAGTTTAATAATATCATCCTAATCAGGAGACAGTGGTAAAGCTTCACAGAGATGATTCTCTCCCTTACTATGAGTGTAACTTCCAGAACAGGGAAGTAAGGACATCTGTAAATTTACTTCTCCAGAAAAACAATGAAGACACTGACAAAAACTGGCAAAAAATAACTTTTTTTTCCAAAACCCTGGGAAGTAAGATCTTCAGCAAATTTATGAGTGCTTATTCAAGAAAAACAGCTGACTCTCAGTAAATGCAGTGGACTTGTGACATTTCAAGTTGTGCTCATCTCATTCACATCTCCCTAGCTTTTCAGTGGCCTTGAAAACTAAATATAGTAGCTCTGAAAATCAGCAACCTAACAGATACCAGAGGGGACAAAATGAGTATGGAGCTCCCAAAAGGACCACCCCTAAGAATTGTCACTATTCGATCTGTCTCTCAGCCTGCTGAAAAGTTCAGCTCTCAGAACTTCTTTTTCTTTGTCTTGTTCCTGATCTTAGAAGAGAAGCTTTCAGCTTTTCATCATTTATGATGGTAGCTGTGGATTTGTCACTTATGCCCTTTATTATGTTGAAGTATGTTCCCTCTAAACCTGCTTTATTGAGAGTTTTTATCATAAACAGATGTTGAAATTTGTCAAATGATTTTTCTGCCTCTATTGAGATCATAAGATTTTCATTTTTCAATTTGTTAATATGTTTTATCCTGTTGATTGATTTGCATATATTGAACCATCCTTGCATCCCTGGAATAATCCCACTTGATTATGGCATATGGTCTTTTATGTATTTCTGAATTTGATTTGCTAATATTCTGTTGCAGATTTTTGCATCTATATTCATCAAGGATGTTGACCTGTAATTTTATTTTATTTATTTTATTGTGGTGTCTTTGTCTAGTCTTAGACAAACTGGTCCTGGACTTTTGTTTGTTGAGAGTTTTTTAAATTACTGATTCAATTTCATTGCTAATAATCAATCTGTTCAAATTGTCTTTCTTCCTGATTTAATCTTGGAAGGCTATGTTTCTAAGAATTCATCTATTTCTTGTAGGGTGTCCAATCCGTTGACATATAATTATTCATAGTAGTCTCTTAAGATCTTTTACATTTCTGCAGTATTGATTGTAACTTCTCTTTCATTTCTGATTTATTTACTTTGGCTCTCTCTCTTTCTTTCTTTTTTGGGATATAAAATTCTGATTTATTAACATAACACAATAAAAAAATAAAATTCTGATTTATTTATCATGCTGAAGATAATTTTTTTCTCATCTACTGTTCTTTTGATTAGAGGGTCATATACATGGTTTAACAGTTACAGATTATTTTTTCCTGATAAACAAGTTATAAAACAAATAGGTTTTAACAGAAATAATTTAAGGCTATTTTATCTACATAGCCCTTGAAAAAAATATAAATCATATTATATATTAAGTGCCACAAATAGGTTAAAAATAAAAGTCCCATATTTTCTTCCCAGGGTACAATGTAGCTCATTGCTTAAAAAAATAATAAAAAAATAAAGACTATTTCTTTTTTGTTTTTATTTTTAATTATTTTATTTGAATTCAGCTAGTTATTGTATAGTGCATTACTAGTTTCAGATGTAGAGCTCAGTCATTCATCTGTTGCATATCACACCCGATATTCATTACATTACATGCCCTCCTAGTGCCCATCACCCAATTACCTCATCCCCCCCACCTACCACCCCTCCAACAACCCTCAGTTTCTTTCTTATAGTTAGGAGTCTTTTATGGTATGTCTCCCTCTCTGATTTCATCTTATTTTATTTTTTCGTCTCTCCCCCTGTTTTGTTTCTTAAATTCTGCATATGAGTGAAACCCTGTGATAAATTGTCTTTCTCCGATTGACTTATTTCACACTAAAAGAAGAGAAAAAAGAGCAATGAAACGAAGAGTTATTTCTTCAGAAACAACTGTTTCTGATATTTCTTCAGAAACAACTGTTTCATATATTTCTATTTTGATCTTTTTTATTTCCTTCTTTCTACTGACTTAGTTCCTTTAGGTGTAAGGAACTTAGATCATTTGAGATGTTTCTTGTTTCTTGAGGTGAGTCTATATCACTATAAACTTCCCTCTTAGAGCTGCTTTTGCCAGGCCCCATAGCCTTTGAACTGTTGTGTTTTCATTTTCATTTGTCTAAAAGTATTTTTTGATTTCTTTTTTGATTTCTTCATTGACTTATTGGTTGTCTAGTATCAAATGTTTCTTCCTCTTTATGACTGATTGATATTCCACTGTATGGACATATTACATTTTATTTATCCATTTATCCATCAGTGGGCACTTGGGTTGTTCTCCTTTTAGCAACTGTTAATGGTACTGTTATGAATGTTGATGTATAAAAATGTGTTTGAGTTCCCATTTTTCATTTTTGGGGGATATATACCCAGAAATGAAATTGCTGGATCATACAGTAGTTCTGTCTCATTTTGAGGAATTGTCAATCTGTTTTCTAGAGCAGCTGCACCATTTTACCTTCCTACCAACAGTACGTAAGGGTTTCGATTTCTCTATCTTTGCCAACACTTGTTATTTTCTGCTTGTTTGTTCTTAAAAATAATCATCCTAATGGATACAATCAATTAATTTTTTAGTTTCAGTGATTATATTTTTCATTTGTATTCATGTTTTTCAAACTCCTATTTTATTTTATTAAGCAACACTAAATATAATTCTGAATGTTGTATTTCTCATTTGAAGTTTTTGTATATCAATTTCTATTGTCTTTTTTACTTCTCATTTCACTCATGGTGTGTGTTTCTTCTCTGTTTAGTTTTTAAATTATTATTATGAATTTCTCATTTCCTTATGCATTTATCTGTGGGAATTCTTTGAGCTTTTAGTTGAAGGTGAGTTCCTCCAAAAAGGCTTTGTTTTTACTTTTATCAGCACCTGGGAGGACTTGATAATTTGGGCCTATTTTAAATTTAATTCTGGCTTGAGGTTGTTTAGATTCATAAGTAATATAAACTTGTACTAAAATTTATGTGGGGAGCAGACTGAGATTATAAATTCTTGAGACTTTTACCCCTTCAATGAACAGCAAGGTCAAGCTTTCTCCATTGTTTCTTTCTGCATGTTAGTTTTTATTTTTTTTTTCACCCTAATAGAGAATATCACTCTTGTGTCCCATTTGAATGCAGGAAGGAGTGTCTCCTTTATATTTGCTATTTTAGAAGGCTTTCAGCATTTTTTCCCCCTTGCCTGAACCATAATTAAGATGAGAGATATTTTACATTCCTAGTGGTAAAATAAACCACAGCAAAGGTACAAATTCTTCTCAAATTATTTTGTACTTTAAAGGAAATTCCAGTCAACATTCCAGAGTTATGTGTGGCAGGAAAGAAATATTGTAAAAGAATTCTAAGAATAAATTCAAGTGAAGGGGAAGAACTTGAGAAAGAATAAATAGGAAGAGGGAAGAATTTCCCTACTTGATATTGAGCTATATCATAACGCTCTCCAAAGGAAATAGTGTAATACATAACTAATAATAAGTCAGCCTAGGGGCACCTGGGAGGCTCAGTCAGTTAAAGCAGCTGCCTTTGGCTCATGTCATAATCCCGGGTCCTGGAATCAAGCCCCATGTCTGCCTCCCTGCTCAGTGGAGAGTCTGTTTCTCCTTTTCCCTTTGCCTGCCCCTCCCATGCTTGTACACACTCTCTCTGTCAAACAAATAAAATTTTAAAGAAAAATCTAAAAAAAAACCAGCCTAAATAGCTTAGAAGTAGACCCCATAAAACATAAGCTTAATGTATAAAGGAGAACTTATCACAAGTCAATGAGAAAAAGGTAGATTATTCAACAGATGCTGTTGGTCAACAGGCTATGTGGTGGGGGAGGTCTATATCCTCACTTTATTGTACATATTAGATAAACTATAATTGACAAATATAATTGACTATAGAAGCAGCTATAAAGTCATATATTGTATGAGTGACTCAATCTCTGGTCAAGAGAAGTTTCTGAAAACAAAAGAAACTGGAGACATAACACAAGGAAAAATAACTAGATAAAAATAGAAAGTTTGTATGGCAAAAGTCATAGAATTAAAAAACTATCACCTAGGGAAAAATCTTCAACATATAAAAAAGCAAAAACAATTTCTCTGTCCTTATGACATGTGACATTGCTTTGTTAAACTAAAATATTTTAGTTTCTGCTTTTTCCCCCAAACTCACTTATTTTCCACTCAAAATGTTGCTTCCAGGTATCAAAAGTGTGTCGGCTAACCTGGTAAAAGAATTATGACGAGATGCTTTCTTTTACTTCCTGTAAATTCAAGTCTCAATTCATTATAATGTCCCTTCAGCCCAAAGAACATTTTTAGTTTTAGGAAACACTAGTGCCAATCTGCTGGCAACGAATTCTTTCAATTCTCATTTATTTGAAAGACCTTAAGATATTTTTTTTCCTGAGCACAAAATTATGGGTTCACTGTTTTTTGCATTTTGTTTATTTGTTTGTTTTCTAAAATGTCACAGTTTATGATCTGATCAGAATCCATATTTTTTTTCCCAATTGTGGTATGTTCCTGCACTCCCCCACCTTAAAGAATATCTCTGAATTTCTGCAGTTTGACTAGGTAGGGTGTTTTTACTTTGTATTTGTCCTGTTTCTAGTTTGCTGAGCTTCTTGGATCTATAAATAAGTACTTTTCCTCAAATCTGGATTTTTTTTGCCATTATTTCTTCAAATACCTTTTACTGCTAAGTGTGTGATTGCAGGCAGCAACAAGTTTATCTTAGGGCCGCATAGTGTGGTGAAGGGGCTGGGATTGGGCTGTGAGGCCCTTTGGACAAATCATTTAGACATTTAATTTCCTCTTCTCTAAGACAGAAAATTGTAATCTTCACCTTGTGGGATTTCTTTGAGACTTAAATAGAATGGTGCTTTATAGTGGCACTTTGAAGGTATGAGTAAATGATGTGCCTTATTCTGTTTAAAGCATTTCTCCAGGAGGAGAAATACACATATATCAATACACATATATCATTTACATATAATCAGTTATCTTCTATGAATATCCTAAAAGACTCATTTGTTGAGTTTCCTGGAAAAAAGCAAGGATTATATATACATATTCTGCGGTTTTCAGAGGGGGAAACACAGGAGTTCCCAGCATGGGCTCTAGAGCTCTGGGAGACTTTGCAAAGGCAAATGGGCATACACATTCCAGCTTGTGTTCATCAGCAACCTGCCTTTCCCCAGCTAGGAGAACTGGTCCATTCATCCTTGCTATCAAATATGTACTGCACATGAAGGAATGTGCAAAACCAGAGATGTCTGTATTGTAGTCTCTGCTACCACAAACAAAACAGTAGGACAGATTTACCGTCGGAATTAATGTCTTCCAGGTCTCTCAGTTATCATTGGTTTAATCTGACAGTTGTTTGCTTTAGACTTTGATGCTTTGTCTCTGTGTAATTTTCAGTACCAGAAAAACATCAGGGTTGTAACTGCAAGAGATATATAAGGTTTCTAAATTACCTATTTCACTTCTCTATGTTGCCTAGGATGCTAATGTCAGTTTGGAAAGTTTGGCTTATTGGGAGGGAATGTGTGTGTCTGTTGGAGGGGAGGGCTCCTAAATTGCTGTTTCCTGAGTGATTATTTGTGTTGGGCCGATGGAGAGCAATGCTAGAGATGAGTGGAACTGAATGAATTCTACCGGGAGGAAAGATGTGCAGATTAGGGGATAGTGATGACATGTGTTGGAAGGCAGGGGAAGAGAATTCATGTTAGGTGAGAAGGAGAATGGGAACCTGGCCACAACATGAGTCTGCATGCTCATTTGCTCATTCTGGGTGAACGAGTGTAAAAATGTATTGAAATGCTGCCCATGGTCTCTGCCAACATCGATTTGCATATTATTGTTCCTTTTGATTGGCAATATGTCCCATGAATGGGAAGAAAGTTTTGGTACAGACAGAAAGTCAGGCACCACTGCAAATATACTTGGGTCACTGTAGATTCAATTAAGATGTTTATCTTTCACTTGAAAAAAATTCTACCCACAGTCAATTAGTAAGTCAACACTTATATTGACTGTACATCAGTGTTTTACATACAGGGCTTTAAAAACTTAAGATTATTACATGGGAACTGAGATAAACAAATCGAAGCATCTGCCCCCAAAGAAAGAAAATTCTAAGTAGAGACATTTGTACTTTTTGGTTCTGTGACAACCAGTTAGAATAACCACTCAGCCAACCTGATAGATGATCAATGGTGGAGTAATAAGCTATTCAGGACAACTAACAAATAAATCTGTCTGGTGACACTTAAATAGGAAATCGATTCAGAATAAAATATTCTTCTGAAAATTCTTTAAAACAAAACAAGATGAAAATTGGGACACCAGGCTGGCTCATCCGATTGAGTGTCCAGCTCTTGATCCTTGTCTGGCTCAGGTCATGATCTCAGGGTCTTGGGATCGAGTCTTGAGTAGGGCTCTGCACTCAGCAAGGGGAGTTTGTTAGAGATTCTCTCTCTCGCTTTCCCTCTGCCTCTCCTTCTGCCCCACCCGCTTGCGTGCGTGCACACTCTTACGGGCTCTCTCTCTCTAAAATAAATAAATAAATCTTTAAAACAAACAAATAAAAAAAAAAAAAAAGAAAGGAAAAGAAAACCCAAAAGTACAGCAGTGATCTCAGCATTATGGTATGCTGAGTTACCCAGTTTGATCTAGTAGGAGTGTGGGGTTGGCCTGCCTGAAGCTTACTGGCATGAGAGACAAAGGAAGCTTCTAGAATGGCACCCAGCCTAAGGAGAGAGAGTTCACGTCCGCAAGTTTGGTTCAAAGCCAGTATGAAAGAAAGAGGATATTTCTCATAATAGCCAGGTTGCTCACATTGCATCCTTCAGCCTTGTTTCCAGGATTTCGTGGGAGAGGAGACTAATTAATAGAAGGGGTAAGACATAACAAGTCTCCAGGCAGTGGGAGCACAGAGCAGCACTGGAGTGTGGTTTGTGCAAGTGTGTATCAGGACTAGCACAACTGAATATCAGGCATATTTTCTCCACCTGGTATAAGCTTGGAGCACAGGACAGATGTGACTGGGGAGACCCCTGGGTCTCCCCAGATGGGAGAATGCCCATGCAGTCTATAGATCCTTGTGGGCACACTGGGAATGGTTTGGGACACATCTGAGCAAGTAGAGGAATGGGAATAGGTAGTGCACAGCACTTTCTATTTTGTCTGCTCACATTCCTTCCATTTGGGAACTACCCCTTCCTCTATTTCCATGATACTGGTGGAACCACCATTCAACCTAGTCCCCGCATTGCCACCATGTCCCACAGAGGTACACATGTGACCCAGGCTAGCCCACAAGAGAATTCCATTTTGCCGGAATCAGGGAAAGGTGCATGTCTTGGGCTTATGACCCAAGTAGAGCATATCACAGTGTTTCTGTGGGGTTGATATAGATCCCATGCTGCGCCTCAAGGAGCATCGTTTCTATCCCTGGAGAGATTTGGCAGAAAAATATAGCTTTTAGAAAAACTGTAAGATGGAAGAAACAAGACAGACTTTGAGGACCTGACTTAAGCCTTAAGGCAAATCCTAAACTTTTCAGTTATATAACAATGAAATTTCAAAATTTCCCTACAGTTGCCTAAATTAGGTGCTATCGAGTGATTCTTGACTAACACGGAAAAGTGATCATTTGTTTCTTGTTTTGACTATTTCAAACTATGGTCAGATGTGACCAACAAAAACATGAATCTCAAAGAAAGAGGTCAGGAACAGATTGTTTTTTCCTCAGTTTTGTGCCCAGTGTCTCCTAGGGAAATTGTTAGTGAGAACAGCACTAACATCCTGGGACACCTGGGTGGTTTAGTTGGTTAAGCTGCTGCCATCGGCTTGGGTCATGATCCCAGGGTCCTGGGACGGAGTCCCTCATCGGGCTCTTTGGTCAGTGGGGAGCCTGCTTCTCCCTCTGCCTGCTGCTCCCCCTGCTTGTGTCCTTGTGCAGTGTGCACACTCTCTCCCATGAACACATAAAACCTTAAAAAAAATGAACAGCAATATTTATCTTTGGGCTTTTTAAAAAAACTTAATGGTTTAATGTGATAATTGCTAAATATGATATGCCCAAGAATATTTCCTCTGAAGTATCCACATTTCCCCTTTCCTTAATAGAGTCTCATAACTTGGAAGTGGGGACACTGATCTCAAACAGACCACAATGTTCTCATTGCCTCTGTTTCCCTGAGAAATGGGGAGAAGGGTTAAAAAGAAGTGGAAGACGTCTTTGGGGGAGAATAAGATTTCTAATTTGTATTCAGCTGGAGAGGAGTTGAGGAAAGACAGTGGAGCTTTATCCTTTCCATCATTACATCGGATAGAATCTATGATTCTTATCTGAAATCCCCTCAAGTAATTCATCATTCATGACTTAACAAATGTTTACAAGCCTCTTCTGGGCAGGCACTCTGCTTAGCACACAGCCATGGACAGGTAGGACAGGGCCTTGCCTTTATGAAACTTCAGCTTAGCTGGGGGAAGATAGATAATTAAACAATTAATTTAAATGAAATGTAATGTGTGTTATGAATGGGGAAGTACGGCATGCTAATCAAAACCCTTAATAACAAGTGAGAGAAACCAAATTCAAGCTAGTGGAGGTAAATGACAGTGTAACAACCCTGGGTACCTCTGTCTTCAGGCTTGCCTGGATGCAGGGTCCCAACAGTGTAATCCAGTCTCTCTGTCCCCATTATCCTCATTCCCTTACCTCTATCGCTGTCTGACCTTTGCTTTCTTCTATATCTTCTTCATTCTCAGGCAGGCTTTCTTGCTGGCAGAGGTAGCCTTGGTTAACTCTAGAAAAACATCACCTTTAGTACCTGAGATCTCCTAAAAAGAGAAATCCTTTTTCTCCCAGTCCCCATAGCAATCTCCTCAATTATTCGAAAAGCTTTTTTGGGGGGATCTATGCTTACTACTGTGTCAATAATTGTGCCCCGAACTTTGAGGTTTTACTCCTGGCAGGTCCTGTTTGTGGGTCTATCTTGAGGCTGCTCTAAGAATCTGTGAGGTGTACTCTGGAACATTTTTTGGCAATCCCTGCAGAAAACATGTGTACCTGGTTAAGAGTATCAAGAAAGGTTTATTGGAGGAAACTGACATGGGAAGGATGAATAACAATTCTTGTAACAATAGCTAACATGTATTGCCGGCTTGCTGGGTGCCAGACACTGTGCCGAGCAATTTATGTATGTATTCCCATTAATATTCACCACAACTTCTGAAGTAGGAGCGATTATTTTGTCCATTTCAGAGAAAAGGAAATTGAGGCACAGGGAAGTTAAGTAACATCCTCAAAACCCCACAGATAGTAAATGAACAGAGCATTAGATAAGTGAATTGGGAGGGGGGACATTCCAGGTGGGGAGCTGCATGGGGGCAGACCCAGAAGCGCCTCTGAGAAGCAGGCTTGGTGATAGCTGTGAGCATACTGGGGACTTTAGCATCCCTGTTTCTCCACAGCCCTTCACTTTCTTTCAGAGCTTCGTTTCCAGAGACTGATAAGCCCATTCAAGGACTAAGGACCCGGATGATAAATGGCATTAATTTCCCTACCTATATCCAGAATCTTGGCGTAGTGTTCTTACCAAACACCATGCCTCTAACTAAATGGGTCTTTTTGGGAAGGTTCACCATGGTGGCCTGTTATTTCAGTGGTTTTTTTTTTTTTTTAATCTTTTTTTTAAATTTTTTATTTTTTTTTTAATTTTTTATTTTTTATAAACATATATTTTTATCCCCAGGGGTACAGGTCTGTGAATCACCAGGTTTACACACTTCACAGCACTCACCAAAGCACATACCCTCCCCAATGTCCATAATCCCACCCCCTTCTCCCAATCCCCCCAGCAACCTTCAGTTTATTTGTGAGATTAAGAGTCACTTATGGTTTGTCTCCCTCCCAATCCCATCTTGTTTCATTGATTCTTCTCCTACCCACTTAAGCCCCCATGTTGCATCACCACTTCCTCATATCAGGGAGATCATATGATAGCTTTCTCCGCTTGACTTATTTCGCTAAGCATGATACGCTCTAGTTCCATCCACGTCGTCGCAAATGGCAAGATTTCATTTCTTTTGATGGCTGCATAGTATTCCATTGTGTATATATACCACATCTTCTTGATCCATTCATCTGTTGATGGACATCTAGGTTCTTTCCATAGTTTGGCTATTGTGGACATTGCTGCTATAAACATTCGGGTGCACGTGCCCGTTGCAACAACTACGTGGTTGCCTATGGCAGTTGTGTGATTCTATTTGGTAGATGGGCTAATCTTAGAGAGTAACTCAACCTAATTAATCTTTAGTTTTTCCTTGGATCCTGAATTTGTTGGTACTGCCATTCCCCGGGTGTTCCCCCATCTCCCTTTCCCCATGTTGGAGAACTGTTCCAGACATGGATCAAAACTGGTAACCACATTTATGGATGTCTTTCATGTAATAGGTCCCCATCTCTACTGCAAGCACTCTGGGACCCAAAGTCTGAAACCATTATTTGGAGAAACATGGTATGCATGCATCACCCTAGAGCCTGATGATACGTCATCAGAAGTGGTATATTTCTATTTACAGAGACATTTGGAGAAGAGTCAGCTCTTAACACCTGTTCTGCACAAGTCCAGAACCAAGTAAGTAGCTTGTGGTCATCATTAAGGACAAGCAATCTGAAATACCATATTGTACCGTAATTGGGAAAGATGAGGAAGAAGGTAACAGTGAGTGAAAAGACCATATTGAGACATTGTTGGAAGCCTTTGAGGTGGAATGACAACCATCTGACTTTTAACCACCATGATATTCTTTGGATGAACTTCGCCTTCAGTACATGAACAACTAAGATCTGCTTTAACCTTGGCTTCTTGAGAGAAACCTCAGCCTAAGGTTCACTGTGATGCAGGAATTATATTAAGCATATTTACCAACCAGTACGGCACAGGCACCAATCCATTGGAACAGCTACGGGACCATAAACAGTGGTTCGGTTGGACCAGTGCCAGCCAGCTGAATCCCAGCCCCACCTGCGGTGATCACATATTCCCTTTTCACCTAAGAGACAGCACTCAGTACCAAATACAAGACAGTCAGATGCCCCTCAATGCCAGTGGCTCTTAAAGCGGGGGTGAAAAGGGGGTGATTTTGCCTTCCAGAGGCCGTTTGGCAATGTCTGGAAACATTTTTAGTTGTCGGAGGGTGCAGCCGTCACCTAGTGGTAGAGGCCAGGGATCCTGTTGACTTTCGTACAGTACACAAGGCAATGAAGAATTCTCTGGCCCCTGACATCAATAGTGGAAAGAGTAACAACCTCAGCTGGGTACTGTTACCTCAGCTGTTACCTCTGGGTAATAACCTCAGCTGCCCCACAGCTGCCCATGGCCTGCATAAGGACCAGTCTTCTGCAGACAGCCTTGTTGCTTTCTGCTTCTCAACTTGGGGATGTGCCCTTGGTTCACATTCAAAAGCACTTCGTAAATACTATGCCCCTGTGGCTTTTTTCTCCACTAAGCCTCTTAGCAGTCAGGGGATAAAATGATGAGGCATTAATGAAGGTATTCTGCTGCTATTTCCTTTTATGTGAAGCTTGCATTGACTGAAAAATATTGATGATAGTAATAATAATGATGGGTAGCCTTTATGGAGTCATTATTATTATGGTCCAGGCACTGCACACAGGGCCTTTCAGGCTTTTTCTCAACTCTTACAGCAGCTCATTAGCTCATTAGCTCATTAGCTCTCCTCTATTTTTTTAGATGAGGGAACAAAGGCCTGAAGAGGTCAGTTACCTACTGAAAGTCCCCCAAGTAACTGCCTCTACCACAAGTAACTGTTCTCAGCCACTGCATGGGACTTGTGGCCTTGATGGTCCATTCTCGTAGGAGGAATGTTCCGTGTAAGAAGCAAATGCAGAGACCTCATCCCAAGGCTGTGAGGTGAGCGTAGTCAAGGTAGGCATGGCTAGGGATATGGCCACACCGCTGAGAAACCCAAAATGTCTTTGCATAAAAGTTCTACTTTTGTTTTGCCAAGTAGAAACTTCTGGGATGTTTGTGTGAGCTGAGATCTCATACTTTTTTTTTTTTTTTAAATCTTAATGCAGCAAGAAAAGTTTTATGAGCAATGAACATTTCCAGAGTGCAGGAACCACTGTGCTAGGTTTGGCTGAAGTTGGTATCTCCCTGAAAGTGACATGTCTTTCTAGAAATCCAAAAAAAGAGATGGCTTCTCCAGATCAAATTACTGCAGAAATTAGCTAAACCCCACAAAGGGTGATGCTGGTGAGCTGCCTCCAGGGGCCACGCAGAACCCTAATGTCTATAGGCAGACCTTCCTTGGTGTAGTCAGGCAGGTGGAAAGGGCAGTGGAAGAGAGTTACAAGTCTGGGTGTCAGGGACCATGATGTATTCTTTGATTGCTGTTCTTAGTCAGAATGGGAGTAGGAGAAAGAGTAGGAGGATAGAGGAAAGAACACAGAGTAAGAGGAATCTAGTGTTTGTTGATACCTCCCCTTTCACACATTATCACATTTTATCCTCTCAACAATCAGTCAAGGGTAGAGAATGTTGCCCTCTTTCAAGGAGACCGTAAGAGGTTAAATAACTTGATCAAAATCACAAGCTGATGAGCAATGGAGTCCAGAGTCATGCCCATGTCTGATGCCAAAGTTTGCTCTTTTCCCCACTCTGCCACTCTGCTTGCAGTGCGAAGTCACAGCTTTTTGAGGCTCATAGCAGAGGGTGCCCATCAGCTGAGAGCAAGTGGGCTTCCCATTATGGCAGCACAGCTAGGAGACTGCAAATGCTATAGACAAGGAGGATGTGGAGAATCTCGAAGGTTCTCCTATCATCTGCACTGGGCACAGGCGTCGAGTGGAAGAGAGCAGCTGTAGGAAACACCTTTATGGCAACATATTGAGTGATCTGGTCTTAGGTGTCAAAGAGCCCCACACCGCCAGTCCGATGCCCTGACTGTGCCTCCACTTGGTCCTATGACCAGCATGGGCCCCGCCCCACCCTGATTCTGCACAACCAGAGGTTTGCGCTGCTGGTGCTTAGGTCCTGACATTTGCAGCCCTGACAGTCCTTTGAAAATAAGATTTCTACCATATATTAACTTGCTAGGGCTGCCATAATAAGGCGGGGGCCCTTAAACAGCAGAGATGTATTTTCTCCCAGTTTTGGAGTTAGGGAGTCTAAGATCAAGGTGCCAGCAGGCTTAGGTTCTTTTCTTTTTTTTCCCCCCCACACATTAGAATTTTATTCTTGTGTACACATTTGTCTAACAGTTAACAAATTTCTAGGCCAGGTTCAGGTGGCAGAAGAGCCTTTATAATTAGTTTATATTGTTTTGATCTGAGGTAGGCCGCAAACACAGTCTGGAGTGAAATGGGAAATAACATCTTTCTAAAGCCAGACTTAGAAATTCTGATGCAAAACTAAGCCAGACTTAGAATCTTCTGATGCAAAAGGTGAAGATCTTTCTTTCCTCTGGTCACAGGGCTAACTTATACCTGGCTACAAGGCCACCATTCACAGGTAGAGCCAAGAAAACAGGATACAGACCCCTCACAATAAGACCAATCAATCGACTCATATTATGGTACAGATTTCACAATTCCAATCACCCGTATTCAAAGGTAAACTTAACCAAACCCTTGTAGGATGCTTCTGCCGTCAAAACTGGGATCACTGCCATCGGTGAGCCCACAGCTGTGATCAGCCATACAAGCCTGTGTCCCCCCTAAAGAGGAGTTGAAAGAGACTGTTTGCTGTGAGACCACAGAAATAGCATTGAGTCTAATATAGGTTGACCCATGCTCAAGTAGATTCTTTCTGCTCTGGGGAGTTAGTTAATTTTTCTGGTTATGATATTGATAATTAAGTTTTCCTTCTTCTTGTTCATGATTTTCCATCTAAAGCCTTATGCTGTCCTCACAGCAGCTGGCGCCTCCAGCAGTCTTCCCCGGCCACGCTGGGGCTCACTCCAACCTTTGCTCAACTGGCCCGAGTTCGGCCATCTTGGGCTGACACACGACTGAGGTGAAAGCTTAGTTTCTTTCTGAAGCTTGCCGATGGCCATCTTCTCACTGTGTCCTCACATGGCTCCTCCTTTGGGCTCACACATCTCTGATATCTCTCCGTTTGGCCTAATCTCCTTTTCTTATAAAGATGCCAGTCATGTTAAATTAGGGCCTTATTTAATTTAATCACTTCTTTAAAGGCTCTATCTCCTGGGGCGCCTGGGTGGCTCAGTGGGTTAAAGCCTCTACCTTTGGCTTAGGTCATGATCCCAGGGTCCTGGCATTAAGCCCCCAGTCAGGCTCTCTGCTCAGCGGGGAGCCTGCTTCTTTCTTTCTCTCTCTCTGCCTGCCTCTCTGCCTACTTGTGATCTCTGTCAAATAAATAAACAAAATCTTTGAAAAAAAAAAAAAAAGAAAGGCTCTATCTCCAAATACAGTCACATTCTGAGTTCTGGGGATTAGGACTTCAACATTAGAGTTTTAGGGGGACACAATTCAGTCCTTAACACACTTTATAATCCAGAACATTCTCATGTGTTTTCTAAATTTATATGTCAATGGATATAGTATTTGTGTGTTAAAGGACACAGTAAAAGTATGGGAAATTAGGTAAAAACCTTTTCATGGAGCACAAAAAACACTTTGGGAACCCAATAGGAAATATGTACCATTGGCCTTCACATTTGAAGCAATTTTAAACTGGAAAGGTGAGTGGGGATGATTCCTCTGTCTGTGCTGACTCTTGCCAGGGCTCAAGTTAGAGCTAACTTATTCTTAGTACTGGAGGGCTGGCCTGGCAAAGCAAGTCCAAGTCCAGGGCTCTAGTTAAACAGGGGCTCCAAAAGGTTTTCATATGAAGAAAACATAATGTTAAAGAAAGAAAAACCATTGAGGGTGGGGCGCCTGGGTGGCTCAGTGGGTTAAAGCCTCTGCCTTTGGCTCGGGTCATGATCTCAGGATCTTGGGATCCAGCCCTGCATCGGGCTCTCTGCTCAGGGGAGAGCCTGCTTCCTCCTCTCTCTCTGCCTATTTGTGATCTCTGTCTGTCAAATAAATAAATAATTCTTAAAAAAAAAAATTGAAGGGAATTGGAGCAGCAGGGGAAAAAATGGAAATGGTTAAACTTATTTATATTTGTTTATATGTATGTATAGTTTAAAGAGAGCAGGCTTGTGGGGGGGTGCAGAGGGAGAGAATCTTAAGGAGACTTCACACACAGATGGCAGAGCCCAATGTGGAATTCAGTCTCAGGCCCCTAAGATCACCACCTGAGCCCAAATCACGAATTGGTCCTTTAAATGACTGAGCCACCTAGGCACCCTATTATTTTAATATTTCTGTGTGTATGCAGGAGACAGGATATCCTCAACTTCTCAGAGCTCATGCTCTGGGTCCCTGGTTATCTGGCACTAAATGCTTGAAAAGCTTGTCGATAGTTGAACAGCAGGCCTGAGCTTGTTTCTTGACAAACCACAAAGGCCAGTAAGAGTTAAGGATGAAGGCATCGGTATTCTTTTACTACATAGATTTTGGGGGGAGGTGGGGACTGGAGGCAGAATTTTATCTTTTGTTTAGACTACAATTCTGATTTTTAATAACATCTATTGAGTTTGTTGTAAATTTTCAATGTAGAATATTGAGGTGAGTATACAAAACAATTAAAACTCCTTCTAGGGACAACATTTTTATATTTCCATCTTGTTTGTACATATTGTGTGTATAGAATATCTGCTTATCTACGTGGATATAAGTGCATGTGTATATATAGAAAATTTTGCAGAATTAGCCCATTCTTATAATCTGAGTACTTCCCACAGCATTAAATATTATTTAAAAACAAGAAATGTAATGGCGGCTTAATATCCTTTTCCATTTTATGAATAGATCTGAATGTATTTAATCAACTCTTCATATTTGCACACTTATGAACTTTCCTCTTTTGCTATTACAAATAAATTCATGTGGACATAAATCTTTGTGGGCATCTCTCACATTTTCTTACAGCTATATATTCTAACAAAGATATACATTGTAAGAAAGGCCCTTCTACTCAAGGATAGGCACACTGTCTTTTTGGTGAAGAAAAAGCACTTTCTACCATAACACAGTCATGTATACAGCTGGCTTCAAAGGTCTCCTGAAAATCGGGCAGAGATCCGATTTCATTCTCTGTCAGTTAAAGAGAGTCTAATCCCCTAAACCCAAGGGCTGTACTTTTCAATGCTAATGGATGCCAGGCATGTCACTGTCTCTTCCAGAGGGGCGATGTTTTGTCAAGGTGTTTATAATTCTTCCCAATCTAGCCCAGGGGAGAAAGTCCCTAAGATAGAAAAGCTGTATTAATCAGGTTTCTTTTGGATATAATTGACAGAGACCCAACACGAATGGCTTTGGCAGAAAGGAGTATCTCTCTGACTCTTCCCCAGGTGGACAGCCTCAGTGAGCACTGGAATGGGGACTTGGGGACTATTAGCACTCTCTGCATCTCTCACCTTAGACTTCTATGTGTCCGCTTCATTCTCTCGGGCTGGCTGATTCTCCACAGCTGCGACTATGGCTACTGGTGGCACCTGGCTGACACCTGTCCAGTTCTGCAATCAGGGAGGAAGGAGACTTCTCTTCTTTCCAATATTTCCTGTAGCCAGGAAATAATTGGCTTGGATCAGGGGCCTTCCACCCCCAACAAAATTTCAATGCTGACAGTGATGGGGTTCTGTGACCTGATCGTTCCTGCTGAAGATGCAAGAGTAGGGGAGGTTGGGAGAGACAAGAGCAGAATCTCCCAAGAAAAGGGATAGTCCTGGTTCCAGCAGAACAGAAAGGAGCTGGCCAGGTAAAAGCAGAGGTCTTCTGAAGAATGCAGTGATAACTATGTTCTTTCCCTCCCCACCTGGACCCGCAGGGAATTAGGAAAGAGATGGTTTAACCACTCAGTCCTTACAGGGTCACGTACTGACAGCCTTTTCCTGCAAAGTTTCTGGTTTTAAGAACACTCCTTTATTATGAATGGTGAAATGCTCCAATTTAGCATTTGCATGACCCCACAAATCAGTCTAGTTGTTGAACATTAATAGTAATGTTCTCTGGGTATTTGTTATGGTTCCAGATAGGATGTTAAAGGCTTTCCATGAATATCGTCATTCATTCATCACCAGCACCATAATCCTCGTTTTAGAAATGAGGAGAGTGAAACTCGGAGGAAATGAGGTAATTTGTCTAACTATTTGTAGCTTAGCAGTAGCAAAGTCAGGATCTAAAGCCATATTCTTTAACTCCAGAGTCCACATGCTTAACCAATCCAGGAAGGACACAGTCTTCAAACTGCAGAAAATGAAGCAACTCTGTTTCTTTGATCTGCTTAATAACAACTACTGCCAAATGAATACTTTCAATATGTAGACCTATACCAAGTGCTTTACATATGTGTGTATACATATTCATTATGCACACACATATGCACAAGCATATACATATATACATATTCATTATATTACATATAAATGTAGATAATATAAAATAGTTGATCCTTCAGCAACATATATGTGGATTTTTTATATCCACATATATGTGGAAAACTGTAAAAAAACCACATATATGTGGATATCCACATATCCACATATATGTGTTTTTTTACAGTATAGCACTGTATATATGCACATATATGTGGATTTTTTTACAGTATAGCACTGTAAATGTATTTCTTCTTCTTTATGATTTTTAAGAACATTTTTTCTCTAGCTTACTTTATTATAGGAATGTAGTATATAATACATATAGCATACAAAATATATGTTAACTGACTGTTTATGTTACCCATAAGACCTCCAGTAAATTGTAGGCTATGAGTAGCTAAGTTTTGGGGGCACCAAAAGCTATACACAGATTTTTAACTGCCTGGGGGTGGGGTGGGTGGTGGTGGAAGGCATTTGGTCCTAGCCCCATTTTGTTCAAGGGTCAAATGGGTAGTCTAATTATATATATATACACATATATATGTGTATATATATATATTTTTAATATATAATAAGTAGTATATATGTCAATGTATTTTATATATACATGGTATATACTATATACTATACATACCACAGTTTTAGGTTTATAAAAAAAATCGAAGATTATATAAGGAGAGTTTCCATATACTCCCTTTGCTCCACTCAGTTTCCCTTATTATCAACATCTTGAATTAGTTTAGTACACTCGCTACAGTTGATGAGCCAACATTCAATCTTATTGTCTAAATTCTATAGTTTTTTTTTTTAAAGATTTTATTTATTTATTTGATGGAGAGAGATCACAAGAAGGCAGAGAGGCAGGCAGAGAGAGAGTGGAGGAAGCAGGCTCCCTGCCAAGCAGAGAGCCCCATGTGGGGCTCGATCCCAGGACCCTAGGATCATGACCTGAACCGAAGGCAGAGGCTTTAACCCACTGAGCCACCCAGGCGTCCCTAAATTCTATAGTTTTTTAAAAAGATTTTTATTTATTTATTCCTGAGAGAGAGAGAAAGAGAGAGGCAGAGGGAGAAACAGACTCCCTGATGTGGGACTTGATCCCAGGACCTCAGGATCACAACCTGAGCTGAAGGCAGATGCTTAACACACCGAGCCACCCAGGCACCCAATTCTATAGTTTATATTAAGGTTTACTCTTTGTGTTGTACACTCTGTCGGTTTTGACAAATATATAATAACATGTATGCACCATTACAGTATCATTTGAAGTAGTTTCACTGTCCTAAAAATACCCTATGCTCCACCTACTCATTCCTCCCTCCCCCCATAAACCTTTGGCAACTACTGATCTTTTTATTTCCCTATAATTTTGCTTTTTTCCAGAAGTTCAAATCATATAGTGTGTTGCTTCTTCAAACTGGCTTCTTTCACTTAGCAATATACATGTAACTTTCCTCCATGTCTTTTCATGGGTTGATAACTCCTTTTTTTTTTTTTTTTCATCAAGAAACAGTATTCCATTGACTGGATGTATTGCAGTTTATTTGTTCAGTCACTTATTGGAGGACATCCTGGTTGCTTCCAAGTTTTGGCAATTATGCATAAAGCTGCTATAAACATTCGCATATAAGTTTTTGTGTGGACACAGCTCATTTGGGTAAATACCAAGGAATGCAGTTGCTGGTCTCTATGGTAGGACTGTGTTTTGTTTTGTGAGAAATTGCCAAAGTGTTTTACAAAGTAGCCGTACTATTTTGCATTCCCATCGGCAATGAATGAGAGTTCCAGTTGCTTCATATCCTTGCCAGCATTTGGTGGTATGTGTGTTTTGGGTTTTAGCTATTCATTGGGTATGCAGTGGTATCTCACCGTTTTAATTTGCAGTTCCCTAATAACATATGATGTTAAATAACTTTTAATGTGCTTATTTGCCATCTGTATATCTTCTTCAGTGAGATGTCTGTTCAGGTCTTTTGCCCATTTAAAAAAACGTGTTTTTTTTTTTCTTCTTATTGTTGGGTTTTAAGAGTTCTTTGTATCTTTGTATATTTTCTCATTGTTGGGTTTTAAGTGTTCTTTGTACATTTGTATACCAATATTTTATCAGGTATGTGTTTTGTGAAGATTTTCTCCCAGTCCACAACTTGTCTCTTCATTCTCTTAACAGTATCTTTTATAGAGCAGAGGATTTTAATTTTAATGAAGTCTAACTTAATCAATTTTTTCTTTTGTACAATGTGCTTTTGGTGTTGTATTTTAGGAAAAGTCATCACTAAACCAAAAAATCACTTAGGTTTTCTCCTCTGTTATCAACTTCTGGCATTTTTTTTTCATTTTTATTTTATATTTAGGTCTATGACTTATTTCGAGTTAACTTTTGTGAAAGTTATAAGATCTGTGTCTAGATTTTTTTTTTTTGCACGTGGATGTTCAGTTGTTCCAGCACCATTTGTTGAAGAGACTATTGCTTTTTGCTCCTTTGTCAACGATCAGTTGGCTATTTTGTGGGTCTGTATCTGGTGTCTCTTTTTCTGTTACACCTTCACGCATCTTTTTCTCCTCAGCTTTACCAACTACATATTTTTTATTGTCACCATGAACTTATGCCCATCTACCAGGTGTTAAATCCTTATTTTGCAGATGAGCAAACTGAGGCTGAGAGAGGACAAACATAATTTCCCCAGGCCAGTGGCTAGACAGAAGTAGAGGCAAAGTTGAAAACCACGTCTGTCTGACTCTGATTCTCTGCACGTTTGTACTCCCCCATGCTGCCTGATGGTGCTAGGCTGGGACTTGGTGTGTCAAGCTTAACCTTACAAGGGGCTTTCCAGGGCCTGAATGCCAGAGTCTCCTTTCTGTACCGGTCTTTGAAATAATGCTTCATCTGCTCCTTGATTCTAATCAAGGTTGCCCTTTGCTCATGGTCCTTCAGGACCTGCCATGTGAATCCTAATCTGCCTGAAATTTAGCTTTATTAAAAATATTCAGCCAGTTTATTTTTTTGAACTTTCCCCCTAACTTTTTGCTGAGATCTTGACCATAATTGTTTTTTTCTCTGGCTCACACTGAATCCTTTTTGCTGTGAAGTTGCTTGCTTAAATTCCTTATCACTGAGGTTCTCCTAACATCTTCCCGAAGACAAAGCCTGCTGGATTGGACTGCTAAACTGAGCATATAGCTAAAAATCCTCTTGGTTAAGTTCTCCCTATATACCCATCAGCGCCTGGAACACTTGCTCTCAGAATTTACACATCAACTCTACATTCCCTCTCTGTGTTGCCCAAACAGGGCATCTCTACAACCTACTAAATTCTATTTGACTGCCAAGAGTCTTTTAAAAAAATCTCACAATCATATTTTAAACACTAAGGGATAGGCTTCTGATAAGAACACAAGGTTAAAAAAATAATAATACAAGGTTTATCACTCCCAAACAGAGATGAAATAGCTTGCAGAAGATAACACAGCAAATGAGATGGTGGAATTGAGATTCTAATCAAGATCTGGCGCAAAGGCAACGAGGATGGTCCTTGAATCACAGCAGGCTTCCTTCTGTGGATGGCTATGTCAGCAGGTGAAGGGGGCTGTGTGGGATTCAGGAAAAGCCCCAGAACAGGAGGCCTCCATAATGCAACTCGAGGGCATCATTTCACCACCTCACAATTGAAACTGTTTTAAAATAGCACATACCTAGTTGCTTATTATGACTCCAAACTGTTCATTTTGACACTGTTCAAAGTGCTTTACCAATATTAGCTCATTTCTCTGTGTTCATGAATATCTTTCTGAAGCCAACACCATGCAGCTATGTATTTTATAAACTGCTAGTGTAGTTCCAAGACAGTTTCGTATCCAGTAGCTGACAGTGAGTCCCAATTACTGACCAAGGACACTGTACCTGGGGGGTGGGGGAGGGAGGGGGTTTGATGGTGTGGCGAAGACTCTGAGGCCATGAACACTGTGCTGTCATTTTTCTGTGCTTTTTGTTTTGTTGTGTGTGTTTGTTATTCACAAAGTTAGAAGGAGGCTGGCAGGATTAATCTATGATCGCTCACGTCTCCCATGGTACAGATTACTGGATCTCTATAGGTCGTAGTTCTTGTGTGGGGTTTTTGCAGCAAAGAGAGACAACAAAGAGGCAGCTTGTGCAGTGAGCACTGTGGGATTCGGTTCTAAAGTTTTTGCCATCTAGGGGAGAGTAACTCTGGAAGTAAGCCGCTTTGACTAGCCAGCCGGTCAGGTGTGCTTGTGACACAGGCCGATTCAGGCTTCAGGGCCCTTCCTGATAAGGGGCAGGAGTAAGTTATTTATTAAAAACAAAGGAATAGCAATAATAAAATAATCCAATGACAAGTGAAGATTTACTTAAAAAAAAAAAAAAGAACTTTTGAAGTGCTTCCCAGATGTTTTATCTCTGGAAAAGGAGCACTGGTGGCGAGTTCGGTGTCAGCTCCCTGGGGCCCGCCGCTCTGGGCAGCACTGCCCTGCGCGCTAACCCGGACCCGCGAGGTTCCGGCTGTCAGAGGACCCGGGGATGCGGTCGCGCCGCGGGCTCGGATTGGCGGAAAAATGGCAACAAGAGGGCGGAGCCGAAGCGAAGGCGCGGGGAATAGCCGCGGGCCCGGGGAACCCCGGCGCGGACACGCCCCTCTCCGCCCCTCCGCCCCGCCCCGGCCACCGCCTCGGGCCTGCCGTCCCGCCGCGCCGCGCTCCCATTGGTACCCGGCGGCTGAAGCGCGCGATTGGACGGGGGGGCTGCCGGGGCCGCGGGGCGGGAGCGAGGGGGCGGGGGCCCGGCGCGCGGCTGATGAAACCCGGCGCCAGAGCCCGCCCGCTCTCCACGCTCCATTCAGTCGGCGCGGGCAGGTGAACTGCCGGGCGGGGCGCGAGGCCAGCCAGCGTCCGCTAACCGCAGCCGCAGCTCCCGCTCCCTGCGCGCCGCGCCTCCCTCCGAGCAGCCGTCCTTCCAGCGGCGCGTGCCGAGCCCCTCCGCGGACTAGTCCGCATCCCGCCGCCCGCCCGCCGCCTCGGTGAGTGCCCGGCCCCCGCCGGCGCTAGGGCAGCTGCTCGGCCCCGGGTCACCTTGGAGGGGCCCCTGGCGCCGCGTGGGGCCGCGGGAGGGCGGCTCGGGGAGCGGCGTGGGTCCGGCGCCGGGGATGCTGGCATCCTCCGGGGTGGGCAAGGGCAGGACGGGCGCGGGGCTGTGCGCGCGGGGCCGGTGCCCATGCGGCTGTCTCCTCCACTGGAGTCCATTTTGGTTCCCTGAAGGCGCGCGGCGTGGTGCATGATGCAACACCGAGTGAGTAAGCGTGGACGACCTGGCGCCGCCGTGATGCCCGCCGCGCGCGCCCGCCAGCGACCCCGCGCCGGGACCGTCCGGGTGGTCGCGGTGGGCTGGAGGCGGGACTGGCCGCATCAGTGGGCATGCGGGCCCGGCCGGGAGGCATCCGGAGGCCTGCCCTTACATGGCGCGGAGCAGAGCACCCCGCCCCGCCACGAGGTCTGCGATGTGTCATCGTCTTGGTGGGAGCCCGCCCTGTGGCCGCGGGGGTGGTCCCGCGGCAGGTGGCCGGCCTGGGCACAGCGGTGCACCCCCGCACCCTGCCTGCGGCGCCCACCTCTTATCCCTAGAGCTCGGGTCGCGCCCCGGCCCGCCTACACCTCTTGTCTGAGTTTCCAGGGTGATTTCGGGGAAGTTCCCCCCCTGGGTGGGCTTCCTTGTGACCCGATTTGACACATGAAGGCTGAGTTCTTCAAGCCTTCCAGATGGTTTGGAGGGAGAGGAAGTTATTCCGGCTTAATAAAGACAACCTTTTCCCAGTGTGTTCCTTTCTGCGTAGTAGAAAACTTCCCAAACTGGGCAGGTCGAGCAGGCATTCTAAACCCGTGTGTACACAGAGCAGCCCTTGTGCTGACTACTACTACGAAGTGCTATTTTAGCTCCTTCCCCTTTTCAGTGGGTGTGGGAAGCAGATACTGGTGGTGTTTGGTGAGATTAGGGTAGTAGAGACATGTGCCTCCAGGAAGAAAACTGCACCTCCCAATACACGTGGTGGGGCTCGCTCTCTCTCCAGGGAAGAAACCTAGACTTGTGTGTAGTTATGGGAGGAGAGGGTTGGGATTTCAGTCCCCGGTATATTTCCTTAAAAATGTGCTCTTTAGGGGCACCTGGGTGGCTCAGTGGGTTAAAGCCTCTGCCTTTGGCTCCAGTCATGGTCCCAGGTCCTGGGATCGAGCCCCACGTTGGGCTCTCCGCTCAGCGGGGAGCCTGCTTCCCTCTCTCTCTCTGCCTGCCTCTATGCCTACTTGTGATCTCTGTCTGTTAAATAAATAATTTTTTTTTAAAAAGTGCTCTTCAAAATTTGGTCAGTGGAGACTTTTTGTTGGCTTGTGGCTGAATTTTCTAATTGTCTTTAATTTGAATTATAATTTACTTGGGAGTTGATAGTAACATTTCTTGCCCTTTATGTTTGGTTCAGATAGTAGGAAACCATGATACATTTATTCCCCTGATATTTTTAGTTGGTCTCAGTGGAAATTATCATTATTTTTATATGAACACACCCTTCTGTCATTAAAACAAAAGGTCTTATTTAAGCCACACAATCAAAATAGACGTTAGGGGACAAAGTCAACAATGGATTAACATAGTTTTCAAAGGTTTAGCATATTACAATCATGTTAATCATTATAGATAAATTTAAAGAGTGTCAAAGGAGTTCTGACTAAGCAAACAGGACAAAACTTAATAGAGATCAGAAATATACGCAGTTGGTTGAATCTGGATTTGGGCCAAACGAGTGCTCTTATCTATATAATTATTTGCTTTAGAAGGAAAAAGGCTTGGAAGGCAAGATTGCCAACCCTGGGGAGCTTGTATTCTAAGACACATGTTAATTATATTTGGTATAAGTACATGCTTATTGATTGTTCTAGTCTGGAGCTTTTTTTCTACTAAGATCAGTAAAAATATGTAATTATGTTGGAGGGCCCAGTATTATGTCTAATTGGATTAATCCTTTTTCATTATTAACCATGTATTTGGAGGTATTGGTTTATTAATCCTATGGGGGAATTTGAAATAAGAACAAGTAATGGAGAGAAACATTTTTCTATATCCCAGATGCATCTTGTAGCTGTTTATCATTTTATCTGGTTCAGGTCCAAGCAGGACCTGTGGATGGGACCCTAGTGTTTTTCTGTATGATTGGTCTCTTCACGCCTGGGGCCCATCAGTATCACTGCCCTCTTCCAGTTGAGGGCAGATCGCATGAACCATGAGGACTTTGCTTTTACTTTGGATGAGCTGGAGAACCCTCTGAGGATTACTTTAAATGCTGCATGGAGATTATATGGAGGTGCGGGAAGTGGGCAGGTATAGAAGCAGGGAGAAATGTAACTTAAGTCTGGAATACAATCCAACTTCATGTTGTATGTGCACAAGAGAGAGTGACCATATGTCATTTCCTTGAGCGGTGATGGCTTGGGCTGGGGTGGTAATGGTAGAGATGGGGGTGGGGGTTGAGTTCTGCTCCACCTGTAGACTTAACTACTTGTTCCAACTGTAGATTTTAAAGGGAGACTCAACAGGCTTGGCCCGGGAAGTTCACGTGAGGTGTGAAAGGTCAAATACGATTCCAAGAAGTAGAGCTGCCATATGGTATTAACGAGATGGGAATATGGAAGAATGAGCATGTTGGGAAGGACTCTTCTAAAAGTCACAACTGACTTTTTTTTTTAGACATTTCTGTTCTCAAGGTTGAACTCTGTCTGCTCAGGGGCCCCTCTCAGGTACATGACTGCATTATAGCCACCGGCCCCAGTATCGTGGCTTCCTTCTTTTTCACCTAGCTGTCTTGCTTCCTTGAACCTAATGTAGGGATCTCTTGGTGCTTGCAGACTCCCTGTGCCCCTCTGCCACCTTCCAGTAAGCACCTTGGCTGTGGGTTTGTCCCATGACCAGGACGGGGACCCTCTGCCACACGAGGTATACCTCCTTTTTCATTCTTGGGCCTTCAGGGCACCTGCTTCCAGGGGTTTCTTGTGTCTTGGGGCAGTGGCATTGGTTCCCAGGCCAAGGTTGTATCCACCACAAGGATTCAGGTCTCTTCCAGCCACAGAATAGAAGCATACTATCTCCCATGGGAAATTAACAGCCCTGTAGTACACTTGAGGAACATCTCTCTCCTCTTTGTCCATAATCTTTCTCCCCTGACCCCAAAGCATCTTTGAAAAGAACCATCCCTGCAGTTGTTAATACTGCATTGGAATCTGTCTTGGAAGGTTTAGTGCGTTTGCCACCTGTGAGTCAGAAGAACAGGTGACAGATTGGTAAAACAGTTTGGAGGACTGCTAAATATGTTCATCCCACTCAAAAGGCATTCCTTCAGATCTGTGGCATTGGCAGAGCTGTGAGGAAGGCTGGTTACTTTACCCTTGGTCTGGAGTCCTTCCTTCTAGGGACACCAGCTCTAGGAAAGACATTTCTGGACACTGGAATCGATTCTGGCATAGGGTTGACCCATCCTGCCACACCCAGTCTTTCCTTTGGCTTTTTCCCTCTGTTGATTGTCAGTAAGGGTTCAGACTGCCAGATGGTACATTTGGTGACCGAATGGCGTGAATGAATTCGAGTCATGTGTGGTTAGGGGCCTTTCCAGCTTCAGTGCAGGCTGAGGTGAGGTGCCTTGAAAGGAAGGAAGCTGCTTTGGGAGCTGAGGACAGGTAGGAGGCATGCTGGGAACAGCGCCCCTGTAGGCTTATGGTGTCTGGCTTGGCCACTATGTGGGCAGCCCGCTAGAGTGGCATTCAGACTCTCAACCCCGTGGACTCACTCTATCCATAGATGGGGGAAGCCTTCCCTCTCAGCTTCCGGATAACGAAGCTCACAAACTGCGAATTCCATAGTATTCTTTGGATGAATAAAGGTCCCGGAATCAATATTGAGAATTCTTTCATGAAGTAAGTTCTTTCTGTTACCAGTCTACTGTTCTGACTATGGCAACCAGAAATCAAGCTCAGGGAAGCCTTCAAAGGCTGCTGCCAGGGGGTTGTATCCAAAGGTGGAAGAGAGGATGTCCCACAGCTTCCCTGGGCTTGTGCGTATTTCTCTGTCCTCTCTCCCTTTCTCCCGAATGGATCGTGAGCTTGTTCTTCCCTTTTCTGGAGGCACAGAGGGCATGGACAGCTTTGTTTCCTTAACATCCTGTATTTCTCCTCTAGTGCTTTCTCCGGAATGTTTGTTCAGATCACTTGACTGTGAGAACGAACACATCCTTTCCCATTTGTTCAGGAGTGGGTCCTACCCTCTCAGTGCTCCATGTGTCACGAATTCTCTATTGTAGTGACCAGCTCGAAGTACTGACTCTGGGCTGCCGGGGAGTGGCCTCTGCTCGGCGTGGCCAGCCTGAGTTCTCCAGGGATCATGGGCTGTGGGGGTCACAAGAGAGGCCAGGGCCCCTTGTGCAGAAGGGGCTGGGTCCCCAGGTGGGGTCTACTGACAGGGTCAGTGCCTTTTCTAATGTATTCTCACGTGTAACTTCTTCACCATATTGTTTGCCTAATAATCAGCTTCTCCTGCCTATCTTATAGGATTGAGAGGATTTAAGTGAGGTATAATCTATGTTATGTTCTTGACACAGCTTCTGGCACGTATCAACAGCTTAAAATAAGTGTTAACTATTGTACTGGAAAGAAAAGTCAGTTCTTTGGTTTAGATGTGGAGGAAATAATTCTTGTAACAAGTTTGTTTTGCTCTCCCATTCTGCCAAGGGGTTAAAATATAATCCCTTTTCCTTGGAATTAGATTGCTGGGGGTGGATGGAGTGCCAAGGTGTTGGGGGGACATTGAGCCTCTGAGGCATCTGCTGACCCAGGTCCAGGATCAGTGAATGTGACCTTAGTTCCTGTACCATTGTCCCCTCTAGCCCTCTGGGGCTCTGTTCACCACTGACCTTTTACATTTGGGGTCATGGGGAGCATTCTGTAGCCTTTTTGCCACAATGGTGAAGGGAGACATGAGAGAAAGAACTGTAGTCTCTGGGCCTCTGCTGGCTCTGACTGCCTTGATGACCTTGAAGCCTTAAACTCTTTGGGGACCAGGGACCTCCCTGGGTGTGTGGGGAGTCAGATTCCTTTCCGTCTCAGACCCATACACTTTGGGTTTAGTCACTCCTCTGGAAAGCTGAGCTCATGGCTCCATTCCTAGTGCTTGCTTGTCAGTGTGTGTCTGTGTGCGTGTGCATATAACACTGAGAAAGTGTGTGTGTGTGTGTGTGTGTGTGTGTGTGTGTGTGTGTTTGGGGGGGCTTATCTGCCCTCATCATAGTCATCCTGACACATTTTGTCCAAATTACCCTGATGGCTTTGGGTATAGAAACCAAATCCAAACACTTCCACCTCTGTTTTCCACCTTATTTCATCCCTTTCCTGGAGGTGACAACAGAAGGTCCCCTAGGGCCTTGGGGTAGGGGTGCTAGGCACCTCCCCTGGGGCAGCAGTGGGAACAAGGGAGCAAATCCACACTTACCCACTCTTGCTGTTGCTTCCTTACAGTGTTGTAACTGTTGTCTTCCTATCTTTAGGTCTCTTGGAAGTGTATCTTCTTATCGGTCAATGAAATGCCATTAACCAGAGTCTGTTGCATCAAATAGGAAGGAAGGGAGAGGCCCAGGACTGGGTATGATCAGGACTCACCAGTGCTTACTGAGTGCTCACTGTGTGCTTGGCACTTCATGTGTTCTGGTAATCCTCACAGCTGCCCAGTAAGGTTGGCAATACTGTTTGAGTGACGTGAAGCAGAAGCTCTGAGAAGTGACACAAGTTGCCCGTATGTATGCACTTGGGCAGTAAGTGGCAGAGCGAGGACTTGAACCCTAGGGGCCTGGCTCCGAGTCCCGACCATCAGTGTGCCTTGGGTGTGCGGGTGGCAGCCTGTGCCAGGTGCCCGCCTCCCCTGGGACTGTGTCCTGGCACGCCATGTGCAGCGGGTAGTGCCCGGCCGGAGATATAGCACGCACACTCGCCGCGGCTCGGTCCCTCGCTCCCCCTTGCTTCTGAGTGAGCCCTGGAGTCGCTCCGCTGGACAGCACCCTGCTTTCCTTCCGCTCCTGCCGGCCTGGAACGCAGCGCAGAGCTTTAGTGCCTATAGACAGCCATGCGGGGCGCCAGCCAGACCTGGAGCTGCTGGTGTGTGTGGCGGACACTGGCGGGGTGGCAGGCTTCCTGGGTCGCGGTCTGGCATCCTGGTCAGAGCGGAACTGGATGTGGTACTTGCTGCCCAGGCCACGGGGAAGCCCTGTTTCACTCCTGCATGTCGGGCCATCTGGGCTCCAGGAGAGCCCTCTGCAGGACGTCCTGCGGGAACTGGGAACTTCATAGGGGGGCAGTCAGCCTCCTTCTGGGGACCACATCTTGACTGCTGACTTCCTTAGTGTGCTGTGGTAAGCTGCCCCAGCCAGGGTAGCAGTCAGGGCCCTCAAGCTGGCAGGTGTTGCAGGGACAACTTTATTACTTCTCCTGCCTTTCTCTTCCTTTTCTCCTGGGCTATTCCTGCCTTGTTTGCAAACATTGCAAACTTAAAGAAAAGTGGCAGGAGCAGTGCAAGGAGCTTTAGTCTACCCTTTTCTCAAGTTCACCCCAGTAGTTGTATTTTGCTTCTTCTACCCTTTCTATGTAGGTATCTATGGCTCCATCCGTCTGTCTGTACACACCCATATGTGTTTTTTTCCTGAATGATTTGAGACAGAGCTGAAGACATCATGCCCTTTTATTTACCCCTATAGACTTCAGTGTGTATTTCCTAAGAATAAGGATGTTCTCTTGCATAACCAGAGTATGATACCCAAATGAGGAAGTTGAACATTGATTCACATTATTATCTAGTCCACGGTCTGTATTCGACTTTCAGTTGTCCAAATACTGTCCTTTATGGCCATATATATGCATAAATACAATTTTTGTGTGTTGGGGAGAGGATCTTTCAAAGGAACTATGGTCGAAATTTCTATCTCACAAGCCTCTTTAAGAAAAAATGTTTCTGAAAGTTTGAATGCTCATTGTGAAAAATTTGGAAACTACAGAAAAATGAGAGAAGGGGAGAATAAAAATAATGTGTAATTCCAGCACAGAGGCTTAGCGCCGGGCTGGGTGGAGGGCTTGCGGCAAGGTAGGTGTGGACGGCTTTTGCACAGGAGACCTACACCCCAGACACTCAGGGCAGGAGCCCATGGTGTCCTTGGGCTTTGGGGAGGAACAGGCTCCCTGTCTGGAGCAGAGCAGAGGGGAGTGTTTTTCCTGCTCCTGCCCACCTCTTGGGTGGTTGCCTACCTGAGCAGGTGAACTTAACCACCTCGGGGTAGGGGAGGGTGGAAATCATTAGTGAATACCCAGAACTTGTTCAAGATGTGAAAAGAAATGATGCATGTCCTGCCTTGTCCAGTATATACCCCTGACTTCCTAGACCTAGCAGAGGGGGGAAGATGGGCATGGGCTTCAATCCAGAGAAATGGCGCTACCCTCTTGGCAAATACCTGTGGTTTTTTAATGTGCTTGTTAGGCTCGCCTCTTGTTGAACCTCTTGGGCCTCTGTGAGCGGGCCAGTGGAGAAATAGGAGGTGAAGTTCTAAATGGTGAATTTTGCTCTTTGTCTGTGACTTTGCTCCCCAAAAGTTCTTGGGGGAAGGTTTCAAAACTTTTCTATGAAGTGTAGATCTTGCTCCTGCATTTCATTTATCCAGGCTGCCCTCTTTGTCATCACGAGTGATAACTGAAAGAGGCTCACTTCTTTGGGCCCTGGAAGGGGTCTTCACTGAGTAAATCTGGACTCTAGAATGGTTTTGCTCCAAGAAGCTGCTATCACCTTGTCCATGGCTCCCCATCCTTTTGTACCTCAGTTTCCCTGAGCTGTAAACCTGCATTATGTGTGAAAAAGGGCATCTGCAGGGCGGGATCAAAAGCCTCAAGTATTTTTCCATGTGTTTATTTTTTCTTCTCCTGCACCAGACCCTCTCCTTGAAGGAGCTGGCCTTGAGAGTGACAGGGTGGGCAGCCGCCCAGACTGTGGACACCCTGCTGAGGCCACGGAACTCCTAACCTGGATGGGCCAGGACTGGAGAGCTGCTCTTCAAAGAAACCCTTTGAAGTGCAAACATTTCCTTTCCTGAAAAGAAGGGAAATTGAAATGAAAACCTATTGTTCTGTGCAGACAATGTTCTCTTGGATCAAAGAGAGAATGAGGCTTATAAAGGGAGATTCACAAATTAGACCTTAATGTGGTGCATGGTGATGAAGATGTGACTGCATTGGTGTCCACTGCCCACGCTCTGTGAGTTGGTAAGATCGTGTTTTCCTCCCCTACCTAAGGTCCTAAATCTAGGTTTTTCATGCTGTATTTAACTGTCTCTTGTTTGTGCTTTTGTCTTGTGGTAAGCATTTAGAAATGTCTTTTCGTAAATTGACACCATCCAGGATGGAATATTATGTAGCCAATGAAAATGGCATTTTCTTTTTCTCCCCCACTTTTTTTTTAAAGATTCACTTTTTCATTTTAGGGGGGCTGAGGGGCAGAGGGTGAAGGAGACAATACCAAGCAAACTCCCTGCCGAGCATAGAGCCCAAGGTGGAACTTGATTCCACAACCCCGAGATCATGACCCAAGCTCCAAGAGTTAGACGCTTAATGGACCGAGCCACCCCGAAAATGGCATTTTCAAAGAATACTTGATCTTATGGGAAAAACTTTGCTGTTAAAAGTTAAAGTAAGGTCTGGATGCAGTACTGTGTGTTCATTATTATGTTATCTGAGATATATATTTGCACAGAAAGGAAACACTGTTAAAATTGGACTTCGGTTTGTTCACTGATCTGTGTGTTGCACTTAAAATAGTGCTCAACAAGTCCTTGTTGGGTGAATATTTACATAATTAGTAAAAATAATATTTTTTTACTTTTATTTTTTTTTTAGAGAGAGTGCGTGCTCTTGGGGAAGGGAAGGAGGAGCACGGGGAGAGGGAGAGAGAGAATCTTAAGCAGGCTCCATGTTCAGTATGGAACCTGACTTGGGGCTCCATCTCACAACCTTGAGATCAGGACATAGGCCAAAATCAAGAGTCAGACACTTAACCGACTGAGCCACCCAAACACCCCAATAAAACAGTATTTTAAAGGCAGAAGTTTTTGGACTAAATAGTAACATTTTGGCAGGTGGAAAGAACAATACATTATTTTAAGTTTGTTGTACTGCTGCCCTGACATTTCAATTTGGGGTTTATTTTGTTTTTCGGTACAAATATGTTCCACATTTTGTACTTTGGTACAAATCATACTGAGAATGAGTGACTCTGACATTTCTAGTTTTGGAATAATCATCTTCTGTTGAAATTAGACTATCAGAATGTTAAAGTTTTTCCTGGGTTGGCTATGAGGCACTTTCACAGATTGGGTAAAATCGTATGTTTTCATATACTCTATAGCTGATGTACCATTGGAGCAGCTTATCTTGTCCTGTTGTTTTTGCTGGGTTCGTCCAGGATGTCTTATTTTTGAGTATTAATATTACCATGAGACATTGGATGTACATTGGCCTGGTTTTGTTTATAAGTTCTTTAAAAAACACAGCATCTCACCTTTACCTGCAATGTGAGTTAGCTTTGAAAATGGCCCTAGTGTTGGTGGATTTTTGCAGGGCAGGTGAATGGTACAGCCACCCGTACCTGGCCTAGGTGAGACCATTTCATTCCTGTCGGAAGGACACAGGTTCTTAGTTTTCAGAGCTGCATTGGAAGCCTTTCCACCGGGCCGTCTGCACAGGGTTCTGGAAGCCTGGTCTTTGGGAAGTCTTCCTTGGGGCCGTTTGCGATAAACTGGTGGCATCCACACACTGGTTCTCCTGTGGGTGGCAGCTTTCAGACTCCTGCGGCTGCAGTCCATCATAACAAATCAGTTTACACCATGATCAAGTACACATATCGGGGCACACCATGTCTAGAGATTAAAATGAAAGTTTTCATGAAGCGTCCTGCATTGTTGTACCTGCCGTGCATCCTGATAATTTTCCTTTTCTATTGCATGTTTAAAAAAAAAAAATCCTGCTGGCAACTTGCAGTTTGCAAACTCTGTTAGGCTTGGGCATGCTAACCTGCAAACCCCCCTGCCCCCTGCCCCCCGCCCACTTGGTGGCCTGAGTTTCAGGTTTGCTGGGCTGGGGAATGGGAGGAATTATCAGTCCAGGCTGGTTTGGACAAAGGCATTCAGACGGTAGAGGTTTCCTTTCGTGGTGATTTGAGGGTTTCTAACTGAAGTGGATATTCTTTTTGGTGATGATTCCCAAGCAGGTGAACAGGGACACAGGGCAAGACCTGTGTGAGTTCCTGGTGTGGTTTCCTGCTGATGCAAACGGTGAGCTCGGTCTTTTGCTCCCCTCACGTGCTGGTGCTTTTGAAATTGGCCTGGTCAGGTTTTTTCATGTGTGGTTTTTTTAGAGATGGCCTGAATGTTTGTTAATTCTATCACTTTGAAAAGTCTTTTTTGAGTATATTTTATTTATTGTGATTTGAAGAAGAACGTATCTGAATGATAAGCCTTTCAGAGTTAAAGATTTATGGGAAGATGAGGGAGAAAAGATACTCCAATAGAAATACTGATTTTTGGACTTTTAAGTCTGGTGGATTAAAATTGAACAGAGCATTGAATATATAATATTAGTAATAGCGGTCATATCATTAAATAGTTTGCCTTGAAAACTTTGAATGGATTTTGCATAAACTTAAATCTTGCTTGAGAGTTGTTTGATTTATTTATTTTTATTTATTTTTTTTTGCTTAGAAAATAAATATTTTTAGGTAAGAAGTCTGTGTACATTATTTTATTTATTTATTTATTTATTTGGGGGAGTTAGTGATGATGGGCAGAGGGAGAGAATCTCAAGCAGACTCCCCGCTCAGTGTGGAGCCCCATTTAGGGCTCAGTCCCAGGACCTGTGAGATCATGGCCTGAACCAAAACCAAGAATTAGATGCTTAACTATCTGAGCCACCCAGGTGCCCCTGTGTATATAATTCTTAAAACAATTGTAAATCAAGGGAATTGATTCTGTGAACTAGAACACAGTAACAGAACAGAATTAGAACGAGATAAGTTGCCTGCTTTGTTGAAACATTGTACAAAAGTCTGTCCTTGTTTCTTGTAAACTTCTCTTATTTATTATGCTTCTCAATAATAATAAATTTATTGTAAGAATTCAGAATACTTAGTTTATAGTCTTTCAAAAGTTCATCTGTAAGAAACAAATATTACTACCGCTACTGATACTATTAGGGAAAAATCCTCATGAACTTAATTTTATGCTCTTATATATGTTAATATTATGTGACATATGGGATAATCTGTTATTGTATTTGCATAACACATCCCTCGTAAATCTATAACCCCAATTTGTAGCAGCTGGTTTTGTTAAAAAAGAAAAAAACAAAGCATTTTTGTCAGGAGACATTTCTTTCTTTCTAGAGAGCAATCTTGGGTGATATTTGGCAAGAACACTCATTAATTCTTTGAGTAGTCTGAATTAACTAGGAAGAATGTCTCACTAGTCTCAGAGTTGGATACCGTTGGAATTTTGGAAATTATTAGGTGTCGTTCGTGGCCGGATTCAGTCCTAATTACTGAAGGGCTCTCTCAGGTCTGGGCTGATGAGTCAGGCAAGGGAATTGCCACCCTGGATTTCTTGGGTGATTTTGAGTGAGGGCAAGAGGCTGGGGAGGAGAACATACTCTGCACAAAGACATTCCTGTTGCTTCTGCCTGGCTGTTAATTGTATTGCCTTGACAATCTGCAAGGGAGTTCTTGCTGAATCACCTCAGAGAGCCTGTGAGCTGGTGGGAGGTTTGTTTGGAGCCTCTTAGGGGGGTGTTGGCTCCCCAGCAGGGGTCTTTTTCCAGTGAGGTGTGTGACTCTGTGCATGAAGGAAATAATATTTGCCCTGGAGAAATGGTGGGAGCAAGGATAGAGAGAAGGGGGGTGATCCCTCCATCCTGACGCTTTGTAGGAACAAGCAGCACTGTCCCAAGTTCAAATGAGTAACGACTCAGAAACCGTCATTCTCTCCCTTTCTAGAATTGCTCCTGCCACTAGACAGAAGCTGCTCTTGAGCTAACAGGACTTTTTGGCTCACTTTATTCTGTGTGTGGGCATGGATATAGGCTCCTCTAAAATTCTGTGGCCTGAAACCATAGTCCTGCTAGGTCTGGACACCCACAGGAGGCCCGCACTTACAGATGCACTTGTACACTAATCAGATAAAAACTTAAACTTAGGGACGAGACTAACCGTGTCATATTTTGTAGCGCACAAAGCAAGAGACTTTGACTGTATTGTGTATGTTGGATGGATTTTGCAGTATGTCCCTTACTTACTACTTTATTCTTCCGTCACTGTCTAGAAATCATGAAGGTAGGCACACACGTGGATTAGGCAGTTGTAATAGAGCAGATGTTAAGGAGAGAGCAAAGGGATGCATTTCAATAAGTATGTAAGTTAAATAACTCGCATAATGAAATAGTGCTTTTCGTAGCCTTAAGGTCAAACTTTAGGAGGCTCTAAACTACCTAGACCAGTATACATGCATACAGGTCCTTCCCTGGAGATCTCCCTGAAATGCATATCTGATTCAGCAGGTCTGGGGTAGGCATTTCTAACTGACTCGTGGGACCTCTTGGATGAGCAGGCATCTGCCTACTGCTAGAGCCTGGAACTAATCAAGGAGACGTAAGCTCCCAAAGACAGTGCCTGGGCACATTTGTCTTTGTGGCTCCAGTACCTGGGGGAAGTGCTTGGTATTGAGTAGAGGCTCAAAAGGTAACCTTTTCAAGAGCTCAAGCAGTTGTTGTCCCAGAGCCCACAGGCTTCAGGGCCCCTAGGATGGGAAGGGTGTGGGGGCCCACTGGTATACTCATTTCTGACCAGCCCGATTATCTGTTTACAGCCAATTGTAGATAGGAAGTGGTAAGTCAGATCGTAGAGGTGGGGCTTCTAACCCTGGAGACAAGTGATAGCTGGGGCCCTAGCAGTAGAAAGGCAGCAGAACAACATAAAAGGAGATGCAAGAAGTAAATAACCAGTGTGGTTTGGGATACTTAAGCACAGCGGCCCTCAGCCCTCCCCATTTCAGGATGTCTATGTGCACAGTTTCCCTGTCTGAGAACGGGGGAAAGTTACAGTCTCTCACACTGTAGACTGTGTTGAGGTTTAAATACACCAAGTGAGTTGGTATTCCATAAATGTGAGCTATCTATTTTGTATCAGGGTTGATATAGAAAGGGCATAGAAAGGGTTAAGCCTCAGCCATCAGGGAGGTTTCTGCCAAGTGAGAAATCCGGTTCCAGAGGCTGCACATACATGTGTTATTACTTGGCTGGTGAAGGAGTAGGTGTAAATTAACATGTGAGGCGATTCCTCCAGAAGGCTGGGGAGTGGTGCAGTGGGCTCAGGAGAGGTTCCTGCTTGTTCTCTCTTAGTCAGGAAATTCTTCATGCAAGAGATGAATGTCAGGAACTTTCTAATTAAGGGGCAGGGGAGATGTGCCAAGGGATGGGGCATGGCGGTGCCAGAGTGGGTATGGGAGGCGAGGTTCCACAGCCTCTGCTCAGAAGATATTGAGCCAGGATGCCACTTAGCAAAGGAGGGCATGCATTTGAGTGGATGCTCAGGTATTTAATCTTGCATTTCCTTGTGGTTGATTCAGAGCATTTGCAGAGATGGATGGCTGAAGGTCAAAGGGGTGCTCAGGCAGAGATCCCATCCACCTCCCAGAGGCACTAGGCTTAGCCAAGGGGAGAGACTTGCCTTTGAATAGTCGGGGAAGAACTTGGCTGCTTTTGATAACCATTCAGTTAGAGGCTCTGTGCCTAGTACACATATTGGCATTGGGGCATTTGAAGTTTAAGAAAGAAGGCAAGGCAGAGCAGTTTCTTAAAAAGCTTTGATACAGTCCTGTTCCTCCATGTTTCACTGCAAATGCTGTGAAAATGTCCAGAAGTCTTCCAAAGTCCTTGATCTGAATGGTATTCTTGCACCTCTTCACAGGGTGGGAAAAAGGGTGGGGTGGGGGGGAGAAGCCATGGGAATGTTATTAAATTCAGTGTGTATGATTTTTATTTTTTATTTTATTTTATTTTTTTTAAAGATTTTATTTATTTATTTGATAGATCATAAGCAGGCAGAGAGGCCGGGGCGGGGGGAGCGGTGGGTGGGAAGCAGGCTCCCCACTGAGCAGAGAGCCTGACGTGGGGCTCGATCCCAGGACCCTGGGATCATGACCCGAGCCGAAGGCAGAGGCTTTAACCCACTGAGCCACCCAGGTGCCCCTGTGATTTTTATTTTTGCTGTATTTCCTGGGTTCCTTAATTCATATGCTTATGAGAAGTCTTTCTGTCAGACGGCATATAGAAACATCCTTTACATTTTTCTATGAAATTTGACACTCGACATCACTTCTGTAAACACTTGTGAGCCATGACTGGACCTTCTTGGGAGCTCTGGGGATGGCGGTGGTGACGGTGGGCTCAGTGTGTGGGATTGGGGACTGACCCATGCCCTGTACTCCATGCCCTTTGGTAGTTTCTGCCTCCTGCCTCCCATATGTGTTGCCATTATGATATTCCATGATGGCCTCTTTTCTTTGGGACTGTCGGATTTTATTTATGGCACCTCATACAGGAATGTGGAGGGTGGTTTGCAATCAGCCTTTTTATACTTTTCAGTCTCAAGAAACCTGCACATTCTTTATTTGTCTCACCAGGCAGTAAGATGAGCGACTTATATTGGGTGAAACTTTGCAATCTGGTCTGTGAATAATCACTTTGCTTTTTAGCACTCATCATGTTGGCAGAGATAGGTCTCTAGTTAAGCAGAGTGGCCAGGTAAGGAAATGAAGGCATGTGCTAAGGTGTAAAAAATGCCTTGTAAAGAAGAAGGTGCAAGTTCCACTCTTCATGCACATCTGCATATTGTCTGAACACCACGAGGGGTAACTTCTGGAGTAGGGGATGTTTTTATGAACGTGCAAGGAAGTCATGTGTGGTAGAGGGACAGCAGGTGCCCTCAACACAGCCTGGGGAAAGGTTAGCTCCTGGAGCCCTTTGTCCTTTGTTGCCTAGACACAAGGTCCTCCTTGGGACTCATCACATCATCCTCTCCAAGTGCCCCCTGGTTTGAGCTCCCCCGTCAGCTAGACATGGCCTAGGAGTCTGGAGACCTCCATGCCACTGGCCTAGCCATGGACTAGTGCGGTTCTGGGCAAGACTGAGCACTCAGGGCCCCATTTTCTGCTTTTGAATTTAGAAGAGATTGGGTTAGGATACTGTCTTTGGGGGTTCCCAGTCCTTAGCAAGAAGTTGGTGACATTGCACAATTATGGAGCCACTAAAAAGCTCCACGTGGTTTGATGTCTATACTATAAAAAGTAGGTGTGGAGTGGGAATGGTGGTGATCTGCTATAGCAGAAAACAGAAGGTGTGGTGTTAGGTTGGTGCGAAGATCTTGACTCAGAAGGGTCACCTTGCCTGTATTAGCTCAGAAACAATGAGCTAGGCTACTAGTGCAGCCAGGGGAGCACAGTGGCTCCTGTAAAAAAAAGAAAAAAAGTACCAGGTAACCAGTACCCACATGGTCCGCCCGACTCCCACTGGTTCCCCCTCGGGAATGCTCCAGAAGAACCATGCTGGTCACAATTGTGTGTTTCCTAAGCTCATTTCTGGAAAGAGTGAGCAGTCCTGGACGCATGTTCATGGTCCCCTGCCGGGCTGGTGGCTGTTTATCCGGAGACAAGGGCAAGAACTTCCTAGCAGGGGCGGCCAGTTGCTGGGGTCAGGTGCTTGGCAGCAGTGTCCAGTTGTGTGGGGCATCTCTCGCGGAGGTTTTGGAATGTCGGGATAGGCCATGAGAAGCTTTAGTCCCAAAGGATCTCCCTGGGGAAGGAGCTTGAGAGAGGTGATTTTTCAAAGGACAGCCAACCACACACATGAAGACAGACACAGGCCCCATCACAGGAGAAAGTAAGCAAGCTGGCCCATGTTAACCTGCCTGGCTTGAGTTGGGCATAGGCTCTCAGCAGCAGCAGCAGCAGCAGCAGCAGCAGCGAGAGTGGTCCTCTGCTGGAGGCTGGGTTTCTGGAAAACACTTGCCGGTGTTCTTGCTTCTGCTTCGCCACTACCTCCTCAGAGAGACCTGTTTCTCCTCAATGGAATGAAGAAAGAGGTCTGATAGAGAAGGTTCCTGCTACCAGGAACCGTGTGCAGAGAAAAGGGAATATGGGACTTTTTAAAGTTTGCTGCTTTTGATGGGTTGTGACAGAGAACCCGTGTGGGAAGTATTGAAGGGTCACTGCTTTGCCAGTGGTGGTGAATCTTCCCGGGGCATGGAGCGCCTGACTTCCAGGAGGAGGTGGCAGCTGAGAGCTGAGGGTCAGCTGAGAGCCTCACATTGGTCTCTGCTGGGAAGAAGCCTTCCCTTTGTCGCTGCTCCTCAGCCCTCGCCATGTCCTGGAGTAGACTAGCTTAGGGACAGATGGTGGGACACCTGGCTCCTTTCATGGGCTTAACTGCAAGGGCCCTCTTCTAACGGCGTTCTGCCCAAGGTCCTTTAGATTCACCTTAGTGGATGCGATCCGGCTGATGACGGAGCTTTCTCAGTTAGATGTGCAGATGTGTGTGTATAAAAATAACACACCGGTGGATTGAACAGCGTACACTCAGCTGTGCCACCGAGTTCACATAAGGTTCAGAGGAGGACAAAGGATGGCAGATAGTCAAGTTTGCAAAAAAGAAAAGACTTCGCTTGTACAGCTGAAGTTCAGATATCTTAAATATCTGCTCTCTGGACAGAAATCCGATAAGGGTTGTATTACAGAAGAAGGGAAATTTCTAGTGTGTAAGTCCCAAAGAAGGCTTTGCTTTTGTTTCAGAATGGAGGGGGAGTTTATAAGACGGTTTGCTGGAAGATTTGGGACTGCCCGGTGTGGCAATGCCAAGGGAAGGGAGTTTGATTAGCATCTGAAACTCCCTGCAGGCCACGGCCAGATGAGCCGCAGATTCCTCAGCCAGCTCTTGAAGTTAGGTTGTCCCTTGTCCAGACTTTCAAATGTCTTCGAATACAAAGCAAATCATGCTTTCTGCCTCTGGTAACAAATTGACAGAAGCAGAGGGAGTAGAGGCTAGAAGGGAAGTGGGCTCAAGAAGAATGTCGTTACTGATAGGTGGATGGAGCCAGGGGTGTCTGGAGTTTATCACCAATCTTTTGCAAATGCTATCATGGGACATGCCTGCTAACAAAGCAAGCTTTGTGGCCAAAGACAGGACTCTGGGCTGGAGTGCACCAAGTCTGACTGAGATGTTATGTCTTACGTTCTTGGCTCTCCAAAGCTGGGCTGCTTGACATTTCGGACAGGAGCAGGACAAACTCAGGGCCTAGGATGCCCATCCAAGTTGTCTTATTTACATTCTGTGGTCCTTATAAAGTGAGTTGCAGCTGCAAGATGGACACAGCCCCCTCTTGGAACTGAATACCTGCAGATTCCCCAACCCTTTCTGGGTGTTCCCTTCCACCCCTCCTCCCTTACGTGGGACCTGAGAGGGCTGTGCCCACACAAGCACGGCAGCCCTGACCTGGTCCTCACCTCTTCGGCCGCTCTGTGTCTTCCGCACCCGCTCCCACCCCCAGTGCAGTGCTTGTCATTGGCTTGTGCATTTGGCTGCAAACGTGGGAGCCCACTGAGCAAGTCTCCCTGCTCCGGCTGACCCTGACTGAGCTGGGTGGGAGTATGGAGTTAAGAGCTGGAGTCCAGCCAGATTGCTGGCCAGAGCTATGGAGAAAGCTCGGGATGCCATCAGGAGCAGTTCCCACTGGAGGGAAGGTGGCCTCAGAGAAGAGGCACAGGAAAGGAGAGCCTTTAGCCCCATCTGACTGTCAGGTTCACTGCCCCTTTAACCAAAGCAAACCCATATGCTATGTATAGAACTTTATTTGAATTCTAGAATTGACCTTGTGTTTCACTGTTGATAATTCATAAAGTTTCATACTGGCATTTAAATGTAGATCATTAATTTAAGAGCTCAGCAATAGACATGACAAGACAGGGCTAAGGCCTCCTCCAACTTAGAACTACCTGGATGGACTGTGGTGCCAGACAGGCCTGGGTTTTGGCTCTGGCTCCAGTGCTGACCTTGCACAGGGACCTGCTCCAAGCCTTGCTCCGCTCATCGTTCAGATAGATACAGGCTTTCGGGGCATTGGATAACCCAGGGAGCGGCCGACCGGTGCTCTCGGCTCACAGCTACATCCTTAGCTGTCAGGCAGTGGATGTTGGTTCCCTGTGTATATCACTCCCCAGTTTTCTGTTTACCTTCTAGTGGTGGTGGGGATGGTACATTTGTTGTCCAGAAACGCACACCACAATATATGCTCCTCGCCCAGGGTTCCTCAGCCAATGAAAGGTAAGAACCATCAGTGCAGGTCCAGCGGACAGCTCCCTTGCAGCTTGGGTATTCTGTAGGATACACATGAAGGCGTGTTGGTGTCAGCCATTGGAAAGAGGGGAGAGTTGGGGATGTTAAGAAACATGTCAGTTGCATTAGCTAATTCCTAACTGTGAGAAAACTGGTCAGTCTTACATATCTGAGGTAGCTAATGGTTATTTCTGTAGAATGCTTTTTATTTCTTGCCTCTGCCCGTCTCATGAGTTGATGGTCTTATTCACAGTAGCAGTAGGCAACATTAAGCATTAATGATGTTTGTTGTAGGTTAATAGTAGAAGGTGTATCTTCAGCTCTGCCTGAGGAACTGTTGAGCCTTTTTCTGGAAGTTGTAAGGCAGGCATGTGGCTCCTCCATGTCAGGACAGAGATCTTCCCTTTGGACCAGCTTTGAAAAAATTAGTACTAAGAACATAGACTCCATTTGGAATTTAAATCTTTCAGGCATTGGTATGAAAAACCTTTGATTTTAATTTGCACATAAACTCCCTTTCAGCTTAAGTCTTTTAACTCGGTCATAAAATACCTAGAAGTCTAGCGGAGGCATAGAGTGTTTGTTTTATGCCAAGAATTAGCATATCCATAAGCTAAATACAGCTTTCACTTTGTCCGGGCAGGAGTTTGTTTGTAATTTCTAAATTTGGGGCCTTGTAGCACAGTGGAAAGTTCCACAGTAGCAAAGCAAATAAAGGGTTGGTTCTTTTCAAAAATTCCAAATATACTGTGGACTTATCCTAAGTTAGAAGAAGTATACAGTACTCTTTATAAAAATATATGTCCCCCCTTCCTTTTTTTCTTTTTCTGAAGTTTATTGTTTTAAAGCGTCCCTGGGATTTCTTCCAGCACAGATCAAGGGAAATTGGTGCAGGGTTGAAAATACTTTTATGTTTAAATAAGAAAATTGTGTTGTTCTTAGATGTTTGTTTGATTAAGGGCTCCCATAACTAAGGAACAGTTACAACAGTTACATAAAGGAGCATAGGAAAAAAATGGCATTCTGAGCTAGATTCACTTTAGTTTGGAGGTGGTGGCCTTTCTTCTCTGCTTTATTCATGTGAATCTTAACATGTGCTTCATCAGGCAGCATTGCAGGTGTTTTTGTTTGTTTGGTTTAGGTTCTGCCCAGACACTTGTGATTCCTACCACAAACAATCCTCTACTGACAAACTAAAGAGCAAAGACTATTAGCTCCTGTGGTGATGGCCACAAAGTGTTAAGATTCACCCCAGGCTCGTGTTTTCAATAATCATTATGAGAATTCAGATTTTTAAAACAAACTCTTCAAGAAGTGTAGAATCCATTCATCCGTTGAGCAGATATTGCTTGTGTGTGGAAGGTGCCAGCCCTGTGTTACCAAAGTGCTTGCCCTTTATGGGGCGGAACTCCTGGGGTTCTCTGCAGATACCGCAAAGATGCAAGAAATTGGCTGAGAACCCTGTTTTGTTTTGTTTTTTAAATATCTGATAAATGGATTTTTAAATTTTTAAATTATTTTTAAATTTTATTTTAATTTTCAGTGTTCTGAGATTCATTGTTAGAACCCTGTTTTTTTAATGATGAAACCAAGGAGAGTAAATGCCGTGTTTGATCTGAAACCAACTTTGATCTGAAAACTAAGCTCTTACTACTGTCCTAAAACTGCTCACAGTTGCCTCTCTTTCTAATGTGATTCAGTGAACTGTTACCATTCCTCACCCCCATTATCTCTCGGAAATAGTTAATATGGTTGGTTCCCTTTTCCTGCAGACGCTCTCCTTTTCTGGGTCTGTGGCAGAAGGCTCCCTCCAGCCCGCGTGAGCGGGAGTCACCACTCAGCTGCTGGGACCAGGGAAGAGCCTTTGTGGAGAGGCAGTCAGGACATTGGGGCTGATGGCTGTGGGCAAGGAAGACATGTGGTGGGGCTGAGGTGGTCAGGCCTGAGCCATCAGCACCAAGCTAGGGTTATCAGATTTCGCAAATGGAAGTACTGGATGCCTCATTAAATTTTAAGTTATAGATAAGCAATGGTTGCTTTTCTAGCATAACTTTTTTTTTCTCTAAGAAAAGTATTTTTTGGCATGCTTAGGTCACAATTGTGATACATTGGAAAGATACTTACACTAAAGCTTTATTCTTTGCGTGAAATTCAGATTAATTAGGTTTCCTATATTTGGTCTGGTAGCTCTCTGCCAAGCTAGCACGAAGACCTTCCGAGTCGTGGCTCCTGGAACCTTCGAAGGGTGAGGGTGTGGCCGGCCAGGAGACACATGGAGCCACACTCCTTACTTCAGAGAGTCCATCTGCTTGTGGACTTTTCCTAGAGTTGCTCTCTTCCTCTCCACTCCCTTCTTAGCCTCCCAGAATGCAAATGTTCCCCATAGTCTCTTACCTGCCTTGCTGTCTCCCAGGGAGCTCTGTCCCGTGAGCACGCCCCTCTCTCCGGGAAGCCCTATCCGGAGCCGTCATGTCAGACTCTCACGCGCCCAGCTGCTCGTGGGCAGCCCCGGGAGCTCTGCTGGACACACCGTTTTGATCTGAGGATATTTTGACTATGTGAAGATACACGTTTTCTTAGCAATATCGTCACAGATAAATTGTTGATGAAACTATTTCCCTGAGTGAATTTCAGTTTTAAGTCAGTTAAGTTTTTTTGGAGCACCTCTTAAATTTTGTATTTTTTCCTGAAAGCGCTCTCATCAGGTTAGATTATGTTCCATTTACATTTTCAGGAAAGGTCTTCTGCATCTGTCAACCATTCTCTGTGGCCGACTCTACTCAGTGTAGCTTCTGCTGCTGTGTGTTGTGTGCCTCTTGTTCCTTCCAAGTCTGGTTTTATCCTGGATCACATTTTGCAGAGTTGGGTTTTTCATACTGAGTTGTCCTCTGTTGATTGTGTGTACGAGTTGATTGTCTCTAGATGGTCTGTTTGGTCTACCATGTTGCTCATTTTTTTCTCTCATAGGCTTCTAACCTGTCGGTGTATTATGAACGGACGCAGAGAGAGACTGGTGGGCTCAAACGGTCAGGGCCTCGGTACCTCGGGCTGGCCTCATTCTCACCTCAGTCCTGATGCTTCCAATCCCAGACTTAGGATTCGCCTCCCAAAGGTGTTTTTCTTGACATCACTTCTTAAGAAATCCTCTGTGTCCCTGTCAAGCGTACTTGAGGTTTTAGAGTTCACTTTGACTTGCTGTCATCCCCTGCCTCTAATGTCCAGTCATTTATTGCATCCTGCTGACCCTCCCATTCCCCACATGCCTCTTCCTTTCGAGTCCCACTCCTATGGCAGTGACCTCAGCAGTAGTAGCTTTTGGCTTCCCAGCCCTCCATCCTTCGGAAATCCTCCTGTGTGTTCTCTTGGTACGTTTTTCCATACTTCCTTTCTGCTCTGTAAAATGATAGGCCCCCCCGGGACAGGAACCCCGTAGCTTTCTCCACGCCCTGCAGTTCCTCACGGAGTGCACAAGCCGTGGAATGCTCAGGAAAGGCCTCCTAGATGAAGGATCGTGCGCTGCCAGAGGGCCTGGGGCTGGGCTTCAGGACAGGGCTTCTGAGGGCGTGGGTGTGCCCAGGCGTGAGAGCAAGCAGTCGGCTGTGGGCCTCCTCACCTGCCTTTGGCACCTTGTCACACTGCCCACAGGTAACCTCAGTGCTGGGAGCTGGTGCCTGCTTGGCCAGTGGCCATCTGGCATGCTTCCCAGCGACATTTCATTTGACCTTTCCTTTGAAGAAGGGTTTTGAAGCAACACTGTACATGTAAAGGTCAACAAAGAAGAGTGGATGATATGCCGACAAAATGTGAGTTAAAAGGCAGGAAATGAGGCTGCTTGATATGACCAGGTTGGAGGCGATGAGCGGAAAAAAATGCCCCCGAAATAATTCTTTAATCATTTGTCTTTAGAGACGTAAAGTGGGACATGGAAAACAAACATTTCCATTCAATGTATACACAGTTTGGCAAAACAAATAACTGGGCTTTGTGAGCGTCCAGACCTCCCGGCAGGAGGAAAGCGGCCTCTTGACTGGGCATTCTTTCCCCACCAGAGTTCAGGGTGGAAGAAGTCAGAGGAGTTGCCCCAGTGGTAGAGCAGGTAAAGCAGAGCATTTTATTTTTCTAAATGAGAGCGAAAACTTCCAGATTTGTCCCAAAAGCCAAACTAGTGAAGAGGTCTCTGGGTGGCTTGGTGTCGTCCAGGGGAAGGACCTGCTGCCTGTGCCACATGACCTGCTCATTTTTAAAGGAGTGCTTGCTGAGTGTTTCCTGGCGTCCGAATGACATGGGGAGGTCTAGGACGGCCGGCTGTGGTCCCTGCCAACCCCCAGCAATGCACACAGCAGAGGAGATGTGTCTCAGTGCTACAGAAACCAGGATGTTTCAGTCTTTTAAAATAAAAATCAGTGGCTAAAAACTCAGTTATTGTTAATTATACCATTTATATAAAATTCATATATCTTATCTTATCTTTTTGATAGTTTTAAGCCAACTTAAAGATTTCTGGGCAACAGCCCTGAAGTCTTTTACCATCTGAATAAGGGAAGATAGAAATAAATCAATCAACTTATTTTTATGTTTTCAGCTATGTATTTGAATAGTGCCTTGTCAATTACTGAATACCTTCGTATTATAAAAGTGCAGTTATTTTGAGTATGTGATCTTCACATTACTTCGCAGGCTGGCTGGTAGTTAGATCTTTTGTAAATTAAGAAGCTAATAAAAACAACAGCAAACATATAGCACTTACTGTGTGCCCGGTGCTCTTCAGTGCAAATGTTAATTCATTTGGACCTCTCCCAAACTCTGAAGTGTCACTTAGTACTATTGTCGTCATCTTGCAGAGGGAAAAAAAGGAATCTGGTCTTATCTGAGACTTTAATTTCTGTCTCCCCTCTCTGTTCCTTGGTTCTCGCAGACAGGAGAAGGCAGGGGTGGGCTGAGGTATAGGTGAGGTAAGTAGTATCCTTATCTCAGTTTTCAGGTGAAACAGAGAAGTCTGGTGACTTGACCGTGATCGCACACCCGGGGTCAGGCAGGGCTCCTGATTCCTCAGATCAGTGAGCAGGTATAAAATGGGACAGAGAAAAGACTTTTCCCTCTCAGTATGCCTTCAAGTCAATAACATAGCTTGCTGGGAGTTGCCAGGCCTTCCCACCCAGGCGCAGGGAGCTCTGATGTTCTCTCCCACGTCAGGCTCCTAGACAGAGAATGTTCACAAGAGGGACGACTGCCCGCAGCCGCCATTTCATTTTATGCCGTAAAGACATGGTGAATGCGCCTGCCTAGGGATTTGCACTCAGGCAGGAGGTACTGGGTAGTTGGCTTTGTTGGCTGGTCCAGGTGATGGGCTGATATGCAGGAGGCTGCGGGTCAGGAGGCCTTCTGCACCCGACCCTGGCCTTCTCCGTATCGTGGGACTGGGCCGGCTGTGGACAGACTTGAGGGTGGCCTTGCTGTGTTGGCGAGGGCGCCGTGGGGGTGGTATGGAGGGTGTTGCTGGCCAGCCACGGGTGACAGAGGGGGCTTCAGGTTGGGGGGAACCTGGCTGAGTAAAGAGCATTTGGGGTGACACTCACACATCTGCTTAGTGACTCCCACACAACCGCTTAGAGCTCCGACGAGCACCACAGCCCCTCTCCGAGGCTCAGTTTTCTCATTGTTGATTGGCTGTGCGTCTGAAACTCCGAGCACAGAGTCTGTGACATACCAACTGCTCAGATTTTATTAAGTTGAAGGCTTAGGAAAAAAAGCCTTTTTAAAATGCGGTGTCTTGTTAAAACTCATCACTTGACTCTCTCTGGGCATTTTTGAGACCACACTAGGTCTAGGGCAGCTTGGGGGCAGCTCACTTTGGAGGAAGAGGGTGAGTCATCAGGTGGTCCAAGCCCCATCCAGCTGTGCAGTTCTATAATAGAGGCATTGTGCTCCGAGTAGGCCCAGGCGGCCCACATTCCCAAGGTGGCAGAAGCAGCTGCAGACATCCAGAGCTTGCTGCCCCTAAGGCCGGAGTCATCAGGGCCCCCACAGGGAACAGATGGTGCTCTCAAGCTGGGTAATTGGTGGTGAATTTAGTAAAGCGACTGTTTACAAAGTCAAGGCCAAGGTTAGGGGTGGTCCTACCGTGTTAGTGGTGTGGGCTGGCCTTGCCAGGGGGCCCTCAGTGGCCCCCTACCCTAGGCCTGGAAAGACAGGGGAGGGTTTGGTGACCACAGCTGGCTGTGTTAGAGAGTGTCTTCCTTCACAGAGTCTCTCTCCTCCTGCTGGCCCTGGAGAGCTCAGGGTGCACACAGGTGGGCTCCCGGTATGTACTGGAGAAGGGTGGAGGGTCCCTGGCTCTGGGCACACAGAAGAGGAGGTGATTTCAGGTATTGGAGGACAAAGACCATTTAGGTGAGTTGTGTATCCTGACATTTTGGTTTGCTTTAAATAAGACTCAGTTCTTAAAATGTGGTTCAGATGGTTGGACAGAGGTTCATTTTGAAAACATTTAAACTGATGGCTTCTTTGGTAAAATTCCTTCAGTTACTTAGAATCCTTAAGACCTGCATGCAGGTGCTTCTCAGTCATTCAGTGTGTCTGGATTTGGGTTGTCTCACTGGTAAACTTAAAGGGATGGGTTAGGGCAGGGCTTAGCAAACTGGTCTATAAAGGGCAGGTAGCAAATGTGTTAGGCTTTGGGGGCCAGATGTTTTGAATGAGAATCTTTCTCTTCCTCTTTTTCATCCTCCTCCTTAAAAAAAAGAAAAAGGAAAGAAAATTTAACTGTGAAAACCACTTTTAACTTCTGGTCGGTAACAAAAGTGAGCCACACGCTATAGTTTGCCAACACACAGACCGGGTCTCTGTTTCCCTAAGTGCAGTGTGTGTGCCATGTGTGCAGTTTGAGGGAGGGCACAGACAAACATTTTTATCTTAATAGTATGCTAAGTAGCAATGGATGTTAGAAAAAATAGACATGTCTGTGCTAACTACCTGTACAACTGTAGTCATCAGGGTCCCTGCAGGAAACAGACGGTCCTTCTGCTGGGTAACGGAGCTGAGCTGAATGTTTGAGTTCAGATCATTTTGGCGGTATCCATTTGAGAGTAATACAAAGCTTTCTACAAAAAATATTTAAATTACGGAAGAGGTGGATACCTTTAAGGAAGGATATTATAAAGAACGGTATGCACGCTACAAAGATAACCGCAAAAACTCACGAAGGAGGTGTGAGAATAGATGGGTTTGGAATGTATTAAATTTTCTTGTGACTCTTTCCTGCCACTGGCGTTTCTTGATGATTTTTTATTTGGGAACTGTTTTACACAGATGAAAATGTTCTCAAGAAGTGCCTCAAGAAGAGATTTTGTGTAAGTTAATGGGAGAAAACAAGAGGACAAAGCCGTTTCTCAATTGAGTCCCGGCTGATACACATGGCAGGCGTGTCTGGTGCCCCGCCTGCCTTGCTCCCCTCTCTCCCAGGGAGAATGGTTCCCTGGGTGGGAGCCCTGTGGAGTCCTAAATCACATCCTGCCCCCTTAGGTTTCCCTAAGCATTCCTGTATAGAATTGCTCTAACACAGCCTGCTATTTCGCCCCAGGAGAACAAATTAAGTCTATCAAAGTACAGAAATTCAGAGGGCAAGGCTTGCAAGTGCTTGCTTAATTCCCTCTGGTAATCACTGGGCTGGCGCAGGCAGGCTCCTCTTTTCCTGGACCTGTGCCCCTCCCCTGGCCACATGCAAGACTCATTTGTCTCCATCGGTTTCTTTAGAGCTGCCGCAGGGTCGGGGACATGTCCGTGGGAGGGCAGGGGCGGGCTGACACCTGCCTGCGTTGAGTTGTACCCAGGGCTTGTAAATGCCCAGGAGAGTAGTATGAACTCACTTGTTGGGTGTGCCTGGGCAGACAAAGGGCTGCCTCCAAGCCTCCTGAGCATGCCAAACATTCAGTGCAGGAAGTATCCCGAAATTTGTTTCCCATACATTTTTCCTTCTAGCTCCCCAAGTTGGACATGTCTTTTCCCTGCCTCACTGGTGATTTATCTGTCTTGGTAGCGCACCTTGATGATCTTTGGAAATTCTGCGCTAGTGCGGAAGAGACCTTATTGGATTTTTTTTACTGCTTGATGATCTTTCACTTCTGATCAGCTATGAAAACCTTCTGATTTTCTCTGAGATCCAGGCCACATACGCACAGAGTCAGGGGTGTTTCCCTTGTATCCCGTTGGAACTCAAAGCTTAACAAAGTATATTATGTAATGGACTGTACTCTTCTTCAGTTTTATTATCCTGTGCCCTGTCACAACGAAGTATCTTGGCCATGTGTTAGGCCTGGAGCTCATGTTTGCGGTGAAACAGAATGAGAAAAGACCTAGTGCTTGCAGGGAAGGTGTATTACGCCAGAGATAATTGCCCATTGGTGAAACGCTCAAAGCAAAATGACTGTTACGTACCGTAAACGCCTTGTGTAGGGAGGTGGAGCTCCTCTTACCAACTGCAACCAGCACTGTAATTATTGATTTCTGGGTCAGGGGGTCAGAGGTAGAATTTTGACTTGGGGTGGAATTGAAGTACATGGAGAAAGTGCTGCTGTTGCATGGAACTTGCATGGAAATCCTGGGATCTGCCCAGGTGCCCTTCGTAGGAAACCATGCCGCTGTCTTTGGTGGATTGGGCTCCTCCTAGCTTTTATTATTTTTTTTAAACAACTTTATGGAATACAATTTAGTACCATAAAGTTAATCCATTTAAAGTATAAATTCAGTGTTTTTTTTTGCTATAGCCACAGTTAGGCAACTATTATCACAATTTTAGAACATTTCCATCACCCCTAAAAGGAAGCCTGTATGCACTAACAGTCACTCAGCATCCCTATTCCATCCCCTTCCCAGCCCTAGGCAACCATTAATCAACCTTCCGTCTTTATGAGACATTTCGTATAAACAGAGTAACACAATATGTGGCCTCTCGTGACTGGTGTCCTTCCCTTAGCGTGGTATTTTCAGGGTCCATCCACATGGTGGCTTTTGTGTCAGTGTTTCACTCCTTTGTAAGGCTGAATAATGCTTCATTGCATAGGTATTTTGTGTTTTATTTATTCATCATTTGATGGACATTAGGGTTATTTAACCACTTCTTGGCTATTCTCAGTCATGCTGCTGGGAACATTTGTGTACAGGTTTTTGTGTGGATACATGCTTTCGTTTATCTTGGTTGTATATCTAGGAGTAAATTGCTGGGTCATATGGTAATTTTTTTTTTTTTTTTTTTTTTTTTAGGAATTTTCTTAGTTTTTTTTTTTTTTTAAAGCAACTCTGTTTTTTGTTGTATATTTTGAAGTGTATATTTCAGTGGCATTAAGTACACTCGCATTGTTGTGCAGCCATTACTGTGTTCCTCCCCATAGGTTTTTTTTTTTAATAGTGATAAAATATACTTTTATTTACTTTGTTGAGTTAGAGGGTTGTAAAAAAAATTATTGCTAAAGTAGATATCAGGCAAACGGAAAGGTGCTTTAGAAAGTCCAGTTACCTTGGAGTTTATTTAAACTAAGAGGAAAAGGTCATAATGTTTTTATGCAATACATACTTGGTTCTTTAAATAACCATTGTGACAAATAACAGAAAGAATTATGGAATGCTGCACTTGTGAGCCATACAAAACACCAACATTTTGGATTGTACATAATTTAAAGAAACATCTCAAACACTTTTTGAAATACTGTAGTAGCCAATACACAGAGGCATGCCGTAGTTGGGCACAGGAATACAGTTTATAAAAGAAAGAGAAACATCACACCGGAACTACTCAATTTCTTCAAAATCACTGAGCAAGAAAAGCAACATTGAACTTCCATACCGATTTTATACAACTTTTATACAGTACCTTGACTTAAATCCAAGACTCTCCTCCTCTGTTTTTGGTAAACAACTGCATGGTAAACTTAGATGACTTTTCCCCCTGGATTTTACCTGGGAGTGGCCGTTTTAATTTTTTATTTAAAAGAGGGCAGGTTTGGCACTTTTATTCTGATGTCACCAATGTTAATATTTCTTGGGATCTCAGGAAAATTCATATTCTTTACAGCTGATACAGCATGGGCTGGAGCTCCCGCTAAGCCAGCCTCAGATTTCTCCAGCTTATTTTGTGCATCAATTTGAGTAACAATCTCATTCATGTTGGTCTCCAGTACCATTCCCCCCATCACCATTTCTGCAAGAATATTGTGAACCTTGTCTACGTGGAAAATTAAATCCAGTTCACAGACATTTTCAAAACACTTGTCTAATGTTTCCACAAATACTTGAATTAGATCTAAAATGCCAAGTGCACTTTCTGAAGAATCCACACAGAAGACAAAATATAATGTTGCATAATGTCAGTTTGTTATCAGATCAGTTTGTTATCAGATCCTCCAATTAACAATCCTCCTTCTAGGAAATTACAAACATTTTCATCTCCCTTAGATACCAAATGGAATGTCTCCCTGATGATTTGCTGTTGTGTATCTTCACTGTAGGGCTGGTAGAACTTGGAGAGCCGCGGCTTCCCCTGGTTGTTGAAGAGGAGGATCGCCTTGATCATGGCTGAGCTGGGCCGACAGGGTGGGCGCTGGGGGCCAGTGGGGGGGGCGGGCGCGTGAGCCTCGCCTCAGGATCACACCGGCGATCCTTCCCCCCTCCCCATAGGTTTTTATGAAACAATCAGCATGTCTCTTGGCCCCCAGAAAAGAGAGTAACTTTAACTTTGACTTGGCAAAGGGAAGGATTAATAAAATGCCAAGTCACTGCCTTTTGAGAGGTAGAACAGGTGAAGGGTCCTTGGCTCAAAACCATAGGATCTGTCTGTATGGATGCTACTGCTTTCTTTTTTCTTTCTTTTAAACATTTATTTATTTATTTATTTTAGAGAGAGTGTGTGTGGTGGGGAGGGGCAGAGAAAAAGAGAAACCCAAGCAGGGTCTGTGCTGAGCACAGAGTGCAATCTGGGGCTCTGTCCCACAACCCTGAGATCAGGACCTCAACTGAAACCAAGAATCAGAAGCTTGAGCGACTATGCCATCCAGGTGCCCCTGGTTTAAAAAAAAAAAAAAAATGTTGGTTAAGAGCAGCACTAGGGAGGATGTGGGTGACTTGAAGAGGCTGCCTGAGAACTGGGAGTAGGGGAACTAGAGAGGTGGCTACTGCCTGTATTCTCTGGGGGAGCCCACTGAGTGTCTTGGAGCGATGACGCTGTCCTTCCCAGGCACCTCTCCAGGGCACACAGCATGAGTTCAAGAGCCTTATTTTCCTGCCTGGGCCCTTACAGGTGGCCCAAGAGAATCCTGAATAGAAGGGATCATTTGTAGCATTTACTGAGTCTCAGGAGAATGTATCAGTGTAGGGCTAAAATACGTGTGTGTGTTTTTAGGGGAAACCAATATAGAGCTAGAAGAGATCTTGGAGAAGGTTTGCATGGACCATGGCCAGGAGAGCCTTGACTTCCTTCTGTCCATGCCTTGGTGGGCTGGCCCCTTTGCCCTCTCAGGACCCCCTTGTGTTTTCCCACACCTCCAGATTTCCATGCTGCTCAGCCCTGTCTGGGGAGTGCCTACCTTCTTCCCTCAGCCTCGCCAAACCTTCACCTTGGCCTCTGTCTCCCCTGACCACTCCGTCCTGGGTCTGTTGCTCTGAAATTCCCCCGTGTCTCCTTTCTCTGCTGCTCATTTGGAGAATACCCTGTGGTTTTTGTATTGTATGTGTATGTTTCGTGAGTACCTCTTTTTTTCAATAATATGTCACTTCCTTACTGGCAATGATTGTATTTTATTAAACTCTTTGGGTTCAGTTACTGGCAGAGAGAAACAGAGGGTAAGTGCCACAGTCTACCCCCGCAGCTTGTAGTGAGATAATACTTTTAAAATATTGACAAACCGTGTAATTAAGAACTGATTATTCACACATCAAACAATCGTTCCCTTCAACTGGAGAATTTCTTAAAATAGCAGCTTCCCCTGGCTGCATTTATCTATTTATATCGCTCATTAGCTATTTGGTGGAGAAATTTCAAAACGCCAAACAGGAGCCAGTGCATATGCAGAACGGGATGAAATGAAGGCAGAGTATTTCTGAGATGATATCACTTATTCAGGGACAGTCTCCCAGGAGTGTAAGTACTTTAAAAAATACAGATTATATTTATATGCATAATCTCAATTTATTACTGTTTTTAAACAATTCCATGAGCTGTGCAGTAGTTTCCTCTTTGGAGAAGTGAGGAAACAGTTTCAGAATAATTTGCCCGAGCTCACTGAGCCGGTCAGTGGTTGAGCAGAGTTTGAAACCAAAGTCACCTTGAAGACCTATCTTTGCCTCCTCGCTCCCTCGCATCTCATTGCATTTGCTAAGTGGGAAGATCCTCCTTATGTCTGATTAAAGTTTTACTGTAATTATATCATGGCCCACTGCCATGGGGGACCGATTATACATTCACGTAGATTTTCAGTAGCATTAAAGGTAATGGAGCGTCCAAGTGGCTTTGGAGTCAGGTGCGCGCAGGTTTGAACCAAGGCTCGGCTTTAAAACTACTTTACAGGGCTGGCTTGCCCTCAGTAAGATGGGCGCAACAGCTGTGTAAACGTCAAGGCCTGGTTTGAGTGTTAGATGAGGTCGTGTACATAGAGCGCCTTACATGGGGCTGGCACCTAATAGCCATTTCATTGGAATGTGAGCCATTCTTACTGTTTTTGCCTTGGGGGATATGGCTGGCTTCAGATGCGAATGCATTACTCCAGATGGAGGCAGAAGTCAGAGGCTGGTTGGTGAGAGCTCCGAAGGGGGAGGGAGGCAGGTGGCAGCTTGGAGAGTCACTTCTCTGTACCTGCCCCCCCCCGCAGCACCGGTCCTCCCTTCCTCCCTCCTGCCTCCCCTCTCTCTCCTGTCAAACCCATGACAGCCTGGGGGGACTTCTGCATTAGGTGGTGAGTTGGTTACTTCCAACTCTTTGAATTTATTATTTCGTTTTTCAGATCTCAGGCATTAAGAAATAGAGGTTCATGGCTCCTTGGCAGGCAGAAATCTCAGGGAGAGAAGTGGCCATCCTCCTATGCTGAACACTGCCTCATCTCTGTGCTTTCTCAGAGCTGCAGAGTAGAGATATCTTTCCACTCCAACACTGAACCCATGTTTTGCAGAACAAGAGGACTGTTTAATGAAGTGGCAGTGGGATCTTTCCGTCACAGTGGGGTCCTTCCCTGAGCTCCTGCACCTCACCTGTGAGGTGGGATGAGGCATTCTTTCTGCGGCCCTTGTGAGCACGTGGGGCTCAGCCTGCTGGTTCCTTTCTCTCTCAGGGGACTGCCCTGGCCATCCCAGCTCTTCCAGGTTTGACCTTCACCTTCCAAGCAGAGTCATGCAGAGTGCCTGGGTCTCCAGCCTTCTACAAGATACTAACTCGCCCTTAGGAATGAGAACTCATTAAAAAGTGAAGCATGGCTTAGTCACACCGTGTTTTTTAATTGTTTACTCTTCCCTGTCTTCTGCTTGCCTCTTCGTTATTCTCAGCCCTGGTTTCGGGACAGTGGAGGGTTCTTCAGCAATGTTGTGACGAGGTTTCACTTTCTTAGTGAATATGCTTGTTTGCAGATGTTATTGGAAGCTTTAAGAAAAAAAAATCTTAAACCATTTCACTTAAAAAAGTCCATAGAACACTTTGCAGCGGACAGTTTCACACAGTAAAAGTCACACTTTGTCTCCCTCAGTGCTCTGTTGGTACTTCTCTGCTGCGGACGCTGCCCCGAGCGCCATAGGATGTTGAGTGGCGTTCCTGGCCTCTGAGCACTAGATGACGACAACACCCCCCTGCTCCTGACTTGTGGCAACCACAGGTATCTCCAGGCATTGCCAGATGCCCTTTGGCGGGAGCATAAGCAACCTTGGTTGAGAACCGTTGCCCTGTAACCTTAGACCTGGCCCCTCGCAGCTTCTCTTGCCACCCTTCCTCTTCCCTTGGCATCACCAGGAGACATAGGCCAAGGGGGAAGAACGGCCTTCACTGGCCTGTTGCAGTACAAAGAAGATTTGGGAGGGCTTTTTGTGGAGTATTTTGCCTCTTGGAGGAAGGTTGAGTCATCAAATTGTGAGTCCAGTGACCTTTACCTTGGTGTAGAATGGCTGTAGTTTTAATTATTGAAGGATTGTGGGGAGGATAAATATCTTGCTGTTATTTCCTTGACCACATTTCCTTTACCATATGAAATTTTTTTCCCCTCATAAATTTTAGAGAACCACAGATGTCTATATGGAGTCTGTGGTCTTTCAAACAGCATTTAGGCTGTAGTGTTATTGCTGTCTCAGGGAGGGGACAGAAACTGGTGTAGGTCTCCAGTACAGGTAGGATTCGGGTGGGCATTGGAGATTGGAAAAAGAGGTAAGGCATTCACATTCTCAGGTGGACGCTGGAATCCAGTGTGTGAGTTTTCCTGGGAAACCACTGAGTAGCAGCTGTGAAGCCCATGGTCAGGGGTAAGCCCTTATCATTGAGAAGCCAGGAAGCAAGCACGTGTTAGGTGGTCATGGAGCTGTGGTAGTCCCAAATGTGGGTCCAACTGAAGCATAGGGGAACGTGATCTGTCAAAGTATTGTGGTTTCTGGCGCCCTGCAGGTCTGCTCCTTGGGAGTGAATTATTTCAGTTAATAAGGGTCTGGCCATTCTGGGTAGACCTAAAATGCGGTTTTAAGACTGGGAGGCTGGAGGAGAGAGCAGGGATGGCTCCCATGTTCCTGTGGTCCTCTCTGCAGGGTGCAGGCACAGCCGCTGGGGGGTTCCATGCTTGCTGTGGTTCCTGCAGTACCCGCACAGCAGGCTCCTCGTGGAGCAGGGGATGGAGTCTGAGAGTCTCTGGGCACAGGGTTGGATCCTTCCGGGAGGCCTGGAGGCCTGCCCCGCTGGCTCTGGGGACATTGCACGCTCCTTTCTGGACTTCAGGCTTTCGTTCCATTCTCCACTTCTTCCCTTGGACAGAAAACTGATGTCCGTTTAACTACTTGGCAGCCTCTTAGCCTATGCTCCCTTTTACTTTTTTAAAATTTTAATAAATTTTTCAAAGATTCTTTATTTATTTGACAGAGAGATAGCACAATTAGGCAGAGCAGCAGGCAGAAGGAGAGGGGGAAGCAGGCTCTCTGCTGAGCAGGGAGCCCGATGTGGGGCTCGATCCCAGGACTCTGAGATCATGACCTGAGTCGAAGGCAGCTGCTTACCGACTGAGCCACCCAGGCGCCCCTGTTCTCTTTTAACCACCAAATATCTTAGGCTGAAATTTGAAAACTATTCATGCCAAAGAAAAGAATTAATCAGGGTTTGCTTTTTTAAACTACAAATGCTCCCCTGCCAGGATTTGGACATCCTCCATGCCCACTCAGGGACTGGCTTGGCCCTTCCATAGGCACTCAGCCATTCTGAAGGAGCTCTGTTCTTGCCAGAGATCTTGGTTCAAGTCAGTAGACATGATAGAGATCGCCTAGTTGCCTTGAACTGTGCTCCCTGTAGCTTTGTTCCTTACCACAGCCCTAGCATCTGCCCTTCTTGTGGGGTGGAGCACATATTTGCGTCACTGGAGCGCCTGCTGTATCTGAAAATCTCATGGAATTGCTTTAGGAGAGCAGAAGCATGCCTCTTCCAGTTACTATTTCACCCGTTCTCATTTTTCAAAGAGGGGCTTCCAGTCACAGAACCTAAGCTCCAGGAAGTCAGGGGTTTGGGTCTGATCAGGCCCCTGTTGCATCTCTGGTCTCTAGAACCATATCTGGCATCCAGAACATTTGTGGAATGAAGAACAGCATAAAAACACACTCATAGGCAAAGCAGCTTTTAAGTTGCCAGAAAGTTGGGCATTATGTTTAAAAAATGGCCAAACATTTTTGGTGCTTCATCAGTGTACCTAATGAAAAGATCTGATTCCTTCTGATATCTAAACTGTTCCATAGAAATACGCCTCTGATATCTAAACTGTTCCATAGAAATACACCATAGAAAAACGTGCTGTTTTCATGTTGCTGTGCATACATACGCCCTGTCCAAGTGCCGGGTGCCCCCCATTACACAGAGCCCCGGTGTCACGGCCTCACCTTTCCAGCCCAGCTCGTCCGGTGTGCTTGCTGCTGGCTGTGTTTATGAAATACAGGAGATCAAATCCTTCAAGTGTGAAGTGTATGTAGCATTCTCATTACTCTGTTTTTTAAAAAAAGTGAGTTGTCAAATCTGCTGAAATAGAATAAATCAGCTAGAACATTCTTGGATTAAAGAAAAGCGGTACTAATGAATGTATTTGCTATGCATTCCAATCCTATTAATCCTGATGAGTTCAGCCTGGATTAATGTATGGCATGCTTTTCTTCAGGACCTCTGAGTTGGGCATTAACTGCTTGTATACCAGGACAGGAAAGTGTGAGCAGAGTTTTGTGACATGAGCTTGGATCCAGCGTGGCCATGTTCGTTTGACTGGACAGCCCAGAATGCAGCAGTTCTCAAACCGCTTGGTCTTGGAACCTCCCTGTGCTCTGTAATTGTAGACTGTGGAGGACTTGAAGGAGTTTTGCTTATGTGGGTTGTATGTATAAATGCTTATCATGTTACAAATTAGAATCTAGAACAACTTCAAGTGTTTATATACTAATCCATCTAAAAATAACAACAGTAAATCATTTTATGTTAGCATAACATTTTTATGGAAAATACCTAGTTTCCAGAACAACAACAACAACAACAGAAAATTAGTAAGAGTAGCGTCATTTTATATACTTAGCAATCTCTTTAATGTTCAGCTTAATTGAAGACAACTTGATTCTTATGTCTGGTTATGCATCAGTCAATTTTGATGTGTTGTTTTAGTTGTAATATATAAAGAAAATGTGACCTTGGATAGGTACTTGGAAAAGAAAGAGGACTGCAGGAGTCTTTTTATGGACAATTATGGGTATTCTTTTTTGATACTGCACGAAAACTTGAAAGGAGATAGTTGGTTCCACAGTAGAATCTGAATCCATACTGATAGGCTTTTTTTTTTTTTTACTGGAAAATGGGTCTGTTTTGTACATAAAAAAAAATCCATTTTCTCCTTTGAATCAGTCATTTTTCCATGTATGATTTTGTTTCAGTGAATTACTGTCTTACTGAATTACACAGATCTTCCAGAGGTGGACAGATTTTATCATGTAATTGTTTTCTAAAAATCACATTTGTTAGTATCACCACCAGTATCATCAGAAAATTCTCTAAGTTTTGAGAAACTTTCAAGTTCTGGGTGACGGATCCAAGTTTCCCAAAATTTTAAGTTGTTTGTTTGTTTGAAAGGTCAAATTTATCAATGGCAACCAACATTATCAGTTGTTTTTCTTCTAGATTCTGCTCCTTTTATTCCAGATAGAGATCCGATCATGGCTCTTGGCTCTCTCCCTTCCCCAGAGAACAAAGTGTAGTTTTCTTGGCTTGGCCATAAGGGCTTGCCCCCATCTCCCAGCGCTTTGACAGTTTCCAGCCTTGTTTCCAGCCTCCACAGTTTTTTGTTTTGTTTTCTCATTCACTTAAAACCATACACATTTATTGTCTTCCAGTTCTGGATGGAGATCAGAAGTCCGAAATAGGTCTCACCAGGCTCAGGTCCAGGTGTTGGCAGGGATGTGCTCCATTCCTAAGACTCTGGAGAGAATTTGGCTCCTTGTTCTTCCCAGCTTCCAGAGGCTGCCTGCCTGCCTTGACTCCTGGTCCCCTGACACATTCAGAACTAGGGTGGCTGATGGGGTCTCTCACATTGCATCCCTCTGACACTGACTCTCCTGCTTTCTCTCCCATCTTGTAGGGACCCTCACTGATTCTATCAGAAAATCCTCCTATCTCAAGGTCAGCTGATTAGCATCTTTATTCCTCTTGCAACCTTTATTCCTCCTTGCCATGTAACCTAACCTAGTCACAAGTTCCTGGAGTTGGGATTTGGACTTTTGGGGGGGTGGGCAGTATTCTTCTTGCTGTCACATTCAAGCCACTCTGTTTTTACATTCAGCTCCTGCTCTGTATGTGTTGGCTAGACTCATCTTCTAAACATTATGTCATCGCATAAGCCTCTTCTCAAATCTCCAGGTAGAGCCTGCGGAGGTGGAGACCCCCATGTGAGCCACACCATCTTGGTGCCCTTGTCGCGGAAATGTGTCTGTATGTCGGTCTCCCCTGCTGGACCGTGGCCCTCTCAGGGCCCTTGTGGTTCTTGGCGCATGAGAGGGAACAGCAGTGTGTTGTTTGTTCTGGGCTGTGTTTGAGATGCTACCGAATGAATATCTGTTTCTTTGGTATGATAATGGCATTACACTTCCGTAGAAGAGTGCCGTTCTCAGCTTACCAAAGTGCTTAGAGGTCAAGTGTCATGGTAGCTATCATAGCTCACTCTCAAGTGGCTTCTGAGAACAGTTTATATTTATATAAAGATAAAGCAGATAATAGCAAATGTTAAAATTGGTGAATGTAGGTGAAGACTCTGTAAATGTTCATTTAACTTTTCTGAGGGTTTGGACATTTTCAGAACAGAAGGGGAGGAGAATGGAGTATTGATGTGGAATGAGTGCAGGTGAGGATGGAGTCGGATCTGGGTTGTGGGAAATCCGTGTGCTGCTGCCGAGGTTCTGGAACTCTCCGCGTTGATTTGCATCTTCTTGTGCCTCTTTGGCATACTGATAATCCTCTCTGGGTTCACAGTGGTGCAGATTGTATTCAGGAGGCTTCATTAGACCCCTCCAGCTCCTGGACAAGCCCATGAGTGTGTAAAGTAGAAATGGTAAGATGGAGGAAATGAAGGACTATGTGCTACTCCTCGACAAGCCTCTTCCTAGGACTCCCCCTGTGAAGGTGACTGATCCCACTTGCAGACGGTGGTGACTCCAATCACTCGATCGCATTCGTTGTGGGACTGTAGGGCACTCCGCCAGCTTGTCACGAGAGCACACATCCTATGTTTAGAGCATCCCAGCCCATCCTGGTGTCTGCCGAGCAGGGCTACACTTGAGCCCATTGGGTAGCTGCTCCGGGAGAGTCTGCTGCAAAATGCCTTTCACGGATGGTGTCCCCCTGTTTCCTAAAGGACCCAGCTAAGGCTGTCTACCTCTGCTGGTCTCAGTGCTCAATGCCATTTTCAGAGGGGGGATTCACTCCCCTCACAGCTCCTGGCGAGGGCCTCAGAGCTTGTACTCACCTGCCCCTGTGTCCTAGATCTGTGGAGGTGGCCTGTCTGGCTGATGCTTTGATACCATCCTTGTTTGAGATAGGATCATCACTGATGGAGGTCACGTTGTAGGATCACTGGTTTGGAAGCCACCTTGTCCAGTTTCCTGTCTTGTTCCCCACCCAGTGGTGCTTCACTCCGACCCTCACCTTCTCAGTTACCATGCCATTCATCTTTGTAAGGTGGGGTGTCCTTCCTGCCGCTGAGCAGGATGGAGTCATCCCTCCTTGTCGCAGCCAAAGGTGTGGTGGGGCCAACCACCAACCTGATGGGGCCTAATGATTCTTCTTTACTTTCCAGGAGCAAGAAGCTCCCATCTCATCCCTCCTGAGACGTCTTTGCTCCAGGACCCAGGTGATCCTCAGGTGACGAGGTGACGAATTCTTACGTCCTATTTCAGGTACATTCTGCCCACCTGCACGTCCTGCAGGACCGTCTCTTGGGTGCTAGAATATATTGTCCTTTTAGTCCTTCTGTTGGCTGTTGACTTTATAGGTTAAGGGACAGCTATACTCTATGTCATCGTCTTTTAAAGCTTATGACTACTCTGCCTTTTCAGAGTCCTCTAGGTCTTCAGGCCCATCCACTCAACAGAAGACAGATGTTTCTCCTCGCTTTCATGGTTTTATTGAATTCCTGCATTTCCTTCAAACAGAACTCGAAATACCCTGCAGATGGCAAGGCTTCTGAACAGAGGCCACCAAGGCATGCTGTGAAGAGATCTGCCAGAGCCTGCCCCTCCATCCTGGTGTAGATGCTGGTGTGCGGCGTGGTGTGTGGGACTTGGTGGGACCTGCTCTGGGCCAGGGCCCCTGTGCAGTAGTCCTGATGCACTGTGCTGTGGTCCTGCCTTTGACTCTTGGAGCCTTTGCTTCGCAAGGTCAAGGGCTGGCTCCAGTTGCCTTCCTGCTCTCAAGCTTTTCCTCTTGCTTCTACCCCCTCATTCCTCAGATTTTCCCTCTTTTACTTAGGGATCTTCCTGTAGCTTGTTCTTGGGTTCAGGTGCTGTAGTGATCTGCCATAGGTCAGTGTATTTCAGGTGGGTCCTTGGAGCCCCAGAGTCCTGAGGAGGCCAAGGAGCCAGGCAGGGAAGGTGGGGGAAGGTCAGGGCTAGCCAGTGGGGCACAGTGTCTCCTGTCTGTCTGTGTCAGAGTGGTTCCAGTTTTATCTGATTCTCACAGTTGGGTTCAGCAGAGGAGGTGGTTTGGGAAAGAAGGGTTCTTCTATTAAAATAGTTAAAAGCTATCACTCTGGTTATTTTTTGATTGAAGTAACAAGTTCACCAAGTATGGGCACTTCATTGTTATTGTCACTATTTTGTGCATTTAAAAAAACGGAGGTAAAGTTTTTCAGGCATGTGTGCTTATAAAAGAACCTCACCTGATGTTTCTCTCTCTCTCTCACATTCTTACAGTCCTTTGGGCCATTCAGACTCTTAATTCCAAATATAGCTCTATCAAGAATGCACCTATAATCAAGGTCATCCTTCATCAGAGGGACTTTGCAGGGGATATGGCCCATGACCTTTGCCACAGGGAAGCATCTTCAAGCAAGTGGCCTTGAAATTAGGAGGGCTCCCCATGGCTTCTATGTCCTTGGGAGACTCCCCCCTTGTTAATGAGGCTATTGCAACTGGTCAATGTCAGAACGAAAGTGTAGGTTACCAGGTGCACTTTTGCGAAGACAGTCAGGAAAGCTGGATCCTTGCCAGCAGGGTCATGGGAGGCTATCCTGCGTTGTGCCAGAAGCCATTGTGGACCTCGGATGTCCTTTTCTTTCCTTCTCCTTTCAGGTCGTATTTAGTCAAAGTGCTTAGAGTGAGTTCATTCTGCACTCTTCCTCCTCTTCCTGCAATAGGCAGATGTGTCTGTGCTGTCTTAACAGACTATTTTAGAACCTCTTCCTGTTACCAAATACCAGAGCTTGGCCTGTGTGTGTGTGGAGGGGGGTGGTGCTGAGTGTTCACCTTGGGGTGAAAAGTCTACATCAGATCTGTTTCTCGGATCAGGACACTGCGACAGAATGCGTGGGGAAGCCATCCTTGGTTCTCAGGCCCTTGGGCTTATGTCGTGAACTGCACCTAAATCAGGGGAACTAGAAACCACCAGGAGGTAGGCCCTTCTTGAGTGAAGAGAGTCCTACCAGGTGCCAGATGGTGACAGAGGTGGTACGCCCCTGGAGGCTTTTTGGTCTCTGCCACACTTGTTTGTGCTCCTTGGTTTATCATAACCGTCTTCCTGCCCAGAGGGCAGGCCACCAGGTCGCTTGGTTCCCTTCCCTGGTGTTTCCTCAGCACCTAGAAGGGCGGGGAGGCATAGAGTAGGCCTAAGGCAAATATTTGCCGAATGCTTTGATGCTTGCTTTAGTCTTCCTTCCCAGACTGTGTGCACTCTGAGCCCAGGGACGGTGCATTGCTTACCTTTATCTCTCCTATAACTCCCAGGAGAGGGGCCACATTCTGTGAAAATGACATAATAGTCATTTAATGCATGCCATTTTTCCAGAGGAGGAAATGGCTTTCAGATCACTTAGACTTAAAGAAAAATAATTGCAATTCAAGGAAACGTTAACGCCACCATTAAAACAGAGAAAGTTAAAGAAATGTTGGGCTCTGGTTTTTAGCTTCTTGAGGATTTAAAGAGAGAACGGATGCAGACTCACTCCCTGCCTCATGACTGGACCACGGGAGAATAACAAACCACCAACCCAGAGGCCTGAAACAACACCCATCTGTTTCATTGTTCCTGTAGTTAGAAGTCAGGGCACAGCTTCGCTCACAAGCCTGGAGTCAAGGTGTTGACTACGGTTTGGTTCTCATCCGGAGGCGTGGCTGGGGTAGAAGCTGCTTCTAAGCTCCCTCAGGTTGTTGGGCAAATCCCTGTCCTCAAGGTTGTAGGACCCCAGAGCCCTGGCCTTTTGCTGGCTGACATTCATGGCCATGTGGCTTTTCCAAGTGTGGCTCCTTGGTTCGTTAAGCTGGCAAGGAGAGGCTGCTAGCAAGATAGAGCCTCATGTCATGTCACGTAATCACCGAGTGACGTCAGCACCGTTGCCATGTTCTGCTGACTAAAAGCAAGTCCCAGTTCCCCCACACACTCAGGGAAACACCAGGAGTGGATCGTGGGGCCGCCTTAGAGACTGCCGACCACAGATCACCTTTACTTGCTCCTTGAAAAGCGATTGCCATCTACTGTCCATTTTTGTGGAAAGTTATTTTAAAATGCTCCTTTGTTTTCTCCAAAATGACCCATGCTTTAAATCCTTTAAAGGATCACAACTCTATAGGGTCCATTCCTTCTTCTAACCCACTCGGATGTCCTCTGTGCCGTCCTGACCCTGCTGGGTGGGGGTTGCCCCCAGAGCGCTCCAGTCCACAGCAGGAATGTCAGGTGAAGTTGCTGTTTGTGGAACCTGGCTTTGGATTCCACAGTCCAAGCTGGTTTGGGACCTGGCTGTAGTTTGTCACAGTGTTTGTGTAGGGAAATGCGGTCCTGAGTCTCAAGTGTGACTTACTGGCTGTGAACTTTTAGAAGGCAAGACGCCCTCCCAGTAATAATTTTTTTCTGTGGCAGTGTCTATGTAGACAGCGTTATTTGGGGCGTAAGTTGTGATGTCTGTGGGTTACCCTTTAAAAATTCCTTAAAAATAACAGGAGTCTGTGCTGTGTCTCCTCATTCTCTGGAGATGTGGACCCTGATTGTTATAAAGCAGTCACCAAAGAATGGAGAGTTTCGTGAACGGCAGTCTGGATGATTGACTGTTGTTACATGGAGAGGCTGTGGGGTCACATTCAGGTAGCATTCTGTAGGGGACAGGGTGATTGGATTGCCCTGGAGTCTCCCATGAAACACAGCAGGTGGCGCTGCCTGGGACAGAGGATGCATCGGTGCTCCATCTCACACGCTGCAGGAGCCCCCGCACACTGAATGCTACTCTCTGGTCTGGTGCAAGGAGCGACACTTGTCCAACTTCCTGGGCTGCCTTGCCCATCTGATGGCAGCCTGACCCGCTGGTAGTCCTCCACCAGCATTTGGTGGTTTGCCCCAGCATTTTGTGGTTTGCCCCAGCATTTGGTGGTTTGCCCCAGCATTTTGTGGTGCACGGACCCCTGTGGAACTGGCCATTTTCTTCCGGGACTTCAGAGTCATTTCTCGCCCAGAGAACAGAGACCATTCTGGCCCCACATACCGGAGGTTTCCTCCCAATATATTCTGGAAGGTAGATGAGTGCAGCAGGTCATTGCCAGACTTCAACAAGGAAGGTAGCTGGCCGCACAAGGAGGCTGTGACATCTCTTTCAACATTTACATGCTTTTCTTTTTGGGATGAGGGCTTGCGATTTTGGCTACTGGTAAAGTGTCATTACAGGAAGACCAACCATAAAATGTGGCATTTCCTGCTGAGGGGTTATTCGCGCATGACATATGCCACATAGATAATTCCCATGGTAACTGTGGGTGTGTGGAGTCTGTGTATCTCGGGGCTCTTTGAGGAGAAAGCCCAGACAGGGAGCAAATGGCAGGTGAATGTGAAAGATTAGAGCCTTTGCTTGTGCAAAAGTGCTTTATTAGTCAGATTAAAATATCATGCTCAAAGGCAAACATAATTGATTTGCTCCCCAGAGAAAGAAGGCTGAGCCACGAACAGTCAGCTGTCCCGGTGCTGTTTCCCTCTCCACTCTGTGTTTCCTGACAAGACCAGAGCAATCCTTCTAAGAGAAGGTTTTTGAGATGGTCTTCCTTCGCTTAAAAATTTCACGTCTGAGTGTCAGTTTCTCAGCTTGCCATTCAAGACTCTAGTAAAAGGACGGTCCTGCCCCACCCACCTGTCCACCATCGTCACCCCACTTCACCTGGGTCGTCTGATATGTGTCACAGGCAGTTCAGTGGGCCTGTGCCTTCCCTCCCTGGTCACCTCAGCAGTGACATGTGACCCACAAGACGAACTCATGTCCCTCATGGGTACACAGAACATGCACAAAACACACATGCCTACGAGTGTCTCTCTTTCAGCCACTATAAGCTCTGAAGAACCTCTGAATCACTCCTTTTTTTCCCCCTTAAATCTCTTCATTGGAACCCATGTTGCCTTTTCTGGTTTCAGTATGCTTCCCCAAATTTGATACAGACTTCGGCTCAGAGGATGTGTAGGAACAAGACTGGTAAGAGGTACGACGAGGTCTGCCTGTGACAAACCCTTTACTCGTGGCTATTTTTCTAGGTTAAAAAAAATAGCTGAATATTGATAATTTCATATGGTTCAACCTAATCCTGTGTTAAAGACTATTTAATTAGACTCCATGGCTTATAGCACTGGGGGACTCTTCCGGTCCTGGAGGTAGGGGTTGATAAAGGTTGTGGAAGAATTTCTTCTTTGTTTTCTGGGTTAGCCCTGAGTGGGTTCCTTTCTTTTCACATTCACTTTTGGAAATTTCCAAACATGCACAAATGTAGGGAGAAAGCGTAATGAAATCCCACGTACTCAATTATTCACATCTCCCAGGTAGACTGTTGACATGGATTTAACTTGTCTTTGGACGCTTATGCCTTCCTTTTTTTCCACTTGTTTGTTTGTTGGTTTTATTAGAATATTTCCTTCCCCTTAACTCAGAAGCAGTCCACACTCATAGAAAAAATTATCCATATGCAGAAGATAAAAAATGTCCTTAATCACCTGTTGAAAGACAACTACTTCAGTTTCCCTTCCAGGCCATTCTTTATATAAACTCATATTCAGTATGTTATTATTATTTCCCAGAGGTGCTATTTCATGTTTCTCCCTCTCTCTCTCTGTTTTCTTTTTCTTTTTTCTTTTTTTTTTTTTTTGACACTTTCTCCCTGCTTTTTTAAGGGATATAGTATCTCCAACATAATATCTAATCCATCTGCTTTGGCCTGCTCTTTCTAACACATACTTTTCTAAGCCTTGCTGTCTGTATACTTTCCAGAACATTCCCTGAAGCCTTGGTTGGGCGCTGGAACCCAAAATTCCCACCTTTCCTCACTCCCAAATAAAGTTCCTATTGCCTCAAAGCCCATGGGTCTTGCCCAGCAGCTGGAGGGAAGTAGCTGGATTATGTTAATTTACTCCACCATTTGAATAACTAATTGACTTAATTTTTACAGAGGAGTTGTCATTCAAGAAGAGGGTGTCACTTAACCCTTGTGAATCTTTTATTTGTAGGATCAGGTGACCCATTAAGAATTGTCAGCAGCATGGAGAATAAGTTTGGTCGAAGTTGAGTCCGTTTGGCACCTGGCATAGATAGGGTTTCTGGAATCCAATGCATATATATATATATACATGCATATGCGCACGTGCATGTGCATAAACTGCCTTCTAAACTCCACTCTTACTCTCCTGAGAGGAGTAACAATGCTACTGTTGGTCTCTGGTGGGGATTAAATGAATTTGCAATGTGTTTCTTTTGAGGAGCTGGTGTAGAATGTTCCTTGTTTCCCAAGAACCCTAACCTCTTTGTGAGTCTGTTCTCCAGCTCAGTTCAAGGAGCTGGATCTGATTTTTCACAGCTGCTTTGTCTACCTTGGAACCAGTGCATTTCTAGAAATTCCAGGTTTTTTTTCACAGAGTTGCTTGTGACCATGGGAAGATGGGGAAGCGTGGAAATTTACTGGAGCTTGGTGTCTAAATCTGTGAACTGCCCGGGTTTGTTGAGTGAATGCGTTAGTAAATGTAAAAGTAATGGGACTGTGAGTGTGCGGTGAAAGATCAGTTTTGTGTGGAATCCTCTGCTTTGCTCCGGTCTAGATTCCAGGTCTCCTTGTGCTTTTTGTAAGAGGACAGTTCTGGAAGGAGCTACAGAAAACTCTTTCAGGATACCTTGGAGGCCTAGAGAATTAAAGAAGCAATGTTGAGTTAGTAAGTTTGAATTCTGATATTAGGGGAACTTTATTTAAGCATTGCTTTTCTACTTGAGAGACAAACATGTAACAGCTTTTAAGGCCCAAGTGAAGTGCTTAACAGTTCATGTAAAGCTGACTTAATGAAATCCCCCACTCTGCAGGACCAGGCTCCTGTTCAGTTCTGGTTAATCAGCATTGTACTAGAGATGCCCACAGAGTTTGTAGCTCACTTGGCTTCAGATTCCAGATACAGAACGTTTTTGTCACATACTGCAAAAGTAGGTATGATTAAAGGCATGTATTAGAGGAGCTCTGAGCTCCTGAGGAATGCGTGTTTTTGTCGTAATGCATTTCTGTACACGGGGCCAGGGCCTCTGTCCTGATAAAGGACAGCCTTCCCTAGTGAGGGAAATGCCATCCAGAGACATAACTACTGTCTAATCACATCCTGTCGGCTTGAAAAGGAGCATTTCTAGATTGTATCTGGGTATCTGGTTTTTGTGAAAATGTGCTTAGTAGTTCTTCCCCTGGCTTCTTGTTTTTTATATCATTCTTTAATTTGACTAGATAATATTGAAAAGATTTGACTATAGCTAAGTTGGGCAAGTATCTGTGTCAAAGCCTCGCTTAAAGACAGCCCTGACGGCGGGAACCCTTCACTGATGGGGATTACCTGCCTTCTGCTACCGGGAAGCAGAGACAGCTGACAGTTTGCAAATTGATGTTTTGAAGAAAGAAATGAGAATGAGGAATGGCACACCAGAATGCCGACTGGTGTGGCAATAATAGCAGCTCTTTGCATTGGAAGAATAATGGATTTGGTTTTTCAGTGAGCTCCTTAATGCGATGTCTCATTTGACCCTCATGTGTACCTGCAACAATGGGACAACAGTGCCGTCTCATCTTTAGATCTGGAAACTGAGGGGCACCTGGGTGGCTCAGTGGGTTAAGCCTCTGCCTTCAGGTCATAATCTCAGCATCCTGGGATCGAACCCACATCGGGTTCTCAGCTCAGCAGGAAGCCTGCTTTCCTCTCCCTCTCTGCCTTCCTCTCTGCCCACTTGTGCACTCTCTCTCTCTCTGCCAAATAAATAAACAAAACCTTTTAAAAAATCGTTAAAAAAGATAGATTTGGAAACTGAGAACCCCAAACGCTGACTTAAAGATAATGAATTACAAAAGCCTAGGCTGAGGGTGTGACAGGTACTCAAGCTGTCCCACTGTGGAGTGGAGCGGGGAAGCTGTCGTTCAAGGTGAGACAGGAGATGGGGATAGAGCACACCCCGTGACACTTCCCTGTGAGGAAAATGGGAATTGTTTCAAGGCTTCGTAGACAAGACTATGTTGCATAGGTTGGATTTGAACCCAGCTGACAACTTTTTACATTTTTGTTTGTTTGGAGAAACAGAAACATACTCTTTAGTAACTCAGACCATTAACTAGTCAGCTGACAACATCTCTTTTGATAGAGAGACCCTCCTGAGTTGTTGGAGAGTAATGGCAGTGATTACCTAAGATGACGGTCGGTTTCCTATCTGCTTCCTAACACCGAGTGTCTGCTCTGGGTGCTCTGTAGGATGTGGTCCTGTGAACACTGCTCCATGCATCCTGTGTGCTAGGGGATGGAGGAGCGCTTAGGCGCCACTCTCGTGGTGGGACACACAGAGACCTTTCCCTCCGCCAGTCAGCCCCGCTTCCTGTCCCTGCTTCTCTCCTGTACCAGCTCTCCACACCCTCCGTGCCTGTTCTTCAAACCTGCAGATCCTGCTTCAGAGGATGGGGCAAGTCTTTGGGGCAGAAAGACTTGGGCTTGAACCCTGATTCCATTGTTCACTGGCTACATGCTCTTCGGCAAGAGAGAAAGTCAAAGGAATGACTTCGTCTATGGTGGGCTGGGCATCATTCATTTAAAAAATCTTACCATGTGATTCTCTTGCACACCCAAGGTTGTGAATGACTGTGTTCTGGTAATGCTGGGTTTCCTTATTTCTGGAATGCAGAGTATTGCCAGATAGATAAAGTGGTGTGAAGATTAAATGAAATAATTTATCTAAGGGATCTTTCATTTGGCTGATGTTCCAAAATGTTAGTTGTTATTAACTAGTGTTATTTGTTTTCTGCTTTAGAAAGTTAACACATCTCATCACAGGCATTATGACAAATACAGAAACGAAGAAAACAACCTGTAATCTAAAAGATTATCTCAGTGTTTTGGTCCTTTACACACCCCTCCCCCTCACCTACGTGCTCACTGGGGTAATAAAATGGGCTTTTTTACTTGATATTTTCCCAGAACATTAAAGCTGTTGAAAACGCTTGTCTGCCTGCATACCATTTTGGCAACAGATTTGCCCATGACAGATCTTGTTCTAGTTCTTTGGTTAGTATGGCACTGTCCACTCTCAGCCCCTTGGGTGCATGATCTGCTTGGGTCTCTGTGCTTCGTGAGCTCATGGGACTGTGGCACCACTCACAGCTACCATGGAGCCTGGTTCCCTGCGCCTTTGTGTTCCTTGCCTGGCTGAGGGGCCCTCTCATGGTCAGTGTCTGCATTCCTGTTCGCCTTGCTCTTTGCCATTTCTGCTTTGGAAGCTCTCTTGAGTACTTTCCTTTTCCCTGGCTGACTTCCTGACCTGTGCCGGGAAGCTGTGCTGCCCTGGTGGGTGTGCACCCGAGGTGGGTCCTCATGGCCGCCTCCTGGCCTGTCCCCCTGTGGCTTGGAAGTCAAGACCGAGGGGCAACACCTCTACTTTGCTGCCTCCTCCTGCTTCCCTCCGTCCAGCAGCTCTGCTCCACTGTGCAGACAGACTCAGGGCTTATGGCCACGTGTCGGGCTGTCCACACTGCTGCTGATGGGACATCAGAAGCTTCCGGCAGCTTTCTGCATTTAGCCCTGTGGAATCAGTAGAAGGAGGCAAGCCATGGACGGCTGGGCTCCTGGGGCTTTTTCTGATATGGCCAGAGTGTTAAAGTCACCGAGATTTGGACGACGGGTGGGCGCTGTGAGGGCATGTGATCACATTGGATCTTGTGCCTGCCCATGCCAGTGAGAAGCCACGTTATCTGTGGCCTGTGATAGAAAAGCATAAAGCATCTTTATTACTGAGGCTTCTGATGGAAGCAAGGAAATGCACGGGTGGACTTACGGACTGTACGCCTCTGTCCTTGCCTAATGAAATCACGCGTCTTTTCCTCAGGAAAGGACAGGTGTCCCATACTCTTTAAAGATTTGCATTATGACACTCTGCTATTACAAAGTACTACTTGTTTTTTATTAACCGAAGGAAATCGGAAGATTTTCGCGTTTACAAAATAAAGTCAAAAAGCAAAAATGGCATTCAGCATTTGTTTTGCGGCGCCAGAGCTCTGAACTGTATCTGTGAGTAGCTCTGCTCTATCTCGATTTTCTTGGTGTATCCATTAGCAAGATGTGTCCTAAAGTGTCAGAAAAGACTAATGGACGTGATTTTTTGGGGGTCTGGGAACGCTCAACAAGTTTTCCATGTAATTAATGGTTGTTTCTTTGCTTTACACCGTTTCACTCATGAAGGGTTCCATAACAACACGCTACTTTCAGATGGCAAGGGGGGAGGCCTGAAGTGGCCTTTGAGATGGACAGTGAGACCTTCTCCTTTGGAGTTCCATCACCTGATGGGCCCAGCTTCTGGAGCTGTCATGTGTGCTTACCTCTTCCCACCCTGACACTCAGCTTCCTGGGGTGGGACCATGGGTTTATGCATTTCCATAAATCCTGGCTGTGTTGAGCTTAGGGCATCAAAATGGGGTGAGATTGGTGAGATGTGGTGGGATTTAGTGTAGCTGTTGATCATTGTACAGATTCCTCCCCACAAGAAAGGATGACCTAATCTTCAGATAACACTTTCAAAACCTCTGTGGCAACTTTCTGCATAAACCCCAGCAGCAAGAAGTTCATAACAACCCACCATTGTGGGAATTTGAACGATTAGATTAGGTTTATGCAGATGGGTGTTCTTTCGTCTCCCTGTTGGTTGAATGACCACCTTTGGGGTTTCAGCATGAATAGAAATAGTGGCATAATGTGTACAAAATCCTGACAGTTGATGCCACTCAGAGAATATAGTTTTATGCTTCTAGGGAGATGGAAAGGATATTCCTTAAACTTGAACCCAGGACATGGCAATTATCTCATTTTCAGCTACCCTGCTACTTGGAGACTCGTGCCTTCCCTGGGCCATCCACTCCGGTCCTCCCAGTGGCATTTGGCTGCATTGTTTTTCCAGCGTCTTCCAAGGGAACTGAGCTTGCCCTTACCCCCGATGGCAGGTAGTACTTCAGCAGTAACCAAGACACGAGCATCACTTGTATGCCAACTGCACGGCAGTAGTAAAAACTAAATAAGAAAAAAACAAAAAGAAAAGTAACCAAGGTAAAAATAGTGGGAAGTCTCCTGTCACAAGTCCATTCTGTGCTCCCCACGCCGTGTTCACAGAGCAGTTCCCCCGGGCTGCTGGGGGCAAGGAAGGGGCCCAGAACTGTCCCTAGAGAAGAGAGATGCTGTGTGCCCATTTAGGGGAATTGAATTGCGCCTGTCTAGTCACATTTTGTACTCAACAAAGACTTCCCTTTCCACATTACGCTTGAAAACCAGTATCTGTATCTAGTTATGCAATCCAGTAAACTGCCCCCTTAAGTCGAAGAGGGTACTGCACCCCCAGCATTAGGAAGTGAGTTCCTTGAGCAGGTTTCTGGCTGACAGGCGCGTGCCCACCTGTTGCTGGTGGTTCATGGGCATTTGTGCTCCCCCTGCCCCCACAGCTCTGCACGTCCTGGGGGCTCGTTTTGGCCTGGCACGATCATGGCACTCTTGTTTGCCTTCTGTTCTGAGGAAGCTCAGAAGTGTGTCCCCCACATATGTCTGGGCTCCAGTAGCTTTTGCTTCTGCTCCAGACAACAACGGACTTTGGAGAAAGGAGTATAAATTATGGACCAGCCCTTCCAGAGCCCAAGACAGAATGGGTCTTATCTTTTAGAAGATGGCCGATGGCTCATCCCACCTAACCGCCTGGGCCCCCGCTCACTCTGTGAAAGCCCAGGAAAGAGGATGCTGTTTAATTGCCCTGTCCTTGCCTTGCACTGGCTTTTATTGTTTGGGGGGTGGGGTGCACTTACTTTAGGCAGAGGACTTCTAGGAGGGGCAGTAGGCACTCTCTAAATGTCAGTGGCATTTACCAGTCAGGTCAAAACCGGTGTGCGTCATAAGGAGCTTCCCCTAATCCGCTTCTCTTCCCTATGAGATTCCTGTCTACCTACAACACTCCCCTCCTGCCAAAAAGGATGTCCAGGAATGATTTTACAGGGATTTTGCACATCCCCTAGTGCAGCCTCTTCTGCCAAGGGTTGTGTTGAAATGTGGCCTCTTTAACTCATTATTCAAGCCATTGTTTCCTGAGAGTTTTGTTAGGATTTACAATCTGACTTGAATAAATCCAGTTAATCCCCTAAAGAAGAAATGAAGAAAAGAAAAGGCAGTTCCAGGAGGAATTACACCCTGGGCTCTCTCACCAGTGCTGGTCCTTCCCCAGGCCCTGGGTCCCCAGCAGGTCTTGACTCTCTGGGAAACCTGCTCGCCCCAGGTATCCCTCGCAGCCTCGCCAGGGTGCCTCGGAAGCAGGCCAGCATGTGGTCTGCGGGGCTCTGCCCTTGTTCTTCCCTTGCTCACAACGCCTGCCCTTTTCTGCTCCTGTCACACCCTCGTGTCTGGGGTCTTCCTGCTGCACTACGCTCCACAAATAATGTCGTCTTTCCTCATTTCCTTCCCACTTCCTCCGCACCTTCCAGCACAGTGATATCATTTCCTTCCCACCTGGAATGCCAGGGCCCTCGATGAGCACTTGGGGCCCAGTGCCTTCCGAGCTCCATGACCTGGTTTGACCCTCGACTCTCAGAGTTATTTTTCCTCGTCTTTATAATGAGATCAGAACACATGACTGTTATTCCTAGCTGAAAACTTCGGGGTCTTGAAGAAGCTTTTTTTTTGGTCTTCTCTTGGCCAGTCAGATGAAGTAGAGAGAGGCCGGTTCCCATTCCTGTGTGACCACATGGAGCGCCATGGCCAGGGGCTGGGGGTGGGGGGGTGGTGCCAGACCACTCTGCGCCCGGTGGCTGAGGCCACAAGGTGTGGGCGAGCAGTCGGCTTGTGGGTGGTTAGGTATGGACTTTGCTAGATCTGTCAGTCGCCTGTTAGATTACTGTGTTTTCTGGTGTCTTGATTGTAGCAAGGTGAGGTCAGTACCCATCCATGGATGATCAAAATGAAAAAGCAATGATGTTTTTTTCCACCTCAGTAGCTAGATAGCTTCTCTCTGCACAAGCTGTTTTTTTTTTTTAATAAACTCTTTAGTTCAGCACAGTTTTCGATTTATAGAAAAATTGTGGCGCCAGTACAGAGTTCCCATACTCTTCGCACCAGCTTCCTCCATTGCTAGCACCCTACATTAACGTGTGCCCCGATCTAACTAATAACCCTACTTTATTTAGATTTCCGTAATTTTTCCCGAGATCCTTTTTCTGTTCCAGGACCCCATGCAGGACCCCACATGACATTCAGTGGTCATGTCTCCCCAGGCACCTCTTGCTTGTGACAGTTTCTCGGACTTCCCTTGTTCCTATGGCCCTGAGGGTTTTGAAGAGCACTGGTTAGGTGTTTCATAGGATGTCCTCCATCTGCCATTTGTCTGGTATTTTTCTCCTGATTAGATGGTTTGGGGAGGAAGATCACTGAGGTCAAGTGCCCTTCTTGGCACATCCCATAATCAAATGTTTGTCGTGGTTGACCATGGCCCTGTGGTCTAGGCAGTGTAGGTAGAAACCTAGTTCGGTTTCTCCACTCTTTTCTGCCCTTTTCAGACTGGCCTCTGTGGAAATAAGTCACATGTGCAGGCTACTTGAGGCTAGGGAGCTCTGTTCCATGTCTGTGAGGGTGGGCGCTGGCATCCTGGCCCCTTTGGGATGAGCTGCCCAGGCAGGATTGGCCTGTAAGTTAGCGGACGGGGAGTGGTATGTTGGCACAGGGTGCGGTCCGTGGTCTGCACTCATCCTGGGACGGGCGCTCGGCTTGTTCCGGGTGACACGAGTTGGCTGACAGCAGCTTTTGGTGAATGTGTGCCCTCTTGTGATTCCTGCTCAGAAGTGGATCCTCTAGCACATTCTCCTAACATTTTAGTCCAGAAGAAAAGGGCTTCCTTGGAGGAGTAACAGTTATTCCTAACTTACAATAATTCAGCATTTTTTCTGTTCTGGACCTGTATTAACCTGGTTCTTGCTCTCAGGGGATCCAAGGAAGGTCTAAAAAAGCATTGCCATTGCTATTCAAGGCATCTGGGTTTTAATAATTAAAATATGGTTGGGTTTGTCTTCCATAACCTCATATTTGGAATAACATCTTGCTTTTCCAGGGGAATTGCGAGATTATTGAGGACAAGAATTATGTCATTAATTTGTGTTTCTCATACTGTGCAATTTCTGCCTATAGAAGGCTCTCCCTTAAGAGCTGCAGTAAATGTGGAAGTTCAGAAACCTCAAAGTCAAGGCCGCTGGAGGAATTGGCCTCCTGGGCATTTCTGTCCATGCTGGTTAGGCCTGAGAGGGGTAGAAGTCATAGGTGGATGTTCCGATGACCAGTTGTGGAATTCTGAGATGTAAAATATTTTAGCCATCAGTGATGACAGAGGACATGGTGGCTGTCTGTGTTGCAATAGGAGGAGGTTAATGCATTGGATAAAAGGCAATAATAAACGCTTACATTCTTTTTCTCTAGCAGAATTGAACAACACGATGGGGTGCAAAGTTCTGCTCAACATCGGGCATCAGATGCTGCGGAGGAAGGTGGTGGACTGCAGCCGGGAGGAGAGCCGGCTGTCCCGCTGCTTGAACACTTTCGACCTGGTGGCTCTGGGGGTGGGCAGCACGCTGGGTGCCGGTGTGTATGTCCTGGCCGGAGCTGTGGCCCGTGAGGACGCGGGCCCCTCCATTGTCATCTCCTTCCTGATCGCAGCGCTGGCCTCAGTGCTGGCTGGCCTCTGCTACGGCGAGTTTGGCGCTCGGGTCCCCAAGACAGGCTCAGCCTACCTCTACAGCTACGTCACCGTCGGGGAGCTCTGGGCCTTCATCACTGGTTGGAACTTAATCCTCTCCTACATCATCGGTATGTCCCAGGAGGCCTGGAGCCTGCCCCCTTCCCTTTCTGCTGTTCTCACCTCCAGACCACAGCCATACTCTCCTCTGCTCCCTGAGTGGACCGAGACTAGCTCCTCTCTACGACTGCCCTCCTCCCTTAACTGTGGTACATGCTTCCTTTCCCCTTTGTTAGGGGGGCCTGCCTCGGGGGTATCGCTCCTCCTTCTGGTATGTGCATCGGACCTAGTGGAGATGAGCCAGGCCAGCAAGGAGGTCAGTCCTGTGAACACAAGAGATGGAGATTCAGTGGGATGTCCTTACTGCTTAAAAGGAGTGTAGTCCCTTTCAGTATTTTTGATTATTGATGACTAGAGTAAACATATCACTGATAAAGAAAAATTTAGGAAATACAGAAAAATGCAACACAGAAAGTAGACATCGCCGAATCTTACAACCCAGAGAAATTAATGGTTATTCATTCACTCCTTCTCTCAGCAGCTATTTCTTGAGCTCCTCCTCGGTGCCAGGCATTATGCTGGATGTTAGGAACACCATGGAAGGAGAAGACGATCTCTATTCAGAAGAGTTTAGGGATCTATTAATATTTCTGTCAACTTAAATTTTTTTTTGTCCAGTATGTCTCTTTATTTATAAAACAACATATAATAAACATTTCTCATGGTATTAATGGTTTTTCCATAGTAATATTCCAAATGATTGCATATCATTATGTAGTTTTATATATGTAGCATAATTTTTTAGGTGTTCTCCTAGAGTACTTAGATTGTTTCCAGTTGTGTAATTATTGTTAAAAATAGTTTAATGTCATTTAATGTCTTCCGGCACGGCCATGATTTTTTTCCTTTAAAATAGTCTAAGAAGCAAAATGTGTAGGTCAGTGGGCCCGTGTCTTTTAAGGCCCATGTTGCCTGCAATCCTCCAGACGGCCACAGGCTGTCTTCCTCACATTCTCGCTGACCCTGAGCACCAGCATTAAAAACAACCAACAAACAAAAACACTCAAAATACAAAGTCTTCTTAGTATGGTAGGTGAAAAGCTATTGTTTCTTTTGATGTTGTTTGTATTTTGGTTACAACCAAGGTTGAACACATCTTAAAAGACTTAAAAGAGACTTAAAAGAGACAAACACCTGAATGTAAGAATAAGCAAAGGATATGAATGGCCAATTCCTACAAGTAGAAGTATAAATAGGCTCTAAACATTCCATTTCTATTTCAGCAAACTTTTTGTAATATTTTCAAAACACAGTAAGACGTGGTAAGTGGATCCCAGTAGGCTCCTGTGTTCCCCACACTGGGAATGGCGTAAGGGTCTATGTGCTGCCTGCGGGGATGCGGGGCCCAGGGGCTGTGTGGGGCACCTGCTGCCGCTTGCACAGGCTGGCTGGCGGAGGGCTCCTGCCAGGCTCTCTGAGCAGCACCTTCCCTCTCTTTTCTGGAGCTCGTGGTACCTAATGACAGCCAGCATAGCTTATGCTTCTAAGTTTGAAAATACAACTCATAATTTTTTTTTTTCAGTACAGCACTAAAATTTATAATCACAAATGCTCCTGCAAGCTCAAGTGTCTGAGTGGGAATGTAGCTGTTTTAAATGGGTTGTTGTGTTCCCTTCGGACTTACCTGGGCATAAAACAAAACCTGAGCAGGAATCGCCCTCTGCTTCTATACCAACAAAGGAAAGACTCTTTGCCAGCATGCTGTTTGCTTGTGTGAAACTGACTCATGCATGTGCTACTGTGGGTCATTCTCGGCCTCAGCTTTTGGGAAGGGTAGTTTTTCTCAGCAGACGTGGGTTTTTTTAAAGCTATGTTTCAAAGATGGGGAGTGAAGGAGGCCAAGAAGGAAGGCCGGGTAGCCCCTCTCACCCCTCACAGTAGGTTTCGGAGCCTGGTCAGCTGTGGGCTGGCCTCAGTTGGGGAGAGGGGAAGACCATTTTTTTCCCTTGGACTGGCGATGAGCAGAACTCGTAACAGCCTGGATGCTGAGGATGAAGACACATGGTTAAATTTTTGAGTTGTCAGACACACACTCAATAAGAGACCCACTAGCAACATTGAATCTCGTCCCCCAGCCATATTCTGTGGGTGATCCAGACCACAGTCACCGGCGAGGCCCCTTTTGAAAGGAAAGGAAAGTGCTATATGTGAATATTGGAACTGTAGTGACGTTTCCTTGAAAAGCAGTGATTTGATTCAGGTTGAAAGAGCATGCAGTCAACAGCTGTTGGCATTTGGGGTGCTGTGTCCGTTTGTGATCCTCAGGGTGGGGACTGTGGGATGGAGAGGGGGAAGGCTGGGCTGTGGCTGTGGTCAGACACTTGGGGACCTGTGGGCAGGTAGTGGGAGCCCAGGTTTGGGCACAGAGCAGCAGAGGGGGCCGGCGCCAGCTCCGGGGTGAGCAGGTAACTGTTGCTGAGGGGGAGGGTCAGCACACGTGGATCTCCTTGTTCCATTCTTACTGGGAGAACAGCATTCCCTGGTGGGTGGGGACCCTCAGCTCTGCTGTCGGGAGGGTCTTAGAAGAGAAGCTTCCAGAGCCAGATGTCTGAGGCTGCCCACCATAGTCCCTGAGTAGATCACGAAATCAGCTTCATGGCTTGCCACCAGTATTTTTTTTAATAATGAAATAAAATAAGTAGAGTTGAAAAATACCACCAGCGTGCCCCTCAGGTGGTAAGGGTAAATAGCACTGTTCTGCAAACTGTTGATTATTCAGTTGTATATTGGAAACACAGTACCGTGAACATACTGGGTTGTGGTGGGAAGTGTGTTTCTCTCCGGGCCTGTGAGGCTTCCCCAGCCCCATCACTTTGCTGCAGGCACTAACTGAGCCTCACTTCTGAGCTAGCACAGACCGGGGTCTGCCTGCCGCCACTGGGTCCCAGCGCGTCATCCACGACCCCTGGCATGGTAGCTGTGAAGCGGAGCCTGATGACAAATGCTGTTCATTGTTTTCCATCAGTTTCCTCTGGTGCATCTGTTTCATGACAGGTACTTCAAGTGTAGCGAGAGCCTGGAGTGCGACGTTTGACGAGCTGATTGGCAAACCCATCGGGGAGTTCTCGCGGACGCACATGGCTCTGAATGCCCCTGGAGTGCTGGCCGAAAACCCAGACATATTTGCTGTGATCATCATTCTTATCTTAACAGGTAAAGCCACGCAGTGGGACACCTCGGTTGGGGTAAGGGGCCTGAAGTGCAGGGCAGGCTCCCATGAGGCCCCTTTCTAACTTTTCCTCATCCTCCTTTCCCCTCCTCTTGTTTCTTTCTGTGATGAATGCAGGCATCTTGTTGGTCTTAGCAGCTTCTTGTACACACAGGGTGGACCCATTGACTAGCTGTCGAAGCTGCTTGTCATTTAATTTTAAAAAAATCTCAGGTATTTGTATAGCTGTTTGTAGAGTGGGATTTTGTTAGTATGGTGGGCTTTATTGTTTAAGTGACCCAGGAATTCCCCTGACTTAGTGGAAAGCATTTGTAAAGGCAAGTGGCATTCTTCCTCGGGGAACAGAGAGGGGAAGAGGTCGGGCTGGGCACCAGTATGCGCCTTGGATGCTCGAGAAGTCTTGGATGGTTTTACACCTAACAGCCAACAAAATGCCCATTAAAGAAATGTTTCACGGGACATAGAGGTGGCTCAGCTGGTTGAGCGTCTGCCTTTTGCTCAGCTTATGATCCCAGGGTCCTGGGATTGAGTCCCGCATCGGGCTCCCTATTTGGCAAGGAACCTGCATCTCCCTCTGTGTCTGCCTGTGCTCCTCTGCTTGTGCGCTCTCTCTCTCTCTCTCTCTGTGTCAAATAAATGAGTAAAATCTTTAAAGAAAAATTTAATGGCAGAGTCACGGGTACAGAATTTTAAAATTACAGATAGTGCTTGAAGATGACTGAAGGCAGCTTCCTCTTAGTGATGCTTATCCGTGTCCCGGCCTCGAGGATGGGAATTTTTTTTCCATGTGGCACTTAACTGTATAAGCATTAAGCTGAATGCAGATAAATCCCCCTTTGAGACTAGAAGATCTTGGATGTGTTCTAAAAACAACATGCCTTATTTTACGCACCATGTAATTGAAATCATCTTGCATAGGACAGTCTCAGCAGTATTTCTGGTCCAGCTGGCAGGAACGTGTATCAGAAATTAAGTTTGCACTGGGAGATTTTCATAAACACGAGAGGGAGGGACGCCAGAGAGAAATAGAGCACAGCACGAGGAGGTGTTCCCTGTGATTAATTGCTCACTTCCCTTCTAGCACCTTCATTTCAGAATCAAATCTTCTATTGTGAAATGCATTTTTTTATTTTAAGTTTATAAAAGGTGCGCATGGCAGGGCAGCAGTCTCAAGTCATAAGTGGTGGTCACCTGTCACTTGGACACCTTTCCATGTCTCTTTTCTTTCCCAGCCAGGAGTTTAGCCACAGCAGTCCCCAAATGGTATGTGTACCCACAGGTGATGATGTGGCCTAAGTCTCCGAAACAGTGTTGTCATGTGGTTTCCATGTGTTTTTATCACTTGGGTCTTTTTACTTTTTTTATGTGAGTTTATGATCCATCCGTAACTTGTCTAGCTTAGACATTGTTTTACATGCACTGAATCTGATGACGAACTTTATGGTTTGTGGTGCCGCAATCACAGAAAGCTGCCATTGCTCATACTGCTAACGTTGCACGGTGAATCTGAGTAATTTTCCATTCTACCAGCAAACTCAGCCAGATGTCTCCTCCTTGGAGAAAAAAAAAAATCCCGCTGTGCCCTCAGGGGAGTCCCAGGAAGTTATGTCAGTGAGTGGAGAGGGTGCTAGGAGAGGGCCTTCTCTTCATCCCTGGGAGGGGGTTGTGCTCCAGGAGGGTGGGCTATGGTGTTCCCTATCGCTGCAGTCCTTGGGTGCCTGCCGGGTGGCACCCTTAGCTCCAGAGGGGGCCTGCGAGACCAACTTTGATGGCTTTGTGAACCACTGTGTGGACTTTGGTTAGTTTGATCCCTGCCTCTAGAAAGATGATTAATTCAGCCCCATTCCCAGAAGCTCACAGAAATCTTAGGAGGTTTGGTGTCACTTGGATTCTTCTTAACTCACCCTCTCGTCCCATCCCTGTCCCTGTCCCAGGAAGGACTCCTCAGGCACAGAGTTCACACCATCAGGCAAACTTTTCTTGTTTATGCGCTTTTTCAGGACTTTTAACTCTCGGTGTGAAAGAGTCGGCCATGGTCAACAAAATATTCACTTGTGTCAATGTTCTGGTCTTGGGCTTCATAATGGTGTCAGGATTTGTGAAAGGATCGATTAAAAACTGGCAGCTCACAGAGGAGGATTTCCAGAACATATCCAGTCATCGCTGCTTGAGCAAGTGAGTTGTTTCTCCTTCCTCTCAATATGTGACGTTGATTCGTACTTGGTACTTAAACAGACACGCACGTTGGGGGCATGTAATTGGCCAGAACACTACATGCCTTTTTTTAAAAAGTAATTTGAATTTGAATTAATTTTTTTTTGTGTAGTAAAATAGCTGAGGGTGTTTCTTTGGTTTGAAATTTTGTCAAGTTTCATTTCCCTGAACTCGACAGTGTATTGTCTGATAAAGGAAGATATTCAGGAAAACAAAATCTTCGTTCTAATTCTGAAATTGTACATAGTTGAAGATCATTGTCAGACTCACTAAGTAATCTATTCCTCAAATTCTGTTTCTTGACCAACCTCTGAATTTGGTTTCAGAAAAGCTTTTCTCGGCAAAGCCATGGTGCTATCCCTTGATTATGATTCCTTCCTATTAATAACATAGACAGAAGAAGAAACCTGGAGGACTCTTATCACAGGCTTTTATCAGAGGCTTTCAGAATTACTGATTTATGAAAATGTGATTATAATAGTCTTTCTCCCACCCTCAACTTGGGGTGTGTCAGCCCTGAAAACCCCAACACCCTTATATTCTCTGACTCAGAATAACCAGGATGAGGGGCAGGTGACAGGCCAGCTCTTAGACCTGTGCTTTTTTAGGACCCTCAGGGAAGCCTCATCGACAAGCTCCAACTATCTAGAAAATAAAAGCCAAGCAAATTAGGATGTATCTTTTGGATCTTTTTAGGTCAGATTTTTTCAGGGGAATCTTATGGTCCTAGGATAGAGAATGGGGAGTGAGATTTTTGTCTACGGTTCTGTTGTAATTACAACCAAGGGTTACACAGCTCTGATAAGGAGAGCTTCCTAAAATGCAGTGTCTTTAAAATGATGTCTCAGCCCCTGACATGAGTGGCCCAGGTTGACTGGCCCACGAGGCTGCACACAGGCTTGCAGGAATCCACCAGGTTGCTCCATCCCACCCTAGGATGGGGTCCTCCTCTGTGTGGTCAGAGCTGGGCTCTCCTCGAGGGAAAGAGGGTATAAGAGAGAGTGTGACCATGCTTTGGAGGGCAGATCCGGAAGACACACGTATGTCCCTTCTGCCAACATTCTGCTGGTGAGAATCCAGTAGGTGGCCACATCTAGCTGCAAGGGAGACTGAGAAATGAGGTCATCCCACACTGGGGATCTGAGTGGTCACACGTGAACTTGGTCTCTGGTTCAGGCCCAGATGTATCTTACATTGATCTGGTCACTGGACAGGCATTGATGTGTGATGAGTTCACTACTAGAACACAAGCAGGAAACTGTTGAATGTATGACATATTATATGGTTAACTATTCAAATAAAAAAGAGTCTTCCTTTTGGAGACTAAATGACTACAGAGAAATGAGGATTTAAAATTTTTTTTTTTTTAAGATTTTATTTATTTATTTGACAGGGAGAGAGAAAGTTCACAAGTAGGCAAAGAGGCAGGCAGAGAGAAAGGGGAAAGCAGGCTCCCCGCTAAGCAAGAGGCCCTGATGCGGGCCTTGATCCTAGGACCCTGTGATCATGACCTGAGCTGAAGGCAGAGGCTTAACCCACTGAGCCACCCAGGTGCCCCTTTAAATTTTCTTTTTAAAAGTAAGTTCTATGTCCAAGTGGGACTAGAACTCCCGACCCTAAGATCAAGGGTCACATGCTCTACTCACTGAGCCAGCTGGGCCCCGCTGAGAAATGAGGGTTTTTAATGTAGCATTCCTAAGCTTTCCTGAATCCTATGTATGCCAGATTTATTGGTGCTCAGTATCTCAGGGTAGAATAAAGCCAGTTCAAACTAAGCTTGGGAGTAACAGTAGATTTTGAAAACTTGGGACGACTCTCTTGCTGGTGATGGTTCACAGGTCACGAATTAAATCTAGATGGCGTGTCTTTTTTCCTGGTGGTCGATGGAGATTGAATATTATTGTTTTCATGAAGAGCTTGTTTGTGCCTGCTGATAGTCTTTCCTGTCTTGGGTAGTCCTCACACTCTGGTCCCGGTGACAAAGGACTGTGCTGCCCCCAGCCCCCAGAGCACTGCCCTGAGGTAGAAGGCTGCCAGTCTGGGGCACAGCTTGCTCTTTGATTTTGTCAAAACCTAGAAACTTCTTTCTTCCCCTTTATTTGCAGCCGTAGATTTGTATTTCTGAGCATGGCCACGTAGTCTTTCATGAAATTGCTTGTCTCTCTGAAATAATAGGGCATTTCCCAGCCAAACCATGCAGCTTGGAGAGCTTCAGCCACAGTTGGTGGCCGTTCTCACCCCACTGGGTTGTGATTTTGTGATCTGGTCTCCATGACTTGGCTGTGGACGCCCCCGTGAACCTGGAGTCTGTCTGTGGCTTGGCCTGGACTGGGAATATGACCCGACAGCCTGGTGGGTTCCTTGCCGCCTTCGTCTCCTGCTACTTCTGGCTTTCTTAGCCAGAGTCCTGCAGATGGGCCACAAGTGTAGCAAAGTGTAAAGCCACAGCACGACTTGGAACCCCGCTGGGAAGGTTATGTTGCATATGGTTTCTTGTCAGGGAGGATGGAAACCCAAAAATAACATTGGCTTCCACGAGATAAAGGTTTCGTTCTCTTAAGTCAACATCTGCAGGTGGTCAGTCCAGCGTATGGCTTCGGTGGGCCGGAAATCCAGTTCTTCCGTCTGACGGCTCTGTCCATGGCCCACATTCCCAGCGTCACTCCAGGGTCCAAGATGGCGCCCAGCAGCAGGAAGGAAATGAGAAAAGGAGAGGAGCAGCCTCCCTCTCCACTTCATTTCCCTGATGTTTCTCAGGAGATGCGTATCTCATGTCTGCTCAAATCAAGGGGCCACAGCTCGCAGCTGGAGTCGGAGAAACACACTGTCTTTATTCCTAGTGTTCCTGTGTCTAGCTAAAATAATGAAGTTCTATTACTGTGAGGAAGAAGAGGGTATGGCTTTTGGGAACAACTAGCAGTGTATGTCAGGGTGGCCGATGGAAGTCAGAAGAACAGAATCTTAGCGCAGGATGCTTTCCACGGATGCTGTGGGAAAAGGCCACGCGGGGGAGAGGACCTCCCGCATCCGCACCGTGGAGGCTGCCTGTCAAGACCTCACCCCAGGCTCGCAGATGTGGTGGCCACAAGACAGCTTTTCCTTCCTTCCTGTGCCAGTTCCCCTCTTTGCTATCCTGGGTGACTGGCTGGGTGGCAGGCGGAAGAGCTGGGCAGCCCAGCTGCAGGAGTCGGGGCACCGGGCTGAGGTCTGGCTTTAACCTGCTCTGCCAGCTGGTGTTGGCCGGGTGTGGGCCACGGCAGCCCCTGAGAGCTTGCTTCCCCGGGTCTTCGTGTGTTGGTGGCTAGATGCTGACTGGGTGCAGCCCCCACACGCGGAGAGCACGTCGATGATAGATTCACATAAAGAGCCTTCACAAAACATTTGTAAATGCTTTGGTTTGAGGCCATGTAGAACAGGTTCTGTGACTATTTCATAGCGAGCCGCTGTCCCGGGAGCAGAATACCCAAGTTAAACATCGAATTTAATTTTTTGAGTATGTAATGTTTTCTCCTGGTTCATTTGTCATGATGTTATGAAAAGGTTTGTTTCGAGAATTTCTGTTCCCATTCCTTTCTTCATCTGCCTCATCTCCCACCCAGCCATGGGTAGTCATTTTTATAATTTCTGTGTGTAAGCTTCCAGCTTTTATTTGTATAAATACAAGCAACTACAAGTATGTATTTCTATTTATTTTGTATATTATGTATATAACTTTCATACATAATTTATGTGTATAGTCCCTCTCTTCTTACATAAAAAGTAACATTCTGTCTCCACTCTTCTGCACCTTGCATGTTTCCCTTACTAGCACATTCCACAGGGCTTTTGTACGGGGACTGTGTCCTTTGTTGCGGTGCGTGGTGTCTGAGCACCACGGGGCGATGGAGGATCCGGAGGAGCACCCACAGCTGGTTTCACGGCTGGTGGCTGCGGGAGCTTACATAGGAACAGCCCTTTCCCTGTGCCTCCCCTTCCATGGGATTCCTTCCCTCATCTCTCTCTGAGGAGCCGGGAAGGATGCCCTTGTCTTGTTCCAGCTCTCCATAACTCCGTGCTTTCACCGTTACTCCTGCTTCCCCCGGCTGCACGACAGAGGCGTGTTCCAGCCCTGGTCGTCTCTCGCAGGGCCTCTTTCTGGGGTTGGACATGTGTAACAGCAGTCCCGACACTCATTTATTCTTCGTGGCTGGTCCGTAGCTCTTGGTGTTAGAGGGCTTGTGGAGGCAGGCGGGCATCCAGAGGGTTTCCGTACCTGTCTGTCTGTCTGTCTGTCCCGGCAGGGACAGGGGAGCTGGGCCCAATTCCAGGTCTTGGCAAAGACCTTCCCATGTTCTAGTTGGGGTCAGAAGTTGAAAGGGTCTGCCAGGAGCCCCTCTGATTAAGAGTCCCCCTCTTCTTTCATCTTCTTATCCCCCTCTCCTGAGCTATTTGACTGTCAACTGTTTTGTTTTAGGCTTTGGCCTCAAACTTTTTATTGTAGGAGTCAGCTCACCAGGGCATTCTGTGTTCTTTGTGATTTATGGATGTGGTGGGCACGTCCTGTGCCTTGCCAACTTACTTGTCCTGGGCCTCCATTTTTGTATTTTGGGTGTGGGTGACTTCCCTTTGAGTCTGGCAACAGTTTTTCCTACATCTCTCACTTGTGGGTTTCTTGGCGTTTCCCTCACGTTGCTACTTACTGAACTGCCATGAGTCCCAGATTGAGGACCTTACTCATGTTCTGACTTCCAGATTGTGAAATCAAGGATCCTCTAGAAATCAGTACAAGGGCTCAATCCCCATTACGCAATAATTGGGACCAAAGTGGCTGTCTGTTTTATTAGTCAGTTGATGAATCCCTCTGAAAGCAAATTGGGCCAATGAGTTGCTAACCCAATTGACATCTGTTTATAGGACTAGAATATTCTGTATGTCTCTTCTAATGTTAGGAAGCCAGGTGGTCTGGGGCAGGTTGCCCTGCAGAGCTGGGCTGTCATCAGCCTGCTGAATTAGGAGAGGCGATGGGAAGGTGGTGACCATTCTCTGGAAACTGCATCAGGACGTCTGTAGCCCTGTGGCCAGCAAAAGGCATGGCTGGTGAGGGAGGAGCCAGGCCATCCTCCTGGGGCTGGGAATTGGGCTGTTTTTCAGGTGGTGGCAGCGGACCAGGGTGTACACGGCTTAGAGCCACTTCGTGATGGGCAGGGCCTGGAGTGGCCATCCAGAGTGTGAGTGGTGGCAAGCTGCGAGCTCATGTGGCTCTTCTTGGCGTGGGGCACACTGTTTTGAGTCAAGGTTCCACTTTGCTGGAACTATTTTCTGAACCTTAAAGGATTTCTGGGGCTGACAACCTGTATATGGCTGTATATTCATTACTTTAGCAATTATGTCCTGAGCCCCATCCATGTGCTCTTGCCCATATTGAGCTCTAGTCCCCACCCATGTAGACATCCCTGTTTACTGTGTGCATGTGAGTGCTTGTGGGCAGGAACCATTCACTTTCCTTCACTGCAGTGTCTCTGAAAATGTTTGAGACTGCAGTTACTGGTAAATATCGGAGACTTTTTGCATTGTGTCCCTGGGGTGGGGGCCACACACCCATTTGGCAGCTCTGTGTTCCAGAGTATATGTTCTGCATTTGACAGTCCTGGGAGAGAGGCCTCACTTGCTGGTTTCTTCCCTCTTTCCTGTTGGACACCCTGTGTCACAGTCTCTCCCCTGTCCCCAAAGCCAATATTCAGGGATACTTCTGGAAAGAGTTCAGTGGGTGCCCTTGTGGCTCTGGGCTATGTAAAGGAGGGAGGCCTGTGGCCCGCGGGGTCTAGGGACAGCTGCTTCGGGGATCATTTACTAAGCGTCTGGAGGGCCCCAGGCCAGCAGTGGCCAGGGGTGGAGGGGACACACGACTGTTGGGAACAGCTTTTCTTCAGGACTGTGAAGTGGGTGTTATGATCTTTGGCTCTTTTTTCCTAGTGACACAAAACAAGGGACGCTTGGCGCTGGTGGATTCATGCCCTTCGGATTCTCCGGTGTCCTGTCTGGGGCAGCGACGTGCTTCTATGCCTTCGTGGGCTTTGACTGCATCGCCACGACAGGTACGGCTCCTCCCTGCCCGCTGGACGGGTCCTCCTCCCTCGTCAGACAGGCTGGGCTAATTTTACCCAGGGGTGCTCTTTTCCTTCCTGTGGGGCAATGCCGGCTGCTGCTCTTTCACATGTGAGTAACGTGTAGATCTGTAGCTTCCTGCTAATCTTTTCCCCCCTTTTATCACTTCCCCAAGTGGCAGTGCCTGGCAGGAAAGCCTGCATCACGAACGTGACTAACTGGTGTGCTGCTAGGACAGGATAATGACAGCGTCGCTCAGCCCGATTTCATATCTGGGCGTCATCCGGGAGAAACGAGGCCATTAAAAATATTGTTATCCGGGTGATTGAATAGGCCGGGCTCAGTCGGGCCTCCTGAATTTTCTCTGCCAAAGGAAACAATTCTTTTTTCCTTGGCTGAACCAGGGCCTAGAGGCCGAGAACACCCTCCCTGGGCACTATGGGTCCTCTGATCCATGCGCGGAGGGCCACCCATGGTTCCCAGAAGCCCGAAGACTCCGGTTCCCATGGGGCTGAGCACGTCAGGGGTGTCATTTGTGGGTGGCGCGGGCATCTTGTGGGGCTGGGGGGTTGCCCCTCACTGTCTTGCCCTCCTGGACCCGATTACTTGCTGCTTCTAGGTGAAGAGGTCAAGAATCCTCAGAAGGCGATCCCCGTGGGGATTGTCGCGTCCCTCCTCATTTGCTTCATCGCTTACTTCGGGGTGTCGGCTGCCCTCACACTCATGATGCCATACTTCTGCCTGGACAAGGACAGTCCCTTGCCCGACGCCTTCAAGTATGTGGGCTGGGAAGGTGCCAAGTACGCGGTGGCCGTCGGCTCGCTCTGCGCTCTTTCCACCAGGTGAGGCCTTCGGAGGTCAGGCTCTCGGGAGGGTGAGAGGTGGTGGGCTGTGTGCGGCCTGACACACAGGCATGCCGCTAATCTCGCTTTTTTCCCCCAAAGAGCCAGCACCCCAACCCTGATGAGGTGGTTTCTCCTCCTGCTGTTAGCAACCATCCCGCAAGTTGTTCTTGGTATTTTCACCCTGAAGACTCTGAGGCCTACTTTCTGACATCTACTCAGCAAGGGTCTGGCTTGCTGTCCCCAGCCTTGGCCCCTACAGCAGGCCACCTCTTTGAACACTGTATTTTGGCCCTTAGTTTTATCATAAAGCAGAGGCTGCCTTAAAAAAGGGAATTAATGTCATTTTTTTTTTTAAGATTTTATTTATTTATTTGAGAGAGGGACTAAGAGTGAGAAAGCACAAGCAGAGCGGGAGGGGCAGAAGGAGAAGGAGAAGCAGTCTCCCCACTGAGCGGGGAGCCCGAATTAGGGCTCAATCCCAGGACCCTGGGATCCTGACCTGAGCAAAGGCAGACGCTTAGCTGACTGAGCCCCCCAGACAGCCAAGATAAAGTGGCTTTTAATAAGAAACATTTTGCCCCTGATGTTTGCTATTAGCCTGTACATACAGGAAATGTTTGCTAATCGTTGATTTACCACAGAAAAATCCTCATGAGCCCAGTGAGGCTTTTATATTCTGTTTGATTTAGCTAGAAATACTGTGGGAATAAATACAAAATTTCTTTTTCCTAAGAACTATGAAGAAGATCCCATGCATGTTTGTTAGGTTAAGCTGTTCTTTCACTGAGCACATACAGTAAGTGCTTTTTCTGGGGTTGATGCGATGAATTTTGTCTGCCAGTCATGGGCTTCCCCTAGTTTGGAGGGTGGCATTTCTCGGTGAGGAGTTCAGGGCAGCATGGTTTACCACGTAATGATCACGTTAGGACGCCTCTCTTCCTGATGGGATAGTGTTACATGTGCTTTTTGCCTTTCCCTCCCATGCAGTCTTTTAGGTTCCATGTTTCCCATGCCTCGAGTCATCTATGCCATGGCTGAAGATGGACTGCTATTTAAATTTTTGGCCAAAATCAACGATAGGACCAAAACACCAATAATTGCCACATTGACCTCAGGTGCCATTGCTGGTAAGAACTGGAACTAATCCCACCTGCCAGTATTTTAACAGTGGAGTTACTGCTAGTTCCTAGGGAAATACCTTGAATTGTGCTGGTCTGTGAGAAGTTAGAGCTGGTCTTCTTAACTTTTGGTTTTCACCCTTGGAACCTGATTTCCTGCAAGATAGCCACCCTTTTGACTAAAGGCAGAGGCCAGTTTTACGGAGGATGTGATGGAATTCTCAAAAATGTTTGAATCCTTTTATTATGATTATCCTCTCATTGGACAGAGCTTAGAACACCCACTATCCCTACAGAGCCACTTGTGTTTCCCGTTTTCTGAATGTTCCTCAGTAGACTTTGGTGGGATGACGTCTTCTTGCATGGTAACAAGCCGGAAGACTGTTTAGTTAGTACTGGAAGTTCATTCTCCGTGTCTCTTAGCCTGTGGATCCTCAGGGTAATGAGAAGCCCTTAAGATCAATGTTTTAGGAAATGTGCTACCTGTTCTCCAGGAGATATCGGGGGTGTTGCTGGGGAGGCCGATTGCTATAAGTTTATAAATAATGGCAGGCTTAGAGAAGATTTATCTTATCAAGTATCAGGTTCCCCACCAAGAGGACGGGTTTGACAGCTGAAATCCAGACACAAAGAACCTTGGGGCTGTGTGATATTCCAGGGGCCTCTGATTAAGAAAAGGGGAGCATCTAAGGACTGTGCTATTGGTTTTCTATATTTTCTCCCCCAATAATTGCTTCTCCCAGCCCCAAGAGACAGCCATAATCCAGCCTGTTGTACAGAGAGGTTAACACCCAGGAGACCTGGCTCTCGGTTCCTGATTTGTTTTTATGCCAAAGTGGCTGGCTCCTTCCACGGTCTTTTTGGGATATTAGGACATACGATACCAGTTCACCCTCTGTACCGCAGGGACTAGTCAAATAGCCACTGGTAAGACATTTGACCATCTTAAATGAATGGATTGTTGTTAATAGTATCTACCCCTTTAGCAAAGTGTGTTTAGTATTGTGGATTAATGTCACATAATGAAAGAAAGCTAGTTTTTCATTATTTAACAAATTTGTTGTGTAATTGTACATTCTTGACCACGATCTCAATGTTCAGGTTACGGGACACCATATGTCAGAATATGACCAATATATTTAAGAGATGAAGAACGGGAACTAGTTAATGTTCTTTCAGGATTTACATGTAATTTGATCATATTAAAGACTGGCCTTTAATTCCCTTCCTGTGCTGATCAGGGGAGCTCAAACTATAATCTTTAAAGTGACTATAAAGTACGTGCATTCACCAAACCAGGATTTACTCTTTCTTTTCATTTGGCAGGAGTGGTCAATGGGTATTTGGTTTTCTGAAATCACCCCACATGGAAAAAGTCTGGCTGGAGTTTCTTTGTGGGTGGGGACATAGGCATCTGCAGCCTGCACAGCTGGACACTGTTCTGACTATCCAGAAGGCCCGGCATTGCTCTTTGATCCTCTTATCTACCCTCAATGTAAATTTGTTTTAGTTGGAGTAGTCTGTAGGGGCTTGAGAAATATTTGTGGAAAAGGAATGGTTTTGTGTTTCTGTTTTAACTTGTGTTGATTGCCTATGATTTGAAAATACCCCAAAGTAGATGTATCCAAGTTGTTTAAATGGGAAACCGGACAAGTGTACCCATATAAATAGAGAGACTCTCACAAAAATTACAAAAGATTTTCAAATAAGCATGCATGTTGTAGATTTTTATAAATGGGGTCATAGTAGAGGTACCAGTATTGTTTGGAGATAGCACTGCTTTCCATACTCAGCTGTCTGGGTTAGGAGCCCCTGTGGATCCTCCCAGAGCACTGGACTTGACCTCATCCACCTGCTCATCACTGTTGCCACTGCTCACACTGAAGCCTGTGTTGGATGATATACTCGGGGAAGCTGGAGACTCTCTGGTCTGCCCACTTTGATGGTGTACATTTTTGCTGGGGTGTGCTGACCAGCGTATTCTCAGTGCGTGCCAGATGGATGATGAATGAATGGGTGGGTGACGGCCGAATGGATGGATGGGCGATGGGTGATGGATGGACAGAGGATGGATTGATCCATGGATGACGGGTGGATGGTGTGTGGGTAGATGGATAGATAACATGTAACTGTCTATGCGTCTGCACAGTGCAGAGAAAGACACACTGGGCTCCGCCACAAGAACCTAGTTGAGATCCTGACTTTTCCACTTCCTAGCTGTGTGACCTTCGATAAGTCTTCCAACATGTCTGACTTCAGTTTCTCTATCATAGTGTAGTGATAGCTTGCAGAGTTGCCATGACGATCAAGAAAGGTCATGTTCATGGAAGTGCTCTTCATATAAATGTTAATTATTGTTACTATCTGCTGAGGACCGTTAACGTGATTTAATCCTGAGCATTTCTTCTCTTTAAGCAATGTCGTCACAGTGTCTTTCCATGGAAAGGGCTGGGGTGAGGAAGCAAGTAAAAGCAGCTCCCCCTGTATACCCTGGATCGTGGGTGGGTGGTGGTTCTGGCTATCTGTGATTGTGGGCCATCTATGGATCCTGATGCTTGTCTCCTCCTCAGCTGTGATGGCCTTTCTCTTTGACCTGAAGGACTTGGTGGACCTCATGTCGATTGGCACTCTCCTGGCTTACTCTTTGGTGGCTGCCTGTGTGTTGGTCTTACGGTATGTATGGCTTCTCCGGATTCCATGATAGATAGTGAAGATGTACCCTGTTAGCCTTTTAAAAGTTCAGGTTAATGATTTATAAGGTGTAATTTCAGGTTCTTGTTAGTTCCTTTGGGAACTGCCCTAGAGAGTGTGGGATTTGGTGGTTGAGAGTCTAGTCACAGAAAACATCATTGAAAAGAGTCAGGGGGCTCACCTTTCACTATCACGTGCCCTCATTTTTCTGGCGGGATGTTAGGAGGAGGGAGGTGACAGCTTCTCAGCCTAACTGTTGGGCCTGGTCCAGGGAACAGAATTTTTGAAGGCTTAGGGTAATGATTTCAGTTTGGTCCAGGGTCTTAGCTTGGAGGGTACTGGGGACTAATCCTGGTGGGAATTGGGAGAATCCTTGTATGATTCTTAGGGCAGTGCTGTCCTATAGCAACACCGCAAGCTGCCCCAAGAGGAGTCAGTCCCAGACATGGCACTGAGTGGCCGAGGTGAATGTTGAGCAAGACTTCCCAGGCTCTGGCCGTGTCAGCTTTGTGGACGCTGGGCCAGCCCCCTGGATGGCCGAGGTAAAGCAGTTCAGGGCCCAGGAGTGGTCCTGTGTTCTCAGCTCCCTCAGTGTACCCCCTTCCCAGGCACAGCCCAGGGCTCCAGCTGTCCTTCGCTCTGAAAGGACAGGGTTCTGCTTCCTCACTACCAGGAAAGGCTCAAGGGAACATTTATCCTGAGAATATGGAGTCATGGAGACTCAGTGTTGGTCACCAGGGAAAAGCCTCATTACTTCTTTTCGGGCATTTATACTGGCAAGGGCATTTACTCCATTTGTCCCATTTCAGGAATGCTTAGCACCTACTCTGTGTAAAACTTGGGCTGAACCTCAGCCGTGGCCATGTAGCATTGGCTAAAACTAGTTTGCTAGTTCCGTGACCGTTTATTCCATCCTAGGGCTCAGCCCTGGAGTCTTCTCTGAGGTTCTCCTTACACTCTCATTTGACCAAAGGGTGTTGACATAAGTGAATCAGTAAAAAATGGTTAAATATCTTTATGCTCACACTTAGATTAGATGCAAAATAATTCAGAAAGCACTCTGGTTTTCGTCGCTGGTAGAAAAGATTGGAGCTCTGTTCATTTTGGGTGGGAAGATAAGGAGCCTCGTTTAAAATGAATGCTTTACTTGCAGGAAGCTTATGTCTTGGAAATCATGCCACAGGCCCAGTCTTTCGGCCAGCTCTGTAAAGTTGCTTATTCTAAGCCATTTGGAGTTTTAAAAATAAATTGATGCAATTAAGTCTCACAAAGAGAATTTCTCAAATCCATCAGCTTGCTGACACATTTCTCTGGCTCTTGGCACCAAACAGGATCCTAATGTCACAGCTTCCTATTTCTGTTTGTACTTTTAGCTCCCTTCAGCTGTAGTTTTGTTGGAAGTGGCCAAATATTATAAGCATCCAAGGGCCAGTACTACTACTCAGAGCAAGGGAAACCATCTCAGGATATTCCTTTGGGCTAGTTCATGGGGAAGGTCAAGTTGCCTCAAATTGAGACCCCAAGGAGGAGGGTATTGCCCAGAAGCAGAAACAGAAAGAAGCCGAGGACTCAGGTCTCCTCCTCTGTATCTACTTTGCCAGAGAATGCATCGTTCTGACCATCTTCTTCCCATTTTATGCCTTGTGTCCTGGGCAGTTTACCTTTGAAAGCTTACTGAGAACTTGAGTCAATATGTATCCTTTTGCCCAATGAAAGCACATTTTGATGGTCACACAATACCTTTCTTTACAGGTATCAACCAGAACAACCTAACATGGTATACCAGATGGCCAGAACTACCGATGAGCTCGATCAAGTGGACCAGAATGAATTGGTGAGCACCAGTGATTCCCAGACAGGCTTTTTACCAGAAGCAGAACGGTTTTCTTTGAAAACCATACTCTCACCCAAAAATATGGAGCCTTCCAAATTCTCCGGGCTAATTGTGAACATTTCAACCAGCCTCATAGGTAAGAGCCTGCCCTTCCCTGTAAGGTGTTTGGGGTCCTGCTTGTTGGTATTGCAGGGTTTCTTGTCCCGGGTGGTGGAGGCAAGTGCTGGAAGGGATAGAGATAAGCATCTGTCTTGCTCCTGGACTGTGATGTCAGCTGCTCTGCCCTTACCGTAATTGGTGGCTGCAGAAATGGAGCCTCCCTCTCCGTGGGTTTTGGGGCTATCTGTGGGGATCTGAAAAAAGATTGAATTGCACCCCTCTCTCCCTCCTTCTTAGCAATTCTTATCCTCACCTTCTGCATTGTTGCCGTGCTCGGAAAGGAGGCTCTGACAAAAGCGGAGTTGTGGGCCATCTTTATGCTTGCTGGATCTGTCCTCCTTTGCTCCCTGGTTACCATCATCATCTGGAGGCAGCCTGAGAGCAAGACCAAGCTTTCATTTAAGGTGAGCAGCTCTGCCCACAGGGAACCTCCTGGTAGGCTCTGTGGTAGGTGCCCCAGATCCCAGGCCTCCTGCGCCCTGCGTGAGCTCTGCCAGGCCAGGCTGTGTGGAGCAGAGGGGCTGGCCGGCCAGCCCCAGGGACAACGGGTGGGGACCCGACCCTGGAAGAAGGCACCCCTCCCTGCTGTAGCTCTTAGGTGTCAGTGACGCAGTTCACTGCTGGGGTAGCTCACATGTGTCCATCTAATGTATGTGTCTGGCGCATCGTATTACTAAGCCTTGGAGGTGACCAAGGTGTCTGCATTTTAGCTTACACAGGTAATGAAGTAGTTCAGTGTTGGAGATAAGGAGAAGTCCCTCTTCTAGCCCCTTCTTAAACAGGAGATTAGCAAGAGGGGAAAATTAGAGTAGAGTGCACGTTGGCACTTGGTAGCCTAGAACCAAACCCCCACCTATTAGAGTTTGCCGGTACAGGGGTGCGGCTGTGCATATGTGTGTGGGTTGGGGTGCACTCACCTTCTCTTCCCCATATAAAGAGCGCAGTCCATCTGTTTCGGGGGTAGGGGCTTTTCTTAGGGCATTTTTGCTAAATGACTCAAAGGCAACGCCCCCTGCACTCCACCCCCTACAGACTTGACAATGCACCCCCCTCACCCCACTCTTCTTTGCAGGTGCCCTTCCTGCCGCTACTTCCCGTCCTGAGCATCTTTGTGAACGTCTATCTCATGATGCAGCTGGACCAAGGCACGTGGGTCCGGTTTGCAGTGTGGATGCTGATAGGTATGTGAGGTCAGGGTTTCACTGTGATGGCCTCTCTCGGAGGCCCCTCTGCCCCAGGCCCCGAACCTGTCTACACTCGTCATTTGTCTTTTCTACAACTTGTGCCTCTTGTCACTGAGCCTCTCTCATTTCCAATCTCAAAGCATAATGAAAACACATGTAGTCAGGGGTTTTCCCTCAGTGAGGAGCTCTTGTACATTGTGGGTCTCCCCTCCCTTTCAGATACTTTTCATTTTAATTGCTCTTGCCTGAGCTAGTTATGTCATGGCAAGAGTTGAAGGTAACAAGAACAAGGCAATGGTCTACTGTTGACAAAGCACCAGTCTATCTCCCTCGACCATGACCCTCCCCAGCCCAGCAAGCCCCTGCCCACTGGCCCATGTGGGAGATTTGGGGTCACCGTTTGGGTGCTGGCCCTGTTGTAGGTCGCCCGTGGCCTATCCCCTACCTGGGTATCCAACCCAGGAACTGCAGGAAATGGACTCAGGCTCCTTCCTCAGTACTGGTGACCAAGGAGTTTCCTCTCACCCTCAGTGTTGGTGACAAGAGCTGTAACGCCAGGACTTTGTTTCTGCCAAAGCCTCCGCCCTGGGTCACCACACTTGGGGGCAGATAGCTGCCGCCTGGAGATCCTTCTCTGCAGGCCTCACATTGTCTGCAAAGTGTGGCTTGCAGCTGGTTGGACAGACGTCCCCTGTAGAGCCTTCCTGTGGGAGAGCTGGTCAGTGTGTGCAGTCGTGTGTGATCGGTACACATTCCTCCACACCGCAGGATGAGGCACACATTCCCCCGCGACGGCGGACGACCCCTGTTTTAAGCGTACCAGACATGAGTCTTGGGCTCCAAGCCGTTAGCTTAGTTCCAGGGCTTTGAGGCCTGCCCTCCTTATGTCTCTGGCATGAAGGTTGCCTCAGGGCCAGACGACGGTAGTGCTTGAGCGGATGGTTAGAAGCTCAGATCTCTGGGCCCCACCGAGGGACCTCTGGAGTCCCGGACACCAGAACAGACTGAACTCCTGTGTTACACACGCTTTCAGACGACTTGAATGCCGCCTCCTATCTGACAGCCACATATGTAGAGAAAACAGAGACAGTGGGCCTCCGGAGGCCGTGCGAACAGCTTGGGGAGCCGTGATGCCCGTTGGAAATCCCACCCTGGCAGGGAGCAGCACGGGCCCATCAGTAGCTCCAGGGCACAAGCTGGGTGGTGAGCAGATGAAGCTGCGGGAGCAGCACTCGTCCCAGGGCCCCTAGCCTAGCTGCTCCCCCTGCTCAGGATCCAGCCCAGTGTGAGGCTCTCCAGAAGGGCATGTGCCCTTGCTGCATGTAGAGGTGGGAGAGCTGCTTTTGCAGATGTTAGTCAAAGTCGTGTCATTTCTCCGAGGGCAGAAAGTTTGCCCATGAGGGCTGCTTGTGCTGAGTCGGGCCCAGGACAGGCAGCGTGGAGAGGCTTTCCTGGGTGGGCTCCTCCACCAGCTGTGTTCACATGGGTGCTCTGCTCTCGGCCTGCAGGCTTCATCATCTATTTTGGTTATGGTTTGTGGCACAGCGAGGAGGCGTCGCTAGCCGCTGACCAAGCAAGGACTCCTGACGGCAATTTGGACCATTGCAAGTGACACGCAGCCCCTCCCTCAGAGGTGACCACAACCCCGAGGGATGCCCGCAGAGGTCCTGGGAGCACCTCACTCTGTCCACCAGTGCGTCAGGACCCACCCACATCTACACAGCCCCAGTGCAGCAGACGCTGCAGCTACCTGAAACGCAGCCTTAGCCCACAGCTCGTGTGTCCTGCTTAGACTCGCTCTGCAGCAGGTGCACAAGGGCCCGTCATCTCGGACAGCTCCCCAGCAGGGGCCGCTTGGCCACAGCTAGCCACCGCGGCTCCTAACACCCCTCTGAACATGGAAAGCGGCCCCGTCCTCTCCATCTCCGTGTGCATGCTGCTGTGTGCTCAGGCAGAATGGAGGTCACTGTTTCTCGTCACCTTGGGAATCCGGGCCTCCCTCCCTGGGGACCATTCTGGTATTAAACATTTGCACACTCCAGACTCTCCATAGCCATCTCCCCAGGTGGCCCCCAAGGCCGGCCACAGAGGCAAGGTGAGTACTCCAAAACATACGTCCCCAGAAGTCTTGCCCCTGGAGCCAAAGGACAGCAGTTTACCTTAAAAAGGAAAAGCAAGACTGGTTTCCTTCTCCCATTCCTGTTCCCTGCGTTGCTTCCAGAAGAGGCTGTGAGGACTGTAAGCTCTCTCCTCCTTCCCCTTCCAGTCAGGGGTTTTGCTGCTTCACCGGACAGCCCCGCACCCTCCAGTGGTGCTGAGGGCAGGCGTTTCCGTCACTGACCAGGAGGAAGGGAGCGCCGCTGTGGGGACGCGGCAGCAGGACCAAGGCAGGGCCGCCTCTCCTCCTGGTGCCCAAGTGTGGGGACCTCCCCCAGCCGCACTCTCTCGCTCCAGGCCCCAGGCCGGTTCTGGCTGCTTCTGGTATCTCTCGCCAACAGTTGTGTGTCCCAAGCAACTGGAGTGTGGCACTGCATTCCTGTGGGACTGGCCTTAGATTAGTAGAGCTTAGAACGCTGTATTCTGTGGGTCTTTGCCAATCACTAAATCCTGCCCTCTGATGCTTGTGGGTTAGCATCTCGAGTCTTGTAAGGTTCTCAAGGCAGGTGTCCACTCATTCTGAGGTGACAGTGGCCGGCCCCCCTCGCTGCTTCTGGTCCCAACATGATCTGTTTGGCCCCTCCTTAGATAGAATCAAACCGAGTACTCTGTTAGCATCTGCGAATCACTCCAAATTAAGTTGGCACTTAGTGTTAACTTGGAAAATGACCAAATATTTCCTTGGTGTGTTGTTGCAAGCATGGGGTCTGCACGTGAGAATGTGGGGGTCATACTGCTGTCCAAGCGTTGTGGATTTGTATCTGGATCGTAACCTGGCCCTGGACCCCCTGCCTCTGTCAGTCACAGAGCCAGCTTGGGTCCCTGCAGCTCCATGCTCCGTGCTCCCTCCTCGGACCCTGCAGCACCCCACACTCTCACCCACTCTGCGGAGAGGAGCCCAAGGAAACGAGAACACTGACGCAGTCTTCCTTCCCATGAGAACGTGACCTGGGAGACAGAAGGGCCTCACGTGAACTGGAGGGGAGGGAGGAAGGCATGTGGACACCCTAGAAAATGTAAATGCTGCTTTGAAGCTCAGACTCCCACTTCTTCCCTCTTGTCCGACCTTTGACACAAATCTGGTAGAAATAAGCCTGGTAAATTGACGGCACTTGTCTGATCTCCCTCAGTAGGTTCGGAGAGAATTGCAAGAATTTGTGGGCCAGCCAAATGGCAGGGTCGGTCAGTGGAGGGCTGGTGGGCCGGTGGCCAAGAGCTTGGCCTCTGCCCCAGGCCCTGATCACCTGCCTGGAAGCTTTATTCTAAATATCATTTGTGAATGTTATAGAGGGAGGAGCATAAGGGCTCAGAGCATGGGTTTCCAAAGAAAGGTATTTAAATTTATGTAGATTGGTGCTGTATAATATTTTGATAAATATTAACTTATTTCATGGGGTTTTGGTTGTCTGCTGTCTTCTTAGAATTTGTTAGCTATTTGTTTGCTTGATTTGTCTGTTACTTTCCCACATAGGCAAAGAGAACTTGAGGGAAAGGTAATATCTGAGAAAAGTGTAGGGGAGAGAGAGAAAAAAAAAATTTTTTTTTTACCTTAATATCTTTTTCTGGCTGAAGTTTCTGTGCAAGACAGCAGGCAATAGACTGTATACAGATGACATTTCAGCTGGCAACATGTCTCCTTCTGCCGACTGACAAGGTGTGTTCGCTGATGCCATCCCACGGAATGCGAAGCTCCTGGAGTGGGAGGGTCCTCCTTCCTCACCCCAAAGTGGGAAGTGCCTCCAGAAGCCTCGGAAAAGGACACCTGAAGGTCCCGCAGAGAAATAGTCGTCATGGTCACTGTGCTTTTATGGAGACTAACTTCCGTTCAGTTGCCAGGGGTTTTTTCTTCTGTGTATGAGGGTGGTAATGTAAGGAATCATGTTTGGGGTCAGTCTCCCCAGCGCTGTTAGGCTTTTTCTTATCCCATCCTTCATTCCTTCCCCAGAAATAAACACATACACGCGCCGGGGCATGCACACACACAGGCAAGAAATAACCACCAGAAATGCCCAACAATTGGCTTCCCTACCCCCCAAGCGAGAATATGATTATCAGTTTCATGGCTTGGCCAGTATTTTCTATACCATCAGAAATTCCACACTTCTAGAGACATGCCCTTTGGAAATGTTGTGTCTGCTTTTATCTGTGGCCCAGTTGCAAAAAGCCATATTGGTAAGACCCATTTGTGTCAAATAAGCACCCCTTCCTGCCTCCCGAAGTGCCCTCTGCCCTTCTGTTTTTGTGACCCCATGAAGACTCACAGAGAAGCCAACAGCAGGACCTCAGGACCTCTGCTGATGATTGAGGAGTGTGAGGGGTCTCCAGGGAAGCAGTCGGACCCTGTGGGCCAGTGAGGCCGAGCCTGCTTCCTGGAGGGGGCCTTGGGCAGGAGATAGGGCCTTTGCATTCTCCTCACCCCACCCCACCAGCTCACACCCCTTCCACCCAACTTGGGGCCTGATTTGTTTTTCCAAACCTGTAAGAGTAGATAGGGCCATTTTTCCTAGGGTGTTTTGGAAAGACTCTAAATCAATACTGTTGTCAGAACCTCTCCCTCTCCAGCTCCCCAACCTGTGGTTTGGTTCCACTGAGTCATCTCTCTTAAGAGATCGGCCTCCTGGTCCTGTGTGCTGTGGTTTGGCTATCACAGGCTGCCTGCCTGCCGTGTGTGCACTCTGGGGGCTTCAGCTGCCCCCAGCTCTCGAGGCTCTGGCACACCCCGTTCTGTACCTTTGGCACAGCCTGTGTGTGCCCCTGGCTGAGGCCCCTGGCCCTTGCTTGTTGGGCTTCGTCCATGGCAGTGGGCACGAACTGAATTGCATGCCCTCCTCGCAACACCCAGCGGGTGTTCAGAGCTGAGTGAGTTCTGCAGTCTGCCCGGGATGGTCTCTAGCCTAACACCAGCCACGGCTGTGAGTCCAGGGTCCAAGGGTGGGTTCCTTGGGTAAGTGTGGACATGCCTCGGAACGACCCCAGCCAGAGTATAGACGGACTCAGGCATTTTGGGGCCATCACCAGGAGAGGACACCTGCCAGCTCTGTGCCGGGACCGTCTTCTGATCTGCGTGTCTCACTTGTATACATCTCATCAAAGTCGATTGTCCTGTCAGCACCCAAAAGCCATGATCACCAAGATGGGAGTGAGGAATCTTCGTGCCAGGCCCCATCGCCGATGTGTTCTAGCACGGACAGAGATGTGTGTCTGCAGGCCTGTCTGCACTCTGCTGGCCATAGGTGTGCAACATTTGTGTGCCTGTGTGTGGAACTGTTACAAAGTTATTGGCAGATGGAACTAAATATATGCTATGTATGGTTGTTCTGTATAACTTCAGATATATGTTTGACATCATAATGAGAGTATTGTATGTAAGGCTCCTCAGGGAGTGAGATAGACATTTTGTCAGACTCCTATGGACTTTTTTTGGTAATGAAATGATTCATTGATCCAGTGCTGCAAGAAGCTACACTCCATATTTCATCATCATGGTTATGATGCCTGATGGGTTTTTATGGCAAAAGAAGAAAATGTCAACTGACTTTGATATTCATCACTATAATCCAGAGTCTTTCTGTGCCCGTTGCTTCATGGAGCAGCAGTGCTCTTTTGAGTGGGACACCGACCGGCCAAGGGCCTCAGGGCACAGTTATCAAGGAACCCCCTCCCCCTGACCCCGATGGCCCTGTAAGTGTGTGGAACTGCTGGCCTAAAAACCCCCATGAGATCAAGACCTTGGCTGTGAAGTCCAGCAATTGATCTTCTCAGGGTATGAGCAGGGTCAGGAAGCAGGGCTGGGAAGATGTGCTTTGACTGTTAATTAATTAACAAGGTATACGATGTTGTGTTTCTTGATGACAAACTTTTTAAAGTTTGGGACTTATTTTCGATTTGAGAAGTTGTAATATATATTTAAAGTAAGTTTCCCGCTTAAGTTGTGCCTTCCAGCATCGATGGGTCTAAAGCATGGGATGATGATCCCAGTGAGGGCTGGTTTATTATCAAACCCACAGAGCTGTGGTTTCTCCAGTAAACTTTTTCTTCTACTGAACATGGAGCCATTATTAAAAGAATTGTGTTTCTTATTATGTAAATTGTATAATATTTTTGCTTGTTTGATGTTCTATTTTTCTAATAGTTTTCTTATAGTTTCTTATAATTGTAATACTAGATTTAGAATCTGATGCCCACTGCAAACCAGGCTGTCTCTGCTGGTCTCTCCTGTTTTTATTTTAAGGACAAGCGTCCATGTCCACCCCTTAAAAAAATGTGAAATTCTGCTCTGTATCCCATTTTTGCTGACAACACTGTATGTTGACAACTTCCTACTATATGTTGTAAAATCAAATTATTTTGTGGTACAGTATCTCATGCTTCTGCCAACTCTAATAAATTCTATGGCTTTGGCATGCACAGTGTGATCTCAAGACTCCCCCCCCCCGGGTAGGGTCCCCAAGCTTGGCAGCGCCTCACAGAGAGTTCCAGATCCTGCCCTTCCCTTCTTTAGCATCCTCTGTTTCTCCACAGCCGGATGTTGTGATGTTTCATTGGCCTTGGGGCATTTGGTGCAAATGCTCATTCCAAAGTCCAGTCCCTCAACCAGGGAATCCCCCAGCCCTTAGTTTAGGATCCTCTCATGCCATCTCCCCACCTCCCACTCCTTCCAGACCTGGCTTGGGTTTGAGCGGGGCTGTCTGTGCACCAAGATTGCTGCCTCCCAGGGGCATAAAGCCGCTCATCCACCGAAGCCCTTGGGTGCCCATGCGCCAGCCGCCTCGCACCACGTACACCTCAGCCCTGCCCTGTCCTCTGTGCACACAGTCTGTGCAGGAGGATGGGGTGGGGGGAGGGTTGCAGCTGTCCCTGGGGCTGCATCTCTCCCGCATCCCCTCCACCCCCAGGGAAGGAAGCCTTTTCTTGGACAGGAGGCCGACTCTGTCCAGGGGTCCTAACTCTCAGACGCTACCAGGCAGCGATTCAATGACCACACGGAGAAGTTGGTTGCCTGCGGAAGGCAAGGCCCAACCTGGGCGTGTTCTCAGCGGACACCGGAGCCCTAGGAGAGCAGGGCAGGGGGAGCTGCGACCGGTTCACACCAGGTTTACACGAGAATCAGTCTGCAAGCCAACCCCCGGCCCCCACCAGCGCCATCCTCCGCTTGGCACCAGGCCTCAAAGCTCGGACTGTGTGCCGCCTCCCTGCTCCACAGCAGCCAGAGTGTGCCCTGTGGCCGGGGTCGCGGGCTGGCAGGAGGCGGACCCCCGCGAGCGATCGCTCGGTGAGAGGTCCTGCCGACAGCTTGCAGGCGCCGGTGAGCCGAGCGCAGGGTCCCCGGCCCCGGGGAGTGGCCACGCGGGCAGGTAGCGTCTGGCTCCCTGAGCCACCAGGCACCCAGAGCCCACCTCCCAGAACACCAGCCCTAGCTCGGTTCCCGCGGCGTCGCAGCGCCACCTAGTGGCCAGCGCGGGGTGGGCAGCCCGAGGAGCAGCCCCGCCCCCCGGCCCCATCTCAGCCGTCTCTTAGGGAGCCCTGAGCCCCGACTGGGGATTCCAGGCGGGAGGTCTGATGGGGAGCCACCTGGAGCAAGCTTTCCCTGGAAGTGTGGTTATGAAACACTTCTGGGGAGTCAAAAGCTGCCTCCAAACATCTGGGCATCGGCAGCACCGGAGGAATCCTCCCGAGCTCCTCACTAGGCTGCGTATTCCTGCCCAGCCTTGAAAACCACCAGACAGAGCCGGCAGGGAGGGTTGGGACGCCAACTGGGTAACCCTGTACGCCCTTCTTCAAAAGGGTACAGTTTAATTTTACCAAACTCTGGCTGCCCACTGAGCCGTAAACGCTGCTGTTGAATAAAATGCAATGTGAATAAAGGCTCAGCGAATAAAAACAGGTGCCTCCGTTGCTAATGAAGGCAGCTCTCTGGCCAATCCGTCAGCTCCGGATCCCCGTGGCTCGGGACTGAGTTGGGGAAGAGATACCTGCAGGTTAGACTTTCCCATGGATGCTTGGAGGTGTTGCTCCTTGAAACGACGAAGTTACTGAGTGCCTGCGCTTTACAGTGTGGCGGGGGGGGGGGGGGGGGGGGGGGCGATGGCAGCACGGCTCCACTACGTTAATTTGGGTGCAGTTAAAACAAGAACACACTGTGCGGACAGCAGCAGCTGTACGGGGGTCTGGGAGTGGGTGCCTCAGGCCTGCTACCCTGGGCTGGAGGCACAGAGCACCAGGCGGGGCCCTTGGTCCCATGCAGCAGGCTGGTCCCAACTCAGAGCTGCACACCATCTGATCCCCGCTCGGTGCTGGCACGGGTGAAACTGGGAGATGTGGTGAGTGAGGCAAAGGAGCCCGTCCCTCCTGAGTGCATCTTCCCTCCCCGCTGAGGGGGAGAACCCGAGCTTGGTGGGGTGCTCAGGACACCTTGGGTGGCCCTGTTTTTGTTTCAGGAAGTTAAAAGACATTTCGCCAATTTAAGTGAATGAACACCCAGGAAAGGCTCCCAGCCTTTGGTGGTGGCTTTCTTTTTTTAAGTCTGGGGGCCCAAACTCTCCAACGGGCAGGACTCTGACCCTTGAGGACCATGGACGTGATGACAGGGTGTGGTCCCCGAGTTGCCACTTGACAGCAGGATACGGATGCTGCATCATGGGCACCAGCCATGAGAACAGCTCTCAACTCCACTAGCAGGCGGCAAGTGTCCGGCTTTGAGGTATCGACCCACACTTAACTCCTCCACCACTCCCCTCCTGATGTGCCAGTCCATATTGCCCCTTCGGGGGTGGCGGGCACAGAGGAGGGCACTGAATGAGCTGTCTTCAAAGATCTCCTCTGCCTGCTGCAGGTTACCTAGGGGAGGGGCCGGGGTTCTCTACAGGCAGGAGGAAGCCAGCGCTGACCTCTTTTCCTACGTGTGCCAGCGGGCGAGTCACTTCACTTTGGTGAAGTGGAGGTGCTGCTGGGCACCTTGTTTCCCTCGTGTGTAGGGGGAAGGACAGTGAAAAGTAATGGCTATAAAAGTGGAAGGCACAAGACACCCCGAAAGAAAAAAAGAAACAGTTTGGGACAGGTTGACAAGGTTTGATAGGTTGATGACGATTAAGATCGTTAATCAACAGGTAGTCGGCATCAACCATCTGAAGGCGTGGGTGGTTCAGAGGGAAACCACGGTGGTCCTGTCACACCCTGAAGTGACTTGACATGATTTATCGCCTGTATGGGGTCCCTTGTTCGGCAGCTGTTCTGGAGGGCGGGCTTGCTGGGGTCTCTGTAGAGTAGCTGTTTCTCCCACATGCCTGCAAAACCCGGGGGTCTCCCTTGGAACCCCAGGAAGGGGCAGGCCCACGTGGACACTACAGGGTCAGCTGGCCAACCTGAGGCGGGGGAGGGGTGAGGGCAAGTGCTTTCGGGTAGAAAGAGGTGTCCCGCCCGCATTTGGGGGAACTACTCAAGAGCCCCCCAGGGTCCTGTGCTCCCCCCACCCCAGGCCCCAGCCCCTCGGCTTGGGGAAAGAGCTCATGATAAGGAACTGCATGACAGTGGCCGTTGTCACTGGAGAGACAGATCTGCGTTGATCCAGATAAAACTGACAGGCTTTAGGACACATCATACTCTCTTTGGGGCAGAACCATAGATCTATTTAGGTCTGATTTTGAAATCAGTGGTGAGGGGATCGTCCTCATTCTTTTGTGTCCTTTTCCAGCCCTGTTCCTGCGGGAACATGCCCCAGCCCATGAAGATGACCTTGCCAAGCAGAGCCTCTGAGCTTTTCCCGAGTACAGGGCAGGGCTGCTGGGGGGTCTTTGCTGGAAGACAGCTGCAGGGCCCCTGGACCTGCTGTGTCTGGGGAGAGGGGTTCTTGGTGACCCATCAGCTGACCCTGACACACGCAGAAAGGGAACGCAGCCTGCCAAACTTCTCCCTGCCTGGGATCCCAGCCTCAATTTCCTGGAGTCCAACAGGGCCAGGCTGACAGGTACATCAAGTGCATATCACAGAAGGTCCCTCAAGTTCATTTTAATATGCTTCAAACACAAATATGCAACACAGAAACTGCAGGGGCCAGATAAATAAGGTGTGACCCCATTCCAATAATCACCAAGTGGGCCAGCCCGTCAGCTCCCTCCCCTCCGCGGACATTCCCCCACTCTCGCCCCGGAACCTCATCCAGTGTGTGGAGGGCAGGGGTGGTTGCAGGGCTCAGACATGTCTCCCAAATACTAGGAAGAGGCTGGTGAGGGTTGGTGGGTCCTAGGCAGTGGGGAGGCTACAGCGTCCGTCTGTAGAAACCACTCCAGCCCAGGAGGGGAACAGCCGGGAGATTCCATGTTGAGAGAGGTCCGGGTCCTAATGGTGTGTGGGGCGGGGTGGGGGGCAGGGGTTGTGAGGATGGGACACAGCGTCTGCCGTGCCCCCATGTTTGAGGTTAAGAGCAACACGTGATGGGTGCCAACGACGAAGGAACGAAGCCAGGGCAATGTGGGAATTAGCTCAAGTACCGAAGGGCAGGGCTGGTGAGGGCAACACTTCAGTTCACCCAGTGAGGGGTTACTTAGTTCTAACATCACTATGACTTTGACTGCAATAGGCTAACACACGGTAGCACATTCTAACATAACACTGACTTCTGTATTGCTGTGTAACTGCGTTTAGCAGGTGTCCAAGTGGTTCCTCCCGGGCGGAGCCGAGCAACCGCCAAGCGACGTTTTCGAAGGCGGTGCCTGCTCATAGAATCAATAATTGTGTATTTAGTCAACGTGGCATGATCTACTCTAGTGGAATGCCCAACTCAACATCACAACACCATGCAGAGCTGCTAAAGGAAAAGAGACATGTTTCTTCAACGGGGATCTACTGTGTATGTCCCGAGGATGGGCAAAGACCCTTGGAGGTTTGCTAGAAATGAGATGTCCCTGAGGCCAGCAAGCCCAACCTTGACTCACAGGAGGAACACAGACCGGGCCTATCTTCCGGCGGGCCGCGTGCGAGCCGAGCAGGCGGGGCCCCGGGTAAGGTGGCCCCTCCCGTGGAGCCATTGCCTCCTGGCTCTGGGGCCCTGGCACAAAGGGCATCCCTGCATGAGTCTGCTTGCCTCAGGCAGGCTCGGAGGCAGCCCTGTGCTCGGGACCATTCTGAGGGGCCGTCTGGAGAAAGTGCAGGGTCTTTGTCGCAAACAGGAAACAAAGGCATCGTTATTGTCACCATATCAACTGTTAAAACTACGTCTTTCTCTGTGTGTCATGCTCCTACCATACCACAGCACTACGGGGAGAGCGTTCGTTCACATTCTACGTCTACCTTTTCAAAGACAAATGCCAGTCCAGGAGCCAGGGACCGCCGGCTGGCCTTTCCATCAGGTTCCTCTGTTGGGAAGAACCTCCTGGGCCTAAGAAGGGACCTCTGTCGGCTGTGGTACTGCTTGGTCATCAGGCAGAAAATATGCCTGGCTTGGTCGTGTGATGGTCGAGCACAGCTTGGAACGGATCCCAGGATGGAAGGGTCGGTGTTCTGGAAGCCCCTGCTAGAACCCCTGAGCCATCTCAGAGTACAGTGATAGGGTTGGGTTATGGAACCAAACTGATGGGAGGCTGGTTGCCTATGAAATGGGGGCCTGCGGGTCATCTTATGGTGGGATGACCATTTAGAGAATCACATCGGAGCACCCCGGGGGGGATCCCGGAGGATGCTTTCCTACTCTGTGCTCCGTCCGAATACAGATCCTATCAGCAATTTCCCTTCTGGAGGATGGAGCGCGGACGGTCTTGGCCAACTCCAAGGTCATCCTCACCCTCACTCCAGAAGGTCATGCTCCTCCATATTTTCCGGAGGGTGTAGTAGCTTCATGATGGATTCCAAGATGCCACTTAGGAAAAAAGCAAAACTTGTGTTTACAAGACTGGGTGATTCGCTGTCGTGAGTACCATCGGCAAAACTGCTAAACCCTTCAGGGCTTCCTGCTGCTGTCCTTTAGGCACTCACGACAGGAGTATTAATAATCAAAACTCGCGAATGGAATAGTAGTGACCTTACATCATGTTGACTAAGAAGCAGACTGTTCCAAAGGCAGTTACCGTTCACAAATCGCTGGTGTTTGTGTTAGAGTACCACTTCGTGGTAGGCGGAAAGGCGCTTCTTCTTTGTATCTTTTTTTTTTTCCTTTTTCTATTTTGGGTAGAAATATTCCTGGGAAGCTAGATAGAAATGCATTTTCATATCCCAATAATTCTTAGGCACAAGTTAGAAAACTGCTGACCTTCACCAAAATATGTCAGCACATCATCTTATAAAAAAATGCAATTCAGAACCGCTGCATGTGTATATACGTGTATCTCAATATACACACAGATCGGTGCAGTACACATGATTATTCAATGTATATTCAAAACTGAGCTATTTGTAACTAACCTGAAATTCTGCAGTGAGAGTTCATTGCTCGAGAACAGCTGGGAGTTTCTTTCTTTTGGCTCTAACTACGGTCAAACGTTTGCACACCAGACACTACTGTTTACGCTTTCCTAAGTGCCAACACCAGGGCAGTCTTATATGAGGATCAGAAGAGGACTTTGCTTAGGACGCAGCTGTGCAGCTACTGAGCATGCGCGCAGGGCCCGCCGCGGGCCGGCCCCGGGTCATGACTGCCTCGGGGTGGAAGCTCGGGGTTCGCTGGAGCTACGGCTCCCGCAGGCTGCGTGGTGCGGCGTCATCTGGGCGTCGTGCTGACTCTGGCGGGAGAGGAGGGCCCTGAGGAGGAGCCACGGTAAATGGGGGACGTGGGGGAGAGTTTCACTGGGCTCGTTGGGTCCCCCGTTTGGAGCTTCCAAAGCAGCTCTTCGTTAGTTCGGCTCAATCTCTTCTTCTCCTGGGTTTCTTTCTCGACGTATTCCTGGAGATTAGCATTTTCCTCCGACAGTTGTCTGCGTGAGGAGAACAAGAAACAGTCAGGTAGCAATCCCGCGGGGGGGAGGGGGGCGGCGAGGCGCTGATCGTGAGATTCACCAGGCTGGTGGGCTCGGGGCAAGGTAGGAGGCGGTAGGCACCTGCGGGAGGACAGGGGCAAGTGGGACTGCGGTGACCAAGAGCCATGGGCCGAAGCGTGGTTTCCACTTGTCCCAGGAACACATCTGCTCCCAGTAGACTCCCCATCCCTCTGCCCCATCAGGGGAGGCGCTAGCTGTCCACCGGACAGAGCAAATGCTGAAGGCAGAAGAGGAAAGTAGGGAGGTGGGGAGCTGGTGTGGGCGTGCCGCCAGGAGGCTGGGAGAGAGCGGCAGTCAACACGAGGACAGCACGGGCCGGTGCCGTTGGCCTCAGGGCCCCTCCCGGCCTCCCTGCCCCTGGTTGGGGTCTCCATGATAGCACTGCCTTCCCTGGCTGCAAAGGCTGATCTGTGCACCTGACCGCCTGCTGGACCGGGAGCGCAGGGGGACAGGGACCAGAGCTGCCTTCTTTGAATCCACAGCGTCCAGCCGGGTGTCTGGCACAGAACAGATGCTCAGTTGATGTTTGTTGAGAAAAGGATGTGCTAAATGAAAAACGAATCAAGGCATCCGTGCCATCGGTCGTGAAGTGTGAGTTGCTCGATTTGTCATATTTTTTTTTTAATAAATGACAGCACCTGTGAGGAACCGAGAGGGCGAAGCCCATTATGTATTTTGCAGCTGGGTGAACTTAGCCCGGGCAGCCAGCTCACTTGGATCAAGCCTGGACTGGCTCTTTGAACCAGGGTGCCTCTGTGATTTCCTGGGGAGGCACAGTGGCTCAGGTAGAGCAGTGGCTCAGGTAGAGCAGAGGCTCCGGCCCTCCTGCCAAAGTGGGGAGAAAGACCTGCTTCCTTTACATGGTCTCCCCTGTAACCCTCTGGGATGGGAATGTGCCGCCAACACCCCGAAGTCAGCTGTAGGGCAATGTGTGTGAATGTGTGAAAGCATATGCGTGGGACCTGGGAGGGGGGTACACAAAAGAGCGTGTGTGCATTCGAGGGAGCATGACCGTGCAAGTCTGAGAGCGTGCACACGAGTGTGCATGTGTGTGACAGGAAGCACAAGGATGTGTGTGAGTGTGTGCACAAGTGTGTGCTTCCCCCAGTGACCCACGTGGATCCAATAAGGAGTACAGTTGAGGAGTGGGCCAGGGCTTGGGCGTGGGGCTCGAGGAAAGGGCTCTGTCCTCCTGGACAAAATGCAGGCACACCTCATGGTACCAGGCTTCCCTTTACTGAAACTTGGCAGACACTGTGTTTTTTTCTAAGTTGAAGGTTTGTGGCAGCCCTCGGGAGAGCATGGCTGTCGGCGCCAAGCTTCCAGCAGCGCTGGCTCACTTCACGTCTCTTGAGTCATATTTTGGTAATTGTTGCAATATTTCAAACTTTTTCATTCTTGTTATATTTGTTAGGATCTGTGGCCAGTGATCTTTGAGGTTACTACTGTAATTGTTTCAGGGTGCCACGAACTGCACCTGTACAAGATCACAAACTTAACCAATGAATGTGTGTGTTCTGACCGCTTGGTCGACCAGGCTTTCCCCATGGCTCTCCCCTCTCCTTGGGTGTTGCCCTATTTCCCGAGACACAACAGTATTGAAGTTAAGCCAGCGAGTAACCTGACAGTGGCCTCTAAGGGTTCAAGTAAAAGGAAGAGTGGCATGTCTCTCCCTTTAAACCAGGGTTTAGTAAGGAAGGCATGTTGAGAGCATTGATGGGCTGAGAGCTGGGGCCTCTTGTGCCAAACAGGCAGCCCAGTCGGGAGTGCTAAGGAAAGGTTCTTGAAGGACATTAAAAGTGCCGCTTCAGTGAATACATAAATGATAAGAAAGTGAAACAGCCTTTCTGCTGATACGGAGAAAGTTCGAGTAGTCTGGAGAGAAGAGCAAACCAGCCCCAGCATTCCTTTAAGCCAAAGCCTGAGCCCGAGCATGGCCCTAGGTCTCTGTGATTCTGGGAGGGCTGAGAGAGGTGAGCAAGCTGCAGAGAGAAGTCTGAAGCTGCAGAGGCTGGTCCATGAGGTTGAAGGAAAGAACCAGCTCCGTAACAGAAGGTACACGGTGAAGCAGCAAGGGCTGGGGGAGAAGCTGCAGCGAGTTCTCCAGAAGGTCCAGCTACAACAGCGATGAAAGCGGCTACACTCCAGTGTAGACAAGACAGCCTTCTACTGGAAGAAGATGCCGTCGAGGACTTTCAGAGCTAGAGAGGAGAAGTCCGTGCCTGGCTCCACAGCTTCAGAGGACAGGCTGACTCTCACGTTAGGAGCTAATGCAGCTGGTGACTTCAGCTGAAGCCGGGGCTCACTGACCATTCCGAAAACTCTAGGGCCCTTCAGAATTACTCTAAACCTACTCTGCCCGTGCTCTAGAAATGGAACAATGAAGCCTGGGCGACAGCACGTCTGTTTACATGTTTTACCGAATATGTAGAGCCCCCTGTTGAGAGCTACTGCTGAGAAAAACGATTCCTATCAGAATGCGCCTGCTCACTGACAACGCAGCCGGTCATCTGAGAGCTCTGACGGGGACATACGAGATGAATGTTGTTGTCGTGCCCGCTGACACAACAGCCGTCCTGCAGCCCCTGGATCACGGAGTAACTTTGACTTTCAAGTCTTAGTCTCTAAGAAACACATTCTGTAAGCCTATAGCCATACACAGCGATTCCTCTGACGGATCTGGACAACTGAAAACCTTCTGGAAAGGATTCACCATTCGAGATGCCATTAAGAACATTCATGATTGATGGGAAGAGGTCAAAATATCCACATTCACCAGAGCTTGCGAGAGGCTGGTTCCCACTCTCCTGGAGGACTTGGAGGGGTTCAGGGCGTCCACGGAGGCAGTCACCGCAGAGGTGGTGGGAACAGCAAGAGAACTGGAGTTACAAGTGGGGCGGGAAGATGGGCCCGCACGGCTGCCGTCTCATGATCAGACTTGGACGGACGAGGAGCTGCTTCTCGTGGATGAGCCAGGAAAGTGGATTCTTGAGCTGGAATCTGCTCCTGGCAGAGACGCCGTGAAGACTGTTGCAGTGACCGCAAAGGATTTAGAATCTAACATCAACTTAGATGAGAAAGCAGCAGCAGGGTTTCAGAAATTGACCCCAGTTTAGAAAGAAGTTCTGCTGTGAGTTAAATGCTACCAAACAGCATCCCACGCTACAGAGGAATGGTCAGGCGATGTAGCAAACTTCACTGTTTTAAGAAATTGGCACAGACCCCTCCGCCCCCACAGCCTTCAGCAGCCCCCACTCTGATCAGTCAGCAGCCATCCTCAGTGAGCCAAGACCATCCACCTGCAAAAATGTGACAACTCACTGGAAGTGTAGATGACGGCTTGCCTTTTTTAGCAGTGAAGTATTTTTAAATGAAGGTGTGTCCATTGCTTCTTTCGACATAACGGTATTTCACACTTAGTAAACTCTAGGAGAGTGTAAATGTGACTGTTCGTTGTACCGAGAAACCATTCATTTGGGGGAAAAGTCACTGGATGGCTTCACTGAAATATTTGCTTAACTGCAGTGGTCTGGAACCGGAACCACAGAAGCTTTGAAGCCGGCCTGGAAGCTGCACCTGGCTGATCAAGCCCAGACTCTGCTTGACTTCGCTCTGACAGCGGAGGGGAGGACCCCCGCATCCTTCCTGGAAGGTTGCAGCCCCTCAGAGCAGGGGATGGAGATGGGAACGGGGTTACTCAGAGCAGCTTCATTCGGCTGCAGGCTTCGCTGGCTTGGTCACTCCTTGCCGTCCCCACTGCCATGACAAGGCTGCCCCAGGACCACAGCTCGGCAGCCGAGGCCCCGTGGTCCCCGCGGCGTGTTTTCTTCTTGTCTTCCTATTCAACATGCCAAGAGCCTGTGTGGGGGGAAGCCTCCCAGCTCAGAGGAACGAGACGCAGTGGATGCCGGAATAAACACAGAGCCCTCCCAGGAGCTCAAGAGCAAAGCCGTGTTGTAGGTGATATGTGCTTCGTTAAGCTCAGACACCCAGGCCCACCTACCTTGTGACAACGGTGTTCTGGTCAATCCTTGCTTTGAGGTCTTCATTCTGCTGCTGGAGAACTTGGATCTTTTCTTCTAAGATAATGTTCTTTTCTGCCTACAAAGAAAGCAGTATAAGAGGTTCTCAGCGAGGCCACGACAAAGATAAAAGACCAGTGCCCTTGACTTCTGACCATTGGAGGATTATCAAGAATAGTGCTTTGTGGGGCACCTGAGTGGCTCGGTAGGTTGGGTGTCCAGCTCTTGATTTTGGGTCAGGTCATGATCTTGGGGTCATGAGATGGAGCCACATGTCAGGCTCCCCGCTGAGCCAGAGTCTGCTTGCCCCTCCCCCTTCTCACACACTTACTCTCACTCTCTAATAAATAAATAAAATCTTCAAAAAAAAAAAAGGAACAGTGCTTTGCAAACTGCAGTTTGCAATGTATTAGTGGGTTGTAAAATCAAGTTAGAGAGACGGGAGTAGCATTTCTTTTTTAAGCAAAATAAAACAGAAAATATCAGAGTGCACTCTATATAGTAAAAGTATTTCTTATTCATATTTTAGCTATACATGTTTTTTACATATATGTGTGTGTGTATCCATCAGGTTCCTGTGTAGAATACATTTTTTTAGAGATTTTACTTATTTGAAAAAAAAGTGAGTGAGAGAGCACAAGTAGGGGGAGTGGCAGGCAGAGGGAAAGGGAAAAGCAGACTCCCCGCTGAGCAGGGTGCTCGATACGGGCCTCAATCCCAGGACCTTGGGATCATGACCTGAGCCGAAAGCAGACGCTTAACTGACTGAGCCACCCAGGTGCCCCTAGAATATATTTCTTACAGTGTGTGCTCCTGCAGTCAGAGACAAGTTGTCAGACGTGAGTGGACACCATCAGGACCTAGTGTGGCCGATGGCCTCTGGTTCTTCCTGATAGTCAACTGCACAGCATCGGCTTCCCTGGCCCCGGCGTGTATGCTCGATATGACATTCTGAATTAACGGAGGGATAGAAATATAAATAACATGGACACATTTTTTTCCTTCTGAGCGTATGGGCAGCCAGGAACCTGAAACGTGAGATGGGTTTGATATATGATCCAAAAATAACATTTTCCATGGCTATTATTCTCCTGCAATTTATGCCTTTTTCTCTGTCTGTGTGTCCCTTAGGGCCTTGTGGAAGTACAGTTCCATTCTAAGATAAATTCAGAAATAAATAATAAATAATTTATTTATTTTAAAGGTTTTATTTATTTATTAGAGAGAGAGAGAATGAGAGAGAGAGAGAGCACGAGAGGGGAGAGTTCAGAGGAAGAAGCAGACTCTCCACTGAGCAGGGAGCCTGGTGCGGGACTTGATCCCGGGACTCCAGGATCATGATCTGAGCCGAAGGCAGTTGCTTAGCCAACTAAGCCACCCAGCCACCCAGAAATAAATTATTTCTTGAAGATAAAATGACAAATTCACTGTTGGGTCTTAATCTTTGAGGAGAACTGTCGCCCTTCCAGGACCAGGACTAGGGGTCAGAGCCAAAGGGCTGGGCTCTGTCCCACAAACTTCCCTACAGCCTTCATCTTTGCTCTCAAGAAATGGGAAGTGATTACACTGCTTCTTGCTTTATGCCTAGAAAGGTTTCTGGAAGGAGAAGTCATGCATGGTTGTAGAATGCCTGGAACATTCTGGCAAAAACCAGCCAAATAAACCCTAAAGTTTGTGGGGGACTAGACAACTGAATGCGGACGGCTCAGCCTGGAGGGTCGTCAGTCCCTGTGTGGGCCTGGCTGGGAAGGACAGGGCTCGGACCTTGCTGGGAAGCTCTGGGCTGTTGGGAGGCACCACAGGGTCACCACAGCCCAGGATGCTGGTTAGTGACAGCCATACTGCTGTCTGCCCCCATCCTACCTGATAAGCACGTGCGGTATGAGACATCTGCAAGGAGCGGGGGTGCTAGATTAAAAGGGGACATGACGGGCGCCTGGGTGGCTCAGTGGGTTAAGCCGCTGCCTTCGGCTCAGGTCATGATCTCAGGGTCCTGGGATCGAGTCCCGCATCGGGCTCTCTGCTCAGCAGGGAGCCTGCTTCCCTTCCTCTCTCTCTGCCTGCCTCTCTACCTACTTGTGATCTCTCTCTGTCAAATAAATAAATAAAATCTTTAAAAAAAAAAAAAAAAAAAAAAAGGGGACATGACAACTAAATTCAACAGGTGCATCTAGACCGGCTCCAGGGTTGAGAAATCCAGCTTCAAGGGATATTTCAGACACAAGCAGGGAACTTTACAAAGTAGATGAGATGATCCGTGACTGAGATGGCAAGTAAGATCTGCTGGCTGGGAGAAAGCAGGATACAAAGTTCTCCCTGTGTGGGGCATGTCCACAGTACCAAGGAAAAGTTCTGGGAAGTACTAACAGCACTTGGAGATATATTCTAATTTTCTTGATTTTGTTTATCTTCTAATTTTCATAAGGTATGTCTTTTCTTTTTATAGCATCAACTTATATTTAAATATAACAGTAAAAAAGGGGAAAAAAGGTCTATCTGAGACCCTTAGGCCAACTTCCACATCAAGATAATGTCTCCTTGCAAGCTAGCTTCTCTGCTACCAACTTCGAAAGACTTGTCTCCAGCTCTAGCTTTTGCACCACCCTTGTGCCTGCCGTGGCGGGGGGGGGGAGTGAGCTCAGGGGGGCTCCATTTCCCCAAAGGGGCGCCTTTTCTAGTTCTGTGGAAGCCAGCTTGAAGGGGAGGCAGAGGGTTATGAGACCAGGCACCGGGGCCTGGGTCTGCACTCCCAACCTCTGGGTGAGATGCACCCTCTGCCTAGACCTCCATCTGCATCTGAATCTATGAAAGGAGACTTTGGATGGTACCTGTTGCAGTAGATTGCTGTCTGGGGTTAAAGAACAAAGACTTAAAGTGCTTTGTGCAGTGCCTGGCATACACCTCCGTGATGCTGCACTTACGCTGGCTTACCACCCGTCCCTCGCAGGGAGGAGGGAGGAAGCAGCAGTCCGCCAGGGGAGGAGGGATGGATGGGGAATGGAGGCTGCAGTTAGGAGGCCTGCCCAGTTGTGCAGTACAAGGCCACCTCGGATTCCTTATCAGAATTCCTCCCTTCCTAAGAAGGTTCTTGAGACTTGGCCATGACATTTTCTGCTCAGGTGTCAGGGATGGACAGGGAAGGGCCCAGCCTCTGCAGACAGTGAGTGAGGACGTCTGTGAGGCCCACACGGCATACCACTCAGGTTACTGGGGCTCTCCCAAGGAGGCAGGCTGACTCACCAGTTTTTCCAGCTCAATAATCTTCTTTTCCTGCTGGTGTATTTGCTGATTCTTCATCTCTAATACCTGCTTCAGACTCTTCATGTCTTCTTCCAAGTGCTGATAGGGAGCCAATGCGATCTACAACAGCGGAGAGCGAGAGCTATTTACCAGGGGGCCCAGCAAAAGCCCAGTATTCCCCAGTGCCATGAATTCAGCAAAATCTAGCCTTCTGTAGCAAGCTTCCCGGTAGGCACTGGAGTGTGAATGTGAGCCCACTCACAGCCTTCCCTGATAAAGATGCTCACTGGTTTCCCACTGGAGATGCTAGGAGAAATCCAGCTCCCTGGGGAATGAGAGAGGTAAAGCTATCATCCACCAAAAAGTCTGGATTCGGGGAGGGCTGGATGTTACCAGCCCATCCCCCAACGGGAGCCCCTGGGGTCAAAAGTCTAAATTCATCACTAGCTTTTAACATGGACCCAGACTGCTTGATTCACCAGACAAGTTGTGATTTGCAGGTCTCCCCTGGGCCCACGCAGAGTGGGGGTGGGGCATCCTTGTAGGGGAAAGGAGCAAAGTAGTTGAAAAAGCAGAAAAGGCACTTTAGAAAAAGAAATGCTACAGTGAGGTTGCTGGGTATAATGACAAGAACGACAACAACAAAATATAGGACATTGAGTCAAGAGTTCCCAACAAACCACCTTTTTTTTAAAGTTTAAATATTACATGGGATATACTTATACTAAAAAAATTCACCTCTTTATAATTCAAGATTAACTGGGTGTCACATATTTTATCTGGCAACCCTCCATCAGTGGGAGGGAGTTTTGCCAGCTTTTCCGGAAACCACTCCACTTCCCCCACTAAGGCAGGTGTGAGTGGTGCCCCCTGTACCAGTGCAACCAAAGCTGGGGGAGAATGGAGCGGAAGGGGGGGTCCCAGCTGGGGTGCAGAGCTCCCAGGAGCTCCGGGACAGCAGCTGGGGAGCAGTGTGCCATCTGGCAGAGATAACATGTCACTGGAGAAACCCACAGCTGTCTTCTGTGTCAGAAGAGACACAGACAGGGTACTGACAGGGACCTCTTCTGGCCGGCTGTCACTCCGGCCACAGATCCACACAGAGGTCCGCTCCAGGGGAGATTGCTGAGGGGACTCCCAGGGTGAAGCCCCCCTGGGAGCCAAGAGGCCTGGGGAGCATGACTACCTCCAGCTGTTCTTCCGTGTTCTTCCTCAGAGCCTCCTCAAAGCGTCTGGCTCGGTCCCGCAGAGACTGGCTCTGGAAGGTCAGCGTGTCTACCTGGTCCTGCAGGGAATGACAAGAAGCTCAGCTTAGTCCGCCACAGACACAGTGGCCTGGGCAGCTATGAGGGGAGGGCTACCCGGCCTGGTGCACTCTCTGCGGGGTCAAGAGATCAGAGGCTGCTTGGATCACCTGTCCCACGGGCGTCACCAAGAGGGCGTCGCGTGGCATTGAGGCTGCGCACGAAGCGTCCTGACCCTGGGGTGTGGGAGAACTCAGAGCAGGTGTCTCGACTTCAAGGTGCCTCCCAACATGAGTGTGCTGCCCTTCCTCTCCAAATCGGCAGCTTGTTGAAGGGAGGCAACACACCAGCCATGGGGCAGCTCTCTGTGTGCAGGCTGAGATGATGGTGAGTCCGAGGAGGAACCATTTCCTGCCCTGGCTGCTGGGCCAGGTGCAACTGCCCTCAGCCTCCCTTGCAACCCCAGCAACGCCTGATCACTGCCGCCAGCAAAGGATGCCAGGCAGTGGGCTTTCTCGCAATGCTAGATGGTGCCTCGATTGCACAGAGTATCCCAAAGTTCTCCACCCCACGGCACCGTTTCTGTGACATTAAAATGAAGGGACTTAGGGTCTCCCCAGGAACTCTTCTGACAACAGAAACGGCCTCATCTCCCTCATGTAATCCCACATAAAAACCTCGTCCTGGAGGAAGCCCTGGCTTGCCTGCTTTCTCTATCTCCCCAGAGGACCCTGTTCTGCCAACCATCTTTGGCAGGTGCTTTTTCCTCTTTTTTTCTTTTCCTTCTTTCTTTATTTCCTTTTTTTGTTTGTTTGTTTCCAGTTATTTCCAATTTCATTTTTAAGAAAAAGAAAAGCCCCTACAGTGTCATTAAACACAAAGTCTGGTGCATTAGGGCGACAGAGTTGTCATGGGTGGTCTGCACACACACGGGAGCTGGGGAATGTAAATCCCAGCCCAGTGCAACCCCGGCTGGGGTCTGGCGGTGCGGTCATCTTCTAGAACGGGACGACACACAGCTGTACCACTACCCAGCTCCCACACCAAACTTGTCCACGCTGTCAAAACAATGAAAGACGCATCTGGCCAACGCCTCCTGGAGATGGATCTAAAATGTCAAACTGTGTTTTTTCTGCCTTATTCACCAGGACTCAAAATAGATCCACAGGCACACAATGGTGCCCTCCAGCAATCAGGCAGAAGAGACTGTTTTTCAGCTTGGGGTGGCTCCTTTGAGTCCAGCGGAGAGGCAGAAAGTCCCAGCTGGTGACCCAGCATAGCAAGGGCCACTCAGGAATTAACCAGTGGCGTGACAGTAACAGCAGTAAATGTAACAGTGCTGAAACTATCATGACAGTGACAGCAGCTCCTTCCTAACAACTACTGTGAGCCAATCTAATGCTCTGTGCTTTACATCCGTTACTTCCCTTAATCTGCTCACACCTTGAGGAATGTACTGTTATCGCCCCCATTTTACAGATGAGTAGAGCAAGGTTTACAGAGCTTATGTGACTGTCCATGATTTCAAAGCTACTAAGAGGAGGCACACTGGGCATTTAAACTCAAAGCTCACATCGCTGATCCCCAGACCTGTTGCCCTAACCACCAGGAGCCCAGAAAGTTTGGCTTCAGCAATCTCATCCTCTCTGTACCAAACAGCCCAGATGAATTCTGCCCATGGAGCATTACAACCAAACTGTGTACAGTTCATGACAATTTAATGTTAGTGGCAGAGTGAAGACTCACATGTGATAGAAAACTCTCACTTCTTTTGGTTTTGGGACTGGAGGGGTTTGTTACATCATGATGTGGTCTTGGTTTATGTCCTGGCAAGGAGTGCATCTGATGGTATGGGATGTGGGGCACACGAAGGCTGTTTGGGGTTAGATGCTGCAGCTGAGCCATGTGATGACTGCATGGGCAGAAGCATCAGTGGACGGATGGATGGAGAGGTAGGGGATGGGGGGGGTCGGTGGGCTCACAGCAGGTGGTTGCCCATTTTAAACTTCTGCCTAGTACATTCAGTAGCTGTGACGCTGGTTAGCTCCACAATCCTGGGTTCTTTTCTTGGAGAGCAGGCTCTGTGCAATGAACATTGCCAGGGTAAAGTACACCCTCAAAGAAGCAAAATTCCTACCTTTGTCTTACAGTTTTAGTCATCACCTTCCATAATTTCCAGATGTGAGTGCTCCTAATAATTAACAAATAATCTTGTTATAATTGAGGCAACCTTAGTTGGGAATGGAAGCCAGGCCACAGACCTTGCCCTTGCTTCCCAGGCAGCTCCGTCCTATGGGTGGGGGTGGCCTGGGTCTCCAGAAGGAAGGAGGGAGAAGCACGTGACTGGGGAGAGCAATCATTCTCCCCGTAGAAGTCAGAAGGAAGCCAGGCAGCTCCCTGGCCTCTGAGACCCACATTTTCTGCAGGTGGGCAGTGGAAGGCAAAGAAGGTTCTTTCCATCTCACCCACCTCCAGGTGATTAAAGCCCCTTTTGTAATTCCCAGAACATATGCTATGAATGACCCCTCTATTCCCCCTGCCTGGAATGTTCTCCTCCTCAAGTCCTCCCTTTCGTTTGGACACAGCTCAGGTGCCCCTCTGAGCATGGCAAGTGGGGAGCAGTGTCTTGGAACTCCTGTGTGCTCACTAATGGTATCATTCATGGGGTGTACGTCTGTGTTACCTTTTGTGTTGTCTGTCACTGTTCAGGTCACAGCTGTCTGAGCAGACAGTAACTTCTCAAAGAGCAGGGAGTCTGTCCCATTTACCTCTATATTCCAGCGCTTAGTATGGAATCCAATACACAGCAGATGCTGGGTCAATGTTGGCATTTATCTAGATATCAGAGTTAAGAGAATGAATATTAACCTGTAAGGACAGCCGCAGCTTTTCAAAATTTTCTTCCAATTCTTTCTTTTCAAGCTCATGGGTAGACATCAGTTCTGGAGAGAAGAGATCAGATAGTCAAGTTGGTCTTTTGAAAAGGATCAAACAAGATTCTGCCAGACTTAGGATGTAGGTAAATAAGGGACACTGGCCGATAGCTCCATACTTGGAAATCAAATGCAAAGACTAGGACAAAGAAGGGAAAGAAGAAAGAAATGAGGGAGGGAAGCAGACAGAACACAATCGTGTAGGGGCACCTTGGTGGCTCAGTAGGTTAAGCATCCAACTCTTGATTTCCTCTCAGGTCATCACCTCAAGATCATGAGATCGAGACCCACATTGGGTTTTACGCTGAGCATGGAGCCTGCTTAAAATTCTCTCTCTCCCTCCACCCCTTACCCACTCCCTCTAAAAATAAAATAAAATAAAATAAAAGCCACAATCATGCTCACAAGCACATACACACCCGTTCTTTCAACCTGCTCTACCACCACTCCGTATCTATCTGTATCTATCTCCACGATACTTGTCATTCTCCAAGTTTTCCTCAGGTAGAACAGCTGGGTCATCAATGTTAAATCACTCCCCTTTCCACCATGATGCAGCAATCTGGGGCTGAAGAAGGTGGCCTTCCAGGGAGCGTGTTGCTGTGAGCGGCCATGCTGCCAGCCTGGGCTTGCTGGGGAATAGCTGTGTGAAGGGGGCCAGGGCTGCATCTGCAAGGACACCTTGGTGGCCTCTGAGCCACACTTTGGAAACAACAGATCTCAAAGATTTGCTTGAGCAAAGAATTGATATTAAGACACTCGGACAGAAGGAAGGACTAATTGGACTGGTTCCTCTTGGAGAGTTGGGAACAATTCTATGCTGTGAAAAGTGTCATTCCAGTAATAATTTGCAAGTTATGCAGAAAGAGATGTCATATAAGAGTTATTAGTGAGTGGATTCTATTTTCCTCCAGATGGAAAGAATCTTATTAGCTGGGTGAGGTGTATCTCATTCTAGCTACACAAGCAATTTGTTTTCATCTCATAACTGCATGGAGGAAAGGTCCCATTAATCAGCCAGGATCACATGCTTAGAACAGGAGAGCACTGGAGGCCAGCAATTATGATTCTGGCTGGCATGAGCTGCAATTAGGAAAGACTTTGTGGTTTCCACTGACCCAAATCTTTTAAGTAAGGATGGCAAAAGTCTCTAAGAAATCCAGTTGTTTATAGCTGAAATTTACATTTGGGGGGAAAAAAAAAGTTTGTGCTGATTTCACTGACATAAAACCATGTAGGCTTCTGGTCCACTTAGCTCTGTCTACATGGTTAGTTTTAATAGTCATCGATCATAGTAATAAACCTGATCATAGTAATAAACTTCTTATCTCTATCATTAAATATGCCTATGTTCCCTTGACATCGAAATGACTTGGATGTGGTATCTAAGTGAGATTTCATTCACCAGAAAACTCTACCAGGTCTATTTTTATGAAAATACAGAAGCAAAAGGCAGCAAACATTGCGGTTCATTGCACTATTTCCATTCATATTCCCTTTCCAGAATTTTCCTACAGTGCAGTGATGGATTTTAGGACACTTTCAGATGATCCCCAAAACTCAAGATAAAAGCTAGTACCTACTCTGGAGATGGTATAAACCATCACTAGTATCTATAATAAATTTCATTATTTTACGGTCATTACATTTTGTCCCATGCTTAATACTGTGCTCAAAGACAATGGTTCTCAAATTTGGCTGGATGTTAGAATCATCTTGGGTAATTTTAAAAATCCTGATGCCTAGCCTGCACCCCAAAGCAATTAAATTAGAATCTCTGAAGTGGGATTTACACATCAGTATTAAAAAAAAATCCCCAGGTAGTTCCAATGTACAGCCAAGAGTGGGGATTGGTACTCTAAGTGGGAGACATGCTCTCAGGACACAGGTAATACATTTAAGTAGTTCTCAGGGAAGTACTCTTCCTTGCCTCCAGCCTGGACTTTTTTTTTTTTTTTTTTAAGATTTCTTATTTATTTGACAGACAGAGATCACAAGTAGGCAGAGAGGCAGGCAGAGAGAGAGAGAGGAGGAAGCAGGCTCTCCGTGGAGCAGACAGCCCGATGTGGGGCTCGATCCCAGGACACTGGGATCATGACCTGAGCCAAAGGCAGAGAGGCCTTAACCCACTGAGCCACCCAGGTGCCCCCAGCCTGGACTTTTTCATGTACAAATAAATCCCAGAGATGGTAGGGCTGGTGCTTGAGGGAAGCAAAACATGGGTACTGATTGTCGCACAGTGGGCTTTGTGGTTTTCAAAGAACATTTAAAAAATAAATTTAAAAAAATCTGATGTTGGGGGCACCTGGGTGGCTCAGTGGGTTAAGCCACTGCCTTCAGCTCAGGTCATGATCTCAGGGTCCTGGGATCGAGTTCCGCATCTGGCTCTCTGCTCAGCAGGGAGCCTATTTCCCTCTCTCTCTCTCTGCCTACTTGTGATCTCTCTGTCAAATAAATAAATAAATAAAATCTTCAAAAAAAAAATCTGATGTTGGCCACAAATCAATCAATGTGATACAACACATTAATAAAAGAAAGAACAAGAACCATATGATACTCTCAATAGATGCTGAAAAAGCATTTGACAAAGTACAGCATCCCTTCCTGATCAAGACTCTTCAAAGTGTAGGGATAGGGCACATACCTCAATATTATCAAAGCCATCTATGAAAAACCCACTGCAAATATCATTCTCAATGGAGAAAAACTGTTTTCCGCTAAGGTCAGGAACATGGCAGGGATGTCCATTATCACCACTGCTATTCAACATAGTACTAGAAGTCCTAGCCTCAGCAATCAGACAACAAAAGGAAATTAAAGGCATCCAAATCAGCAAAGAAGAGGTCAAACTATCACTCTTAGCAGATGATATGATACTATATGTGGAAGACCCAAAAGACTCCACTCCAAAACTGCTAGAACTTGTACAGGAATTCAGTAAAGTGTCAGGATATAAAATCAATGCACAGAAATCAGTTGCATTTCTCTACACCAACAACAAGACAGAAGAAAGAGAAATCAAGGAGTCAATCCCATTTACAATTGCACCCAAAACTATAAGATACCTAGGAATAAACCTAACCAAAGAGGCTAAGAATCTATACTCAGAAAACTATAAAGTACTCATGAAAGAAATTGAGGAAGACACAAAGAAATGGAAAAATGTTGCATGCTCCTGGACTGGAAGAACAAATATTGTGAAAATGTCTATGCTACCTAAAGCAATCTACACATTTAATGTAATTCCTATCAAAATACCAACCATTTTTTTTCAAAGAAATGGAACAAATAATCCTAAAATTTATATGGAACCAGAAAAGACCTCAAATAGCCAAAGGAATATTGAAAAAGAAAGCCAAAGTTGGTGGCATCACAATTCCGGACTTCAAGCTCTATTACAAAACTGTCATCATCAAGACAGCATGGTACTGGCACAAAAACAGACACATAGATCAATGGAACAGAATAGAGGGCCCAGAAGTAGACCCTCAACTCTATGGCCAACCAATCTTTGACAAAGCAGGAAAGAATGTCCAATGGAAAAAAGACAGCCTCTTCAATAAATGGTGTTGGTTTTGGGAAAATTGGACAGCCACATGCAGAGAAATGAAATTGGACCATTTCCTTACACCACACACGAAAATAGACTCAAAATGGATGAAGGACCTCAATGTGAGAAAGGAATCCATCAAAATCCTTGAGGAGAACACAGGCAGCAACCTCTTCGACCTCAGCCGCAGCAACATCTTCCTAGGAACATTGCCAAAGACAAGGGAGCAAGGGCAAAGATGAACTATTGGGATTTCATCAAGATCAAAAGCTTTTGCACAGCAAAGGAAACAGTTAACAAAACCAAAAGACAACTCACAGAATGGGTGAAGATATTTGCAAACGACATATCAGATAAAGGGCTAGTGTCCAAAATCTATAAAGAACTTAGCAAACTCAACATCCAAAGAACAAATAATCTAATCAAGAAATGGGCAGAAGACATGAACAGACATTTCTGCAAAGAAGACATCCAGATGGCCAACAGACACATGAAAAAGTGCTCCATATCACTTGGCATCAGGGAAATACAAATCAAAACCACAATGAGATAACCTCACACCAGTCAGAATGGCTCAAATTAACAAGTCAGGAAATGACAGATGCTGGCGAGGATGCAGAGAAAGGGGAACCCTCCTAAACTGCTGGTGGGAATGCAAGCTGGTGCAACCAGTCTGGAAGACAGCATGGAGGTTCCTCAAAATGTTGAAAATAGAACTACCCTATGACCCAGCAATTGCAATACTGGGTATTTACCCTAAAGATACAAACGTAGTGATCCGAAGGGGCACATGCACCTGAATGTTTATAGCAGCAATGTCTACAATAGCCAAACTATGGAAAGAACCTAGATGTCCATCAACAGATGAATGGATAAAGAAGAGGTGGTATATATACACAATGGAATACTATGCAGCCATCAAAAGAAATCTTGCCATTTACGATGACGTGGATGGAACTAGAGGGTATCATGCTTAGCGAAATAAGTCCATCGGAGAAAGACATCTATCATATGATCTCCCTGATATGAAGAAGTGGAGATGCAACATGGGGGGTTAAGGAGGTAGGAGAAGAATAAATGAAACAAGATGGGATTGGGAGGGAGACAAACCATAAGTGACTCTTAATCTCACAAAACAAACTGAGGGTTGCTGGGGGGCAGGGGGTTGGGAGAGGGGGCTGGGGTTATGGACATTGGGGAGGGTATGTGCTATGGTGAGTGCTGTGAAGTGTGTAAACCTGGCAATTCATAGACCTGTACCCCTGGGGATAAAAATATATTATATGTTTATAAAAAATTAAAAATTAAAAAAGAAAAATCTGATGTTGGGCCACCGGGGTAGCGCAGTTGGTTAAGCATCTGACTTTTGTTTTGGCTCAGGTTGTGATCTCAGAGTTATGAGATAGATCCCTGCATCAGGTTCCGTGCTTAGTGTGGAGTCTGCTTGAGATCCTCTCTCCCTTTGCCTCTGTCCCTTCCCCTCATGCTCTCTCTCTTCCTAAAATAAATAAATACAACTTAAAAAAAAAAAAAACCTCCATGTTAACTTTCAAACTCTTAAAAATCATTAATCTATTTATTGAATTTCATTGCTTTTAATATGCTTTAACAACCAGTTAACTAGGGAAAAAGATGAGGTGGGGAGAGAAATTGAAAAATAAATCATATATACTAATGGAAATGCATGTCAAAGGTGTAAAAAAGCTTCTTTCACAAAGTAATAATCTTAGTAAGACATGGTAGATGTTGTTACTGTTGTCATGACCCACAAAAAACCTCTACATATTGAAAGATCATTCAAAGTTACAAAAAGTATAAAAAGAAAGATTTGGAACTCCATGGGGAATGTGGTGTCCGAGTATGAGGTATGGAGACCTAGATCCAGCTGGACTCTGCTGTGGCTCTGAACACACCACAAGTGTGGAAAAAGCCCACCCATCCCGGGGTCGCCATTTTGTTTTAAAAGGCTACAAGACAAGGTAAAACACAGGATTTCCAGGCCTACTTTGAAAGAGTGGTTCTCCAGCTTTGAAACACATTAGAATGATCTCAGGAAGCCCACAGAAGCTACATGGGATTCCCAGGTGGAACCCAGGCTGGTCCGTCCCCTGGCACAGCTCCTTGGGGTTCTCATATCCAGGCAAGTTTGACAGTAAATGCTTCTGAGGAAAGGAATAGTTACCTGGATGGATCCTGGATTTTTCATCTCTTCTTTCCATAAGAAGCAACACAAAAGACACACCAGGATGGAGAGGAAGGGGAAATGGGAAGAGGAGCAAGAGAGGAAGGGGGGCAGCAATGTCTTGGCTTGCATAGCCCACCACAAAAGGCTGCCCACATCGAGGCTGGTAGCTACCTTGGACTTTGTGGTGGTGGTCATCCTGTAGGATCGCAATGGCTACCGTGTGGTTATTTTCCATCTCTAGGAGAGCAGCCTCATGGCTGGCCGTGAGATCTTCTACCTGGAGGAGAACACAGCTATAGTTACACACAGAGATGGAGGAATGGGTGGCAGGAGTGTCCTCACTGCTTGGAGAACGCAGTTGGTATTCAACTAGTAGAGCGATCTGTGACCAAAAGGTCGAGGACAAGCCATTTCGCTGAGGTGACATCCATCTTGGTCTTGCACCAAGGCAGGGGAGCCAGGATTTGGTGATGATGTGGTAGCCCCCTAAGTCAGGGGGTGGTCACAGGGAAGTCACCGCCTCAGCCCAGCTGTCTGTAGGAGGCTGGCAGCTCCCAGTGGGGGACAGTTGCCTGAGCCAGCTCTTCACTGCCCAAGGCCTAGCTTCTGGCCCACCCCCTTCCCACTCCCATTCCTTCTACCAAGCCCATCATGGAGAAAATGGCAGATAAAGAAAAGAAGAGGGCCCTCTGCTGGATGGTTGGCTCTCTGTTGCCCAGTGGCAGGTGGACAAGACAAATGGAGGGAACTAATGGTCATTAAGCCACCTGCTATTGGTTCCTGCGCTTAACTCTCACAGTGACATCACGAAGTAGGTATTTTTATGCCCATTTTATAGACAAGGAGACCGAGGCTTAGAGGGGTTTGAAATGTTTTGCCAAGAGCTTGTAATAGGCAGAGCTGGCCATGCTGCCTAGGTCTGTCTGACCCCGCTGGGGAAACTCTCTCAAACACACCGTTGTTGTAGCCTACCCCAGCAAGACCCTCACCGGAGCTTCAGGATGCTCTCCCCAGCGCCAGGACTGGCCGGCAGATCTGTGTGTGCTCGGCGCCCCTGCTCCCGGTAACCTTACCCTCCAGATCGCAATTTGGACTCCCTCCACCCCCTGCCCTGGCAATGTGGAACTACACCTGTTTCTCTGGCTGAAGGCACATTTCTAGAATGTAATCACAGGCAGTGTGGCTGCTCCAGGATTTTTATTTTGACCCCTCCCGATCTCTGCAAACCGCCCCACCCCCAGTGTGTTTACTGTTTTTGTTATTGTGACTGTTGCTTTAACCTCCAATGGCTGACTTTAAGGAGTAATTTCAACACCACCCGCCCCCCCCCCCCCCCGCCGCCCCACAGTAGCAAACCAGAACAGCATTTTCCCAAAATTTTGTCAGTGAACCATTGTTATAAAACACCACCGTACCTTGCACTGTGCATGGGCACACACACAAAACCAAAGTTCCACGATACAGCCTGTTCCCTTCCTCCTTGAAATCACCTGGTCTTAAAATTTCTATCTCACTTTTTTTTCAAAATGCCGGTTGCAAGTCATGAAATGTATTTCACGGCCTACCAGTGTATCAAAGTCTGGCATTTGAGAAACACTGAACCAAAAAAAGGGCCCAGGGCCTGACGCTCTTGGACGGACACGTGAGAACACATTGCTCTGGCAGGTAATAGCCAGCCATCTCTTAGAGTCCTTCCTTTTTCTGGGGCTGACCTTTGACTCGAAGGGAGGAAGGGCACTCCCCAATAAAGAATGCCCACTAGGGGGGCGCCTGGGTGGCTCAGTGGTGTAAGCCTCTGCCTTCGGCTCAGGTCGTGATCTCAGGGTCCTGGGATCAAGCCCCACATCAAGCCCCACATGGGGCTCTCTGCTCAGCAGGGAGCCTGCTTCCCCCTCTCTCTCTGCCTGCCTCTCTGCCTACTTGTGATCTCTCTCTGTCTATCAAATAAATAAATAAAAATCTTAAAAAAAAAAAAAAGAATGCCCACTCGGGAAGTGGATGCATCAGAGTATTTTTATTTTAAAATGGGAAGGATTCCCATTCTGGATAGTGTAATTGCATAGGAGAATTTGTCGGACTTCTCTTTCCTATGGAAAATGAGAACTTTTCACTGGCAAAACCAACAATGAACTCTACCGTGTGAGGAAAGCTGCCCAATCATATGCAGACGGACATGGTATGCAATGATTTGCTTTTATTTGCCGGTCACTCTTGATTAAACAATCTTTTACTTGAGGCTCAGAGCTATGAATGTACTCGGCAGAAAGGCTGATTACCACAGTACTTAATTGTCCAATTCCTGTTTATATGAGGTTTTCATAGCATCTTTGTCCCGAGCCTTTTAGTCTCCTGGAAAAATAAATCACTGATTTAAAAAAATGAAAAAGATGGAGTATCTTTTCTTTCTGCTTTATTACTGATGTCAGTTAAGCCCATAGGACACTGTAGAAACAAGTAACTCCACATTATTTGGAGTTACGTTACCCAGTTTGGAATAAAGAAACATCTTTCATCAGTCCTTGGTATGGTTCTAATTTATTAGGCTCTTATGTAAATTGCCATAGTTGGTTTCAGGAAAGACAGATGAATGCAAAGGCTAGGTTCCAGAAGAGTCCCGTGTGCCCTCGGAGCTGAATATGCCTTGACTGGCAATTCTACGTTATGTTTGTGGCTAAACACATGCCCTTCTGGTTTGTTTGAAGGAGGGTCTTTCACTTACTGGTGATAAAATACTGCCCCCAATACGTGAAGGGCACGAGCTCTCTGTTACGGCCTCTCGGAGGTGCTTTTATGAATGAAATACTAAGTCCCTAACTCGGAAAGGGCATATGCAAGGAATGGAATGCCCAGTACCATTTCGAAGGTACTCCCAGTTTCGAAGGGAGCCAATAAGCCAAAATTTGGGCACAATAATCCTTACTCTTCAGTATTTAGTAATTTCAGTAAGTTCTATACATCTTTATGGTTTTTAAGGCATAGAGAAAAGAAGGGGCTGTCCACTCTTGGCATGCCCTTTCTCGTCATGGTATTAATCCCCACATTTCCCATGGCTCCTGGTTTCTTTCTGGAGCACAGGTTCCCCCTCCGAAGCAGCCAGTAAGGTCTCTCAGCTTGAGAAGACTGGAAACCTTTGGAAGGCAAGTGAGGAGATTCAGACAAGTTGAACCAAGGGAAATACAAGGTCATTTTGGGCATACAGATCACCCAGTCAGAGGCTAAAGGCACTAAATTAGCAGACTTACGCTGGGTGAAGCATCCTTCTTTTCCATCTAGAACCCTGGGTAGGGGTTCCTTGAACCATACCTGGGCCACCCTCCTCTCTCTAGCAGGCAGAGGGAGCTGTGGGCTGTGCCACAGAAGAGGCTATCGATGTGCCCTTGGAAGAGCCCTGGCGGGCCTTCCTTGAGGCAGCTGTTCCCTGAAGCTGGTTACACTCCCCCAGCTGCTTGCGTGGCTTAGCAGGGCTGAATTACAGCAGAGCAAAAGGTTGGAAAAACCACCCTCAGATGGGTAAGACTGCAGCTGTGGGGCCATTTGCAAAATACAGTTGTCTGAGGCTTTGGCAATTCACCTCGAAAAGACTGACCTTTAGAATGAGAAAGTCTCAGTTTCACTCATTAAACCCAAACCACATTCAACTCCCATCTGCACCCACCCCAGACTCTACATTCATAGCTGGTCAGACAGAGGGAGCCGGCCCATGTTTACTCTGCCCAGGGCTCTCTTGACATTCCTTTCTAGGTAAGGACAAGCACCTCCTTCCCTTCCGATCCTGGTACAGCCTCCCAGCCAGACTGCCCAGTGTGACTTCATCGCGTCCCTGGGGTCGCTGTCCCCATGCAGCCCAGCACGTGGGCAGCGCTGCCCGGAAGGCCCTATCTTCTCTGCACTGCCTCCCCACTGCATGCAGGGGCTCTGGTGCTGAAAGACAGCAGGCCCCCGGGGACGTCACTTGGTTTGATTAGGGACAGCGTGGTTTCTGCTGCTGGCCACTGAACACCAACCGCACATGACCGACGTAATGCAACATGATGGACAAAGTGGCCTCTGTTGGTCTTGATTAAGTGTTGGGAAGCTGAGCCTGCCAGCTAGTCTAAAAGGGTGATTTTTTTCCAGGAAAGGATAGAAAGTATGTCCTGGAGAGAAGGCTGGTGGGAACTCTGAAGAACCAGCACAGCCGCTCAAGAAAAGGCTCTGCTCAGACTTTACTGAGCAGAATCCATAATGCATCTAGGAACCCAGTGGTCCCCGGAGAAGAGTGACTTCAGGGCCAGGTCAGGGAATAAGACAAACTGACGAAGGGTCAGGAAGCACTGGGGTCAAAGGTCACAAATCTGGTCACTGACTACCAGGCTGTGTGGCTAAGTATCCATGGGGGACAGCCGCAGGCAGCCCGGAAGGGAGGGCGGCAAGCTGGACAGAGAAACCATGACGCTTGGGGTGCACAGGGAAAAGCATGTGCGTTGATTGTGAAAATCTGTCCTGCGTGCTCTATGTGCTTTGAGAAAGGAGAGCTTTGGCGATCTTTTATTAATGTGAAGCAAACTAGAAAATGAGAGCTGATTTTAATGACCTTTTAGTCCTGCTTTTAAAATCAAAGTCCTACTCTATCTTGGAGGTCACCGAGGAAAGCCAAGAGGCTTTCCCCATGCCCCCCGCTCGTGCCCCTAACCAGAGACTGCAGGACAGGGCCCTGCTTTTACAGACCAATGATGCCAGGCCCCCTCAGCAATTCTGATTTAACTCATGTGGGGTGAAGATGAGGAGGGGCGTTTTGTCAGAAGTTCAGGTGTAGGCAGAGACAGACAGTCTTTGCCCCTCCAGGCGAGCAGATGGCTGGATCTCTGCTACGGAGTGAAACTGCAGTGAACTCAGAGGTCAGCTTGCCCTAGCAGTGAATTCCTAAGTTGAGTTAAAGCCCCCCCAAATCCTACATGTTGAAATTGACACTGCCTCCCCATTGCCAGCCTGGGGCACTGGGGCACAAGGAGAAGCCAGATTGTTTAACTTGGTTTTTAAGGCTCCAGGAGCACAGACATGCTGCTACCTGCGGAGTTAGCATTGCCAAGTGTAGCTGTCCCTGATAAGGAAGACCCACAGGGTGTGGAAATCCCCACATGGGTAATTCACACCCCAGACCATCCAAATCTCCATGGTGGTCATGCCCTTGAGGCTTCTCCTGCACTAGACCAACGGGCATTGATTCTGTATGCAAACTGGGAATGCAGGACTGACATGCATTTCACCTTCCTCTCCACTGCCTGCGTGCTCTCTGCTGAAGAAGGGGAGGGTCAGGATAGCAACAGAACAATTCATAGATTTAAATCGCCATCCCTCACCCACCCCCAAACCAACAGGTTTCCATAGGTCAGGTTTACCCGCATAGAAAGTCTTCAGAAGCTATTTTCCTCATAAAGCTTTCCCCTCTCTTATAGCTGGAAGTAATCTAAATTCCTAAATGCGCCCTCTGTAATTCTCACCCAGTATTACGGTTCCTTGGGTCCTTGTCTCAGAACTGCCCCCGATCCCTAACCTGCAAGTCCACACGTTCTATATCTTGGTATCTCTCCCAGTCGCCTGCCATAATGCTTTGAGTGCAGTCGCATTTGCTAAATATTCTTTGCACTGATGAATGAATAAATGAACCTCTAGCTCTTATGAAGAATTGAGAAGAACAGAACTCAGAGCCTTCCTTAAGGTAAATCTTAAATGTGTGGCTTATGTAACTCATTCTCAAGGGGTTAAGTCAGGACCTTCTTTCTTTCCAATCCCTCCCAGTATTAAATCTCTACAAGGCTGCTGTGGCCCAGCCCAGAGGCCGGGTGAGAGCACATCTCCCAGCGAAACTCCGTGAGGCACCCCCACAGTGCCCCACCAGTGGACAGGCTCCACTCAGCTCTGGCTTCAGCTCTGTGGTTCCCATACACAGCAACCCGACATGACCTCTGCTCGGAGGACTCCCTCTAGGCATCTTCTCCTGCTGGTGACCACCTCCTTGCCTCCTGGCGTCTTCTCAACCAACCCCTAACTGCAGATCAAAAATCTTTTAGTGGCTACGGCAGAAAATACGTTCGTTCTGTGTAAAACGGGGAACGAACAGCCCAGGGATACAGAGGCACAGAACAAGTTGGTCTCTGCACGCATCTGAGAGGTACCGACGGGCCAGGAAATCAGGACGGCTGTGGACAGCAGCAGGTCAAACACCTGCTCAGGGGAGCGCTTCTCCGCAAACTTAGGAGGCAAGACGCTGGGGCGCAGTTTCTGATCTTTGCCGCAGTGGGTAGCCCTAGCTGCCAGCTGCTGTTTCCTGGGCTCAGGGTTTAATGCACCTCAAGCAGGCAGGTGTGTCTGGTTTCCACAGGCTTCTAGAAGAGGAGATCGCTAACCTGAGAAACCGAATAAAGGGCTGTCCAGTGAGAGATTTCAAATTACAATAGCAGTGCTTATTATTACTCTGAAATGATACTTGTGCCTTCTGCGTTCACAAGCCTCCGGGGACGGCCATCCAGGATGTCTGTCTGGAAGGTGTCCAAGGAGAGCAGCCCGGACACTCACTATAATGAAGGGCCGCTCAGCACACGCCCCAGCATACAAGAGCACTCTTCACAAATGCCAGTCTACTTCAGCGATGTCGCCTGCAGACGCCGTGAACTAACACACCTATTAGAAGCGGGCATTAGGGCATCAGAGCCTTGGAGGCTTGGAAGGAAGAGCAGAGGCAGGAGCTGAACTAGCTCTCAGGGGACCCATGTCTCGCTGCCCGAGCTGTAGTCCTGGAGGGGACCTGGCTTGAGGGGGTGGGCATGACCCCGGGAACCCTCCCCAGTTGCTCCAGGGTGCACTGCCCTCTCCAACAAGACTGGCCCGCTGAGGTTAACTAGAGGAAGTCATCCCTCATTCAGCAGGAGCGAGCTGAGGGCAGGCATGGCACAGGGCATGAGGCACCGATAGACCTGGCCGAGAATTCGAAGTTCGTGCTGGACAGCATGGGACCCCAGAGCCAAACTGAATTCCACCCTGACTTTTCTGTGCCCTGCCCTGTGAGTTCTGGCTGGTTATTTAACCTCTTGGTCTCGGTCTCCTCACCAGTAAGATGGGGGTGATCACGGTACCCACCTCGCAGGGCTGTTGCGAGGACTAGGTGAGTTAGTATATGAAGAGAGTTAAGAGCAGTCCCCTGGCGCATCACAAGTGCTAGGGGCATTTCCTTATGATAATCACTGCCCTCCGTGGAATATACAGATGAGAAACAGGGGACCTGAGTCAAATGCATAGTTTGTTCAACAGTGATACGCGGCTAGAGTAGGAAGGAGGCAGGAAAAGTGCGTATGTGGTGGGGGAGGAGCTGTAAGTTTCGAGAAACAAAGAGCCTCATGGAGAAAGTGACTTTGGAGAACAATCTGGATGAGAGGGAAAAAGGGAGCCATGGAATGTCTGGAGGGAGAGCATTCCAGGCAGAGGGAAAAGTACTCCCCCCCCCCCCCCCCCCCCGCCGCCCGCCACGCCCAGTGGGAGTGTGCCTGGGAAGTAGGGAGCTGGAGGCCAGGGTGTCTGTGGGGAGGAGAGGGGACAGCAGGAAGAAAGGAGGTCGGAGAGTGAACTTTCCAGAAGCTCACCTCCTGGAGCGGGGCTTCTTGCTAAAGCAGCGCTGGCTCCCCTCCACTTTGCACCCCTGTGTCCCGACAGCAGAGCCGGAGCCCCAGGCTGACTGACCTGCTCCTGGTGCTGACAGCGGACGTGCAGCAGCTGGGCGTGGTGCTCCTCCTGCAGCCGCACCATCTCCGCCTCAAACTGCAGCTGCAGCCGCTCCTCCAGGTCCTGCAGCTCCGCCTGCTGCTGCCAGCCCAGCTTCCGCACCTCCTCCTCGAACCGCCTCTCCAGGTCCTCCTTCTCCTTCTGTAGTTTCTCGCACTTGGCTGTGTGGAAGGCTGGGGGAGGAGGAGGGGAATAACCCCTTTAAACAATGGGTTACGGGACCAAAGGCATCACACCCAAGTGTCTTTAATCCCTACTGGTGGATCACCCCGGTCACCGTCACAACCTGTGCACATCCCCTGTGCAGGGGATGGGGACAACCAGGGCGAGCTCCTCTTACCCCTGCTTCTGGAGAGCTTCACTGTTTGCAAAACGCTTTGCCCTCTACCACATTTGATCCTTACAACAGATGCTGGGTGTTGAGGTCGAACCTGAGCCCCAGGGAGCTCATGGGACTTGCCCAAGTGTGCGGAGAGAGAGCTGCGAAGGCAAACTTGGGCTTTCTGACCGCAAGCCCTGTGTACCTGTACTACTGCAGGGCGTCTCCAAGAGCCCACAGACCACAGCCATCAAGATACAGGGTATTGGTTAAAAATGCCCGCTCCTAGGCATGCTCTGAGTGGGTCAGAGCCCCTGGGGCAGGAACTCAGGATTTACTTCTCACAAGGTCCATGGTGACTCATGTCCATTGAGGTTTGGGACCTGAGTGTCCCTGGAATCTGGGGACAGGATGGGGAGGGGGTGGGGAAGTGGGGACAGAGGGGAGGGAGGACGCGCAGATACTGAAGGCTGTTCCCTCGGGGCTGAAATGCCAGGCGGGACAATCTCAGAGAACGTGCAGGGACGTGGAGCTTCACAAAGCACCATTCTTCTCCGCCAGAAGGAACAACCGCTCAATACCCCTTGGCGTAGGCATGATACCCGGCAGAGCCGTGGTGGGTTTTCTGTGCAGGGGATGGGGACAGTGGCACAGCCCATACCCAGGCGCCCCAATCCTGCCCCTGCTCTGCTTAGCATTTGTGCTTCCCTAAGGCGGCAGGCAGGAGTGACGGCTTCTATTTTCAAGATCGCCGCCTCCACTGCTAACTGTTTTCAAGAAGGAGAAAAACAGCCTGACATCTATCTGCTCTGCTTAGGCCACCTGGAGCTGCTTACACCCAGCACACGCACACAGAAAGGTGCTCACACACAACATGTACGTTCCACAAACGCCCTCCGCTCTGCACGACCTGCTGGGGAAACACGGTCACGTACTTCGTAATGGTGTAAACGCCGGCTAAATGGGATCTGCACCGTGTGTGTGTGTGTGTGTGTGTGTGTGTGCAGGGGTGGGGGGGGTGGTCAGGAACACACCCCCAGGGGAAGCGAGACTGCATTTGAAACATCCTGATCAGAAGTCCCACCCTAAAGAGGCAGCTAGTTCAAAGACTCCTTTATCACGTTCTGCTCTAAAAACGTTCTTATTCAGCATAGGGATGTTTAAAAACATTCTTCCCCTGGTGAGATGAGTGGTGGATTGGCTGGACAGCACGCAGACCCGTTGCCCTATGAAAACAGTGTGTAAGCAGCAGGCCAGCCCAGTAGCCGAAGACCGACCCCAGCGGCCTTCCTGCTCTCCTGCTTCACCTGGCCTAGGGTCCCAGGTCCCGGCATCGGCTGGAGGATTCTGAAGCGTGGTCTGGAGAAGCAGTTTGCAGGATCTGCCAAGGTAATGGGGGGAGCCCAGGGTGGGACGGCGGGTGCTGTCCCCTCCAGGTGCGGGAAATCAGAAAGCATACCGTCTTAGAGAATTTAAAAGCAATAACCAAATAGACTTGGAGAACTCTCTGCCTTTTAAAATTACCTGGTACCAGCAATTTTGAAAAACGTTAGTGAAAAATAATCCTCCCCAACAAAAGTTGGCCTAAGTTCCAAACAATTACTATAGTTACTGTTGCGGTTTTTAAAAATAATTTTTGCGCTTCCAAAAAAATCACGGAGAAAACTTGTATGTACAGGACAAATGATTGTACACATGACATTTGTCCCCTGAACGATTTGAGAATAAGGTGCTACCTGTTGTCCCACTAACCTTGAATTCCTTAGTGTATATTCCCTGCAAACAAGGACATTCTCCCACACGACTACAATATATTCATTAAGATCAGGACATGGACCCCGATCCAGTAGTGCCATCCAATGCGCAGGCCCACTGAAATTTCACCAATTGTCCCAGTAATATCGTTTCTAGAGAAAGGATCCGGTTCTGAATCATCAAGTTGCTTTTAGGTGCATGGTGTCCTCACTCTCCTCCAGTCTGGGACAACACTTGGTCTGCTCTGGACTTTCTGGACCTTGGCACTTTTATTTTATTTTATTTTTTAAAAGATTTTATGTATTTATTTATTTGAAAGAGAGAGAGAGAGAAAACACACAAATAGGGGGAGCAGCAGAGGGAGAAGCAGGCTTCCCGCTGAGCAGAGAGCCTGATGTGGGGCTCGATCCCGGCACCCCAGGATCATAACCTGAGCAGAAGGCAGATGCTTAACTGACTGAGCCAGCCAGACACCCTGAACTTGGCACTTTTAAAGACTAAAGGCCATTATTCCAGAACATCTATCGATTTGGTGTGTCTGATGATTCCTCATTCCTAGGTTCGGGTCACGCGTGTTTGGCAGAAACGTCACAGAAGCAGCATTGCATTCTCATTTGAATGTTAACCAATAAAAATGAAATTTCTTTTTCAACTGGGTGTGTAGTGAGTTGGGAAGATAATGCTTATTACTGATTATTGCAAGGTTATACGGGAAGTGATCCATGGTATAAAGGAGCAATGTACGAATGATCCATCTGGAGCGTCACATACGCTAGGGATGTCCCTGAATATTGTTGTCACCTCCACTGACAGTCAATCTTTTGGGCAAGGTTTACCTAAGGGACAGGTTTCTGGGGCTGCTAACAAATACTAGCGTGAATAACAGACGCAGTCTGAGGCTTTCTGGTGCCTGGTAGTGAGGTTGTGGTGGAAAAGGTTGAGGGTTCTCCCTTACACCTGATTGCTGGAGGCTACGGTCCCTATAAAAGGACCTGACAGTAACTAACAGCCAAAGCGGCTCTGGTCTGGAAGTAGCAGTGGGGAAACACTTGCTCCCGGAAGTTCTGGCTCACTGGCTTTAACCTAGTTCTGGCTTTTCCCAAAGACCCTCCAGCCAGGGAAATTTATTAGCGGTTTCACCAGGGAATTTAGCTGGTAAAATAAATAAATAAATAAATAAAAAGGCTCTCAGGATCCAGGTAAGAGGTGTGTATATAAAGACAGGTTTATCCTGGGGTGACTGGATTTTATTTTTAAATTTAAAAAAATTTTTTAAAGGATTTTATTTATTTGAGAGAGAGCCAGAGGGCATGCGTAGAGAGGGGAGGGGCAGAGGGAGTGAAAGAGGGAGAAGTAGACTCTCTGATGACTGGGGAGCCTGACACAGGACTTGACCCCAGGACTCTGGGATCAGGACCTGAGCAGAAGGCAGACACTTAACTGACTGAGCCACCCAGTTGCCTCCTGGGGTGACTAGATTTTTTTAATAGCACAGAGCAAAGACCACAGAATGTGCATTTAAAAAATAGTGGTTGGAAAAAAAAATAGTGGTTGATGGACTGAGACAAAGTCGAATTGAACCAAACAGAGGGGTGCCTGGGTGGTTCAATTGGTTCAGAGTCGGGATCTAGATTTCATCTTGGGTCATGATCTCAGGGTTGTGAGATTGAGCCTCATATGAGGCTCTGTGCTCAGCACAGAGTCTGCTTGAGTTTCTCTCTCCCTCTGCCCTTCCCCCAGGTTGTGTGTGCTCTCTAAAATAAATAAATAAATCTTTAATTTAGTTATATTAATTATATTATTTTAATTTGGAGGCAAATAGAGGAGCTATAATTGTACCTACACTGGGGAAGGATGGGAGTAATCTGACAGAAGGAACAAGGACACCACTAGATGACAGCTGGGGACACACAGGTAGCCTCAGGGCAGTTTCTGGATTCCGGGGCCTGCTGGGAGGATGTTCTTTTTCCTGTAATTTGGGTGGACTAACTTCACTATGGTCTTTACCCCACGTAGCATGCACCAGTGGATGGGGACAAAGTAGTGACAATATGTTTGATTTTATTTAAAATAGGTCTACAAAGCACTGCATAGACAGGTGACAAAGATGGCCAAAAGGTCATGACGGTCAGCACCATTCCTGATTAAGCATATGCAAACCAAAGTAAGAAACGATCTTTCATCAATAAGTCTACAAAAGATGAAATATTCTGATAACACAGGGAAGATCTGAGAAAGTAGAATCTAATGGACCATTCGTGGGAATATGATGGATAAGCTGCTTCCGAGGGCAAGAACATCTTTCAACATTGACATGCGAGGGGGTGGGAGCCTTTGGGGTGTGACAGCTACAGAGCACGGGTTTTTTGGGGGGGTGATGAAAATGTTCTAAACAGATTGTGGTCACAGTTGCACAACTGCAGATACACTAAAAACCACAGAATTGTACACTTTAAATGGCATGATAGGGAAAATACCTCCGAGGATTAATGTAAATTTTTTTATGGAAGGAAAGGTCATATTCTGATTGGAAAACATCCGTATAACAAGGACGAGGATACATGCTGGCAAAATGAAACAGAAATGCAACCCCCACCCATTCACTGTCTTACACACACGCACACATACACCGATACCTGCGGAACATGACGGAACATGAGGGAAGGGCAGAGGGAGAGAGAAACTCAATTCTTATTGCCTCTGAACTAGAGCTAGAGCGAGCATATAAAGCTCAAATGAAAATAACAAAACATGCTAATCATGTATTTTGGTTTTGGTAAGTGCTATTTTGTATGGGAAAAATTTATTCATTATATAGTACTCCTATCAGTGTTGTTAATTCTAGGAAATTTAGGCAGTAAGTTGACGCTACAGATTGTGTAGTTGGAAAGAAGCAGGTAGAAAGGTAAAGAAACAAATGAAAACCAATCAGTTCACTGGAGAAAGAAATGACATGATGCATGCCCTTGAAGCCTACAATTTTGCAAGTGCACAAAGTAGCTCTCAGATGGTGACTGCAGCAGGATTTGCTTTGGGGAAGCAGTCTGGGCTAGTTATAGAAATGATCAGTGCAATATACATGTGGGACAAATCCTGTATATAAAGCGATATGGGTAACCAGCAAAAAAAAATTAGGTAAATCTTTTTGTGTCATTATGATATCTGTAACATATTATTAAACAAAAAAGGTACGATGCAGAAACAGTGTGATGATGTAATTCTATTGGAATGAAATATATCTGTATTTCCACTTCCCTTATTCAGGGGGTTTTGTGCTTAATTATAGGACTCCAGGTCCAATGAACACCTGCAACAACATACATTTAATTTAAAAAAACTATTATTTCTTTATGTTTCAAAAGTTAAAAAAAATTAAAAATTACTATCATAATTGGGACACCTGGGTGGCTCAGTGAGTTAAGGGTCTGCTTTCAGCTCAGGTCATGATTCCAGGGTCCTGGGATCGAGCCCCACATTGGGCTCTCTGCTCAATGGGGAGTCTGCTTCTCCCTCTCCCTCTGCCTGCTACTCCCCCTGCTTATGCGGTCCCCCTCTCTCTGACAGATAAATTTAAAAAAACCTTTTTTTTAAGAACTACTATCATAATGAAGAAGACAGGGTTTGAAAAGGTTATGGCATCCAGTGGTCAGAACTAACAAGACTCTTCTATCTTACTTGTTATTTTATTTATATTAGTGGCAGGATGATTCATGGGACTGGGAGTCAGAGACGATTGGTTTTCATCCAAGAGCTGTCCCTGAACTACACTGTTGCCTTAAGTAAATCATGAGCTGTGAAACCCCCCGTTTTGCTGTCTATAGGGTGGCAAAGTAATCATTTTTTTCACATAGAGCTCCAATCCCCAAATTCCCAGTTGCTATTAGGTACAAGTGAGGGGACACCTCTAATTTTCCCATGCCGCCCTGTTGTAAGCCCTGAGCCTGCAGAAGACACTAGATAGAAGAGCAGTTGGGACCCCAGGAGGACAGCTCCAATAAGGGAGTCCCCAGAGAAAGAAAAGTCACATCATGTCTTTCTTCTGGTCAATCTTCAAAAATATGTCTATTCGGACATTTTGTAGACAGATTAAGGCAGGCTAATTTAGTAGCCTTACACAACATCTGGAGTCTTACTTTCGTTCATTCTTTCTTTTTTTCTATTCTCGTGAAAGCATTTGGTACATTATAGTGAGAGACACACACCATGATAATACATCCTTAGAACCTAGGAAGCTGAGACAATAATTTTGAGAATAACAGGGTTTTGATTGGTTAAGAACATATAACACTTGTAATTCAGAAGCATGAGTTTGAAAAGCAAAAGCAGGATTAGAATCTGTGGTGCAGTTAAAGCCGAACACATAGGGTGGTATATGTAAGAAAGTATATGGTGGTGTGTATGTGTGCATATACACTATAAGACTATATAATATTATTAAAGCTGCATTTAGCACATCCCCAGATATACATAATACCACGATACCAACCCATCAGCTGGTGAGTGGGACACATGAAGATGTAGGGATCCTTGGGACACCGGCAGAGAAAACTGCTACGGCACCATTTGTAAAAAAAAAAAAAAAAAGTACTGTGTTGGGGTGCCTGGGTGGCTCAGTGGGTTAAGCCGCTGCCTTCAGCTCAGGTCATGATCTCAGGGTCCTGGAATCGAGTCCTGCATCAGGCTCTCTGCTCGGCAGGGAGCCTGCTTCCCTTTCTCTCTCTCTGCCTGCCTCTCTGCCTACTTGTGATCTCCCTCTGTCAAATAAATAAATAAATAAAATCTTAAAAAAAAAAAAAAGTACTGTGTTAACCACAGCTCATAAATCAACTGAAAGGAGTAGAATTCAGTGAGTAAGATCAATTTCCTGTAAACAAATGGCTGATGGTCTTTCAAATAATTACAACTTTTTATCAGTTTGCCCAAGAGGTAGCAAAGATAAAAAAAAGATAAAGGTAAATACCACGCAGGCTCTACCGCTCAGGACAAAGGTATAAGGAACGATATTACACTGCCTTCTGCATCATAGCAAGGGCTTTAGTGGACACAATTATAAAATCACCTAAATATAAAGAAAGGAGGGCCACCTGGGGGGCTTAGTGACTGCCTTGGACTCAGGTCAGGATCCCAGAGGAGTCTCTCATGGGGCTCCTTGCTCAGCAGGGAGCCTGCTTCTCCCTCTGCCCCTTCCCCTGCTTGTGTTCCATCTCTCTCTGACAAATAAATAAATAAATAAATAATGAGAGACGATACTCTGTTTATAAGTATTTGTACAGTATATAAGTATTATAATAGTATAAGTATTAATAGTAACCTTATTATTTACTAATATACTTAATAAGTATATAATAAGTATATAAATAATAAGCACCTAATAAGTATGTAAGAATCTAGTCTATTCTATGTCAGTATCTAAGTATTATAAGAGTCACTGAATTCCTACACTGAGCTGTTAACTCCCAGTACCTCAGGATGTGACCATGTTTGGAGACAGGATCCTCACAGAGGTAGTGAAGTTAAAAGGAGGGCATTAAGGTTGGCTCTAATCTAATCTGACTGGTGTCTTCACGGGACCCAGATGCCTGTGGAAGAAAGACGATGTGACAGAAGGGGTCCTTCTATAAAACCCAAGAGAGGCCCCAGAAGAATTAGCAACCTGCCAACACCTGGGTCTTGCACTGCCAGCCTCCACGACTGTGAGAAAATGGCTTTCTGTTGTTTAAGTCCCCCAGCCAGAGGGACATAGTTAAGAGCAGCCCTAGAAAACTGAAGGAGTCACCATCGTCACATACAGATGGAGCGAGATACCACAGTTACAGAGATGCTTCTTTGGGGAGGGGGGATGGTTAATTAAACAGACATAACAACTTTCAAGGAAAAAAATTAAAAATTAACCTTATTAATCTCCCTACATAGAAAAGATAAAATTTTCAATTGCAGGCTCCCTTCATAGCTGTTGCCGTGGTGTGAATTCTTAATATTCTATAAGGAAATGTCCTAATGCTTTTAGGAAGTATCCTGATGCTTAACATTTTCACGGCTTCCTTAGATTCCCCTGTTGATGTACCACAATTTATACTCCTTTATTGCTGGAAATATGGTCTATGTCACCCATATATTATTTTGCTTTTTCCATTAGGATAACTCCCCCGGAGTGGAAATTATACGGGGTTAAATTTTATGAGCGTCTTTACACTGTGAAGTTCTTCGTTTGGGTTTTTGTTTTGTTGTTTTGTTTTGTTTTTAATACGGTGATTTTGTAACCAACGAGTGCCCACTAGGGGGAGCCATACTGCCTGAAAAAATGCCCTCTGGTGGCGAATGCCTTTGTCTGCACTTGTCGGATCCCAGGGACAGGCAGAAGGCTAACAGGGTTGGTCTGCAAACAGGCTGCGTGAGTTCTGGCCACAGTGTCCTTCACAGCCCTACCCTCAGCTTCTCTGTAAGACCTTCGTTTTGATGAAAATGTCAAGGAGAGAGAAAAGGACATGAAAGTTCCATTATTGAGCAGAAAAGAGACAGAAGGAGTCAGGGAGAGTCCTTTACCTGCCTCTTTACCTGTCTGTGTTCCTACCAGTGGGACAGGGTCACACCCACAGGCAGGCCGACAGTCAGTAGACAGTGACTGAACTTACTGAGCACCTGCCCTGTGCCAGCCCCCCCGCAGCCCCCCATTCCATGGCACGGTGTGAATAAGACATACGTCATGGGTGTCACAAGTAAGTGAGCAAAACTTGTAAATAGCAATGTTTTAGCTAGCTAAAGCTTTTAATAACTACAGAGAAGTAAAAGAAGGATGACACTAACAAAGGACCAGTGAAAGGGCCGGTTAGGCTGAGGCGGGATGGACCAGGGAGGTCCCTCTGGGAAGGCAACAACCAGTTAGTTGTGAACGACAAGAGAGAGGCAGGGCACAGAGGGCTGGAGGCAGGGAGGCTCATGTGCAAGAAACAGCAAGTACAAAGGTCCTGAGCCCAGAATGTTTCGGGGTCCATAAGGAACAGAAAGACTTCCACGGGGCTTGAGTGTCTGTGACAGGGAGAGTAGAGGGAGGTGAAGTTCAAGAGACAGGCAGGGTCAGGTCGTGCAGAGCCCGAGGTGTCTGAGGAGGAGTTGGGGCTCTACTCTGGTATAGTGGGAAGCCCAGACAGTCTCACACGGGGGATAACAAGAGCTGAGTAAGCTTTTACAGGATCCCTCTAGCGGCTGCAGACTACAGGAGCCAAGGATGGGGACAAGAGCAGCAATGAGACGATGCGTGTGGAGCCCCGGCAGAGTTCATGGTGAGGGGAACTAAGTCTACAGCAGGCTGAGGGATGGATGAACGGGCGCTGTATTTGGGAGGCAAAGCCAAGGATTGGAGGAAAGAGATGAAGGAAGTCAGGCAGCATGAATCGGGTGACTGGTCTGAGCAGTGGGGGACAGGGGTGCCATTTGAGGAGATAGGAACATGGCGGAAGGAGTCCCACCAGAGGGAAACACCAGGCATTAGGCATCAGACAGAGCTCTCCTGGATTCATAGATGAATGCATACACACCAGAGGGCCCACAGTTCACAGAGGCTGGGGGGGTTCTCCTCTAGTCCATCGTACCTGGGAAGGGCTTTCCCTTCAGGATCTGAATTCTGACAAGCCACTTTAATGATGAATGAGGACAGGCTGTATTGCAGTGATTCGTAGGCTGTGGTCCATTTTATAAAAGTGTTGAGGTGTTCAAAGCCTGACCCCTCAGGAGAGATTCCAGTTAGTAAATCTCTCCCAGGGAAGCTAGGGCAGTTTGGCAGCCGTGTTTTCCTCCCTGTGGGGGTGGACATGGTTTCTGAAAGAATCCACAAGATCTGGCCGTGGCAAGAGAAAGAGCATTTTCCAGATGTTAGGAGTTTTGATAGCTATGGGACAGATACAGAAAGGTATCTTCCTGAGGTGTTTCACTCTGAACATTTCACTTACTTATAGGTCAAACTTTGGGAACACAGCCCCAAGAGTGGATGATGATATACAAGACACCTCAAGATTCCCGAACACACGTCATGATGCGCCGAAGCCCACTCCTCACCACTGACACGTTCACCCAGGACTGAGAGTGAACAAGTCTTCCTGTGCCCTGACCCTGAGAAGCACAGTCCCCACACACCAGAAGGTGAGGATGGTGGGTGCCCGGGGCGGGGGGCGGTGTTGTGGGGAGAAGGGCAAGTCCAAGGGGAAGGAGTTGGATGGCACCTAGGAAGGAGAGGGGACACAGGCAGCAAGCAGCCCGCAGGTGAGGCAAGGCAGGGGGGTAGGAGGGAAGGAATAGAGCTGGGCTCCAGCCTCTGCTGACACCGCTATGGGAGTTTTAGCACATCGTTCAGCCTCTCTGGGTTTCAACATTCTCATCTATAAAATGAGGAGGTAGGGCAGACACTATTCTGGTCTATGTCCCTGATCCCCCAGATGATATGTTGAAATCCTAACCCCCAGGACACCTCAGGATGTAACTGCTTTTGGAGATAGGGACCTTGAAGAGGTGATTAAGCGAAAATAAGGCCCTGATTTAGAGGGACAGCTGTCCTTCCAAGAAGAGGAAGAGACAGCAGAGATGTGCATGTTCAGAGGTCAGGTGAGGACCCAGGGAAAAGACATCCACCTACAAGCCAAGGAGAGGGGCCTCAGCAGAAAACAACCCAGGGGTGTCCAGCCTCCAGAAGCATGGGGAAAGAAATTTCTGTGGTTTAAGGCCCCCTGTCTGTGGTGTTTTGCTAGAGTAGTCCTCGCAGACTGATTCCTATGGGCACTTGGAGTGCTAAGCCCCCTTCCTCTCCTAGCCTTCTAGAATTCTATGGATATTATAATGGTGACCCAGATCCTCAAGAAGAGTCTTCCTTGAAGAAGACAGGGAAGAGTATATGAATTTTTGTTATGACCCTCCCCCAATGGTCCCCTAAAGAGATAAGTTTCATCTGCAGGGAAAATGTACACAATCACTCAACTCCATGACATGAGACATTAAGAGTGATAACAGTTCTTGGCATGTGTATGTATTTTCATTATAAAGTTCTTTAACACACAACACTACCTTGTTTAATCTTCCCAGCAAATTTCCAAGCTGGGCAAAGCAGCCATTTCTGCTTTGATTTTATAGAAGAGGAAACAGAGGCTCAGAAGGGTGAAGTCACTTGTCCAAGCTGACACAGCTAGAAAGGGACAGCCAGGATCTGATCCATGCGAATTTTGGAAGTGCTCTTTCCAGTAATAACCGGACTGCTATTCTGCCTTATATTTTGGAAGAAAGGAAACAAAGAGATATAAGGAAAAAAGATAGAGAAATCCCCATCAGTAAGGCTCTTTCACAGTAAGAAAAGCCTCGTGCCATTTTGATGTGTTCTTTAAGACAAAGGATGAGCATTTCAACAAATGGATAATGTCTAATCTCGTAGGTACAGATAATGTGCAATGCATATAGGTAATCTTCTTGGTCTGAGAGGAGAAAAACACAAGGATGATTTATGGAGGCAAAGAACGAAATGGAATTAAGAGGGTGGTTATGATCATGTGTTTTGAAAAGCAACACAATGCTGTCCACATGAGAACTAATAACATTACTGCCCATCAAGAGGAAATGGCTTGATGTGGAAAATGGTTTTGCACAGAGCTGGTTCTTCTTTTCCTCCAGGTTAATTTGGGCTTGTGGAGTTTTAAAGGCCTCTCCAGGGCACACGCTCATCTAACACACTCCACAGGGACCGTCCTGAAGGTCCAGCTTTAGATGGGACAGGTAATGGCTTCATGTGGTTGTCGGGAATATTTATTGCTTTTAATTTTTTTTTTCCCTTTGCAAAATGACATTGAAAAGAGGACCCTTTAATTTTATTTCAAATGAGTCCTTGTTACATAAATTGTACGAGTAATATCCTCTCTATGTAAAACATCCCTTTAGAAGAAAGTTTTAATAGTGTCCTGGAAAATGTTTAAACAGTATAAGCTGAAGTTCTGAGCTGCTCTTTATGATGGAGAAAACTTGCCCTACAGAGAGGTCTAGAAAATGAGCTCCCAGGACCCTATCATGTAAGAAGCCCCACAACTTGGAGTGACCCTATTCTAGAGCAAGTTGCTAACTTCAATCTTCTGTCCCAGAGTTTGGCTGGCCCCTGCCCCTTATTTGCTCCTAGATGAGTATGAGGATCAAATGTAGATAATACATTTTCATGCATTTGGTGGTAATCGGCTTAAATATATTCCTTCCTTCCTTCAGGTTGTCAGATACAGGCACCACCTGGCCTTGGGTATTCTGTGTTCTCCACGGGATTTGGGAGATGCCTCTTTGAGGTTTTCCCAGACCTGTGATCATCTTTATTTTCTGTCCAAGCCTTTACTGCCTTAATTTTTTCACAGGAATGGAAGATTAATGTTTTAAATCTTCAGGAGCTGATTTTTTTCAAACATGGTCATTCCCCTATGAACTCATCTCAGCCTCTCTTCATTACTACCAAATACAACAGATCAATTCTAAGCAATAAAATGCACCACCTCAAATTCTTCCTACCCACAAATTTTTAGATACAGATGCAGAAGGACCAGTTTTCACGCAGTCGGCCATAGCCCAAGAGTGTGTTTAGGATTAATGGAAACACCTGCCCGATGCCCTGGCTAGACCCATTGCCTTGACCAGTGGACTCCCACGCCACTTAGCAGAACACCAGGCTGCTCTCTGTAAACACATGCTTTCTGGAACAAGAGTGAGGGATCCCTCCCTGCTGAGTCAGTCGGTGCGGGAGAAGGCAGCATGGGAAGCTACTTCTCTTTCAGGAAGCCTGGAGTGTTCTCGCCTTCAGACTCCAGGTTATCCCAGTTCCTGGGCTGCTGTCTCTACGGTACGGGCAAACCCCATTTAATTGGCAACAGTGTCTCGGATAGAACAGCCACTTTACTGCATCCAAGGGAATCATGACCTCCTCGGTGGTGGCTTCCTGTCAACCTGCAGACTGTTCTAATTTATACGGTCACCAAAACTGAGGGAACATTCAGAAAAATGGCCTTCAACTAAAAAAATGAAGACAGCTGTACCTCACCGAACAGAGCCAGGATGAAATACAATCTGTGTGTGTGGAGCACCCGGCATGGTGTCTGGCTGGCTCAAGGCTCGCCCTCACTGGGCGGCGTGCTGATGACTTCCTGCTCCGAGTGTGGTCCCCTTACCTGCGCGCTTATTAGACATGCAGAAGCTCAGGCCCAGTCAGACGGACTGAATCAGAACCCGCATGTAACCAAGATTCTGGGAGATTCCCATGAGAAGCATTGTCTGAGGTCTATGGGATACCTGAGGGCAGGCGGGAGGTAAGATGTTACCTTTAGTGGCGGTCCTCTCTCTGAGCACACAGCTGCCAGGTAGGTAAGGAAATGGCTTCAAGACTGTTGATAAAGCAAAAATTCTCAGTCCTGAAAACCCACAAGTACGTCCTTTGGCCACAGTTCACATTTAGTGAGGACGTGTGGCACCAAAGCAGCCAGCCTAGACCAAGACCTGAACGGGGGCTGCAGGCGGCAGGGGGGTGGTGGCAGTCAGCATATAGGGTGGTGGTGGATCTGGCTTCATGAGCTGGTCAAGTAAGAGGAGGAGGGACTGATGAGCTTTAGAATACAAGCATGGAAAAAAAGGCAAGTTAGAGAAAATAAAATCTAAGAGAGACCAGATGATGAACCACACCAACCTCTTCTCTTGGTAGGAAATAGGGGCTGGGTGTGTGATCCCAAACAAAACCCAGCAATACCATGAAAAGGTTACAATGTTAAGGGTACCTTCCCGACAGTGAGGTATAAAGTATACAGAGACACCTGCCCCTGTGGCATTTCATAGAATACTGCAGAAAATACCAAGACAACTGTGTGTGACACAGTCCGAACATATGATGTGAAGGGGGGTACTTTTATTTTGGTTCTTTGCCTTGCCACCCTCTGCTGCTCAGAGATTGTGGAGAACCTTGGCTCACGAGCACAGGCCCTCCTGTTAGAGAAAGACAGAAGATTCCTTGATGGTGGAGGTGCGAAGGGCTTACTATCTCTGGCAATAAATAAGAAGTGGGTTAGGTGGTGGGTGGCCCATGCAGTGCCTACTATATCTGACAAATCTCAGTGGGATGCACTTGCTAGATGTAGGGGGTTCTTAAAGTTACTTCGAGCAAAGTCAAACTTAGAGAGCACTGGGAGAGATGAGAAATCTTAGCACACACTGACCTGGGGATGGACAGAAGGGAGCTTAGCACTAGGATCCCAGCTGGGTTGGAGGAGCCATCCAGCTGGCCTCAATAAGGGTATAGGTATCCTCAGTAGGGGACATCTGGAGATTCAGATCAAATCCACCTTGTAGCTCTTAAGGCAAGTTATGTTGTATTTGCAGTTAGGGAAGTTCCTCAGTTATTCGGTCATTCTTAGTTAATCCTGTTATTGTCTTTACACAGTGCTGGACTAGAGACCTCCTCCAAGTGCTGTGGCAGGAACATGGGCTGTAATGTCCAACAAATTTGGGCCTGAGTTTATTAGTTGATGCTTGTGTGAGGGGGATTAATCCACTGAGCCTCAGTTTCCTCTTCTGTAAAATGGGGTTCACACAGAGACTGCCTCTTAGTGTTAGTGTGAGGTTTACATGGAATAATTGAGTGTAGGTGCTTAGGATCTTGTTTGGTCTCTACTAATCACTGGATAAATGGTTAGTGATAAATATTAGCTGTTGATTATTTTGGGAGGGTCAAAGAATCGTTATAATCTTATAAATGGGAATATTTTCCACACTTCATGAATGTTTGGCTGGGACAAAGGATAAAAAAAACACACATTCCATGCACATATCTAGAGGGAGTGGGCCCAACTTGACCTCTGAAGGTAAGACTTGGGTACTCAATGAGGGTGTAGGAGGTCAGTGCTGCCCTAGCTAAAAATTATTTTCACAGTGTTTGTTATTATTGCTTTAGATTGCTGCACATCTGTACATACATATTGTTTGAGGACACAGTTACCAGTTAGGACCTGACAGCCCCATTCTGTGTCTCGTTAGAGGCTGGGGAGTGGCTGCCTGTATCAAAGCCAAAGCCTGAGATGACCATGTCCACCTTACCTAATGGACCTGAGGATGGTTGGAGGCAATCCTCATTAGCAGAGACCTGTGTGATAATTCTTAGAATCCCTGAGAAGATAAGTTCTCCATTTTGTTGGCTAGTTAAAATATTACATGTTTGTTTTAAAAAACCGAATCACAGAGAAGCAGGAGGGGCTTCTCAATCACATGAGGTCCCAGAAAATGCAAACATTTCTTTCTCTTCCAGTTTCCCAGAAAAAGGTCTCGGGTAGAAAGGAAGGAAAAGCACATCTGACCAGGAAAGGCACACCGTGGATGGCATCACAGCTAACAGGTACTGAGCCCTCTCCATGGGCTGGAGGCGCTCCTGAGTGCTCTACGTGGACAGGTTAACTGACCTTAACTGACCTGCTCAAAATCCCTACGAAGTGGGCAAGATCTCTACTCTGTGATCCTGTTTCATACAAGAGGAGCTGGAGCAGCAGAACCAAGTCAGTCCACATTTGTGGCAATCTCAAGTTCATGCTACTACAGGGTTTTGGCACCCAAAGCCAGAGGCTGTCAGACTTGAGTGGACATCAGAATCACACGCGAGGCTTGCGATTTAGTGGGTCTGGCGGGGAGCGGGGGGGCCGAGAACCTGCATTTCTAACGCGTTCCCAGGTGATACGTCACCTGCTGCTGGTCCAAGTAACACGTTGAGTTACATACCACCGGCTGGTGGAGGATGCTGCTGGTCTAGGGGCCACCCTTTGAGTAGAAAGGCCCTAGACCCAGTGCTCAGTACTCAGGCCTGTAGAGTGCTGCCTCTGCTGAGGGTTGTAGAAGACCCACAGCCTTGACCATCAGTCTGGTATCTATCCCAGGCTATAGAACCTGCTCATCGCTGCCATTCTGAGCCATCTATCTGTCTGACCACACACCTATCTGTTCTCTCTTACCTGGCCTGAGATTCCCTTGCTGACCTTGAGCCTGTGTGTTCAGACTTAGCTCTGAGGCTATGCCCTCTTAGATAGTTTGAGTCTAAGGATACTGACTTTCCTTCAAAGTTCCTGCCGGTGGCTTCCCATCTTCCTCCCCTCATAGGTGGAATCCTACAGTGACACCATAGCCCTCCCCACCATCATGCATCCTGGGCAGGATGGAGGCCGGTACGAGCTTGTAGCTTCCTCTCCACACCTATTTTCAGCCTCCCAGTATGTGCCTGTGACCACCCATGAATGGCCTGTCCAGGACCATGGCCTTCGGACTGTTCTCAGAGCTGGCAACCATAGACTTCACCAGCACTCCACAATGGTGGTCATTTCCATGCCCTTCCCTGGAGATGGCTCCAACTTAGCCTTCACCACCGCTCAATGTTGATCCCTTCAAATGCTCTCATTTCATTGCTCAGAAGCAGCTACTTGGAGAAGTGGTCAAGAGGGTGCGTTCTGGGGTCATACTGCCTTGGTTTGAACCCATTGTTGTGGTCTCAGGCAAGTTAGCTACCTCTCTGCTTGCTTCAGCTTCCTCGTCCATAAAGGACCCTCACCGGGCATGCAGCCTTGACTTCTACTTCACTGAGAAAACTGAAGTCAACAGGTGTGGAACCCTACAGTTTCCTATCGTGATACTTAAAAAATGAATCTTTACTCTGGAAGATTATGTCTTGTTGGAAGTAACCCTCCTTGTTGATTAGTTCTCCCACTCTCCTGTCTCCAACCCCTGCCTTCATTTCTTGCGGCTGCTGTAACAAACCTCTATAAAATTAATGGCTTAGGGCACTGGGTGGCTCAGAGGATTAAGCCACTGCCTTCAGCTCAGGTCATGATCTCAGGGTCCTGGGATCAAGTTCCACATCAGGCTCTCTGCTCAGCAGGGAGCCTGCTTCCTCCTCTCTGTTTCTGCCTGCTTCTCTGCCTACTTGTGATCTCTCTCTGTCAAATAAATAAATAAAGGATCTTTAAAAAATTCACTTAAAAAATTAATGGCTTAAAACAACTCAAATTTATTGTCTTAACAGTTCTGTGAATACAAGATGGGTCTCACCGGGATAACAACCAAGGTGTTGGTAGGGCTGGGTTCCTTTCTGGAGACTCCAGAGAGAATCCATGGCCTTGCCTCTCCCAGCTTCTTGAGGCTGCCTGCAGTCCTTGGCTCATGGCCCCTTCCTCTGTACCACTGAGTCTCAAGGTGGCAGCCAGAGAGAATCCTCGAAGACTGTATCAGCCCCTTGCTCTTCTGCATGAAGCCCTCACCTCACTCAGGGTAGAGGCCATGTCACCATGATGGCTTGGCAGGTCTGCCAGTATCTGGGCCCCATGGCCTTTGGACCTCGGCTCTCCTATCTCTCTGTTCACTCTGCTCCAGCTACACTTGCCTCTTTGCCACTCCTTGAATGCTTTGAGGACTGCGGTTCTCAAAGTATGATCCCCAGGCCAGCAACTTCAGCAGCACCCGATTACTTGTTGCAATGCTAATTCTTGGGCTCCACCCCCTAAGGGCTGACTCAGAAACTCTCAGTATGGGGGCTACAATCTGCTTCTCCAGCCCTCTTGGTGGTTCTGATGCTAGAGGGAGGACTGCAGGTCCAGGCACATTCCCACCCCAGGGCTTTTGCACTGACAGTTTCCTTTGCATGGAAACCTTTTCTCCCAGCTCCTCCCCAAACACCTGGCTCTCTCTCTTTGACCTGGCTCTCAGCCCAAGCTCCTCCTCCAACTCAGCGACCAGCACTCCCCAGCAGAGGTCTAAGGCTCAGCTCTGTGAAGGGCTTTAACCAATCTCTAAGGTTCAATCATTTTAACCTCAATCATTTCACCAGAGTACCTGCACCTTCTTCCTACACTTGCTACCTCCATGATACATCAGAGTGCTTGTTTTGCCTTTTGGTTGCCAATTTAACAATCATTTATGTTAAATTCTCACTGGTAAAATAACTGGCATGGCTTCTGCCTGCTGCCTGACCGGCCGTCTGGTGAACTCAGACTATAGGGAGAGTAAACACAATTGTCCTGCTCTCCCTATAGTGAACAGTGAGGGGAATGAAGGGAAAACCCCGTCATTCCAATAGGTCTCTGCCGAATGTGTTTTGATGTACACTTTCTTTATGTCTGGATGTGTGTGTGTGTGTGTGTGTGTGTGTGTGTACACTGTGGGGTTGTTTCCTTAGATTAAATGATTTATCTAAAATCAAGTCCTTTAAAATTCCCCCTATGAAGCCTTCTGAGTTAGAACATCACTGAAGAGAATAATCTTACAGAAAAGTAGGAAACTTTTCTCTGTACAGAAAACTTTCATCTTTTTTTTTTTTTCCAGATTGTTGACTTGGAGAAAAGGTAGTGGAATTACATTAAATATGATGAATGTTTTTGTGAACATTTTTTATGAAGAAAAAAATCAGTTTATCCCCTGATCTGACTAAATAAATGTCGAATAAATGTCAAGAGGGAGTCCCACACTTTTAGCTTTTTCTGGACACCAAGCATCTCCGTCTGTGGTCCCTCCGGTCCCTCCCCAACCCAAGTCCACCAAGATGTCACATCAGTGCAATAGGGGAAGCCTTTCATGAACTAACCCCTGCTGTGAAGAGCTGAAGAAGAAGAAACAGGGTTTGGGTAGAAAAGGGAAATAAAGCGGATGGCAGAGTAGGAGCAGAGCCTGTGCACAGAAGCTCTGATGGAAAGAAGAAAAGTAAACTCAGACCTAAATAGTGAGTGCACAGCCTGTTAGGGGCAGGGAGTGAGGCAGCAAGCCGTGGGAGCTGGTGCCTGTGTGTTTGGACTGTCTTAGAGTGAAGAGGTGCTCAGTCCTAACCTGGGAACCAATACATTTGAGTGGAGAGGCAGACAGTAAAACAGGACAAAAGCATTATGTCTGAACTGATGTGAGAGGTAGAACACTAAGGGAAAAGCAGGCATGGGTTTGGAGTCTGGGAACCCCAGTTCAAATCCCTGCGGTAGAACATATAACCCAGGGCAACTCGATGCTTGTTGCTCTGAGCCTCTGTGTTCTCATCTGTAAAGTGGGCGTACCTCGCAGGCTATTTTGATTATTAGAACCCATGCATTTACCCTCCTGGACATTTCACAGGCATACAATAAATGGCAGCTCTGATTATGTAGGGCGCAAGCCTTATCTGTAAGGATCTGCTGCAAATCACAGGGAAAGATAGCCTGGAGTGCCTCTGGTAAGAGATGCAAATGGGAATCAATGTAAATGTGCAGAATGGCATAAACATTATTCCACTGTACTATTTTATTTAGTGATGAGTTTTTCTTGTAAACTCCATCTCCCCGCATAATTTCCCCATGTGACCTTAAGCTCCTGGAATACCAGATCTCTTGTGCAAGGTATTCAGAAACTAAACACAGTGCTAAACACAGCCCCTTTCCTTGAGTGGCCCTGGTCTAGTGACAGGAAGTGAGAATCGGATGGATGGACGATCAGTGACAGCAATGTGACAGGAATACCATGTGCTATGGCCACAGAGAATTTGCCACTGAGGAGGAAGGCCCCGATAGGGCACTGTGGAGGTAATGGTTTCCCAGCAAGCCTGGGGAGGTTGGTGGGTGAGGAGAAGGAGACCAGTTCAGGAAGAAGCAACAGAAGCTGGCAGGACTGGGACGGGGAGTAGCAGGAGTTGTGTGTGGGAGGGCAGACAGCAATCCTGGTAGGCGTGCTACAAAGTCTGCATTCTATTTATTCTATCCAGGATATAAACCTACCAAAGGATCTTTCTGTATCATAGTGTTTCGATTTTCTGGATGAGACAAGAAAATTCAAATAACATGGAAGGAATATGGTGAAGAGTGATGGATCTTCTCACCCAGACGCCCTAGCTAGAGGCAACCATGTTCTTCTCACAGGCAAACGTGGTCCTGGTGACTGATGGATTTTAATCAGGAAAGGAAGAGAGAATGGACTCTAGGGGTAGGAAGGGAGGCAAGGGGACTTGTGAGGAGTTTTTTGCAAAAGGAGAGACTACATCATTATAGGAATTTGAATAAGGACATACTTGAAAAGTACAGTCAAGAGGAGCTAGTGATTTGAGTATCAAGTATGAGGAGTGGGAGAAACGATGAGGACTCCCAGCCTTCTGTGTTAGTGTATGCTATGAATACGCCGTCAAGAACAGGGACAAAAAGTTATGGTTGAGCATAACCGTCTCCTGTCTCCTTTTCTTTCTCTTATTCCCATACTTTCCAATTTTTTTTTTTTTTTTTTTTTTTTTTTTTTAATTGAAAGGGCTGCCGTGCCAGTCTCTCTGGTAGTTCTGTGTAGCCACGTGACTGCTTGGGCCAAAGGGATGTGAAGAAGTGATACAGCAATGTCTAGATCATATTTTTAGAAGGGAGCTCTTTGCCCTCTACTTTCTCTCCTTCATTTTCCCTCAGACCCAAATGCTCTCCTTCATGCATCAGCTCTAAACATTCAGAGACCATGGCTTTGAGGACAGTGGAGCACACTATCCGGATGCATGGCCACCCCTGGGTCTCTCCATCTTTAGACCGTTACATGAGAGAAAAATAGCCTTCCGTCTGAGGAGGGCTTGTTGAGTGTCTCACAAAATGGTACATCCATTCATGTGGGTGCCTCATTAGCTTAGCTTGTAACTGAATGAAATCAAGAACATAGAAGGAGAAGTAGAGATTTCATTTTGTTTTGCTTTGATGTGGGGAGTAGGGGTTGGGTGGAGATAAAACTATTTGACTATGAGGAGTGGTATTACCTGTGATTCACCAAGAGATGACCTCAAGAGAGACCACGGCTGGGGACCTGGACCGGGGAGGGAACAGCTTACATGGTTGTTGAAGCCATGGGAGTGGATGAGATCACTCCAGAGCTTGAAGAGACTAAAAAGGACAGAGGGCCTGGAAAAGCATCAGGAGCAAACAGATACTATAAGGAGAAAGCCACTTCTTTCCTTTTATGTTACAATCATCTGCTGCCATGCCTGTTTTCCCAACTGATTATAAACTCTTTGGGTTCATGGATTAAAACTTACTGATTGCTGAGTGAAACACCTAGAATACTTTTACACAGAGTAGGCATTCAAAATTATCTTAAGAACAGCACCTCAAAATGTTTTGTATCTTAGCAATAGATTTGCTTTCTATTTTTCCTATTCATGACTGTAGACCGTTCTGAGTCAGTCTGTAAGTGCTGCAATTTAGAAGACAGGTCACAAACACAAATGAGTGGGGCCCAAGGAAGGCTCTTGGCAACCTTGAGTCTGTGCGCCCAGGTGAAGGAGGTGGCAGGTGAAAGGGGTGGTGCCCAGGTGAAGGGGGTGGCAGCTGTCCAGTAAAAAGACAAAGAGCTCTCCAAAAAATGGGCAGCCAACACTTCACAAAAGACATTCAAATTGCCAGTTAGCACCTAAATGTGTGCCCAGGTGGAGAGGGTAGCAGCTGTCCAGTAAAAACACAAAGAACTCTCCAAAAAATGGGCAACCAACACTTCATAAAAGACATTCAAATGGCTATCTAGCACATAAAAAATCTTCAACATCACTAGTGAATAGGGAAATGCAAATAAAGACCACAATGAGATAGCATTCACACCCACTAGAATGGCTAAAACAGTAACAACAGAATTACTAACAATATCAAATGTTGACAGGACAAGGAGGAACTGGAACTCTCACTATTGAGTGTCTCACAAAATAGTACAAACATTTCGAGAACTGTTTGGCACTTTCTCCTAAAGTGGCGCACACATCTATCCTATGATCCAATAATTTATAATGTGGGAACTTAGCTGAGAGAAAGAAAACACAAGATTGTGCAAGGATATTCCTAACAGCCTTATTTATGAGAGCAAAAAAATAACAATCCAAATGTCCACCGCAGACACACAGACAGATTGATTTTGGTGTGCTCATGCAAATGCAACATACTAAGCAATAAAAAGGAACACACCACCGATTTACTCAGCTATGTGGATGAACCTCTCATGTGGAAGAAAAGCATCTAGGAACAGAAGAGTATAAAATATCTGATCCCATTTATAGGAGCTCCCAGAACAGGCAAAAACTGATCTATGTTGACAGAAATGAGAAAGTACTTGCTTTAGAGATGGGGGTGGGGGATGGAACTGACTGGAAAGAGGCATGAAGAAACTTTCTGGAGGGAGGTAAATGTCATAAATCTTATTTGGGGCCGTGATTACATAAATGTATTCACAGCAAGAGATGATCAAACTGAACATTTAAAAGTAAACAGATTAAGAACAACAAAACGAACAGACTTTTATATTTATCCACGTGTTTATCCTTTTGATAATCTAAATTTAGTCCTGTACATCCAAATTCTTACCATTTTCAAAGGATATTTTTCTCAGTATAGAATTCTGTGTTGATTTTTTTTTCTTTTCTGTTTCCTCAGCACTTTAAAAATGTCATTCCAGTGCCTTCTGGCCTGTTTTGTTTCTGATGAGGTTACCTGTCATTCATCTCCTTATTCCCCTGTATGTAATGTGTGTCTTTAACTAGTTGCCTTGAACATTTCCTTTTTATCTCTGGTTTTCAGTAGTTGACGAGAATGAGCTCATGTGTGATTTTTATGTTTGTATTTATCCTGTTTGAGGTTCATTAGCTTCTTGGGTCTGTGGATTGCTCTTTTACTTATTTTTTAAATTTTTTTAAAAAAGGTTTATTTTTCTATTTGAGAGAGAGAGAGATAGAGAGAATGGGGGGCAGAGGAAGAGGTAGAGAGAAACCCAAGCAGACTCTACACTGAGCGCACAGCCTGACATGGGGCTCAATCTCGCAACCCCAAGATCATGACCCCAGCCGAAACCAAGAGTCAGATGATCAACTGACTGTACCACCAAGGTGTCCCATGGGGGTTTCTCTTTTAAACCAAATTTAGGGCATCTATGCCCACCATTTTTCAAGTATTTTTTCTCTCCAATTTTTCTCTCTCCCTCCTCCTTTTGCCAATCCAATTACACACCTGCTACAATCCTTGATGGAGTCCCAAAGGTCACTGACACTCTGCTCATATTTTCAAACTTTCTCTCTATTCTTCTTTTTTTTTTTTAAGATTTTATTTATTTATTTGACAGACAGAGATCACCAGTAGACAGAGAGGCAGGCAGAGAGAGAGAGGAGGAAGCAGGCTCCCTGTGGAGCCGAGAGCCCGATGCGGGGCTTGATTCCAGGATCCTGAGATCATGACCTGAGCTGAAGGCAGAGGCTTTAACCCACTGAGCCACTCAGGTGCCCCTCTCTCTATTCTTCATACTGGATAATATTTGCTGATTCTCTCCAATTCACTGACCCTTTTTCCTGCAGTCTCCAGTCTGCTCTAAGACCTATCCAGCGGATTTTTCATTCAGAGCCTCTACTTTGTGGTTCTAATGTTTCCATTTGGCTCCTTTTTATAGTTTTCATTTCTCTCTTGTGCTTCCCTACCAGTTTACTCATTGTTTGCTTACTTTTCTAAAAGTGCTTGAATATGTTTATAATAGGTTTTACTATTATAAAATAATAAAAGTTCCAACATTGTGTTATTTCAATATGCATTTCTACCATCTTTTTCCTTGATTATGGGTCCTGCTTCTTTGTATGTCTAATTTTAAAAAATTATATGTTCAGCATAGTGGGTGATAGATCATGAGGAGTTTCCTTAATGAGAGTTGTGTTTTGCTTGCAGGCAGGTAAATTACTAGACTCCTTTGATTCTACCAGGCTTGGTTTCACTCTTTTTAGGGTGGGTCAGTTTCAGTCTGTCTTTAGGCTTAGAGAGAGGTCTTATTCCAACCAGGTCATGGCCCTTATTCCTAAAGCCTAGGCTTTCTCAGAGCTTGATAGATTGCTCAAGAGATCTCTCCACCTTGTCTGGGCTGGAATTCCAATGTCTTCCAGCATGATACAACCTCTGACACCACCATTCAGCTCCCAGCCCTGCAGCAGCCGCTCTCTGCCAGGCTTCCCAGTGCACACACAACCTACCCTTCATTGAAGAACACATGGGAAACCCCTATGCAAATTTCTGGGGCCCTCCTCTACTCAGCTCACTCCTTGCCAGGCTCAGTTCCACAATTTCTAGCCATTTTAATCAGCTCAAACTCTGCTATCTGCTTCTTCAGGTAAGTGAGATGGTGGTCACCATCTCTGAAGCCCTGCTCTGTGCCAGGGTCTGGGAAGTGGCCCCAGGCAGAAAGCTGGGGTGAACATGGGACTCACTTTGTATGTTTCCTTTTTCTCAAGGACAGTAGGTCTGTGGTGCTCCCAGTGCTTGGGAACAGGTATCTCATATATTTTGTCTGTTTTTATGGCTGTGTACAGTGGGAAGTTGAGTCCAGTACTGTACTGTGGCTGGAAGCAGAAGTCTGGACATGGGTATTTGGTAAAAGCCCCCAAGTGATGCTAATAGGCTTCTATTTCCTTCCGTGGGATCCCCGGCTAAGAACTGAGTCCTAGGAAAGAACACATCATGGAGATGACTGCCCAAGGCTATCTCAGCAAGATGCCATTATTATTTCCAGTAAATTTTTTACTTTGGTCCACTCAACAGTCTTTTTATTAGAATTTTAGCTTTCTAGAGAGACCTGCCTATGAGGGATATATTTGCCATTATAAACTAGTAAACTGTTATTTTTTGTTTTCACATCACTCTCTAGTGAACTTAGTAAAAAGTGTTTCCTTGAAAGTCAGAGTCCTTCCTGGTATACTTGCAAAAAAAAAAAAAAAAAAAAAAAAAAGCTGGATTACAGCAGACCCACGAAAGTAAATGCCCTGGACTCAGCTGCTGGCCTGGTCTCTCCACCGTCGTACCATCATTCTGATTAGCTGAACTCTGACCATATTTGTCATCATGAGCTTTTGGTTTATTTAATTTTGTTTTGTTTTGTTTTTAAGAACATAGTCATGCTAAGGAGCCCTGAGCTCATGATCAGGTTTGTTATTATTGAAACCTAGTAAGTCCTTACTTTGTTACTTGCAACACAGAAATAGTCTGTTTTTCATCTTCTTCATCAGAATTAACTGCCCCAAAACCTAGCTGAAGAAGTACAATTTTAATCAAAAGAGTGACCTGAATTACAAGCATATAATATACTGTAATTTATGGTACTTTGTCCAAATAAACTGCCAAATTAAGCATTAGATTAATAGTACTCTTGGACACCTGAATATGGCCCTGGTGATATTTGTAGCTATTTGAACGCATGAGAATAACTCATCATGTCATTAGACAAGAAAAATCAAATGTTAAAAAAAGTCTGTGAAAAGAGAATCATTGGAGTCTTATATCCCAAACACTGCAAATAATTTAAAGAGTTTCATAAACACAACTCATCTCATAAATCCAAACTCCTTCCTCTTCTTAGGAATAGCCACATGGAAAATCTGTCTTCACTGCTTTTCCCATTTCCCAGTGGAGAGACCAAATAAATGACATCATTAATGCTGGTTTTGTAATTGATCTGGTGGTATGGAAGAATCACTTCTTCATTCCTTCATTTCCTGTAAGCTCAGCTGTTTTACCCCAAAAAGCTTTTGCTGGATCCCTGTGTAGGTTACAACCCCTGCTCTGAGCTCCCAGACCTCTAGCCCCTTATTTAGTACACTGGATTTTAATTATCTGCTTATGTCTGTCTCTCCAATACATAAGGGTTCCACAAAATCAGAGATCACATCCCATTCCCCTTCCACTCCTGCAACACTGATGGGTACCTCTTCTGGGTTCAGTTAAGTTTATAAAGTGATGCAGTGAATGGTCCACATTCACGGCACTAAGCTCCGAGCCAGAGTACCCCACACAAAGAAAAACAAGGGGGCATCCACATATGAGAAATTCACAAGTGGGAAGCAATTATGCTTGCATAATTTGCATGTCATTTAAAATACATATTTTACAAAATGCTCTTCAGCAATTTTCAGGTTAAACTGATAGCATGTCATGTCTTTCTCTTGTTTTTTAAAATTATCTTCCTTTGCTATTAGTTGAGATCTTATAACACAAAGGCAGCATGCTATGGGCATGGTGGAATGAGAGAAGGACCCAGCCCTGTCATTCTTTACAGTTGCGTCACTGGGGGTGTGCTTCTACTTTTTATGGGCAACATTTACTCACTGTTAAAACAGTGGTGGCATTATCTATCTTACCTATCTCTTAGGGTTACTATTAGGATCAAATGAAATAATATAGGAAAGAGCTTTGTAAACCATACGCCACTTTAAATATCAGATTTATAAAGTCACAACTTTTATGGAAGCAGCTGCTTCTGAGTTTCAAAAAGTTACTTATCCTCAGGGTAATCCAGGGCAGCCCTCGGTATCTCGAGCTATTCTAGTCAGTCAATTCAGGTTAGTTAAGGATTAAACTGACAGAGTTAAAAATATTAACACGTATCAGAAGAGAAAATTATCATTATTTGTAGTATATATTTTAGGGAATTACCAAATGGACATCTCCACAAAAAATAACTAGGATGTTCTGTGTGTATTGACTTAAAAGTCCTTTATAACTATCAAAAAAACATGTTGCTGCCAATTGGAATAAATCATTGTCTCAGAGAAAGTAGCAGTTTGGTAAAATTGTAGCTGATCATGTATTTTCCATGGCAACCAAACCCAGCCTTTGGCATATTTAAGGGAGTCTGCAGTTTTGGTATTACTATGCACTGGTAAGCACCATTTGGGATAGAAACTAAAATGACTTTATAAAATTACATTTACTGGAATAAAATCTAATCATGTCAGTTGACATCACTGGTTTGAATTTTTCCCAGCTCAGAACTAATATAATTTCCCTATAGAGGGGAATGCATTTCCAGAACCTAGCCATGCTGAGTGGCTCATCTTGCAAAGAAAACAGTATATTTGAGGCTCTACTGTGATGCTCTGGTTTCTGACAGGAGACTAAACCTGTTAGATCAAACCCTCTTTCAAATAACACTGCTTACCTCCTTGTCAGAGAGCCTAGGTCAGTGATAGTACCTACTGGGTCTCTCCCACTTTGTTCAGCAAATTTAGTAAAAGATCAGCTTTGCAATTCAGAGAGAGTTTTGCATCCCAAGGATTTTGATAGATCATGTTTTTATTTTCATTCAGTTCAGTATATTTTCTAATTGACCTTGTGGTTTCCTCTTTGACCTGTGTGTTATTTAGAAGTCTGCTGTTTAATTTCTAAATGCTTGGAGTTTTCCCAGATATTTTCATGGTACGGATTTATCGTCTAGTTCTGTTATAGTCCAAAACATTTAGTATGATTTCAATTCTTTTATATTTGTTGAGGTTTTTTTATGGCCCAGAATATATTCTATGTTGCTTAATGTTCCATGTGTATTTGAAAAGAACGCGTGTTCTGCTTGTTGAATGGAATGTTGTATCAAGGTCAATTAGGTCAAGTTGGTTGATAGTGTTGTTCAGGTCTTCTGTACCTCTACTGATTTTCTTCCTGCTTGTCCTATCAATACTGAGAGAAGAGGAAAGTCTCCAAACTTAGTTGTGGATTTGTCTATTTCTCCTTTCAGTTCTATCCGTTTTTGTTGCATGTAATTTGAAACTCTATTGTTAATTACATCGGTATTAAGTACTGTTATGTCTTCTTGGTGAGCAGACTCTTCTGTCACTATCTTTCGGTAATTTACTGGTCTGACAGTTACTTTGCATGATATTAACACAGACACTCCAATTCTTGGTGTTAGCACAGCGTATCTTTTTCCCATCCTTTTAGTTTTAGGTTATTTATGTCTTTATATTTGAAATGTGTTTCTTTTAAGCAGCACATAGCTGTGCCTTACTTTTTTTTTTTTAAATCCAATCTGACAAAACTGTCTTTTAATTGGTGTGCTTAGAAGAGATATTTTTATAAATCAGAAAATGTGCATTATATTTTTGTGATCCCAAGATTCATTATTTTTTCTGAGATATCTTCTTGGTTTTGCATCTTGACTCAGGTTTTTTAAAGCTGTGAAAGGAAGGAAGACAGAATCCAATCTGACATTTAAGGGAATTATAGCACACTGAGCCCCCACTATTCTGCCAAACATTCTGCTAGATCCTTTGCTCTCAATCACCTGGTGCGACAGGACTGTTTCCTCCATCTCACTAATGGAGGCAATGGGGGCCCCCTAGCACAGGCTGATAACAGCCCCCAATACACATTCTCCCCTTCTTCTTAGTAACAAAATAATTCACCAAGGTCACCAAGAAAAAAAAGCACATTTCCCAGTCTGATGTGGCAAGGTTTGCCTTGGAACTTAGTTCTGGCCAATGAGATACAAACTGCAGTATAGATCCTGGAAACTTTCCCCCAAAGGCAGCTGACCCACGCTCTGTTTCTTTGTTCATTCCTTCCTCCATCCTATCACCTGGAATATAAATATAACGACTATAGCACCAACTGTCACACTGGGCCATGAGGAAAATGGGCACAGTCTTGGGGTGGTACAACAGTGAGCTGTAAAAAGACCTGGGTCCCCTGGGGACTTTGTAGTATAAAATCATACCTGCCCGTGGGAGCTTACCTCCTGATTTTTACATGAGAGTGAAGAAAAAAGAAAAACCATCTGTCTTGAGGAAGCTACCATTTTGGGAGGAGTCTGTTATTTGTCCTGAACTCAAGCTTAATGGATATAGCCTCAGGCTAATTACAATCACAGTGTTATATAATTACACTGTAATTCCTATTTTGACAGATTCATACTAACATCTCTTACAGTTTTGTGGGAAAGTTGTATAGAAGTGGGAGAAGCAGCTATTTTACTTTGTTTATTCGATTTTTCAATTTGCTAAATTAAAAATGACCAAAAACCAAAATGGTGGTGGGGGTGGGGAAGCCACGGTAAACTTAGAATTCCAGAACCTAACTCCGCCCAAACCAGCTGTATACACTTAGGGAAGTCACTTAATCCTTCTGAACCTCAAGTTCCTATAAAATAAAAATACCAACACCTACTTCCTTGAGTTGTCTGAAGAAGTAAATAAGACATATCATGAAAGTCAATTATCACATGGTTTCACGTATTTGTGAAACGTAAGGAATAACACAGAGGACATTAGGAGAACCAAGGGACAAATGAAGGCAGGGAATCGGAGGGGGAGACGAACCATGAGAGACTATGGACTCTGAGAAAAAAACTAAGGGTTTTAGAGAGGAGGGGGTGGGGGGATAGGTGAGCCGGGGTGACGGATATTAAGGAGGGAACGTATTACGGGAGCACTGGGTGTTAACATGCAAATAATGAATCTTGGAACACTACGTCAAAACTAATGATGTATGGTAGTGACTGACATAACAAAATAAAAAAAAAGTCTATTTGGGGGGCACCTGGGTGGCTCAGTGGTTTAAGCCTCTGCTTTCAGCTCAGGTCATGATCCCAGGGTGCTGGGATCGAGCCCCGCATCGAGCTCTCTGCTCAGCGGGGAACCTGCTTCCTCCCTCTCTCTGCCTGCCTCTCTGCCTACTTGTGACCTCTGTCTGTCAAATAAATAAATAAAATCTTTAAAAAAAAAAAGGTCCATTTTGTCCAATATACACAAACACACACACAAAAGACATATCATGTAATAGAGCTTGCTAAGTATAAGCACTACGTAAAGACAAGGTCTTGTGATCATAAAACCAGAAGACATTTCATACATAAAATCATCTCACAAATATACTTCCAGCGGTGGGTAGGTGTAGGTGTGTGTTGCTAGTTATAAATGAAAATAAACTGAAAAACCTCCTCTAGTTAGGAACTTAAGAGCATAATAAATAACACCTCAGTGCTTACTGCGACAAACTTAGATTTCTATATACCTTTATATCAAAACACTCACGACTCTTTAATATCTCCTTTTTTAAATCATAGAAAACATTTAAGTATTTTTTTGCTTTGTTTCAATAAGCTGACTTGAATCAAAATGTATTTAATAATTTAGCTTTCTCTATAATACCTTAGAAACTTAGCCAGAGTGATTGCTTTGTTAAACATTGCATGCTTTTTAAAATTTATTATTTATTTATTTATTTTAAAGAGTTTATTTATTTGACAGAGATCACAAGTAGGCAGAGAGCAGGCAGAGAGTGAGAGGGAAGCAGGCTCCCTGCTGAGCAGAGAGTCAGATGCTGGGCTGAGATCATGACCTGAGCCAAAGGCAGAGGCTTTAACTCATTGAGCCACCCAGGTGCCCTTGCATGCTTTTTTAAAAACTATATTTCATGTTAAGTGTTTTTAAAGTGTTCAAAAGAGATAAAAAGGCGAAGTCTATCTTAAGTCTGAAGCTGGCAGAAAAATAAAACCTGTGTGCCGGACTTGGGATGGGGACAGCTAGAACAGACCTTGTTTATAACAAGGTCAAGAGAGGAGGGTCTCATAGCTGGTGATGGAAGACGCACCGGAAGCAGAAGGTGGCTCTGTCCACCAGCATTAGGGCTTGGGGGCAGTGGCAGGTAAATAAAGCCAGAATGAGGGCTACTGGGGTGATCGAGAGCTTTGAAGACGAGAGGCAATTTCACACCAAATCAGAGAGTCCCAGCTTTGCGCAGACTGAGGCAGGAATCCGGGGGAAGGTGTACAGTGGGGTTAGTGTTGGTCCACCTCGAACCTGCAGGACTTCTGGCTGAGTGAGCATCAGTGCACCCGGGAGTGTGAGCCAGAAGGCTCAGTTTAAAGCCGGCTGTGCACGCATATGTTTTTTCTATCTGGTGGAGTTCATCTAATTCATAGATATGTTTTTAAGGAATTCATACTTTTCTTAAGGTTCAGGTTTCCTAATAAGGCAGCCTTGCTGGAGAAAGGACCATAAATACCCACCTGCCGGTGGTCAGTAACTTGAAGCACAAGATCTCAAAAGAAGATAATCTGTGTCTAAGAAGAACAGCTTATAAATCTATCTCAGCATTTACAAATATAAGTATGACCCTTCAATTATTCATTATTTGACTTCCCCATTTGGAGAGCACCACTTTATCTAAAAATCGAGGTTTATATTTTAAGAACTACATTTTCTGGGAATTTTAAAGAAGTGATTAAAAAATCAAATAGCTATTTCTAGCCTCTTTACTCTTTCTTCCCTGGATGTGGTGCTGGGTTCTGGTCCCCTGGAGATCTAAAATGCCCTTCATCCCACAATCACGACTGCTTGGCTCTTCCGAGGACAGCCCCAGTTAAGGTCAACTCCAAACACAAGAGAAGACCCCAAGTCCCTGAAGGGAGACTTGAGGATGAGAAGCTTTCAAGAGGAGGATGAGTGGAGAGCCTTGTCTCCACATCCACGGGAGACAGGACGTAACACAGCTGATAGCAATTTTAGCCACTCCGCAGGGACTCGACTCCTAGACCACAAAATGCGCCACCCCAAACTTCACCCTGGTACATAATCGGGGATTCCGGTTTCTTCTCAGGTGTGTGTGTGTGAGTGTGAGAGAGAGAGAGAGAGAGAGAGAGATTGGGGAGAGAAGAGACAGGGGGCGAGAGAGGAGAAGGAAAGGAGGGTGGGAGAGGGCGGAGAGAAATACTGATGGAAGTCCCTCTTCATAAGGCAACCTCGCTACTCGGAGACTAAATCCACCATAATCTTTTATCTTGGATTTATAGAAAAAATATCAGACAAACACAAAAACACTGGTGGAAGAAAAAGATGGGAGAGTGGTTATACTCAGTGTGGGCGAGGAAGGTTGTTTTGATTCTTCCTGGATGTATCTTGATATCTTTGTTAAAGGACTCAACTACCCTAAGATAAAGGGGGATTAAAAATTGGTTTACCTAAAAAAAAAAAAAAAAAAAAAATTGTTTTACCTATAGGGGTAGCATTGATTGGGGAAAGGGGATTACCTTAAAGTTTAACTCTATATGAATATTAGAAAATAAAAATAAAAAAGGAATAAACTAGACTAAACTAAAATTTAAAAAAAGAAATTTAAAAAATAGAAATGCAAAAGGAAAACACAGGTGTATGTATTAAAAAATTCAGGTTAGAAGGTTATTATGGAATTTGATGTACTGGACATCTCACTGTGATGGTAAATAGGTTAAAAAATTATCTATATAAAAAAAAAAATGAGCCAGAATAGTGGGAACAAATTAAAAACAAAAGTTGTCCTATGAAGTAGTGGTGGTTGTTCTCTTGTCTTTTTTTTTTTTCCTTTCCTGGTTGGTATTCTGGGAGAGGGGCCTGCCACTTGGGTTTTCAGTCAATGATGTTCTCTGAGTTAAGTCCTCCAGCGCCCCTCAAGGGGGTGGGCTCTGAGGAAACTGGTTTTTTCAGGCTTTTGTTCTCTGGAGGTTTTTATGTTTGTTCACTTTGGTTTTTCTCTCTCACCTTGACAGCTTTTGATGGTTTTTGTAGGTTTAGAGGAAAGCAAACTGCACCCTGATCTCCCTCTCAGAGAGAAGCCTCAGTCTGGCTGCAGAGCCCAAATAAATCCCCCCTTGGCCGCTGGCAGAGCAGGTTCCCAGTCGCGATCCCTGGGGACGCAGGATTTTTTGCTTGTACCCAAAACCATGGCAGAGGCGGCTGTTTGGGTAGCTCCAGACTGCCAGAGAAGTTCCAAGCAGCAATTGCACACTGAGATTTTCCCACTGGCCCCAGCTGGAGTCTGGGAGTACCTGGTCTTTCCGGTCTGAGAGCACCTCTCTCAGGGGAGGGCACGGGGCATGACTCGGACTCTGATGGCACTGCAGGGCACTCGAGTGGGGACAGCAAAAAGGCTGTGCCTCCGTTGGCTGGCGAGGCTCCCAGTCCCTCACGGGAGCCGGGCCCCAAGCACTCTCAGGCGCGCCGGTGGCTTGGGGACCAAGACCTGGTTTCTCCGCTGCACTCTCTATGGCTCTGCGCCAGGGGTGGCTGTCCTGGGTCTGGGGACTTAAGCCCCTGTCCCTAGAAGATGTGGTCCATATACACTATGGAGTATTACGCCTCCATCAGAAAGGATGAATACCCAACTTTTGTAGCAACATGGACAGGACTGGAAGAGATTATGCTGAGTGAAATAAGTCAAGCAGAAAGAGTCAATTATCATATGGTTTCCCTTATTTGTGGAGCATAACAAATAGCATGGAGGACAAGGGGAGATGGAGAGGAGAAGGGAGTTGGGGGAAATTGGAAGGGGAGGTGAACCATGAAAGACTATGGACTCTGAAAAACAATCTGAGGGTTTTGAAGGGGTGGGGGGTGGGAGGTTGGGGGAACCAGGTGGTGGGTATTAGAGCGGGCATGGATTGCATGGAGCACTGGGTGTAGTGCAACTGTTACGCTGAAAAAAAATAAATAAATTAACAAAACAAAGCAAAACAAAATATATCAAGGATCTGTCACATACAGATGAGTTTAGAACAAACGTGAAATCTATCCAAATGATTCGTCCACACTTTGAGACTATATTCCCAAGAAAATGACACGAGGACAACAGTAATTTGCATAACACTGCAAATAATAGCAAAAAATGGGGAAAATCTAAGGGCTTCAAGGAGAGATGTAACTTCTAGTTTGGCAGCATGATTAAATGTTTCATATAACTTTTAAATGGTAACTGTGGAAAGTCTTTCTCCTCCCTTTTTTTTTCGTTCTTTCATTCTTTCTTTCCATGAAAAGAGGGAACAAGTAGATTTTTTCTTTCCATAGGTGTGCAGAATGGGCCAGGCCTGTGCTCTGGTCATTCACTAGGGTAGCAGGTGCTCAGGAATTGTGCTCTTTCCTTTCTTACAGGCATCTATCCAGATCCTAGTCATCCTGCAAAGTCCATCTCAGACAGCCCCTCCTCCATGGAGCTTCAATTGTAAGCTACCTGAGGACACAAGTGAGTCTTGGTCACCACTGACCAGTATATAGTTCTAGGTCACAGCTAGCCCTCATGTTACCTTTGTGCAAATCCGAAAGAAGTGCTCCTTCCTCTGGTGGGAGTGGCCCCACGTCCGGGCACAGGGCTCGGTGAGTGGCTGAAATGTGGATGCATGTCATCCTCTACTAAGAGGGTGATGCCCCATTGCAGGGTACAAACGACCCTACCATCCATGGTGACCCTGCCTGGCCTGTGCTTTATCTATCCTAGGTGTTCAATAACCCAACTAGGGAGAAGGGAAGCTTGAGACTGGGTTATAAACACCCTTCCAGGCTGGCCAACGCATCAGGGAACCGGCAGAGTAAGCCATCTGGAGAAGACACAGAAGCTTCTGGACCCCCTAGCCCCAGGCCCCTACGTGACTGTGCAAGTCTTACATTTGGCTGTTCCTGAGTTGTGTCCTTTCTAATGCATGTAAATCAAGTGTTTTCCTGAGCTCCGTAAGTCATTCTGGTGAATTACTGGACCTGTGAAGGGGGTGGTGGAAACCCCTGGATTTGAAGCCAGTTGTTTAGAAGCACAGGTGGCCCCTGGAGCATGTGACCAACATGCAAAGTGGGGTGGGTCTTGTGAGAGTGGTCCTTAGCCTGTGGGGATGCCCTAACCCTGGACAGTTAGTGTTAGAATTGGATTCAGTTGTTGGACACCTAGTCAGTATGGAAAAAATCTCCCACACACTTCATGTCAGAAAACATCACACGTTAGGAGATGTTCTCGAAGTTTATGTAAATCAAGTGCCTACTTAAAAATCTATTATAATCAGGATTCTCCATCAGTGTGAGATAACATACATCAAAACCTCTGACTGAAGCACTAGTCAAAATATATACCTTCTAGACGATTCTGTGGTAGCTCCACCAGACAGGTCACAATTGAAAATGTATTGTTAAATATGAAGTGTGCCAGCAGACACACCAGGGATCCATTTCTGTGGTTGGTTCCTGAAAGCCCATCTAACGGAGCTGTGAGGGTCTCAGAGGCGGACAGCCCTAGCCTGACAGGCCAAGGCGAAGAAAGGGGGAGGATATTCTTTTCCTTTTTCTGGGACTCGGGCCAACTCGATGCATAATTTCAGAGCAGGTGGAATTTGTCCTCTGCATCTTCCCTTTCTGTACCTTTTCCGCTCCCACCTGGGCTTCTTTCCCTAGGCTCTCTAGCTGCCCAAAGCTCTCCACTGGGGGATCCCCACCCTCCCAGGACTACCCCATATTTCCTACAGCCCACTTCTTGTCTCTGATCAGAAATCCCCATTCCTTCAATGCAGTTCATTGGTTCTCAAATTTCACTGTACTTTATAAACAGCTGGGAATTAAAGGAAAACAAAACAAAAAAAACTCAAGCCCCATTCTCAAATATTTTGATTCTGTTGCTCTAGAGGTTTTGGGAACTGTTATTTTAAAAAGCATTGCAGGGGATTTTAATATGCCCCAGGGCTGAGACCCACCTCCTCCATCACCCCCTCCACCAGCTAAGGGGATTCTATCTAGATACCAAAACCCTTTGAATGCATTTATTCTTACCAAGGATGTAAACAACTGATGTGTACTTATGAGGAGAGGCTGGTGGAATTCAGGGTTCAAATACAACAGGTTTGAGTGGAATGTTTAGATCTGGGGCACAGGCCAGCCCTGTTCTGGGATCTGCAGTAAAGACTTCGAAACCATTTGGTTGGTTGCTGCTTCTTCCTCTTCCATGTCTGATTTCACAACACATGGAAATACCAGCTCCCCCCAGCCTCCCCGCTGCTGCCCCTCATGTCCCACTCCAGTGGCCCCATCTGATTCTGCTGACAGGGCTGCTGCTAAGGAGACAGGATTGCCCACCTCTAGATGGGCAGTCTCTAGACGACCATTCTAAAATCAACTTTATAAGCTTAGTTCCCTTTTCCCTTCGGGGATATGCCCTGCTGGCCAAGATCTGAGAACTCGCAGACTTTAGAGTTCACAGTAGCTCCCCACACTGCACTGTCTGTCTTCTCTCACGAATGCAGGCTCTGCATTGGCTAAGGAAGTTGCAGCCGAAGCATCCACTGGGCTGAGTGAGGGGTAGAACGGTCCAGGCCCTGCTGTTGCCAAGGCCTTCTGCACCCCCATCTCACCCCACCGTTGATTCATTTGGCAGATGATTTCTGGTTCTATTCTTAGCGCTAGGGCAGACATCAAATAAGACTGAAATACAAAAACTCAGTGTACTCCTTGCGTGGTTCCTGCTGACTTCAGAAGCTTCAGGAAAGGGCAGAGGGAAGCAGCACTGGATTGGACACATCCCATCTGGTAGGATCAGGATGCACATCCCAGAACCAAAGCTTATCCGTGGGGGTGCCGGCATCGTTCTGGGGAGAAATTCAGGTGACAGTGGAAGATTTTGTCCTCTATTTTCAGATTCAAGGTGCTCCACAACTAATAGGGAATCTCCTTTACAGACTGCTTCATCAGCATTACCCTCTTTAATCGACTTTCCTTTTTAGGAAGGGGAACCTGAGGGACAGAGAGATTAGCCAACTTGCTCGACCTGAACTTGGGTCATTGGCCTGCAAAGCCCATGCTCAGAACCACTAAGTCGCAGACAGTTTAAAAACTCCTGTGATAAACACACTCACTCGTGGCCCTGGGCTTCCCGGGAGCCCCTCTCACAAACTACCCTGCTCTGCAGGCCTTCCTTGGGAAACCTACTGTATAGGGGCTCAGGCACGGGGGCTCCTGGTCAGGGGATGGCCAGGGGCGGAGTCCCCTGCAGCTGGGTAGGGATCACACACAGGCGAGGCTAGGAAGGAGGAATGGTTCTTTATGGCTTTCCCACAGGGGCCTGCTCTCCCCAGAGGGGAGAAAAGCCCATCATTGACCTATCTCAATGACAAAAGAAGCAGGAAACTCACAGTGAAGTAGAAATCCTCAATTTAAAAAAAAAAAAAAAAAAAAAAAAAAAAAGGGAAAAAATAAAGGGGAGGGGAGAAGGGAAAACTGTGTCTGGAAATCACTGTGGGGTCCACTGCACATCTCAGGCCCACATTCCCCAGGGACGTCTGGGCTTCAGATTCAAGGCCTGTTTGCATGGCTGGCCTGAAGGAAAAGGTGCGATGCCACCTGCCAAGGGTGGCTGGGACCGTTCAGGTCCCTTCACTTGTGAAGGGAGCCACACCTGTGCTTGGTGGGCTGCCCGCACGACCACATGGGTTGCAGGTGAAGTGTTCTCTGGAAAGAGAAGAGAGCAGGCCAAGGGGGAAAGGCCACCCTAATTTCACCTTTGCTGACTGATTCCTGGGGAGACAGCCGAACACATCCCCAAGAGACACATGGGATCAAGAAATTGGAACACAGAGGGCTGCCTGGGTGGCTCAGTCAGTTAAGCAGCTGTCTTTGGCCCAGGTCATGATCCCAGAGTCCTGGGATTGAGTCCCGCATCTGGGCCCACCCCGCCTGCTCAGCAAGGAGTCTGCTTCTCCCTCTGCATGCTGCTCTGCCTACTTGTGCTTTCTTCTCTGTCAAATAAATAAATAGAATCTTGAGGAAAAAAAAATAAGAAATTGGAACATGGAAAATAGTTGGTCTGCTCTTTGGGTTAGAGGTGAAATCCCATCCATGTCTTGGACAGCCCCAGTCTGGGGACCATCCTGTCATCTGCAAGGTCTCTTCTGGTTCAGAGTGAGTATACCATAAACTAGCTAAAGACTAGGAGTTTCGACATGAACCCTAGCGTGTTTAATCCGTCCAGACTCATGTTTCCGATCTCGTTTTCTATCATAGCGTGTCTCATGGCTACGGTAGCAGGAAGCCTTGGGATATCCGCAGAGACAGACTGCAGAGAGCACCTCATGTTACCCAGCAAAGCTCTGCTGCTTCCTTTGGAGCTCTGCCTATGCCGGGGGTACCAAGACGCAGGGGTACTGCTCCCAGCACACCACACTGACAGATGTGTGTGCTGCCATCTGCAAAGAGTGCAGTCGAGGCCAGATTAGTTCCACCGTGAACTGTTTATGAAGCTGTCCTTGTAACAACAGAGACAAACAAATTACGGCTCCCTGCAAGGCTTCCCTAACCCACTGCTGTGCGGGAAAGATGCTTCATTTTTCCAGGCAGCCCTGCCCTGGCTGATCACAGGAGACATAATTGCTTTTGTTAACACACATTCACAGGTATCAGGAAAAGACAGTCTTTAGGCTCCTCATTGTCAATGCCCTACTTACCAACTTCATCCCTGATGTTTGCAAGCTCGATTGACAGCTCTTTTTCTTTCACAAGGACACTTTCATTCTGCGAAGACAAAATGGATACCGAGAGTCCCCTAGTTTTATGCTAGATAAGCATTTTCACATGTTTCATTAATGCATCATATTAAGCAAATATTTCTAAGTGTAGCCCATAAGGGGGGCAATTTTCTCATTATATGAGCATAGAAACAAATCACAAAGCAGAGTCTGACTCGTTCATTTGTATCACATTCAAATCGCAAAGCTTGCAATGTAATAATAATACCCCTGGTTGTGCTTTTCTCTGTATTGTTCTCTTGTCTACATCGTCCTACAATACTTTGTGAGCCTACGCCCCGCACAGTAATCACTTGGTAGGTGTTACGATACCCTGTTAATTGTTATCACTAGTAGGAGATTTTTGACCATGAAGACATCCATGCCGTACTTCTTGGAAGGGAAAATGCTTATTTTACCATCTATCCCCTTACACTTACCCTTTTGTCCATACATACATGGTCGGCTACCTAATAATGAACAGAAAACTTAACATGAAACAGTTTTCTTTGTAAGGAGCCCAACACCAGCATTCAAGGTTTCCAAGTTTTTTGTTGCATTTGTCTGCAGCACTAGAAGGAACAAAAGGAAAAGTCCCACTTAAATGCTCTTTAGTGCAAAGGGCGTCATATGTAATTAAATGACTGCTAAGTTGTTTTCAGATCATATGTATTCCCTGACATAAATCAGGAGTCCCTGAAGAAACGCTGAATTTGTAATCTGGGTTACGGAGCCACCAGAAATAGTGGCATGTGTTATACTTTCATGGTTACTAATAATAACGACGCAAGGTGAGCTATATAAATCCTCTTCACGTTAGAGATCCCAAAAATGTAGGCCTTGACAGAAAGTCTCTTCCTTCTGTAGAATGTACTCCCAGAGCAAACATTTCCCAAAAGGGAAGTGAAGCTAAAATGTGTACCATATATTTAGCATGAATATTATCAGGGTGTTTTTTTTTCTTAACCTCCTTTGACTCCGACCACAGCCCCTCCAAAGAACCGGTATCCAACGGAAATCAGCAGTGCGCACCATCTTATGTCTGTGGCTGTGGTGTCTACATCCAAGTAACATGTGCTACGTTGGGTCGATGGGATGGATGGTCCCAGGTTATCCAAAGGGTGTTTGCTATGCAATGTCATAACGTCACAATACCTAAGTAAAACTCTATTTGCATAATAAACTGAGAGCTATTATAGTTGCAGCCATCAATGATTCTTAGCTTATGTTTTCTTTTTTAAAGAATAATGTAGCAAAAATAAATCCTCTGAAGGACGGAGGACTTCCATTTTATTCATGAAGCCTCATTCCTTCCATCTCAGCCCACAGTATCTTTGTCTTTCCTGAATTTGAAAGCTAGCAAACACACTTGAGAGTAGATGTTTTCCTAATCACTAAACAATGCTGCCTCTATGTCATGCCCACCACACAGGGTCATTATGAGGGTTGAAGAAATTAATATGTGCAAAGTAGTTAGAAGGTTGTCTGACACTTAGCAAGCTCTATATAAATGTGAGTTGTTATTCTAACTCTGTTGTTTTCCCTTCATTTCATTTGCAACTGGATAATATCCTACAGATACTAGGGGCTTCTCCATATTTAGGATCTAAATGTGTTTAGAATGGGCATATTCTTATGTTCTGTTTTTGTTTTGTTTTGCTTTTTAAAATACCTTTTTGGGGGCACCTGGGTGGCTCAGTTGGTTGAGCGACTGCCTTCAGCTCAGGTCACGATCCTGGAGTCCTGGGATCGAGTCCCACATCCGACTCCCTGCGCAGCGGTGGGGTCTGCTTCTCCCTCTGACCTTCCCCCTCTCATGCTTACTCTCTCTCTCAAATAAATAAATAAAATCTCTAATACCTTCTTGGGGCGCCTTGGTGGCTCAGTTGGTTAAGCATCCGACTCTTGATTTCGGCTTAGGTCATGACCTCAGGGTCCTGGGATCAAGCCTTGTGTGGGGCTCTACACTCAGCACAGAGTCTGCTAATCCCTCTCCCTTTTGCTACTCCCCCAACTCATGCTCTCTGTCTCAAAAAAAAAACAAAAAAACAAAAAAACAAAAAAAACGCTTCTCGGCTCTGACCTGATTCTATTCTAAGTTTGAAGTCTGGTTAACAGGGAAAGAGTGAAAGAGTTCAATCAGGCAGATCACAGGGATTTTCTATGCTTGTTCTAACACAGCATAATGTGGCCAACTGATATTCAACTTGTTACTACAAATTAAGAAAATGTGGTATTCCAGAGAGGGTAAATTTCAGTATCTACCCTGAGATAATCTTTTTTTTTTTTTCCAAATATGGAATGGCTCATGGATTTGCATGTCATCCTTGCTCAGGAGCCATGCTAATCTTCTCTGTACCCGAAATAATCTTAAACTAGTGAAAAAATTAACTTGTTTCTACTATCAAGAATAATTTTTTGGGATGTCTAGATGGCTCAGTCAGTATAGCATGCGACTCTTGATCTTGGGGTTATGAGTTCGAGCCCCATGTTGGGTGAAGAATTACTTAAAAATAAAATCTTAAAAAAAAAAAAAAGAATAATTTTTGATCCTCAGTTCCTAAGCACAGCCAGAGAACAGAAATAAAGCTGACCATTGCACAACACAGGTTTGAACTTCCTCGTGATTTTTTAAATAGTATTTTCTTTTTCCCAATTTATTGTAAGAATACCATTATCTAATACATACAGCATACAAAATATGTGTTAATCAACCATTATCAGTAAGGCTTCTGGTCGACAGTGGGTTATTACTCATTAAGTTTTTGGGGAGTCAAAAGTTATACACAGATTTCTGGTTGTGCAGGGGGTCAGGGACCCTAATCCCCGTGTTCTTCAAGGGTTAACTGCACTATACTTATCAGTCCCAAAATAGCATTATTCAAGTATTCACAGTGAGACTGCCTAAAGATACAGACTTAGACGAGCTTAGGCAATGAACAACTAGAACTTGAAACACAACAAACCAACTCTAATTTCTAATGCTCTCATGTGGGCCAACACTTGCCTCAGCTCGAACAGCAGCACCGTCCCCCAATCTGGCCCCAGGGAAAGAAGCCCTGAGTGGATGTTAGCAGTGTCCTGTCCAGCCATCTCCCAAATGACCATAGATCCCTCTATACTTTCCAGTCACAGGAAAATAAGACATTTGAGGAAGGAGCGGCTTAGAGGTCCAGTAAGGAGGACAGGCCTCAGCGGGAGACAATGCTGATGATGGTAGAGCCTGCCGGTGACCTTCAGACTTGAACCACTTTGATGAAAAGCTGATGCCTATACTTCCCACCAGGCCTATCCCTCCCATCTTTGCTTTAGGAAAAACACGCCAAGAGAATATAAGAAGCAAAAAAAGAAAGGGAGTAGACGGGAAGAGAAGAGAGATGGAAGGGGAAATAGGCAGGGGCCAGGGAGACTACAGATCCAGCACCCTCTCCATTTTGGAAGGCAGCGAGGGGGAAGACTGAAGGAAGATAACCCGACCCCACCCGCCTCACCAAACGTTTGCAAGCATAGCCCGTAAGCCTGTAATACAACCAGTTTCAAACTAGAGTCCTCAAGTGGCGTACTAAAGAAGGACTGATCAGCTGTCAAAGACTAGCAACCAACCTGAAGATGTCAACGTCAAGGAGAACTAAACTCTCGTAAGGTCTGACGAGTTACTACACTTATATTAGTGTGAACCTTTCCAAACACTTCACTATGCAAGGCACAGAGCTGGGTAAGCCCTTGACCTCGCTTAGTCCTCCAAATGCTGTCAGGTGGGCCCTGGGTTCTATTTCCTAGTGGAGAGAATTGAACTGGGGCTCCATGGCTAAGCAACCAGCCCCTGCATGCCTGGTTAGGAAATGGTGAAGCCAGAGTCCATACTCTTTGCTGAACACTAACACACTGGGAGGGCCTCCTCCTCCCCATGCTTATACAGACACAGCATCAAGATCCAAATCACATGGATCCTCAGATGGGACCTGAGCACAGTTTCATACCTAACTCTGAGTGAGTCAGTGTCAGCTCCCGACTACTTAAAAAAAAAAAAAAATCCTTGGTTGGATTCACACCCATCCTACCCCTAGAACTACCATCCCATCTCCATGGTATTGATTTATGGGTCTCGTGCCAGTACCTGTCTGGTATAGCATACCAGGGCTGTATGACCTGCTAGGGTAGCTATTCTGTTTTCCCCATCAGCTGTCCCTAACCCCTTCTGGGGGCCCGCTAATTCATTCCTCCTGAAGATGCTGGCTCAGCCCAGCGCCGCTTGCTCAGGCCAGCCTGTGCGGATTGGCGAGAGTCCTTCCTTCTTAAGTGCTTGGTTTTGAAATGATACCAACTCTTCTAATTTATGAATTTTCTGCATCAGTGAAGTCACTTTTTGTTTCCTGCAGAATGACGTAAGGCTGCCCTGCGATGGAGTGAGTCAACAATGAGAACTGTAGGAACTCCCTTCCTTAAGGCAAGAAGGGAACCTCAAGGAACCTTCCGTTCTCTCCACCTGCCTCTAAGTTACCCTTCCACCCATCGTGGCTCAACAGATTCCAGCAGTGATCTTGCAAGACCCCTAGGTTCTGTTGAGTACCCAGGAGGAAGGCCGCCCCAAAGGCTCCCTTCAAAAGGATGTCATGCCACTGCTCCCCTTCGCTCCCCAACCTAAGCCAGTCCAGCGTGATGACATGGTGGGATGAAATTTGAGCAAGGCCTCCTCCGAGGGCCCAGTGTGAGATCAGTGCTTCCCTACATGGGGAATGAGTGGAAAATTCCTGACTGGTGCCAAGCACATGAGCTCCTGCTTTCACTCCAAAGGCCTAAAAATAGAACACAGTATTAACCATCCAAACTAGCTGGGTGATACTGTCCAGAAATCGCCAAGTCTAAAAGGCCATTCCTCTGCAAATACTGTTTACTCTAGGACAGGCTTAACTGGAAATGGACCCTTGGGGAACATTCATCTAAGCCCCATACAACAGCTGTGTCTTCTTAGCCACCTCTTTTATTTATTTGGTCACGCGCATACCCCTCTGTTGCACACTGAGTTCTCTATTCTCTTTAGCGTGATAGGCTGTATTCATAGATGGAATCTGAGAAGAGCTAGCCCCATAAAACATCCAACTCTCCCCCTCTACCTCTAGCCTGGAACAGACCACCGCAAGTCGGCTACAGCCGATAGCTACATTTCTTCTCATGTTTGGCTCTCCGTGCTAAGGTGCTCACAGACCTTGCGGGGGGAGGGTGGGCACTGCTTTCAATCTTTCCTGGCAAAGCATACAACCTGCTAATCATTCCACTAGCTTCAAGTAACTGGGTGCGTGGCCAAGCCCGAAGCTAGCCTGCCACATGCTGTTACTGTAATGTGCTCGGTCAACAGGAGTTATCTGTTCAGTTGGCCGATGTTACCCATGTGAACTTGGTGGTAACAGAAAGTGAAAACGTCCCTCCTTGTTAGCCTCACCCATGCGATTCTACCCTTGGGCATCTGCCACCTAAGCTCCTCCTTGAATCAGAAACCAACAGAACACTCCGCTTCTTATTAAAGCTGAACGTTGGGGGAACGGAGGTATCTTCACCCCCAACCCGTCAATCCAGAAATAGGGAATCCATACAAAACAGCACCGCTTTACTCAGTGCCTACTATGTGCCAGGCAGACATACCAGGCAGGATATTTCTGCCTTCAAGGAGTTGAAGAGTCTCCCAGAGAGTCAGTAAGTGAAAATACAATTATAAAACAATGCGTCAGAACTCAAGCCCGCGGGGCTGTCTCTGGAGAATTCCTGAGCGGAGGATGAACATGCAGGAGGAATGTTGGGAGCCCCCGGGTGAAAGCCGGGAGGATCCTGACACAAAACAGCACTGGAGGCTATTTCTGGGAACCTGTGTCACCTCTATCATACAGGTCCTTCTCTTTCTCTCCCCTGTTCCTGCCTCTGCTCTGTGATTCTCCATGAAGGAGTTCTTGATCAGCTACAAGGGGGCTGATGACAATTTCATAAAATTCACTACAATTCTGAGTGTTTTAACCAGCTATCCTCTACCCCAACCACACACACACATTAAAAATAGATACATGTTGGGGCATCTGGGTGGCTCAGTTTAGTTAAGCATCTGCCTTCAGCTCAGGTCATGATCCCAGGGTCCTGGGATCAAGACCCATATCAGGCTTTCTGCTCAGTGGAGAGCCTACGTCTCCCTCTCCTTCTGCCTGCTTCTCTGCCTGCTTATACACACTCTCACTCCCTCTCTCTCCCCACCCTCTGTCAAATAAATAAATAAAATCTTAAAAAAAATTAAATTAAATTAAAAATAAAAATAAAAATATATACATGTAAGCCCACAAACTCCCAACTATTATCTCATTTTTTTTCTGTCCTTTTACCCTGCCCCGGAGTCAATGCAGGTCAAACCAATTCAACTATGCAAGCTGGGCCACCTTCTCACAGGCTAAACACAAGAACCACACGAGGAATTAAATAAGACATCTATAGAATTATGCTGTTTGAAGAAACTTCCAGATCTTTTTTTATTGTGAATTTCTGAAGTTCAAAGTGGACATTCACACACATGAAGTTACAAAGAGGTTAAGTTTTTCATTCTTCCCAGAAACAATACTGCTTTTCACCCATGGCTCCATAAGCTCAGATTAGGCTTTAATTCTACGTGGCAGAACTTTGTCTTCCTAGGGAAATATTTTCTTTTGTATTTGAAAATGAACCAGTCACTAGGTGACATCAACAGAGCGCGTACGTCTTCAGTGTTGTTTTCGTACCACCTTTTGTGAATGCTGCATTCATTTTCAATATTAATACTAGGAAGATTGGCCAGATTCATAACATGGCTCTGTGGAAAATTCCTTTGGGAGGTGGACTGACCTTTTGTTTTTCATTTCAGTTATTATGGCTTTAAGGCAGCACCGATGCCCTGCTTTGACTCAGTCAATAAATATTATTTTTTCACCCATAATTAATATAAGGCACTGTATTTTTGTGTCTGCTTTTCTACTCTGCAATAAAATTTAATATAGACTGGTCAAGGGAAAGTATCCCTCACATTTAATATTCTTAATTACATGTCAGTGTCTACTTGTGTGCAAAATGAACAAAACCACATCTTGCTTTAAAAGAAATCAGAAAGACTAAACCTAGGGTGCCTCACCCAGGCTTTTTCCTGTGTATTGGTGATTACAAAATACCTAGCCTCCTAACATGCTGTACTTAATAAGGCAAGGCCATACCCCACCTGGATTACTAATCAACAACTAGAAAGGACAGACTCTTAGGGGCCGCAAGGTGAAGGAAAGAGAATCCACAGAAGTAATGCTGGGACATTCTGGATCTCAGGGAAAGCAAAAGAAAGGAAAATGAGCCAGTGCCATGATTTTTAATTCCTTTATGCACCCCTACAGAAATTTCTTGACCTTCCTGGATTTTATCTTATCACCTTCCCAAATTTATTACTGTCAGGTACTAGATGCCTGGGAAGAACAGTGAGGTGCCTTCTCCCAACCCACACCCCTCCCAACAGTGTAGAGAAAAGACCAGCCTTTGCCATTATAATCAACACATGTAAGATTAGGGTGGAGATATGCAAAGTAACCCCCAAGGGGATATAGCACAGTACCTAAGCCAGTAAGACAAGGTGATTTGTGGAGAGAGCAAAAGGAGCTTAGAAAAGGCCATCATCGGGGCGCCTGGGTGGCTCAGTGGGTTAAAGCCTCTGCCTTCGGCTCAGGTCTTGATCTCAGGGTCCTGGGATCGAACCCCGCATCGAGCCTGCTTCCTCCTCTCTCTCTGTCTGCCTGTCTGCCTACTTGTAGTCTCTGTCTGTCAAATAAATAAATAAAATCTTAAAAAAAAAAATCTGTATGTTAGTAAGTTTAAAAAAAAAAAAAAAAAAGGAAAGGCCATCATCAAGGCAGGTGACAATCACGTAGCCTTCTCAAGTACATTTCTGGCTGGAGGGGTGATGGAACATGGACACATAGGCTCTGAGGCCACTGAATGCCTAAAGACCGTAACTTGCTGGCTCAGATTCCATTCTCATCAAAGCTTCTTATGAAGCTGGACTTTTGACTCTAAAAAGAAATACATGTTTCTCAGGCTTGTTATCGTTTGTTTGCTTGTCAGTGACATTTCTTATTGTTAAAAAAAAAAAAAAAAAAACAAGTTGGCACTCTAGTTTACATCCTGTTTATCTGTCTCAATAACTCAATGCTCTTAAGAATGATCAGCTCTGGAAGGCTAAGGGTAAAGAGTTTCTGTGTGTGCAGGGGTGCTGGCTGGATCCTGCACCCAGACTTTGAAATCGATCTGTGTGTCCAATGGCCTTCCCTGGTCACACCTTTCCTTTCAAAATACCTATAGAAAGAGTCTTTCTATAGATTGCCTCTCTGTTCGAAATCCCAAGATGATTTCTACTGCTTATAACTCAAGTTTAAAAACTTGGGTCTGGCTTTCAGCCTGGAAAATATTTCCCCAACACTCCCTATGTGCCTGGGTTTCCCACTGGGTTTACTCTCATCTTTCATCAAACGGGGCTAACGCACCTTGACTCATGCACTCCTTGCTTAGAATTACATTCCTGTTCCTCACACAGTTCTTTAAAACTCCACCCCCTTCCTCAAAGTGTAGTTCATGTTGCATTTTTTCCAGGAAACCTTGCCTAAGATTCCAGCATGGGTTTCTCCTTTCCCTAGATTCCAGAAACAGGCATGGTCAGTATCACATGACTTTCATACTCCAGACTTCTACTCATGTATTAATTGGTCCACATGTGCTATTTTTGCCTCCCCAGCTTGTAATTTCTCTGGGCAAGATGGAAGTACGACCCACCAAACAACTGGTCAACTCCACAGGGCAGGCTGGGCCCTTCTGAGACTTCTTTGCAGCCCCCATAATAACTGGGCAATAAATCTTGTAGATACTGTAAACCAGTGATAAATATTGTCCATGAAGAGATTATTTGAAAAGCTGAAAATAAATAAAGCACAATCAGCTTTAAAAAACCACTTGTTCATTTAACACATTTTTATTTATTTTATACTTCAGGCAAGATTCTATACTTTCTCCCAGTAAATAAAGGCAAAAGCAGCATCTTCGGGTTTACATTTCTTAGACTCATCTCTGAAACTATTACTTTAAAGTATCTTTAATTGTCCCACAATCTTTATAGAACATATTGAAGCTACACTGTAATTAGAAATTGTTTTACCATTTCAAAAATTAAGTTCTCAAAATTAAGTTTTTTTATTTTGTGCCCATATAAAGTTCTGGGGAAATGTTTCTTTCTTTCTTTTTCTTTTTCTTTTTCTTTTTTTTTTTTTTTGTGGTTGATTAGGCTGGTCTAAAGGAAGCAAGATTTATCAATTATTTCATCAGGCCTCTTTGAAATGTTGATGCTGGGATTGTTAGAGCTAATGAACAGGCTGGTAGATTTTTTACCTTGGAATTTAAAGAAGCTGGAGACTGGAGAGGAATCCCGTAATACCCTCAGCATCCAATGCCTGGCCCTATAGGTAACCGCTGAAGAAACAAATGATTTTGGCATCCTTCCTGTGAAGGTATCCTTACGAGCAGTCAACTAAATAAAACAATGGCTTTTTTTAATTTTAAAAAAGAAAACCTCAATTCCTAAGATGAGCACCTATAACTATGTGGTTTCAAAACCTCCCTCCGATATGCTCCGAACTATGGCAAAGGAAAGTCAAGACATATGGTTTATACCTAATGAGAAAGTTGACAGATGGCAGTTTTTAAGTTTTCGTCCGGAAAGAATAATTTGGAATAAGTTTGAAGTTGCAAAGTAGAAACATTTAAAAGTTAACTTAAACATCATACTACTAAAGAGAAGACATACTATTTGACTTCCAAAATCTCCAAATTAAAGAATGACACAGGGATGATTATTTTCAAGAACTTGATTTGAAACCCAAAAGGAGGACGGAGTCACTTTAAACTGTATTTTCTCAAAGAAGGCCTGAGGATGTCAGCTTCTATTTCTAAAACCTTTGAACCATGACTTAGGAATCTGGACATTGTAATGCTGTTGTACATTCAACAAATTCTTCCCTTTTATTACAACTACCGTGATAAAGCTTCTTTCAACACCTTTTGATGACCACTTCTCTTGAAAAAGGGCTTAATAACTTCGATATCGGATTTGCAGATAATTGAGTGCAAATGTCTTTTATTTGTATTTGTTAAAAGCTCATGAATGTGTATATAAATATTTTAGTGCATACTCATGGTAATAAAAGCAAAACCCATTGAAATAGTTACCCCTACTGGAACAAAAGTACGGGTAACTTTTAAAATATCAGTGTAATTTTCCTAGGTCAAAGTTCATAAACAGAACTGATAACGAAGATGTTCCCAAGTGACCTCCTTGTAATGAGTTTTATATTAAGCTATTTATTTTCCTTCACCTGGTCACACACTATACCTCAAGCTATCTATAAAGCCAATGCCCATGTGGGTAGAGAAGAGGCAATTTCAGCCCTTTATTAGGTCCCATTTCATGCATCTTGGAGAAATCCAAATGTATGTGAGGAAAAAAAAAATCACAGAGACAAGATTTCGTGCTAACATAATTTCTAGTAATGAAATTAATAGCATCTCCCAACCTCTCTGTAAGCTCAGAAGCAAATGTCAAAAGCAAAGAAAGGCTTTGTGTTGGAATTGTCATACAGTTCTCACTTGCTCCTGCTCTATTCTCAGGTCCCTGGCTGTGAATTTTCCTTCCAGTGAAGACTCGAATACACCCTCGGACTCCGGGGCTGCTTAAGGTTTTGCCTCTATGTTATTCACCCCTGTGTGCTGCAAAGAGGTACAGTGAGGACAACAGCACCCTGCTTTCTTTTCTGAACTTAAGAATATAAATTACAAGGATGGATGTGGTTTATAAAAAAGAGTGGCAAACTTTCAAAGTTAGCAGTTGGCCAAAAGAAGCATGTCTAGCTCATCTAAATTCCCCACTGGAGCGTCTGGGGTTTCACAGGTACATTAAAATGCATTAGGAATATTCCAAGGATTTCTTGGCAGTCTGGATTTCAAGATGTTTGAGCGGAGCCCTGCTGTTTTGGGCAAATGCAACAGCTGCATTTAAGACTGTAGGGATAGAGAATTATGTAAGGCACTGCAGAGTAGGTGAGACCAAATGTTTCTGCAAAAGGCACTCACAATTCAGCACACTGGAACCCGTAAGGGCAGCCTTGGGCTCACCAACAAAGCGCACACACATAGGAGGGGAGAGAGACAGAGGTGGCTGGCTCAGGCTTTCTCTCTGCTCTTTCAAAGGAGGGAGGGGAGAGGAGGGAGGAGGAAGGCAAGTACCGTCTTGTCCAGGCACTGAAGGCAGTTATAAGGCTTGGAGCAGCAGTGGCCCATCCCGGCAGGCTGGCTGGCAAGGGGCCCTCCTTCATTCAGCGTGTCAGCGGGTAATTCCTAAGGCGAGGTAATGGCTCAGGCGAGAGGGGTGCGCCGCCGGGAGCTGTCACAACTTCCATGTGGTCCCCTCGGCTACCTTATTTCTCCTAATAACTTCAGGAATCCGGAGCCGGAGGAACGGGAGGAGGAGCGCAGCGCGGCGGCGGCGTTAGGCTCCTGCTGCTGGGAGGGGCAGGGCGGGAGCTGGGAAGGGAGGGACAGGCGGCTGGGAGGGTCACTTTGCCCCACGAATCCTCTGAAGGAGGCAAATCAATAGTCGCAGAACCAGCGAGCATTTCCCAGCGCCAGCTCCCTGGGAGGCCAGCCGCCTGCCCTTCCCGGGCGCCGCGGCCGCTCCCACCCTCCCCTGAGCGCGCAGATGCGCCTCTGCGCGCCGCAGACACGCCTGGAGAGGACGCAGGAAACACAAAAGAAGAGCCTGATCTTCCAGGGGAACTCTGGACTGAGCCCTGCGGAAGGCGCCGGGAGGGACTGGGCTCTGCTCAGATACAGACTTGCTGTGTTCCTGAGAAGTACAGAAACCTACAGGCGTGAAGTGTATGGTCTTTCCTCCATGGAGCTCCTCCTCTGAGTCCTGCTTGCTGCTGGGAACCACTCATTTTCAAATTTGCCTTATTTGATGGTATCTTTGTAATTGAGATATCAGTGTAGAATCGCTTGCGGAGGTAGACATGCACAGACCATTCAAGTGGTTTAACTAATTAAAACTGGGGTTGGGGGCAAATCTTTCTGCTGGGCATATTAGCATAAAAGCCCTAGAGGACTTGATCTTTCTAGGCGATGAGCAATTTTTCAAAACAGTTAAAAATCAGAAAGAGAAGGGGATGGAGGCAAAAGCCCCCCCCCCAAAGAGATGTGGAATTGAAAACATATATATTTATGTAATCTTAAAAATAAAAGAGGCAAATAAAAATAAAATAAAAGAGGAAAATGTTTACGAGGTCAACTTGGTAATTCCTGATAACTCAAAGAAGAAACCCTGCAATGTACCACATGAAGAAATGTACAATTACCCCTTGGCCCGCTAAATTTGTAAGATTATGAACAGACAATAGTTGTAAAAATTAGATAATTTTACTAACTTGAGATCTTCCAAGGAGGTTTGAATTAAGGAGTACAAGCTATTTCAATTTGCTTGGAGAGAGGACAAGGATATTTGGTGATCAAATAAATACAAACAGACTGAAAAGTGTGCCTTAAACTTGAAAAAATAAGTTCAAACCTTTCTTCAAAGCTCACCGGTAAACACTTGGGTAACAACTATACTCAAAAAAAACCAAAATAAAACAAAAACCTAACAGGTAACTTAGCACAGTTGTTTAGGAAGGAAACATGGCTGTATCCACCAAAATTGTATGTATGTATTTAAATTAAATTCCTATCAAAATTTTAAATGTATATCTCCTACATTAATACTCATGTAAATATGCAAGGATATATGCATAAGGATATTCCATTTAGCACTATTTCTAACAGCATAAAAATGGGAAACATCCTAGATATCCAGCACCTTTCCACCATATGGAAACATTGTTGAATGAGGAAATAAACTTTTATAAAACACAAAGCCAAACTATACACACAGACCCATTTGTAAATGTCCAAAAGAAAGCTTCTGGGAAAATGCACACTGTTCAGAGAAGAACATCTTACCCTTGGGAAATGGGAAATAGGAGTAAGGGAGCAAATTTCCACTTTTTTTTTTTTTTTTTTACCCTCTTGCCAGCGTGTGTGTGTGTGTGTGTGTGAGAGAGAGAGAGAGAGAGAGAGAGAGAGAGTTTTTAATAAATTAATTAATTAATTTTTATTGTTTCAAAATAGAGGACGCTGGTGGAAGACAGTGAGCACAGCCCAGGCTAGGTCATGTCAGAGGCAAAGCCTCCCTCCCTCTCACACAGGCTTGCTCTCTGAAGCAGGAAGCCTGGACACACCTCTCAGAGGGAGAGAAGCTCATGTCACCCTGAGCTGAAACCTGCACGGAGAGCTGTTCCTGGGACTTTTGAAACCTTGGGAGAAGACCTTTCTATTGCAAGAAGCAGTGCCTTGTTGCACCCAGGTTCACAGCAGTCCAAAGGCGGAACAACTCAAGTGTCCACTGACTGATGAATGGACAAGATGTGATTTATTCATACAGTGAAATATGATTCAGCCTTAAAAAGGAAGGGAATTCTTATGCATGCCTCTACGTGGATGTAACTTGGGGACATTAAGTGAAGTAAGCCAGTCATGAAAAGACAAAGAGACTGTATGATTCCACTTATAGAAGGTACCGGGAGCAGTCAAATCCATAGAGACAGAAAGTAGAATGGTGGTTGCTAGGGACTAGGGGGTGGGTATTTGCAAGATAAAAAGAATCCTAAAGATTGGTTGCATGAAATGCAAATGTGAGGCATGCCCCTGAGCTCAAGTCCACTGAAATGGTTAAAATGGTAAATTTTTTGTCATGTGTATTTTAACCACAGCTATCTATCTATCTATTTTAAAGTGGTGGTTTGCGTTCTACCTGGAGACAGACAGTCCTTGCACAAGAGGTACCTATCTGATCAAGTCACTGATAGAGCAAAGCCCCTGCTGTAGAAGTAACCAGCAGGACCTGGGGAGGTGCTAAGAAGAACCACCATAATGTACTTCTCCCCACAGTAATGTAAAGCATGATTTCTTTGGCACAATTGTCTTTCTGCACCTTAGGAAACTGTTTCTTTCTCCATTAGAATGTAGATTGCACCATACTAGAAAATTACTTCTTGTTCTTGGATGATGCATGGGAACGCTTGCCCACCCAATGGCCCATGGGAGATTAGGGGGGGATTCAGGAGGCTGCACAAGAAAGCCAGGATTCAGCTCCCCCCGCCCTTTAATTCACAGCTTATTATTTTTAACACTTACTAATAGGAGATATTTAAAACCACTGTACTTTTTAATTTGCATTTCTTTGCACAAGTAATTTGTTCCTTAGCAATACGCATTTTCTCTTTTGTGAATTATGTATCTATAGTCTTTGCCTGTTGGTATCCTAGGGTTTTTAAAGTTATTTCTGTAAAGCTGCCTGAATTTTCTTTTTTATCAGTTTCAGAGGTAGAATTTAGTGATTATCAGTTGCCTAAAACACCCAGTGCTCACGACATCAAGTGCCCTCCAGCTTCCCTTCTTGTGCAGAAGGCAGTAAGCGCAGTTGACTGGGGTGGCCCAGCCCATCCTACAGGGAGTTGCTGAGATCACAGGCATGGTAAGATCTCAGGGCAAATAACCGGGATTTTGAGAGATGCACTAATGTCCTAGAGTTGTGCCATGTTTCTTTCCTTATACGTTAAAAAGCTTGCAATCTACTCAAAAATGGAGAGATAAATACAAAGGACCTTCATATACCCATTTCTAGTTTCAACGGTGGCAGGCGAGAATTCTACCACTGAACCACCAATGCTCTGGTTTCAACAGTGGTCAAGATTTTGGCACATTTCCTCTATTCCCTTTTTTTCCTTTTTTTTTTTTTTTTCCATGCCTCCAACCCCCAGATTCAGCAATTACAGAGATTTTTCTTGCTTTATTTCCATGTGTCCCTTTGATTTTCTTAAAGTATTTTGAAGCAAAACCTGGCACACTTTATTATGCACTGGTAATAATTATGAACATTTTTATATAATCACAATGTCATTAAAACACCAAACAAACACCAAACAATACATCCTTGGCATCTAACGGCTACTTCATAACAAAATTTTCCTGATTTCTCAAATTATTTTACTGGTTTAGCTGATTTTCTTGAGAAACTAGGTCCACAAACTACACTTGGTGTTGTCTCTTAGACCTAGTTTGTTAACCCCAGTGCCCTCCCCCCGCCCTCCCTTTCTTTTTTTTTTTTTTTTTAAGATTTTATTTATTTATTTGACAGACAAAGATCACAAGTAGACAGAGAGGCAGGCAGAGAGAGAGGGAAGCAGGCTCCCCGCTGAGCAGAGAGCCTGATGCGGGGCTCGATCCCAGGACCCTGAGATCATGAACTGAGTTGAAGGCAGAGGCTTTAACCACTGAGCCACCCAGGTCCCCTACGCCCACCCCCCCTTCCTTTCTATCCAACTCCCAGCCCCGCCCCGGGAGCTGACTTGCTCAGAAACTGGGTTGACTGGCCTGTAGAATGTCCCACATTCTGGTTTTGCCTCTTTGCTTCCTTTGTCATGCCATTTCCCTTGTACCTACATCCCTGAAATGAAATGTTCTTGCGGCTGGATGAGATTCAGGTTTCATTTACTTGGGCAACAATATCTCAGCTGTGATGTTGTGTGCGTACAATATTATATCCCACCAGGAAGCACATGATATCTGGCTGGCCCATTTTTAGTGAGGCTACAGTGGATCAGATGTGACAGCTTCACCTCCTCTTTGTAAAATTCCCCATCAACATTTCCTCTGATGGTTTCATCTGTTAGTGATTATTCCTGAATCAATTATTTCACTGGGACTTAGAATAGGATGTTCTGATCCCATCACACTTCTGCATTTACTAGCTGGAATTTTTTACCTAAGAAAAAATTTTTCATCATCGACTAGAGTGACTTCAGTTCCCTGCAATACAGTTTATTACAGGAAAGATGGGATCAGTGCTCAATCCTTTCAAGTGCCAATTTTTTGAAGGAAGACTTGGTGTTGTGATGGTACCCAATGAGGTTGTTTTCTTTCTCTCATGCTTTCTTTCTCTCATGCTTTCATTTATAAACATATTTTTATGTTAATACACACAATGTGTCTTAGTCAGTTGCCTTTATTATCCTTTCTAGATGCTCAGTTGATTTCATCTCTGGCCAATGAGAGCACCTTCTTGTTGGTCCCTGTGCTCTTTTAACACAACTCTACACTCCTCGTCTTCTGTATCCTCGGCTCATCTCGGATATTTCCTGTTTAGATCTGGGAGCTGCCATGCCCTCCATGAGCCCTGGCTCCTTCTAGTTAGATATTAAAATCCAGTGCCTGTTTTTTGTCTTTTGAGGGCCACCTGGTAGGAGTAAGATTTTCCTTGCAGGAAGTGACCACTCCCCACCCACCGCCCCCAGACAAAACGTCCTTAGAAGAGGTCACTGAAGAAATCGGGATGGGGGCCCTGGGCTGGGGATAGGAAATGACAGCTCCTTCCCTTGGGCCTTTAGAAGTGGAAAAATGCTCAGTGAAACTTCCTTTGAGGGAGATAAACTGGACATGTAACATGGTAGCAAGCCCAGGGCTAGGGAGGGAGGTACCCTCCACCAAAAAAGGCTCACTAAGGAGTCTCCAAAGTGTTTGAATATCTGAAAAAAAAAGACTGAACTTCTTGAAGGCATACAGAATGGGGGTTTAGACTACTGTAATTTGGCATAAAAGGAAGCTATGACCTCATAGGCTGATGAAATCTGGGACATTTTAGTTCTCAATATTTTAAAAAGTTTGAGATGGTTTTAATTCTTTGCATATTTTCATACACTGGAACAGGAGTGAGCCTTTAGAAAAGTTAGAAAGTCTGTTGGCATATATCTTCAGAGAAAACCTTATAAATGCTCTATGTTTTAGAGCAATAACTAATTTATTTTAATTTTTAAATTGTATTTATTTTTATTTTTTATTTTTAACCAAAGATTTTTATTTAACTATATTGTTTCAATTTTGATAATAATCATACACTATCCTTAAAATTAAAAATAAATTTGAAAATTTTTGAAAAATATTGTCACTATGTACTATAAAAAAGCTATATAAAAACTGAGAAAATGTATGTTTTTCATTCATTTTTAAAGCTTTTGAAGTTTGAATTTTAATTTCTCTCTCTCTCTCTCTTTTTTTTTTTTTACCAATGATGAATATTCACTGATTATTAACAGATACCAAGCACTGTGCTCAGGGCTTGCAAAAACCCCTCCTGAAACCCTCACAAAACCGTATGAGATAAGCCCTATTATCCTCTGCATTTTGCAGACAAGAAAACGGAGGCTCAAAGATTGCACAACTTAACCTGCCAGGTGAACAATAGAGTGCAGTCTTCAACCCAGATCTGACTCCAAAGCTTACTCCCTCAGCTACTGTGTTTTACTTAACTGCATTGCACTTGTTGAGTTCAAGGCAGTTTTTTTCTTAAATCTGTAAGCCATATACAATTGCCAGTTTGTGTTATGTTTTAATCTAGATAAGGGATCTGAGCATATGAAAATATAAAAGGAAATTCAAACACATTTATGAAATAAATATTTTCAGAACTTGGAACAAGCGTCTCTACTGTAGTTTTTTTTTTTTTTTTTAACATACATCTACAAACCCATGCACAAATCACTTTAAATTGACATAGCAGAAACCATGTGTATGAGTCAGTGTTAAAATGTTCAATTTTATTTTTTCTGTTTGTCTTCCTTAAAGTTGGACTTCCTTACCCCTCTCCCACCCATGATCACCAGAGTAAGGTTCAAATCTCCTGCTCAGACTGGACTCCCCTGTCCCAGTCCAGCCACTTGCCCTCCTCTGCCCTGATCCTCCCATTTAGAGGGAATTTTCTCCTCTCTGTGACATCATGACATTCTGTAACCTTGCTCTTTCTTTTTTTTTTTTTTAAAGATTTTATTTATTTATTTGACAGAGAGAGATCACAAGCAGGCAGAGAGGCAGACAAAGAGAGAGGAGGAAGCAGGCTCCCGGCTGAGCAGAGAGCCCGATGCAGGGCTCGATCCCAGGACTCTGGGATCATGACCTGAGCCGAAGGCAGAGGCTTTAACCGACTGAGCCACCGAGGCGCCCCAACCTTGCTCTTTCTAATGACATTCTGCTTCATGTGGTAGTAATTGCTCCTATCTGTCTTCCCCTAAATATCACAGCCCCCTTGCCGTGTCTCACTTGTGTTCACACCCATCACACCCACAACACTAGCAAGCTGCCTGGACAACAGGTCCCAGAGACATTTCCTGGGTAATGTGGGATGGGACTTCCAAGAAATCAAACCAGATAAAGGTGGCTTTCCGGCAGAGGCATTTTCATATTTTGTGCAGTTTGTAAGCCATGGGGTCGCTTGCAGGAGGTTGACGAGGTAGAAACTGTATCACTGTCTCACTGTTTATTTCAAAAGAAAACCATGAAAAATCCTTATGAAAGAGCCTCTTACAGATTGTCAAGGCAACCATCTGTTTATTTTGGTTCCACAGTCTATGCCCCTCCTTTTCCCATGCATCTAAAGTACGAGCTGCAGTTCTCACACTGGATTATAGCAAAGGGGATCGCCAGGAAAATATGCGTATCTTTTACCAGACACAATCCATCTAGAGATTTAATGCAGTGGGACCGGGCCGAAAAGGGAAAATACAAAACAGAAATCTTGAACTGGAAATGATAGGGGCTTACGATCATCCGCATACAGACAAAAGATGCTCTCAATTACCTTTGATGTAATACCCAGGATTTAGAATATTAAAGCGATAATATGAAAAAAAAGAAACAAATGACACATGTACTGTTCTGTTCTTAGAGACTTGTAAAAACAGAGTCATAAAAATGGCATTTCTCTGTAATATCCAAGTAGGAAGGTTGCTACTTCTGTAGGACAATCTTTTTCCTAGTCTGCTGGTCTTTGGCAGTAACTATTATTTTTTTTTTTTCTGTTAAGTCAGTGAGCAGGGTGACTACAAGAGACGCATCCTCCTTAAGTTTCTGCATTATATTCAGAAGAACTGACAAGTCTTCGAAGAGCAGTGAAATTCAAAATGATCTTTACTAGCTGGATAAATAAGATGGACATGATTGGAAAACTGATGGGTAGAATCAGATACAGAGATGGGAAATAGCTGGCAGAGCCCCAACCTGCATCTGTTCATCTGAACCATATTAGATGAGAAGGCTGATCCCAGAGGACATAGAGCTGAACCAACAACCTAGCTGCCATTATTTAAAAAAAGGATGAAAGAATAGGGACATTTGAGTGGTATCTGTGACCGATCTAGTATCCATTCCAGCGCCCTCACCCTCCTTATTCTATTGTAGGGCAGCAGCAATTTCTCCAAGACTAGACTGGGGCCACTGTAGAAAGGGAGAAATGTGTCACTGATTTCAGCATATGGCTTCTTACCTTTGGTTAAGATTGTTCTTGACCCCTCAATGAGGTTAAGGTCCTCAGAGAAACCTCTATTTTTCCTTTGTAGCATTCCTCATTAAGGCAATTAAATAGTTATCCCATATGTTAAATGTCTGTCTTCCTAGTAGGTCACCAGCTTCATGAGAGTAGTGACCCCATCTGCCTATAAAGATATAACTATATCCTTAGCACTTAGCACAGTGCCAGAGACATAGTAAGTACCACTAAATGTTGAATAAATACATTAAAGGTTGAGCAGATTTACTCTAGTTAAGTTGAAGAACTTCAGGATAGCAAGACCTGCTGATATACAACAGCACAGCTATTGCTTTAACATCTGGAGGGTATTTAAAACCTTTGAAGAACCGTAATCCTCAGGTCCAATGGCCTTAAAGATAGATCAATAATCTGACCATCTCCTACTCCTCTGCTGTAAGTATCCTGGTCCAAGCCACCATCCTATCTCACTTGGATCATGGCAATAGTCTCCCAACTGGTGTTCCTGTACCTACGTCCAGTCTATTCTTAACAAATTTGACTAAAAGTCAAAGTGAAAGTCACTAGAAGTGAAAGTCAGAGTACGTCCCTCCCCTACCCTCTATCCTCTGATGTCTTCTCTTCCCTTCTCTTCTCACTCAGAATGAAACCCAAAATCTTTTCAATGGCCCTTCATAAATTGGCCTTCTTTTACCTCTCTGACCTCATTATCTAGCCTTCTCCCCATCAGTTAGCACAGGCCATGCTGTGCTAGCAGAAGGCCATGCTGGCCTTCTTACTGTACCAGCAACATAGCAAGTCTTTTCCCATGCTGGCATCTTGCTCCCATTGATCCTTATGCCTGGAAAACCCTTTCCCCAGATGCCCATATCTTGTTCCCTAACCATTGTCACCTTCTCAGTAAGCCTTTTCTTAACTACACATGTACATTTACAACATATCCTCATCTACTCCAGTACTCCCTACACCTTTTTCCCCTGATTTTCTTCTCCGTGGCACCTACCACAACATGTTTATTTGTTTGTTTCTGTTTACTTCTACTTTTGTTTAATTCACTGGGATTTTGGCAGTCTGTCACTGTTGTATTCACCACTTTGAATGCCTATTAGGTGTCTATTAGGAGTACTACCAAATAAATATTTATTGGGTTAATGAATAAATGAATAAAGGCTGAAAAGTGACTCAAGTTAAAGAGAAAAAAGGTAAAAGGTACAAATAATGTCTTTAAGAAAAAGGAGGAGGCACATTCTACTGATACGGTAAAGATACAAAAAAGAGAAAGAATAAAGACAATAGAGCTATGTCCATAGCTCCAAACATTTCTTCAAAATTGACAAGGCATAACAAAAAGGAAAAAATAGGATACATAAAAATCACATTCTCAACATAATTTATAATTTAATAATATTTATTTAAGAATATTTATTTAAGAATATAATTTAAGAATACAGAATGCTTAGATTCAAGTGTGGTCTAACAAGTAAAAACTTGTAGGCATGTATGATCTCAAGTGGCAGTCTTTGCAATGAAGAGCTGCTGGGAAAGCAGAAAGGCACAAATGAAAGGAGAAATACCTTACGGCAATTAGGTGGTGATGGGAAAAGAAATTTAGAGGGAAGTTTAGGGCCCTGCAAGATAAAGAACATTAAAAAATCAGAGGAGACAAATCCTTGGCTCCACTCGATGCCCCCAAACCATTTAAGAATCCGTACTTTGCTACACTGATGGAAGAGGGCATTACTACAAGAAGAGCCCAATCCTACAAAAATGGGCAGAAAGCAATGAATAAGCAAATACAGACTTCTTACAAATAATCCTAGTAAGATCAAAACTACCTCCACTGATTAAAATTCATGGAAAACAACCATGAAGCAGAAGAAAACTATAAAAGAACACTCAAAACTGAATTCAACATATAAAAAATAGCATTTGGAGACATGAAAGAAAAGATTTTACATGAGAAATACATGCACTAAGAGCACAAATGGACAAAACCAGGAAATAATAAAAAGATAGTGAGTTTCAAAATGGAAGAAAAGATAATTATCTCAGAAATGAAGATTAAATTACAAGGTGCCCAACAAAATAAAATTATTTAACAAAGATGCTTAGGTGGATCATTTGGTTAAGTGCTCAACTCTTGATTTTGGTTTAGGTCTTGATTTAAGAGTTATGAGATCCAGCCCAGTGTCAGGCTCCACACAGGGCTTGGAGCCTGCTTAAACTCTCTCTTTCTGTCTCTTTTCCTCTGCACCCACCTCCCCTGCACACACCTGCTAATGTGTGCCCATGACTCTGCTATCCTTTCCCTCTGTCTCAAAACTTATAAATAAATAAATAAGGAATAAATAAATAAGGAATAAATAAACACAAAACAACTTAATTTTTTAAAATGTGTAACAAGGATTTTCTACAAAGTCAAGCTATCCAAGTATCAAGGCCATAGGAAAAGTTGGGAACACATAGGACGTGAATCTTTTTTTAGGAATAACATAGAGCCTAGAGTATGAGGTTCATCAGACTAAGAGGTGACTGGAAAACTTGCAGCAGAAGAACTGATGTGAACATTTATAAAGAGGATTGTCTACCTAAGCCAAAAACAAATGTAAGAACAAGGGTAGAAGACTGATGTATAAATGCTATACATCATAACAAATAGAAATGATACAAATAAAAACTGGTAAGGGATGGAAGAGAGAATAAAGAAAGTAAAATAATCTTATTAGTTTTCATGTGGACAACAGGTGGGAGTTAAGGATCTAGTTTTAAATGACAAACCAGATGGTCAAACGTTACCTAAGAAACGAGGGACTTTGGACATTCTAAAAGGTGTAAGTATTAACATAACAATGTGAACAAAAATAAAATGCTCCTAAATTCTATTCTTTAAAATTATAGGACCATAGGGGCACCTGGGTGACTCAGTCAGTTAAGCATCAAACTCTTGGTTTCAGCACAGATAATAATCTTGGGGTCATGGGATGGGGCTCTGAGTTGGGCTCCATGCTCAGCATGGAGTCTGGTCGAGATTCTCTCTCCCTCTCCCATCTTCTTCCCCATCACCTGCTCACACAGTTGCATGCACTCCCTCGCTTAAATAAATAAATATCTTTAAAAAATTAAAGAAGCAACAACATGAATGGACCTTATGTTAAATGAAATAAGTCAGACAGAAAAGACAAATATTGTATGATTACACTTATATGTGGAATCTATAAAACAAAACAAAACAAAACAGAAATAGACTCAGAGTTACAGGAAACAAATTGGTGGTTACCAGAGAGTGGAGGGGTTGGGTGTGGGCTAGCCACACCCATTTACGAATGGTATAAACTTCCATTTACAAAATAAATAACCCATGGGGATGCAATGTATAGCATATGGGATATAGACAATAATATTAAAATAACTTTGTATGGTTATAGATGGCAACTAAACTAATTGTGAAGGCCATAAATTAAAGAGCAAAGAACACAAATTTTTAGAAAAAGCAGAAAATATAATATAATACATGCAATTATAAAATATAATAGAAACGAGATCTAACATATCAGCTATATTGATAAGTGTGAAGGACTAAATTTACCAATTAAAAGCAATAAGATCCTCAATTTTGCTTAAAATGTAAAACCCAATTATATGCTATATCCTCCAAATATATAAAACAAAATGATTCAGAAGAGCAAAATATAAGTAGATGGATAAAGGTATTCCAGGAAAATGGACACAATAACAAATAGTAGTAGCAATCCTGGTGTTCAACAAATAAGAATTCAAGCCTAAAAGTGTTAAAGATAATGAAGAAGGTAACTTTTATTGCTGAAATCCAAGTATACAATGAAGATATAATACTTATGAATATCTATGCTCCAAAGAACACGGCAACAAGATTTATGTAGGAAATTCACCATTCCTAGGTCAAGACAGATTAAGTGGACAAAGAAAACAAAACAAAACAAAATCAGTTAGGTAGGTCTTATAGATATATACTGCACTTTGTGTTTTGATAATGTAAGTAAACATACCTTTTTATCAAGGGCTTTTGAGCCATTCATAAAAACTGATCACTAGGAAAATATCTGAAGGTTCCATGAATCAAAAATATTACAAACAAAACTCTCTGATCACAATGTACTAAAGTAGAAATTATTTTTTTAAAGATTTTATTTATTTATTGGACACACAGAGAGAGAGATCACAAGTAGGCAGAGAGGCAGGCAGAGAGACTGGGAGGGAGAAGCAAGCTCCCGCTGAGCAGAGAGCCCAACTCAAGGCTCAATCCCAGGACCCTGAGATCATGACCTGAGCAGAAGACAGAGGCTTAACCCACTGAAGCCACCCAGGCGCCCCTAAAGTAGGAGTCCTTAACCAATGAAATAAAAACAGAAATCTTAAACAAAACTAAAAACAAAGAGGTCATCCATTTGAAAAATTTAAAAAGCCTCCTATGTGACCACTCTTACATAATAGTAAAAACACAAAGTGAAATCAGAGTTGTCTTTTTTAAGCACAAAAAACTAAAACACTAACACATAGGATACACTTAAAGCAGTTTTTGGAGAAAAACTCATAGTAGGAAATGCTTTCTTAAGTAAAAAATAAAAGGGTGTAAATAAAAGGATATAAATACTAAGCTGAAAAGAAACGAGCAAACAACAACAAAGTAGACCAAAGAACAAACTAAGAAGGAAATAGTAAAGACAAAAGCAGAAAGTAATGAAATAGAAAATAGGAAACCAGTAGACTTAATTGAAAAAACAAAACAGCAAACCACTAGCTAACCTGAACAATAAAAATAGAGGGAAAGCACAAATAAAATAAAAAATAACAAAGAGTGAATGGAGATAAGAATTCAAATCATAAGAGGCTTTATTGCAGACCTCTATACAAATATATTTGCAATTCTACCTTAAATCTATTATTTTTTTTAAAGATTTTATTTCAGAGAGAGAGGGAGAGAGAGCATAAGCAGAGGGAGTGGCAAGCAGAGGGAGAAGCAGGCTCCCTGCTGAGCAAAGAGCCTGATGCGGGACTTGATCCCAGGACTCTGGGATCATGACCTGAACCGAACACAGAGGCTTTAACTCACTGAGCCACCCAGGAGCCCCACCATGTAACTTTCATATAAACAAATGGTATCTAGAGAAAATATGGAAGAGAAACTCCAATTTACATTAACAACAAAGAAGATTGAATATATAGGAATAAAGTTACCAAAAATATATAAAACTTATAGGAAGAAAACTCAAAATTACTTTAGAAAGACATAAAAATAGGCAAATGGAAAAGCATCTCCCATGACTAAAGGGTGCTTCAGCATTCTAAAGATGCTGTAAAGATACAGCATTCTCAGTTAATTGATGCAATCCTATTAAAGATACCAACAAGCCTCCGTATTATGGAGTGAGACACATTGATACAAAAGATTATGCAGCAAAACAAACATGTAAGAATATTCAGGAAAATATTAAAAAAAGAAAATCTATGCCAGGGGACTAGACCTATCAGACATTGAAACATACTACAAATCTTGTAAAATTAAATAGTGTGGCATGGGCCTATGAATAGACCAGAGATCACAGAGCAGTAGGAGAGAACAGGAAGCCCAGAAATAGAAGTGAGGATGGATGGAAATTTAGTATAAAATAAAGATGGCATCTCAAATCATTGTGACCAAGATAAACTTTTAATAAAGGAGGTTGGGTAGCCATTTGGAAAAAGATACAATTAGATCTATACCTCATGTCATACCCAAGAATAAACTTCAGATGAATCAGAGGTCTAAATTTAAAAGAAAAGCCAACCACAAAAGTTCTGAAGAAAAAAAAAAATGAGTGGATTTCTCTGTAACAGTAGTGTGGGAAAGACTCTAACTATGACTAAAAATACAGAGGCAATAAAAAGTTTGTATAATTTTTTTTGTAAGTTTGAATGGTAAAAACTACCATACACATCATCAAAAAGCAACTATCAAACCAGAGGAAAATATTTGTGCATGTGTTACAGATAAAAGGTAATATTGCTAGTATATAAAGAACTCTTTGAAAATGCAGAATCATGGATCAAAAACCCAGAAGAAATAAAGGATGTCAATAATTTATAAAAAATAGAAAAATAGCCCTTAGACATAGGAAAATTGTTCAAAATTTCTTGTAATTAGAAGAATGCAAACTAAAACAACCTTGAGATACCATATTTTACCCACTGGATTGCTAAAATGAAAAATATGACAATATATTTCACTGGCAAAACTTTGGGAAATACTCTCTCACATTGCTGGTGGAAATACAAACTGGTACAAATCTTTCATGGGAGGGTTTGGTAAAATCTAACAAAACTATAGATGTTCTTACTTTTTGACCTAGAGATTGCACATCTGGGATTTTACTCAAGATAAATTTTTAACGACACACAACCTTGTTCATTACAACATTGTTTGTAGTCAAAACATACTAAAGAACAATCTAAATGCCCATTTATGGGAGAATGGTTTCCTAAGTTATGATACATTCATGCAATGGAGTTCTATGCAGTTTTTTTGTTTGTTTGTTTAAAATGGAATGAAGATTTATATACGCTTATTTAAAATGAGTTCTAAAAATGTTGCTAACTGGCAAAACAGAAACAAAAAACAAGGAGCAAAAGAATATCGATACTGGTAGTATGCTATCCTCCAAGTAAGAAAGAACAAAAGGAAATAAACATATATCTTTTCCTTTCTACCAAGGATAACGGACAAAACACTAATCTCACCCCTCTAGGGTGTTGATGGGAATGAAGTAGAAAGAATGAGGAAAGGGAGTAGGATAGAAGGGATGAAGAGAACAGCACCTCTCTAAGTATACTTTCTCATGTGTTCTGATGGTTCAAGTCATGTCAATACATCACATACTCATTAAAACAAAGAAAGAATGAAAATCAACAGGGATATGTGGGCAACTCAAAATGGAATACATTTTTGAATGTATGAATTATTATGAATGAATAACACGCCCACACTGAAGCAAAGGGGGAAGAAGAAAATACAGTAACTTTGGAACACATTATCTTGACTACATGTTATAAGGCTAAAAACAGCACTGTATACAAGTGGGTGAACAACTGAAACTACTTTGTGTTTATTCTAAGAAAGAGTGAAAAAAAATAAGTATATAGTAGACAATGAGAGCCATGTTTCTCACTGTTGAGGAGAGGCTAGAATAAACTCTAGAGTGCTGGGTTGGAATTGGAGGTCTCAGAACAAACCCATGTCTTAAATAAACCTAAGTACATAGAAACTTGGTAAACGACATTGATTTCATTACACACAAGTGAGAAAAGGATGGATTTTGGGGGAAGGATGGTGTACCATTTAGTTTTGTTCTTTCTAAGACACAACAAGGTACAAGCAATAAAGAAAAATGGTAAGTGGACTCCCATTAAAACTAGAAATTTGATCATCAAAAGACATTAAAGACAAGGTGACAATCAGGTCAGAAACTGGAAGAAAATTATTGTAATACATAAAAATTATAAATGATGAGTATTCAGAATATGTAAAAATTATATCTAATCAGTAAGAATAAGACAGCACAATGGAAAACAGAACAAAGAATCTGAAGAATCAATACTCAGAAGAGGAAACCCAAATGATTGGGAAATATAAAAAACATACTCAATCCATAAATAATCAATGAACACAAATAAAAACTACCATGAGATAACAATTCACACCAGCAGACAGATAAAAATTCGAGTCTGATATGTCTCTCTTGGTCAGGATGTGGAGTAAAGTGCACACTCATCATAGTTGGTAGAATAAATTAGTATAACACTTTGGACAACAATGTGATTGATTATATAAAAAAGTTGAAGATATACACACTTTGACTCAGTCATTTCACTTCTAAACATGTACCTTAGGGAGAAATTTTTGTACATGTACACAAGTTGACATGTTTAAGAATGTTTAGTTCATTCTTAACAGTGAAAAATGAAAAAAATATTAATTAAATACTGGATATCTTAATATGGTATAGTAACACAGTGGAATTCCATACAGCAGAGAAAACAGATGAATAAGATAACATGAATCAACATGGAAACATATCAAAATCATGAGTTTGTGTGTAGGATGATATATACAGTACAATGTTTCTGTAATCAAAAACATGCAAAAAACAATGTCACATATTGATTGTGTTATAAATATTTATGTGGTAAGAATATAAAAATCTTTTTGGAGTTGTAATACCAGCTTTCAAGATGGCCCCCAATGATTGTCCCTTCTGGTATTCATTGCATTGTGAAGTCCTGTCCCACACTGTATTAGGGTTGGTCTCTGTCATGAATAGTTCATGGCAGAAATGATGGTAAGTCACCTCCAAATCGGGTTATAAGAAACTGTGGCTTCCATCTTTAGCATCCCATTTTCAATTTCTCTCTGATATGTTGCTGGAGAGGGAAGCAAGTTTCCATGTTGTGAGCAGCCCCAGGGAAATGCCCACAGGGTGAGGACTGAAGTCTCCCACGAGCAAGGAACTGAGGCCTGCCCACGTGTGAATGAGCATGAGGAGTATTCTTAGCCCCAGCTGAACAGGGAGAAGTCTCAGACAACAGCCTGACAGCAACCCCATGAGAGAGCCTGAGCCAGAACCACCAGTCTCGACCAGCTAAGTCTCTCCTGCACTCCTGACACTCCTCCTTTGCTCCTCCCCACCTCCCACTCTCTCTCTGTCTCTATCTCTCTAAAATAAATAAAATCTTTAAAAAATTGTGATGCTTATAAACTTTCTAAAAAAGCCCTCATATCTGGATAATAAATACATCAAGAACAAGTTGTCAATATGCTTTAAAGCTGAAAATTTTTATATGGGTTCTGGTAAAATTATTTAATTAGGAAACAGATCAAAATACTTAAGCCATAGCTACTTAACATGATTATAAAGTGCTGATTATTCAAATGAAATCAATTAGTCACAAATTCCCCCAAGAACATAAAATTACTCCCTAGTGGCAGAAAAACTGGCAATTTACTCTTTCGTTAAATACATGCTGGGCTATTTTCTTTTCCTGAAAATATGGCAAGCAACTGAATATTTACTAATCAGTTTATACAGAAAGATCAGTTCTACAACCAATATAGGAAAGGTGAACCACAAGAAAAACTTCTTGGGGCCTTAATAACTCCATGTAGAATCTTTTTTAAACAGAAAAAACAAAACAAATGTCCTGTCATTAGTGAGATTGCCACCAGTGGCCCCTCACCTGGAGTTAAAGATTCCAGGAGAATGGGCTATCAGGAATGCAGAAGGAAAGCTGGCTTCCCTGCTTATTAGAAGTTTAGCTTAAAACCCCAATTTTGAGCATATCTACTTTTTGGTCATTGCCCAGCAATTTTTCCTTGCCTTCTGTTTTGTTACAAGCACAGGCACTAAAGGGAAGAGGAGAAAGCACATCTGGTCTCTACCCAATCTTCATCCTTTCTTTGTTATGTTCATAATCGAAGTCTACACTCCAGAAATGGTTCTGGAAGGCTGAGATGACAAGGGGATGACACAGGTGTTGGTGAAGAACTGAAACTCCCGGTTAGGTGGCCTCAGTCTGGGGAAAGTAAGCCATGAAAGCCTTCTGTGGTTCTAAGGGCAATGTTCAAATGGTGTCTCGGTAGAAAGAAATGAAGCTTGGATCTCAAGTCAAGTTGCTTGCCCTTTATTTTGCTGACACTCTGACCCTGGAGAGCATCTAGAAGATTTTTAATAGGGAAGGGACATAAGACTGGTGTTTTAGGTAGCTCCCTCTGTGAAGCAATCAAAACTTGAGACAGTTGACAAACTAGACAGTACATGGATGGTATGTCCTAAAAAGATAAATATAGATGTAAGAATATATATTTATGAGGAAAAAATTGGAGAGGAAAAAAGGCAAGGAGGGTTTATTAGTCCAGTATATGCAAACCAAGTTATGTATATAATGTATCATGTATAATTTTACAGAGTAAAAAATACTGTTCATGTAAAGAGATTTATTATGAGGAATTGGTTAATGAAAGCATGCATGTTGAAATGCCCCACAATCAGCTGTTTCCTAGCTGGAGACTCGAGAGGGCTGATCCTCTGGTTTTCATCTGAGCCTGGAGGCCTGAGAACCAGGAGGGCCAGTGTTTCCATGGAGCCCAAGGGCGGAAGAGGAGGGTGGACAGTGTCCCAGCTGAAGGCAGTTAGACAGAAGGAATTCTCTCTTATTCAGCCTTTTTTGAGTAAAAGGCTGTTTTGGATCAACTGACTGGGTGAGGCCCACCTACATTGGAAACCGCATTCTGTTTCAGGCAGTCAACTCTTTCAAGTGTTAACCTTATCCAGAAACATCCTCACACATACACCAGAATTATGTCAGAGCAAATATCTGCGTACTCAATGACCTAATCAGGTTGACATAAAATGAACCCTCACAGAAGGTTTTGATGACTATGGTGCCAAAATGAAACAGAATAAACAAGGTTAGGAGAATGGGGGCAGGAAACTGATGAGCGCTGTCTGGGATCTGAAACCACAGGAAAGATGGTGGATGTACAAAGTGGGATGGTCAGGGCTAGAGTTTGGGGTCACACATGTAGTGACCAGGACAGGATTACCCAGGGATGAAGTGAGAAAGAGTAAACCAATTAAAAAAGAGAGTGAGAGAAAAGGTAGAAAACAAGGAAAATCAGAAGAGTGTTGTATCAGAGGCTAAGGAAGTAGTTTCCACAATTCAGGGGTGACCACAGTGGTCAGCGAAGAGATTCAAGTTAGAGACTGAAAAATATCCTTCAGTTCTGGCAGTCAGGCTCTTGCTGAAGATGCCATCCTTCAGTGAAAGCAGTGCCCACAGGGAAGTGGGAATGGAAGCTGACAATGGGTGGAGGCAGAGGGGGGACGTGGAGTGCAAGCGCTGTATTTTTAGGAAGTAAGCATGTTTGGAACATGAGACCAGTTGGGGAGGAAGGAGAAGCTAAAGAAATAAGTGACCAGGGACGGTGAGTGGAACAGGGCCCCAAAGCAGTGGCCAGGGACTCTGATGAAGAGGACAAGCATGCATGTGGGGCCAAGGGGCAGGGGGAGAGGAATTAAATTAGAATCACAGGAATGTGCTACTCATCCTCTGAGACTGATGAGAAACAAACAAGAATTCATAGAGATGTATATGATTTTGTAGGGGAGCAAGGGTGGGAGAAACTGGGGGAGATCATGCTTAATAGTCCTATTCTTCATGAGGAGGCAGAGGGCAAGGCCTTTTTTGCTGAGAGAGAGGTGAGCCTTTCATTTAAGAGGGTGGGTGGAGGATATGTCTTTAACTCCCCTTCTTCCCTTCCAAAGTTCAGGTTTAAGTTTGTAAGTATTTATTGGAGGAAATACAGAGAAGTGAAAAGACAGTATCACAGACCAACTTCCCAGAGGACTGGAATATATAGAAGACTTAACAGCTCTGAATGGCTCAATAATATAAATTATTCAATAGGCTGTCCTGGCGATCTTATCATCCCTCAGTAACAGGTGTTCCTCCTCTTGCTACTGTGCTATACGAGCAATTCAGCATTTCCCTACACTTTCTATTTGTTTTCCTGCAACGGCTACATTTCCTTTCTCTTTCATGTTTTATACTTACTCATGAATTGCATTCCTTGCTGCTTTCTCTTTTTCAACTTTGGGTTCTACTATCATCTGCTGACTTGATTATTATACCTCAGAAACAAAGTCCTTATGAGGGAGGGTCCTTTGGTTCAAACAGACATTCTCTAGTACAGCACATGCCATTGGATAGAGTCCTTGTCTCAGGCAATGGTCAGATTTGTTGGGGCTTTGGGGTTGTTTCGGTACGAACCATGGTGACCTAATCAAAAGGCACTCAAATATCATAGGTAACCCTTACAGAGGTGGTTGTGAGCAGAATTTAAAAGGAGTAACAAATCCATGCTTGGATTTCATATTCAGAAATGTGCAGAACTAAATGAAAAAGATATGGATAATATCTGCAGTGCATATTATAGGTAAAATGCTAATATTTCTAATATGTTATTTATCATAAATCAAAAAAGCAAAAGACAGCCAGAAAGGGACAAAATGGAACAGAGGATGTGGACATGCCCTATCTCCTTTGAAAAATAGCAAAGAGCATAAGATTTGAAATTTTAAAAAGGTATAGCCATGCCTACTCTGCCAATGGACCATGTGTACCTCTAAATTACTAAGCATGCTATTTTCTGGGGAGAGAGTACGCTTAATACTCTCTTGATAGGAATGAATGCAGTTTAGCCTTAATCCTGGCTATTGTTGACAAAGGGACATCTTATGACCCCTCATTCAGTACATGAAAGAAAAAAAGGCCAGATTTCAGATTCCAGAGTAAATGATAATCTGCTCTGATTAGATATTGCTTTTTCAGTTTATTAAACAAATGTCACAGTAATAACGTCACAAGATCTACTCTTTCCCAAAACCTTGGGTCTTCACCTCTTCATAATTTCTGCGCTGTCCAGAGATATTCTTAAGGTCTCCAACACATTCATGAGTCCCTCAGATGCAAAGTCCACATCATTATGTCTTCTTTACTGCTGCCCTCTCCATTGTCTTACTGGAGTTTCCCATTCATACTTCATACTTGCTGATCACTTGCTCATATATACATCTATTTCCGGATACAGCATTCCTTCTTCCAAGTCAGACCTGCTTTCTGAGATTATTTTTTTCTCATTTGGAAGTTCATTTATTGACAGCCAGGAGATGGATGACATCTAAAGTTGTCTAAAAATGTCTTTTCCCCCCCAATTGTTGAAAGACAGTTTCACTTGGGAGTTCTGTAGCAGGCAGATGGGTAATTTTCCCCAGCATTGTTTATTCCACTGTTCTTTGATCTCCATCATCTCTAAGGAGATAACTCTCAGTCTGTGTTGCTCTTTTTTTAAATTAATTATTTATTTTTTTAAATTTCTTTTCAGTGTGCCAGAATTCATTGTTTATGTACCACACCCAGTGCTCCATGCAATACGTGCCCTCTATAATACCCACCACCAGGCTTACCCAACCTCCCACCCCCTGCCCCTTCAAAACCCTCATATTGTTTTTCAAAGTCTGTAGTCTTTCATGATTCATCTCCCCCTCCAATTTCCCCCAACTTCCTTCTCCTCTCCATCTCCCCATGTCCTCCATGGTATTTCTTATGCTCCACAAATAAGTGAAACCATATGATAAATGACTCTCTCTGCTTGACTTATTTCACTGAGCATAATCTCTTCCGGTCCCGTCCATGTTGATACAGAAGTTGGGTATTCATTCTTTCTGATGGAGGCACAATATTCCACAGTGTATATGGACCAAATATTCCTTATCCATTGGTCCGTTGAAGGGCATCTTGGTTCTTTCCACAGTTTGGTGACCGTGGCCATTGCTGCTATAAACATTGGGGTACAGATGGCCCTTCTTTTCACGACATCTGTATCTTTGGGGTAAATACCCAGTAGTGCAATTTCAGGTCTAGGGAAGCTCTATTTTTAATTTCTTAAGAAATCTCCACGCTGTTTTCCCAAAGTGGTTGCACCAATTTGCATTTCCCCCAACAGTGTAAGAGTGTTCCCCTTTCTCCACAACCTCTCCAGCACACATTGTTTACTGTCTTGTTAATTTTGGCCATTCTAACTGGTGTAAGGTGGTATCTCAATGTGGTTTTGATTTGAATCTCCCTGATGGTTAGTGATGATGAACATTTTTTCATGTGTCTGATAGCCATTTGTATGTCTTCCTTGGAGAAGGGTCTGTTTATGTCTTCTGCCCATTTTTTGACATGATTATCTGTTTTGTGTACGTTGAGTTTGAGAAGTTCTTTACATTGATGCAGAAAAAGCATTTGATAAAATCCAGCATTTGTTCCTGATTAAAATGCTTCAAAGTATAGGGATAGAGGGAACATTCCTCAACTTCATAAAGTCTATCTATGAAAAACCCACAGCAAATATCATCCTCAATGGGAAAAAGCTTACAGCCTTCCCATTGAGATCAGGAACATGACAAGGATGCCCACTCTCACCACTCTTGTTCAACATAGTATTAGAAGTCCTAGCAACAGCCATCAGACAACAAAGAGAAATAAAAAATATTCAAATTGGCAGGAAGAAGAAGAAGTCAAACTCCCTCTCTTCACAAATGACATGATACTTTATATGGGAAACCCAAAAGACTCCACCTTCAAACTATTAGAACTCATACAGCAATTCAGTAATGTGGCAGGATACAAAATCAATGTACAGAAATCAGTTGCTTCCTTATACACTAACAAAGAAAATACAGAAAGGGAAATTAGAAAATCAATTCCACTTACTATAGCTCAAAGAACCACAAGATACCTAGGAATAAACCTAACCAAAGAGGTAAAGGATCTGTACTCAAGGAACTACAGAACACTCATGAAAGAAATCGAAGAAGACACAAAAAGATGGAGGACCATTCCATGCTCATGGATTGGGAAAAAAAATTGTTAAAATGTCTATACTGTCTAGAGCAATCTATACTTTTAATGCCATTCTGATCAAAATTCCACTGGTATTTTTCAAAGAGCTGGAGCAAACAATCCTAAAATTTGTATAGAATCAGAAGAGACCCCGAATTGCTAAGGAAATGTTAAAAAAGAAAAGCAAAACTGGGGCATCACGATGCCTGATATTAAGCTTTACTACAAAGCTGTGATCACCAAGACAGCATGGTACTGGCATAAAAACAGACACATAGACCAGTGGAACAGAGTAGAGACCCAGATATGGTGATCAACCATATAATTACATGAATCAACTCTATGGTCAAATAATCTTTGACAAAGCAGGAAAAATATACAGTGGAAAAAAGTCTCTTCAATAAATGGTGCTGGGAAAATTGGACAGCTATGTGTAGAAGAATGAAACTTGACCATTCTCTTACACCATACACAAAGATAAACTCAAAATGGATAAAAGAGCTCAATGTAGGAGAACACAGGCAGCAACCTCTTTGACCTCAGCCACAGCAACATCTTCCTAGGAACATCACCAAAGGCAAGGGAAGCAAGGGCAAAAATGAACTATTGAGATTTCATCAAGATCAAAAGCTTTTGTACAGCAAAGGAAACAGTCAACAAAACCAAAAGACAACTGACAGAATGAGTGAAGATATTTGCAAACGACATATCAGATAAAGGGCTAGTGTCCAAAATCTATAAAGAACTTAGCAAACTCAACACCCAAAGAACAAATAATCCAATCAAGAAATGGGCAGAAGACATGAACAGACATTTCTGCAAAGAAGACATCCAGATGGCCAACAGACACATGAAAAAGTGCTCCACATCACTCAGCATCAGGGAAATACAAATCAAAACCACAATGAGATATCACCTCACACCAATTAGAATGGCTAAAATTAACAAGTCAGGAAATGACAGATGCTGATGAGGATGCGGAGAAAGAGGAACCCTCCTAAACTGTTGGTGGGAATGCAAGCTGGTGCAACCAGTCTGGAAAACAGCATGGAGGTTCCTCAAAATGTTGACAATAGAGCTACCTTACAACCCAGCAATTGCACTACTAGGTATTTACCCTAAAGATTCAAACGTAGTGATCCGAAGGGGCACATGCACCTGAATGTTTATAGCAGCAATGTCTACAATAGCCAAACTATGGAAAGAACCTAGATGTCCATCAACAGATGAATGGATAAAGAAGAGGTGGTATATATACACAATGGAATACTATGCAGCCATCAAAAGAAATGAAATCTTGCCATTTGCGATGACATGGATGGAACTAGAGGGTATCATGCTTAGCGAAATAAGTCAATCGGAGAAAGACAACCATCATATGATCTCCCTGATATGAGGAAGTGGAGATGCAAAATGGTGGGTTAAGGGGGTAGGAGAAGAATAAATGAAACAAGATGGGATTGGGAGGGAGACAAACCATAAGTGACTCTTAATCTCACACAACAAACTGAGGGTTGCTGGGGGGAGGGGGTTTGCGAGAGGGGGGTTATGGACATTGGGGAGGGTATGTGCTATGGTGAGTGCTGTGAAGTGTGTAAACCTGGCAATTCATAGACCTGTACCCCTGAGGATAAAAATATATTATATGTTTATAAAAAATAAAATATTTAAAAATAAACTAATAAAAAAAAAAGACCTCAATGTGTTGCTCTTTTCATAGATACTCTCCCCACTGCAATCCCCATGATTGCTAGAACAGTCTTCTGTTTGTTTTCTGTGTTCAGCAGTTACACCACACAGTACTTAGGGAGTGTATTTATTTTATTTACTTTGATTCTTTTTTTTTTCAGTCTGAGGATTCATGTCACTTATTAATTCTGAAAAATTCTTGGTTATTATCATTTTCAGTAATGCCTCTCCCAATTCCCTCTATTCCTTTTTTTTCTGGAATTCTCATGACATACATTGGTCTATTTCATTCTGTCTTCCAAGTCTCTTAATCTCATTGATATTTTCCATTTTTTTTTGTTCTTTTGCTACATCTTGTGTAATTTCTTCAAATCTGTAGTCCATGAATTATCTGTTCCAAAGAACTCCCCTATTAAGTTTCAATTATTATATTTTTAAGTTTGAGAATTTCTACTTGATTCTTTGATCACTTTTTACAGTCTCTAAATCATATTTTGGATTCTGTCTCTTTAAAAAACCCATAATATGCATACTTTTTTTGGAACACTGTTTATGATCATTTTAATATTGGAAATCTTCTGGACGTGGTTCTGTTGTTTGTTATTTCTGCTGACTTTAACATGAGACTTCTTGTGGATGTGTTTTGTGATTTTAAAAAATATTGTGTGCTCCTCATTTGGAACTCTATCCACAAGAATTCTTTGAGGCCTCATTTGAGGATGAATTCCTCTTGCGAGGTTTTGCTTTTCTCCAGACCCCAGGTCGTTTCAGATTTAAATTTTTGGCTTACAGTTTTTTAAGATTAGGCAAATAGTATAACGAGGAACATGTGGGCTGGCCAGTGGTCCAAAATTATTAGGAAAATTTTTCCAATTTTTCTTCGTACCAATGTGATCTTTAAATTTCATTTTAAAATTGTACAGTACAATGTATCCAATACGCAGAGAAGTATGGCAATTAATACAAGAGAGATGTGGACATATAATAATACTAAGATCAAATCAATGGTTTTTGTTTTATTTGTTCCACTTTTTTTTTCTTTCAAATTTAAAATTGTTTCACAATTCTCTTTCTTTCTTGGAAAAACATGTCAATTTGCATTAGCAAAATATAAAAATTGCGTTCAAAGAGATTGAATACATGAGCCAAGATAATGATTTTATTTGAATACATATTAACTCAGTTATTTATGAGTAGGATTAGGGATTTGCATTAGGGCTTGAAGGGAGTGGTACGCATTTGGAATACTTGAGGGGAAATGGAGGAGAGGATAAAAACAAATAAAAGGGTTGATAAGCAACAGCCCCGAGAGCACCACCGCCGTTGGAAGCTCACAAACAAGGACCCATGGGGCAATGTCCACATATGACTGTGGAGTTCTTGGTGTGTCTGGCAGAAGGACAAAGAGCTAGGGAACCCCTAAGTAGAGTTTCCAGAAGTGCTTCTCAGATTTAAGGTAAATACAAATCTGGGTATCTTGTTAAAATGTTGTATTTTGTAGAAAGGGAAATACCCAGACGTTCTGACAGAATTTGGATGCAAGGCCATGGTAGACACTGATACCCACTTTCCAGGTGCACCCCCTATTAGATTAGGAGCATATGGGAGTCAGATAATGGCATTGTGAACCAGGTTCAAATAAAAGTGGGTCCCCTGAGTCCTTGGACCTCCGTGATTATTTCCTTAATTCATAAACGTATGATCAGAATGTATGTACTTAGCAATTAACAGACCCCTCACATTGCTTCTTTTGCATGCAAAGTAAGAACTAGTGAAGGAGCAGTCCATAAATTGTCTCACCCTGAGTAAGGTAGCAAATTACAAACAGAATTGTATCCTAGAAGGAAGGGCAGAGGTTAGTGCCACTCTCAAAGACTTAAAGGATGCAAGGTCACTCTTCCTCATCATATCCCCTGTTTGTGTGTGTGTGTGTGTTTTAAGATTTTATTTATTTGTCAGAGAGAGAGAAAGTGCACAAGCAGGGGGAGCAGCAGGCAGAGGGAGAAGCAGACTCCCTGCTGAGCAAGGAGCCCAATGCGGGACTTGATCCCAGGACTCTGGGATCATGACCTGAGCTGAAGGCAGATGTTCAACTGATTGAGCCACCCAGGTGTCCCTCATGTGCCCCATTTAATTCATCAGTCTTGCCCCTGGGAGGGGGGGGTGGAACAGACGGATCATGGTGAAACACACTGCCCCACCATAAACCTAACCAAAGAACAGGCTGACTACACCTGGTGTAGTAATATTTACTAGAGTGGATGAACATAGATTCTGGTGTGTCATATGTGGCTGTTAAGTTAGTAAAGGCAGTCTTCATGCCAATCAGAGCAAAGCATCTGAAGCAGTTAACCTTCTATGGGATGAACAATATTACTGAGTAAAACCATGCCCCACCACCTTGATGGTTCTTCTGTTCACTGTCATAGTAAGGTCTGTGGACTTAGGCCATGGAAACATCTGCAGAATTGGGCCACTGAATTGATGAAATCATATTAATCCAACCAGATGGGCAAAAAGTGGCAAGTCTAGTGAAGTTCTTGTTAAGACACATGTGGTCCAGAAGGAAGTGATAAACTCTTCAACGATACAGGGGGTCAACACACTGATAATGTTTTGAGGGGCCCAGTGGTCTATGGCAAGGCCCAACATTTCCTCCAAAGTAAAGGATCCCTTATTGTACCTTGTACTTCCTAATGTTAGGAAAGAAATAAAATCCTTGGTAAGCTGCTTTGGGTTTTGGAGGCAGCATATTCCTCACCTGGAAATGCTGCTATGGCCCATTTACTAGGTGACATTCAAAGAATTCTGGAGTTGGTCTCAGCCATCAGAGCTCCTAAGAGCTCCACCATTTTGCTAGCTGGCTTTCCTTGCTCTCTTACTGGCTTTCTTGGCACACAATTCACTATAATTCATATGCTCTCAGATCTGTGTCTCAGACTGCTTTTGGAGCACTCAACCCAAGACCAGTTCATGGAAGGAATGAGGTAGTTACAGGTAGGTGGGGGAGGGCTGGGTTTTATTTGATGGTCAAGGAGTACAGCAATGAACACAAACCACTGTTATATGAAATTGGCCTCAAGTATCCTAACTGGATGCAGATCCTGGACAGGGGCTGCCTCACGGGCCTGGGTAAGGACTGCCTCCCAGTGAGCAAACAGTCTGAAAACCTCTTTCCGTTCCCTGGACGCCAGCTTGTCATCTCCCCAGTAGCATTTAGTTTTAGGAACTGCACACATGCCATACACATATTTGGAGAAAATAGTTCTGAACAGAGGTGCCTCAGTCCTTCCTGCAGTCCCGTGTGGCTGACTTGGATTTCTTCCTTGGATTCCACATAGGCACGATGGTAGCTACATAATAAATCCTTCTTGATTTAATTTCATTTAAAAACTCTATCTAGCATCAAGCACTGTGATAGTCACAATCTTCATTCCCAATATTACATTTTAAAAATATATGTTACAAATTGTGTGGTGTTTTGTAATAATTATTTTCATGTCATTAATTCATTCAACAAATATTACTCTATGTTTTCTATACATCAGGCACTATTCTAGGCTAAGCTAATAGTGACTCTGGGATTTTTGCCACACAGCATTTTACTATACAGATTTAAATGCCAGAGAACCGGAGTTATTATAGATTGATGGTATATTCTCTGTGTTTTTGTTTTTGAGTGTTTTGGGAGGTGGCACTCTTTCCTTCTTTAGATTATACGCTTCTAGATAATGCAAACCATGTGACTGTGCTTTTAAAAAGTCTTTCATCATGTCTGGCACTGTTCTGTCCCCAGTGGGTGACTGACTGACATCTTAACCACAACTGAGGACAAACACATAAAAATACAAGTTCCTGAGTCCGCAAACAATTAGGATTAGTTTCATGAGGCTTGTAGAAACAAGACCCCGAGACTGTCTCAGTGTAGTTGGGTGCCATTTAATCCATTTCAAATCTGACAGCATGAGAGACAGACAAGGACTTTTCTCTTCTCTTCTCAGCTTAAAACTGATGAATTTTGCAGGGCCCCAATTTTAAAAAGATCTGAATGACACCATATTTTGAAAGCACAACACAACAATATTTCCCCTACATAATGAATATATTAATGAATCCTGACAGAAAGAGTTATGTTCCTGTCTTCTTAAAAAAGCCATTTAAGCAAAACAAGTAGCATCCCCTGAAGGGTTTGTTAAGTTGCAGTACAGCAGAGCCTAGAGGCCTGATGATAAATATGGATTTCAGGCAATCTGATTAATAATCCTGGTCCTGCCATGCATAAACGCTGTGGATTTTCTTAATAAAGCAAAACTCAGCTGGGACTCCATAAGTACCTCTCCAGCGAGGACATCTTGCCTTCTCAAGTGGCCCCATCCCCCAGTTTTCTCGTCTCACTAAACAGCACCACAAATCACTCACCATCCAAACCAGGAACCAAGACGGTATCTCTGATTTCTCTCTTTGCCTTCACTTCCTCCCTGAAATCTAATCCACCCACACTGTTGGCTCCACCTTCACAATATATCCCAATTCACTTTTCATCCCCTGCACCGTCCTCCTGGTCTGACCCACCAGACCTCCTACTTGGGTTATGTTCCCCATCTCTAAACTGATCTCCCTGCTTCCCCTCTAGCCTCTCCCCCGTCGTCCTCCGCAAAGTGGCCTGGGTGTTCTCTCAAACACATAAATCAGTTCATGCGCTATCTATGTGAAAACCACCCAGCGGCACTTACCACAACAAATAAGCCACTTGATGGATGATCTGAGTCCTCCATAATGCTTGAGCTTTATTTGCTTCTATTTGCCCCCTTATTCCTGGCATGCCAACCACACCTTCTTGTTATTTCTCGAACACCTCAAACCCATTATTGTCTCAGGACCTGTGCATTTCATGCTTCCTCTGGCTGGAACATTCTTCCCTCCACGTTTTCACAAGGTTGACTCCTTCATAGCATTCAAATCACCTCTTCTCTGATTACGGCCAAGTAACCCACCTGACCCTCAGATACTCCTTATGCCATCACCCTGGCATTATTGTCTTGGTGGTATTTATAATCATATGAAATTACATTATATTGTACCTGTGTTTATGTCTTTCCCACTAGAATACAATGTCATGAGGACAGAAACTCCACCTTGGCTCTCCAGAGCCTAGAACAGTGCCTGGTATCTTGTAGGCATTCAGAAATATTTGTTGAATGAATTAATGATATGAAAGGAATCATTGTAAAATGATTTGTTGCATACTTTAAAAAATGTAACATTAAAAATAAGATTGTGGGGGCACCTGGGTGGCTCAGTGGGTTAAGCTGCTGCCTTCGGCTCAGGTCATGATCTCGGGGTCCTGGGATGGAGTCCTGCATCGGGCTCTCTGCTCGGCAGGGAGCCTGCTTCCCTTCCTCTCTCTCCGCCTGCCTCTCTGCCTACCTATGATCTCTCTCTGTCAAATAAATAAATAAAATCTTAAAAAAAAAAAAAAAAGATTGTGACTCTCACAGTGCTTAACAGAGACCTATTTTTTAAATTCTATTTAACTCAGGAAGGATTGGTGGCACAGTTACATGTGCTCATCACAGTACTGACCTTGTGGACAAAATCTAATGGGAAAACAACCTGAGTCCCATCTTCAGTGTCACCCAAGAACTGTGTCCTCAACCCAGGTAGGGTCTGGGTCTTGGTGACTGGTTGGCTACATGACAAGTGAGGGAAGAACTCGACATCTCACTGAGATTCTGCACATAGATCACAGGGAGATCTGCAGACCCACCAGTAATAATTAGGAAGTTAACGAGTTAATGGTGAGTATCCATTTTGGGGAGAGAAGGCTAAGCTAAAAATTTTCCAAGGTGATAGTTCCACTTGGTCTCCACAAAACACAGTAATAGGTTTGCTCAAGGTCATTCCAGGGATTACTGTCAGAAAAGGAAAAAACAGAGGGCTACGGCCTTTCGACTCTGTGCCACTTTCCAGATCGAAGTTTGCCAAGCTGGGCAATATTTTGGACAGGCCTAGGGATCACTAGAAACTGCAACATATCAAAACAATAATAAAGGAATCTAGAAGTTTTGGTTGACTACAAGTTGTTATCCTGCCTTCTTTGTGACTTTGCCTCCAGCTGGCCCTGGAAAGAAGACGTGTGTAGTTATATTACCTTCACTCACACTTCATTCCTGCAAATATATTATGTATGGATTTCTCCAATTCAGTACATGAAAAGGAACAGACAGTTTTTCTTTCTTTGCCTACAACCATTCTGGATTCTCGAATATCTACTGTCACTGAACAGGTGATACACTTAAAACCATTTTCAAGTGTACAGTTCGGTGGCACTAAGGACATTCATATTGTCATACAACCACCACCATCATCTCCAGAACTTTTTAGTCTTCCTGAAATGAAACTCTGTCCCAGTCACACACTAACTCCCCAGCTCCTGGCCACCACCAGCCTACTTTCTGTCTCTGTGAATGGGACTACTCCAGGTACCTCACACATACCCACTTCTCAGTTTTATCAACTGCTGAGCTAGGTATGTTTTAAAATGTTACTGCACCAAAACTCACATAAACGGGGGCACCTGGGTGGCTCAGTGGGTTAAGCCTCTGCCTTCGGCTCAGGTCATGGTCTCGGGGTCCTGGGATCGAGCCCTGCATTGGGCTCTCTGCTCAGCAGGGAGCCTGCTTCCTCCTCTCTCTCTGCCTGCCTCTCAGCCTACTTGTGCGCTCTCTCTCTCTCTCTCTCTCTCTCTCTCTGTCAAATAAATAAATAAATAAAAATCTTAAAAAACAAAAACTCACATAAATGTACAGCAAAAGTGTGAAATTTACGGTATGTAAAGGATTCCCCAATATATATACCTGACTTAATGAAAATTCTTGCTTAATTTCCCCAGGACCAGATTGGTCCAGAGAGGATGTGATGGGAGTTGACGACTCTTGTCTCAGCTGAATGTCCCTATGGTGTGGGGACTTGACTCTGTTTTCCCAGTGCTCTGCAGAGATCTTGAAGACCAAAAGTGCACATGTGACAACAAGGATGAACTTGGAGGACATCACGCTGAATGAAAAGTACCAGATGAAAAAGGACAAAGACTGTGTGACTGCACTCATCTGAGTATGAGCAGTAGTCAAATTCACAGGGACAAAGAGGAGAATGGTGGTTGCCAGTAGATGGGGGGAAGGGAAACTCGGAGTCAGAGTTTAATGGTAACACAGTTTCAGTTGGAGAAAATGAAACAGTTCTAGAGATGGATGGTGGTGAAGATTGCACAACAGTATACTTAACACAACTGAATTATATGCCTTAAAATGGTCAAAGGGTAAATTTTGTTTTATACTTTATTTTATTATTTTTATATTTATATTTCACAATTAAAAACTGAAAACATTTGAAAAAGAATGGAGAGTGTTATGAAGGTCCCTAAACCTCTCAAGGGTACTCCCAATCTAGGATATTCCGCCACTCCCAAAGCTGTCTAAAGATCAGACCTACCTAACTTAACCCTCCTGCGCACTACACACTGTATGTGACCACAGTAGAGTTCCTGTCACACCATCACCATAGCAGAGGACTGGGGAAGGAGTAACCCTGGTATTGTGACACTTGTTTCAGGTGTAACCAAAGCTCTTGGGGTTCCATTGAGCCTCAAACCAACCGTAACTATGAATAACTCTTCAGGGATTTCTCAAAAGTAATACCATCTGGTAGATGGTAGAACCATCTGTAGTGGCTCTGCTCCTAGCCAACACCTATTTCAGCCCAATAGGAACCCCAAAACATCTTTTCAGGCTCAGTGTGAGAGCAGCTCGCAAACCCACTGTTTGATCAATTGATTTCACTCACAAGCTATTCTTGATGCTCTCATAAACCCCTAACCCTACACATGATTCCCTATACTTTTTTCCTTCCAGAAGTTTGTATTTTAAAAAAAGGACTACTGTCAAAACAACCTTTGGCTTCTCCTTTCTATTGGTAAAAGGAAACTATGATTAAAGCTTAGATCAATTTCAATGAGAACAGAGGCATCGAGTATGTAACCATGTGCATGAGATCTTAATAAGCTTAATTTATAGGTTGTTACTGTTATGAGAAAAAAGGGGGTATGGAGATGCAGGTGGCCCTTTGTAACGGCAGTAAGAAATACTGCTGGGGGTGAGACAATAGCCTTGAGCAAGTTATGTACAGTAAGACATAAAAATGGATCTGTCTTTTTCAGTTCATATGGATACAAGAGCTGAGAATGTGTCCACCAAAAATCATACACCAATGGAGTCAAACTCAAATTCTACTCAGAGGTGATAATCCAATATAAGTCATTCATAAATCTAAATGTCCTAAGACATTTTCCTTATTTGCAATGCTGGAAAAGGTGGTTTAATTATTTTTCAGTTTTAAAATAAAATGACCTGTAATGGGAAAGTCAGAATTGACTTTAATGATTATAAAGAACAACCATTGGGAAAATGTCTATTCATGTCTTCTGCCCATTTTTTAATTGAAGTATTCATTTTTAGGGTGTTGAGTTTTATAACATCTTCATATGTTTTGCACACTAACCTTATATCAGATATGCTATTTGAAAATATCTTCTCCCATTCCATAGTTTGCCTTTTAGATTTATTGATTGCTTCCTTCACTGTGCAGAAGATTTTTTTTTTAATTTATTTTTTTTAATTTATTTCCAGCATAACAGTATTCATTATTTTTGCACCACACCCCGTGCTCCATGCAATCCGTGCCCTCTATAATACCCACCACCTGGTACCCCAACCTCCCACCCCCCGTCCCTTCAAAACCCTCAGATTGTTTTTCAGAGTCCATAGTCTCTCATGGTTCACCTCCCTTTCCAATTTCCCCCAACTACCTTCTCCACTCTAAGTCCCCATGTCCTCCATGCTATTTGTTATGTGCAGAAGATTTTAACTTGATGAAGTCTCATAGTTTATTTTTGCTTTTGTTTCCCTTGCCTCTGAAAACACATCTAGTCAGAAGTTGCTATGGTTGATGTCAAAGAGGTTACTGCCTATGTTGTCCTCTAAGATTTTAATGGTTTCCTGTCTCACATTTAGGTCAATTTTGCATTTATTTTTGTGTGTGGTGTAAGAAGCTGTCCAGATTCATTCTTCTGCATGCTGCTGTCCTGTTTTCCCCACACCATCTGCTGAAGAGACTGTCATTTTGCCATTACATTGTCTTTCTTCCTTTGTCAAAGATTAATTGACCACATAGCTGTGCGTTCATTTCTGGGTTTACTTATGGCTTTTCTATTCTGTTCCATTGACCCATGTGTCTCTTGTGCCAGTTCCATGCTGTTTTGACCACTACAGCTTTGTAATATAACTTGAAGTCTAGAATGTCTCCAGTTTTGCTTTGCCTTTTCTTTGCCTTGGCTATATGAGTTCTTTTGTGGCTCCATACAAATTTTAGGACTGTTTGTTCTGGCTCTGTAAAAAATGCTGTTGGTATTTTTTTAATTTAAATTCAATTAGCCAACATATAGTACATCATTAGTTTTTGATGTAGTGTTCAATGATTCATTAGCAGCTGTTGGTATTTTGATAGGGATTGCAATAAATGTGTAGATTGCTCTGGGAAGTATAGACATTTTAACAATATTTGTTCTTCCAATCTATGAGCATGGAATGTCTTTCCATTTGTTTGTGTCTTCTTCATTTCTTTCATCAGTGCTTTATAGTTTTCATGGTACAGGTCTTTTACCTCATGGTTAGGTTTATTCCTAGGTTATCTTATGGGTTTTGGTGCAATTGTAAAATGAGACTGATTCCTTAATTTCTCTTTCTCTGACTCATTATTGGTGTATAGAGATGCAAGATTTCTGTACATCGGTTTTGGAACCTGCGACTTTGCTGAATTCATCTGTCAGTTCTAGCAATATTTTATGAAACTGTTAAGAATTGCTAAACTGTACACCTGAAACTAATATTAACACTGTATGTTAACTAACTAGAATTTAAATAAACACTTAAAAAATAAACAAAAACCTCAGTTTTTGCTGTGTTGATAACTAAGAAGCCAAAATAAAATAAGAAACTCAAGCTCTGTGTGTGTAGACGGAGGCAGACTTTAGATCCTAGAGAACAAAGATTATTCTCAGTAATCTCTTTGCCTCAGTAGATTACCAAGGAAAGCAACTAGATGCCATTTTGTTGGCCTCCTATCTGTAGACATGATCTTCAGAGCCACAGGGCTGCAATTTCATAGGCCAGTATGACAAAGTTCTGTGCCCCCAGTAAATGCATGCACAGCGAAGCATCGGCACCATCATATGGATGTGACATGTATGCGCTATACATCTAGGTGTGACAGGTGAAGAGAGTTCTCGGTTTTTATATTAATAGGTGTAAATGTCAGTAACAGGATTTTAAAATGCTGACTGTGCTGATAGGACCTCAGTTCCCTAGACTGTGGAATGTACCATTTCAGTCTCAGTAAATGGCATCATCATCAGCCACCCAGCTAAGCAATCGGAAGCCAAGCTCTCCCTAAACACCTCTCCTAAGCAGCCCCAGTGCCAATGCTGCAACCAGTCCTACTGACTCCTACCACCCAGGTATCTCTTCATGTTATCTGCTTCTCCCCACTCCACCGTTATCCAGGGTGCTGTCATCTCTTGGATCCTCACTCTAACAGCCCCCTCCCCCACTGACCTCCCTGAATTCATTCTCTCGCTCTCCCTCCTAGGAGAGGTCAGCTCTGCTCTTATGTGTCCCCACTGTACCATGTGCCACTCCACGGGCCCACCCATTATAGTTCTGATCTTACACTTACCTGTAAATTCAATGAGTTGACTTATAACCTGTTACCCCCTCCCCACCAGCTCCATCCCCAGTGTCTACCATCCTGCCTAGCACACAGGAGGCTCTCAATAAATACCTGTGGAAAGGAGAAATGAAAAAGTCAAGATTCTGGGGATTTAAATGTTTAAATCCTTGGAGTGGAAGGTCTACCAAGACATGTGGCAAGACTTATTGGCAAAAAGAGCTGGTCCAGAGACACTTCCCTTGGTGTATGGGTGGGAATAGTCCTATCAGGGACAGTGAGACTGCTTTCCATATAGCTCTAAGCTCTGCCACACATTCAGGAAAGAGCTGCCATGACTTTTCTATTTCTAAAACCTTTATTTAGAATGCAGGCTTACTAGAGTTACTCTCTTCTGCGGGAGTAATTGGGGCAGCTGGACTCAGTTGCTGAAGTATATGATTATATGTACATATACCTGAAATGAATATAACACTGTATGTTAATTGTATTTGAATAAGAAAATGTAGAAAAAATTCAACTTCTCATTAAAACTTGCTGACAAACACAACATGACAAAAACTCTGTCCTTGACCAAACTTTAGTCCAGCTCTCATGAGTCCTCTTTATGACTAGGCTTCTGTGGACCTTCTTTTCAGCATGCCTAGTACCCTTTGGCCACCAAGAATCATACTTTATTAGTTTCCCAAGAATCCCCGCCTTCTCTGATATCTTATCAATCACCTTCCACATCTGATCAAATTGTTCATCACACCCTCGATACCTGATGGCCTTGGGCTGCCTTCAAGAAGAATCTAGTCAAGTCCTTTTAGCAAGAATCCTCCTGCCCTTGAGGTCTTCTCTTGGTAGTCTTCCATCTCCTCCTCCCTCACTCTGCTCCTAGACTGTAATTCCCAAGCTATCTTTGCTGTATTTGGAGTCAGTCCAGTCTCTTTCCTCTGTAGTGATAGTCATGACATCTGTCATGGAAGTCCTGAATAAAATCGTCCTTACCATTTTCACAAGTAGCAGAACAAGTGTTTTGTTTTGTTTTGTTTTCACAAAAGGAAAGCTTTACCTGGTGAGGGTCCTACACTTTGGTGTGTTCTCTCATTTGTTTATTCTACCCATTCGTTTATTCAAAGCATTCGAAGTAGGTAATTCTTTCATCCTTCTCACAATCAGTGAGGGCCTCTTGCAACAACAGGCTTCTTTTGCAATAAGCTCTATGTAGTGAAGCGGGGTGCCCTGTTTGAGACCTAGTCTACCTTTCCCAGTGTGGAAAAGTGCTGGGAAGGATTTGATCCAAAAGCTATATAACCGTGATTTTCTCTGAACTGGTGGGAGTCTCTCTTCTCTTCTGGCAAACCAGGAAATGCCTCACTTTGCTTCATGTCTGGATGAGATGTGGTTGGTGATTCTATCACTGACGGCTCTGGCACGCAGCAGCTCTGTCTTGTAGTCCGAGATGGTGTGAATGGACAGACCAGTAAAGGGAGGACTGCAGCAAAGGCCGGCAATAGGCAACCAGCCCTGAAGACTTGAGTACGGGGGATACTGGGACCCACTGCCAAGTGTGGCTGTGATGGGGTAGAGAGCTAAGGGAACTCTCTATCCCCCCTTTTCTGAAGGGTAGAGGAAGACAAATAAGGAAAGTCCTGGAGAAGGAAGAAACTGAAACCTTCTTGGTTATCCCTGACATCTGTACCTACTGCCCATTCTCTACCTGGGAACTTGGGCAACTAGATCCGGACAACTCAGTCATCTGGGAGTGTGGCATGTCCTGCACCCAGGGCTGTCCCACCATCATTACTCAGAGGACAGGATCAGGCCCATAGCGTTATCCTAGGGGCCAGAGGGACACTGAAACCAGAAATGATCTTCTGGTTGGATCATAAAAGAACATGTTTTGGGAAAGCATTCTGATAGAATGACCTTGTGTTTCTTAAAAAATGTTGACTTTATTTTCAGCCTGCCTTACGGGGCTCCTAAGACTTTATCTCATCTTGATAAACTGTACTCCGGAAGCTAGTCTGGTCTTGTTCCCTGTTAGACACTGCGGCCCCAACACCACGTCTGGCACACCTTTGACAAAGAAGAAGAAATTAAGGAATGGATGAATCTAATGGGTTGGGATTAAAATCCAGTCCCAAAACAGGTGTTACAAACTAATACAGTGGTTCCCCCTGCCCCCCAATCGTATTTTTAAAACTACACCTAAATGCTTTTAGGCCACTAGACTACTTAAACAGGAATTAGAATCTGTTTTCAGCTGGAAATAAGTAAGGTTAGATGGCTTCAATTAAGAAGGCTGGTCATAGGAGCAGGATCAGGAGCATTGCTGGCTGGGGTCCAAGCCTGGGGCTGCCATGTTTGACTGGTTTGCAAACTGAGCAGAGGAGGCTATGTCTTGTGGAGGCATTGGCTCTCTGCAGCATGTGTCCCTGGAGTGATGTCAGCAGCTGTGGCTGGACAGGCCTCACGTACCCAAGCTGTTGTCAGGACTGAGATAAGGGAAAATCCATAGAGAACATGATACTCAGCAATCACAAATGGCAGAGGCCTTGGTTTTCAAGCTGCAGCTCTCAAGGAACACAGACGAGTAATGGACATGGGAATTCTTCCGAGCTCTTCTCATCGACTCTTTGGATTCCCTCTCTCCGGACTGGAACAGTCCCCAGAGTGTGAATGCACACGCAAAATTCTGCATCCCAACCAGAACTTGGATTACAAAAATATGGTGCTTTTACTGAGTGTGGACGTAAATCATCGTTATATCAGAAAGGTCAGATAATATCAGGAGTCTGATGAACATAAGATTTCCCCTGGGCTTAGATAAGTAAATGGAACCCATCATTACTTTGTTTTGTTATTAAAAAAAAAAAAAAGTCTCTTCCAGGAGAAGAGATGATTATTCTTTTGGCTGTCACATTTCCCTTGTTGTTTTCCTCTCACAAAATATCTTCATGCAAAGAGATGTTTTATAAATACACACAGATGATTTTTCTCTCCTTCTTTGGGAATTTTGCTGTGGTGCACTGAAAAATATTCCTTAGCACAAATGCATTTTTCAAAATGCAACCCGTACTTGAGGTTTAATTATACACAATATAGGTCAACTTATTTTAAATGGGCCCCAAAGTGACTGTCCCTGAACTAGTTTTATGTTCCGCACCAGTAAGTTTCCCTATTACTGAGACAGAGTGGACAGTTAGAAATTAAAGACAAATGCTTCCTCTCTGCACGTGGCCTGTAGATGATTTCCAAGACAGTGTTAAGCTGAGGGAACCAGAAATGCTGATCTGCTGGGTGTTAGTCTCCTCTTCTAGCAGATTGGGAAGCAAGTCCTCCTTCAGCATAGACCATGACCACGGCTGCTGTCCCACTCTGTTCCCACATACATGCTTTCTGAGGGGCTCGAAACCCACAGGGGCCACACCGCTTCTGACCCCTGCAAGAGGGGACAAAGACAGCAGGGCCATGGGACAGGAGTGCAAAGCTGAGAGTCCCAGAATGAGAAATATTCTTTACACGGACATAATTTTTATTCAAATCAGAAGACATTTTTCCACATGTCTGAAAAATTTGAGAAGGGCTGCTATTCAGTCTTTCCTTAGAAGCACATTTCTGCCTTGGTTCTGTATGTTCCTTCACATGCAGGGTCTCCAGGTGAGATCACAGAGTCACCCCCAGCAGGCGCCCCCGTAGTCCCATAGATGGGACTGCGTGGAAATGGACATCATCTCCATTAGACCCTCACATCTATTTTAAAGTTTCATTTTTGCCAACTGCTTAAAGCCTTGCATGAGAAAAAATATATATATACATACATACACAGACTTAATTTTCATGTCATTTGGAACTTGTGTTTACCATTTTCAGTGAGTGACCTGTCCTTTCCCAAGACCAGAGGTCAATGAAATAGAAAGCCAATTCTAAGAATATACATCCTGTCTTCAGATACATCTCTGAGGCAAGAGGCTGGACTCTGTGACCCAAAGCCATCTCATGTCCACAGTGCCCATGGTTTTAAGAGTGCTGGTTCTATTTAGCCTACTTGACATCTTTGCCTGACGTCTCAGAGCCACTTCAGACTCTCTGTGTCTGACAACCCAATTTATGAACCTTTGCAAAGACCTCTTGTCTCTTCATTTCTACCTCAGCGAATGGCACCCCCATTCACCTGGCTCCCCAGCCAGACACCTAGACTTCAGCCCTGACAGCTACCTTTTCATGACCCTATTCCTTTTTTTAGAGTGGCAGGAAGGAGAGGCAGAGGGAGAGGGAGAGAGAGAATCTTAAGCATACTCCACACCCACCCAACACAGAGCCTGATGGAGGGCTCAATCTCACGACCCTGAGAGCATGACCTGAACCAAAATCAAGAGTTTGATGCTTAACAACTAAGCCACCCAGAAGCCACTACCCATATTCCAACTCATCACCACTCCCTACTCAACTTTCCTCCTAAACATCTCTCCAATCATCCATAAACTTCTGTCCCCACACCCGTCATGTTGGTCCCAGCCACCACTAGCCTCTCCCATCTAGACTACTTCCACAGCCTCGTGGTTGGTCTCCCTGCACATCTGTTCTCGAAATATGAGTCTTCTCAGATCACTATGTGGAGACTTCCTTTCATTTTTAGATAAGGACCAGGATCTCCATCATTGGTTAGACTCTGGACGATGTGGCCTGTCCACCACCTTCCCAGCCCCAGGCTCTATTGGCCAACACTCACCTCCTTCCACTCTATAAACCACCATATCCCCTCCCCCCTGGGGTGATTTTTGCACATAGCCACATCACCCCAACCCAATGTTGGCAATTTGTTCCCTGACCTCCTCCTTTATTCTCAGAGCCCACATCCCTGATCTCCCAGACTAGGTCATAGACACCACTACTGCTTTGTGTATTAATTACTGTGGCAACTTGACCCATCCTTCTACCAGAATCTGAGCTCTATGAGCACACAGACCTTGTCTGCTTTGTGCCCTGTTGTATTCTTCTGGGCACAGTTCTGGCCCAGAGCAGGTACTTGATGAGTATTGTTTGAGTAGACAGTCGTTGTCATGAAGTGGTAGCATATTTGAGCCACGTTCACATATACAGTCTCAATTCACCTTCATAAGAGTCTCATTTTACAGATGAGGAAACAGAGAGAAGTTCTATGAATCTCCCAAGTTACAGTGCTGATAAGGTTGGGGATGAGTCTGGTTTTCTGATCCCGAGTTCTGTGCTGTCTCTGCTGTGTTCTCTTACTTTCATCATACTAAGTGTCATGCTAAAGGTAAACTACTAGAGAGCAGCAGAAGGCAGCAATGAAAACGGGCTTTACCTTGAAAACTACCTTGCTCCAGATTTCAGCTCTGTCTTGACTTACTTATGTGACTTCATGCAAAGCAATTCACCTCTTGCTAATGACAGTGCCCACCACAAGGTTGGCGAAAGGACTAAACAGGACTATGGGCAGGGAGCCCATACCCAAGTGCTTGGCGCATGGTAAGCATAGAAGAATGTTAGCTAATGAGAATGACAGGGAAATAGTACAAGAGTCCCTCTTAGTTCTAATGCCTGTAAGTAATTCCTAGTATTCTGGCAGGTTATATTCCATCCTTAACTATGCTATATGCTATAAACTCTATAGCTTCTGATTACATAGTATCCAACCCCTTTGTTTCATTGCCCTAGAAATCTTAGCCGTTTTTCTTTGTTGGCCACAGTTGCAAACTTTCTCCTTGCTCAGTCTCGTCTACTTTATGTGCTCCAGATTTTTTTCCTGGCACAGAGCTTCCTCTCTGTTCCTCAACTCCAGCACCTCCTGCATCTGGGCAGAAGCCCAGAAATCCATCCCGTTAGGACCCTTGCTATAGATTTCTAGCAGCAGCAGAAAGGATTCTAGCCAGCTGCAGATTCTGATTTGTGCTGTTCCACTTCCACTTTCCTCACTATGTTCAATCCTCCTAAAGTCAAGGTAGATTTTCCTAGAAGGGAATGTGAAAGCAGGCAGTCACAGCTATCCCCAGCATGGGATTTATTCTGTAGCAGCGTAAACTGACCTCTGTTTCTTCTTTGCTGATAAAGGGGAGCGCCCCATAAGCCATCTTGAATCCATACTTGGATGCAAACTATTACAAGTAGAGGTTTATGGCACATCCAACACTCTACACCCCCCTGTTTATGCCAGAGAAATGAGTATGTTGGGGGAATCCCCCTTCCTCTTGGGAACTCTTCTCTTCAAAATCTGTTGTTTTTAAAGTTAAAGCAGATGTTAATATGTAATGTAATTTCATATTACAAAAACAGCTTCCTGGAATACCAATAAGGTCAAGGTTTGAGACTTTTCTCTAGTGTCAACTCAGACTTACAGCCGCCCAGTGGCAGGACGAGCTGGCCACACTGATGCCAGCATTACTGTGTCCTTCTCAGGCTCTCGACCTCCCCTGCTGTGGGATAGAGGTCCCATGAGAACTGGGTGACTGGTGATCTTCTTGCTGTGTGAGAGTGGTGTGGAACAGAGGGGAAGAACACAGGTTGAGGGCCAGGTGCCTTCAATTCCTGGCTCTGCTGGAAGCGTTGGCTAACTTAGCCTCTCTGAGCCCTGTTTTTCCAACTGTGGAAAGAGACTGCCTCATGTACATGGCTGTGGCTATAGCTCTGGGACCTCATCTGGCAGCTAGAATCTATTGCTGGGGCAAAAAGTCACTGAGGCCACCATTGTAACAGTTTTTTTTTTTTTTTAAGGTATGTTATAGATATGAACTTCAAGAATTCAAAAGTATTAAAAAAATTCTTACACTCTGCCCTTAATCTCTACCCTTGAGCCTCCATTTTCCCTCTGTATTGGGAAACATAATCTAGTTGCTTTTAGGTGAGAGTGAATCCCATTGTTTCTCAAGTTAGGTTTACATAACTCAGCCACTTTCTAGCTTAAAAACCCTCCTCCCAGGGGTGCCTGGGTGGCTCAGTCAGTTGGGTGTCTGCCTTGGGCTCAGGTCATGATCTTGGGGTCCTGGGATTGAGCCCTGAGTTGGGCTTCCTGCTCAGCAGGGAGTCTGCTTCTGCTTCTCCCTCTACCCCTTCTCCCCACCTCCCTGCTTGTGCTCTCTTCTTTTTCTTGTGCTCACTCTCTCAAATAAATAAAATAAAAAATTTAAAAATAAATAAACAAAAATAAAAACCCCCTCCTGTTTTTTTTTTTTTTTTTTTCCCCTCTCCACTCCATCCTGGGTTGATCCCAGGGGACTCATGACACTGATCTTGGTAAAGCAAGGACTTGCTGGCTTCTGGTTCTCCTTCCATCTCCTCTCTGGGCTGGCAACCTTTGAGCTATGACTCTTCTGGAATAATCCTGGGAGTGTGACCTTTCACATCATACCTGCTGCTGGGTAAAATTATACTTAAAGGTCTGTGGTCCCTGGCTCTGTCCTCACAGCATCCTAGAAGGGCTGAGGCCTCTATTTGTTGGGTTCATGCAGGTCTCCTTCTCTATCTTGTATTGGAAGATTCTCTATTTCCTGAAGCTTGCAGGATACTTGTTCTGCCCTTACTACCACTCTCTAGCAACCTCTGTTCCTACACTGTGGCTGCAGAGAAGTCAGTAAGGTTTGCAACTACCAGGAGTCCAAGTGGGATGAGCAAAGTAAAGGTCCCTACCACTCTGGGATCCCCTAAATTATGGTGGGGGTTCCACTGAGGTTTCAGTCCCTCCTCTAGGACTCAGCCCTGAGGCAGGTGCAAACAGACTAAGACTGAATCTTTAGATTCTTCTGGAACCTTATTTCTCCTTTCCAGCATGGATAATTGCACTCTAATTGAGGGAGAATGGGAAGCCAGATATTAATTTCAGCCCCTTGGAAGACTTCATGGTCTCTCAGGTTTTTCAGGATGAAGCTGTGAATATGTGTGCTCATTGAGCTCTGTGGCATGCTATGGGAAAGGTGCCTGTGGGCCCAGATGCCCAAATCAGGGGCAATAAATGCTTTGAATAGTACTTACCACAAATGAATACTTTACACCATGTCCTACTACAGATGCAACCTATTTCCATACAGAAGTGAAAAAATCACCCCCACCAAGCACCAACTACATTTGCCTTTCCTATAAGTTTCAACCGAGTAAGGCTTAAAGGACAATCAGAAAATGATGCAAATTGTTCTCTTTTTTCTTTTTTAAAAAAAATTTATTTTAAAAATTAACAGAGTAAAGCTGACTATGTTGTGTGTGCATATGTTGTGTGTGTGTGTGTGGTTCTATACATTTTAAAACATTTCTAGATTTATGAAACTACCATTGCAACCAGGACACAGAAGGTTCATCAGTCATAAAAAGTTTACTTTGCAACCCGCCCCCCAACTGACCCTTGGCAACTACTGATCTACCTTCTACCACTATAGTTTTATCTTTTAGAAAATGTCATATATATGGAATCAAACAACATGTAATTTTTTGAGACTCCCTTAGTTCACTCAGCAGAATGCCTCTGAGATTCATCTAAGTTGTCCATGTATTAATAACTTATTCCTTAAATATTTGTGGAGTCTGTGGGAATATCCCCTATTTCATTCCTAAAGCTGGTAAGTCTCTCTCTCTTTCTTTTCTTTCCTTCTCTTTGTTTCTTTCTTTCTTTTCTTTTTCTTACTTTCTTAGCCTCATGATAGGTTTATCAACTTTATTAACAGTCTCAACCAGTTTTTGGTTTTATTGAGTCTCTATTATTTTTCTGTTCCCAATTTCATTGATTTCTCTCCCTACCTTTATTATTTCCCTTAATTTGCTTACTTTGAAGAATTTTTGTGCTATAATTATGCTATATGCTATAAACATATATATTTTTTCATTCAGTGTCTTGAAGTGGAAACTTAGATTATTGATTTGAGAGCTTTCTTCTTTTCTGAGAATTTAGTGTTATAAATATCCTTCTAAGCACTATGTTAGCCATGTTCCACAAATATCTGAATGTTGTATTTTTATTTTTCCTCAATTTAAAATATTATCCAATTTCCCTACAAAAAAGACTGGGTTTTGGCCCATGGGTTATTTAGAAGTATGTTATTTAATTGCTAGATGTTTTAAGATTCTCCTGTTATCTTTCTCTTACTGATTTGTGTCTAACTTCATCAAAGTCAGACAACATACTTCACATCATTACAATTATTTTTAATTAACTCATTTTATGACCCAGAATATGGCCTATCCTTGGCAAATGTTCCTTTCTTATCCACTTGAAAAGAATGTGTATTCTGCTACTGTTGAGTAGAATATTTTATAAACAACAGTAATATCCTGTTGGTTGATGGTGTTATTCAGTTCTTCCATATCCATGTTAATTTTCTCTCTACTGCTTCTGTTTATCATTGAGAGAGGGATGTTAAAATCTCCAAACATAATTTTGGATTTCTCTTTTTTATTCTTTCAGTTTGCTCTATTTTTGCTTGATGTATTTCAAAGGTCTGTTGTTAGCTACACAGGCATTGAAGATTGTTATGTCTTCTTGGTGAGTTCACTTTTTTTATCATTATGTAAGAACACTTTCCACCCTGGTAATATTTCTCTGCTCTGTTGTCTACTTGTTATCAGTGTCTGATATCAATACAGCCACTCCAGTTTACTTCTGATCTGTGGTTCCATGTTATATCCTTTCACTATATGTGTGTGTGTGTGTGTGTGTGTGTGTGTGTGTGTCTGTCTTATTGACAGCATATAACTGGGTTATGTTTCCATACATACTCTGACCATCTTGATCTTTTAGTTGGCGTGTTTAGACCCAAGGTCAGTAAGCTTACTATAAAAGCCAGATAATAAATATTTTGGACCTTGTGGCCTTTATAGTCTGCTGGACTACTCAGCTCTGCTACTGAAGTGAGAAAGCAGCTGTAGTGAGTATAGAAAGGAGAGAGTTTGGCCATATTCCAAGAAAACCTTATTTATAAAAACAGATTTGGCCCATGGGCTGTTGTTTGCTGAAATCATTACATTATATTTAATAAAGTTATTGGCATGTTTAAATTCAGAGCTACCATTTTATTGCTTCTGTTTCTTCCTTCTGGTTTTGTTCTTCTTTTTCTACCTCCATGCCTTTTTAAAGATTATTTGAACATTTTTTGTACCCAATTTTAACTTATTCATTGAATTTTTGGCCACACCTCTTTGCATAATTTTTTAGTTGTTGATTTCAGAACTACAATACACAAATTTAACTTCTCACAGACCAGTTAAAATCAGTATTTTACTACCATGAGTGGAATAAAGAAAACTTACTGCCACATAGATCCCTCTGCCCAATTTCCTCTGTGTAGTAATCCTGTGAATCACATCTACGTATGCCAGAAACCCCATTAGATTATTTTTGTTTCCAGCTTTTACTGTATTTTATTTTTTAAATAAAATGTGAAATATTTCATTTATTTGAGAAAAAGAGAGAGAAAGAGAGAGCTTGAGCACAGGAGAGAGCCAGAGGGAGAAGCAGACTCCCCGCTGAATGGGGAGCCTCATGTGGAGCTTGATCCTCGAATTTTGGGATCATGAGCTGAGCCAAAGGCAGGTGCTTAACCAGCTGAACTAGCCAGGTGCCCTGATTTTACTACGTTTTAAAGAACTCAATAGGAAAAGTATAGTCCATTATACACCCAGCTATTTGTTATCTCTGTTGCTCCTCATTCCTATTGCTCTAATTCCTTCTGGAACTTGGATGGGTGTCATTTCCCATCTGTCTGGAGACTGGTCTTTTAGATTGGGTCTGCAGACAAAAAATTCCTTTAGGTGTCCTTCATCTAAGACTGTCTTTCTTTCACCTTATTTCTAAAGGATAGCTTCCCTGGCTACAGAATTCTCGGTTGATGGTTGTTTCTTCCAACATTATGAAATGTTCCACTGTCACCTGTCCTCCATGGTTTGTGATGAGAAGTCTGCAGTCATCTGAATTGCTGTTCCTTACAGGTAATATTCAATAAGGAATTTGAAATTCCTTACAGGTAATAATTTTTCTCTGATTGTTTTCAGTATTTTTTTTCTTTGTCTTTAATTTTCAGCAGTTTGATTATGGTATGTCTGGGCATGGATTTCTTTGAACCTGTTTGAGGTTTACAGAGCTTCTTGAATCCGTAGGTTTATGTCTTTCCCCATTTTGGGTGATTTGGGCCATTATTTCTTCAAAAATTTTTTTTCTGCACATACTCTGTCTCTTCCTCTGGTACTCCTATGACAGAAATACTAGGCCTTCTAATATTGTCTCACAGGTCCCCGAGTCCATTTTTAAAACCTGTTTTCTTTCTATTGTTCATGTTGGATGATTTCTAATGATCTACAATTTCACTGACTCTTTTTCCACTGTCTTCTCTATATACCAAGTTTTTTACTTTGGTTCTTGTATCTTTCAGTTCTAAAATTTCCATTTTATTCTTCTTTATATCTTCTATTTCTTTGATAAGACTTTCTATCTTTCAATTCATTTTGTGCATACTTGGCTTTACTTCTTGGAGCATTTTAAAAAGTGTTTGAATTTAATGTCTTTGACAAATAAATTCAATATCTGTATCATCCTGCCTATTGGCTGACTTTTCTCATACAAGTTGACATTTTCCTGGTTCTTTATATGTTGACTGATTTTAGATGGTGTCTTGGGCACTTTGAATATTATAATATATGACTCTGGGTCCTGTTTGAATCTTATGGAGACTTGATGGTAGGCAACTGAACAAGAAGAGTTCAGGCTACTAGTTTCATCCAGCCTTCTGTGGGTTGTGTTTCTAGAGCCAGTTTTGTGTTCAAAGCCTTTGAAGTGCCATTAGAATCCGCCTCGCTTGTGCACAAACAATGGCCAGTCTGGCAGGTGTGTAGTGGCCTATCCTGGAATCCAGTTCTCAAAGTCTATGTATGGTATTAGGGTGAGATTCACACATATATAACTCAGGGGTCAGCCCAGAGGTTTATAAACCAATGTTAAAGGGTCATTTTCCCAAGTTCCTTCTTCTTCCCAATGCCTCAGTTGTTTCCAGTTCTCTAGGGCTGCCCATTTTCATCCTGCATCCAGAAAACTGGGACTTTAATTATCCCACTGTGCTGTGTACCTCTCACCTTATGCTCATATCTGTGGCTAAATGACAGATGCGTAAAGAGGGAATAAAAGCAATGGGGATTTGCCTCACCCTCTTGGAATACAGTTCCTCCAAGCGGAGAGGAAAGCTCTCCAGCCTCAGGATCTGGCTTTGGCAGGTTCCTGCTGCCACCACTGCTGCAGTCATGACCACAGGCCATGTGTAGGTAAGGGGTAGGAGCAAATGAAGAAAGAATAATTTACTTAACTCTCCCTGAATACTAGGAGTTCTTTTGCTCACTTTTCTTGAAGCCCCCTCTGCTCATGTCCAGTCTATTTCCAGGTAGACTACACTGAGTGTAGTCCAGGAGATATTGGAGAGAAAAACTTGTAAACTCACACTAGTTCTGTGACACTTCAAATTCTGGTCTTCTTTCCAGTCTACCTGAACATATTACTTCTCAGAGTTCTCAAATAGTTACTCCATGCATTCTGTTCAGGTCATACAGCTGCATTCAGTGGGAGAGATGGGTTGGAATGTGAGTTCTCCATCTTGCTCAGAACCAGAACTCAATTTCGGATCTTTTGGATCACTTTCTTAGTCTTCCTATTGTGTTTTCACACAAGAAATGGTCATTCTGAAGGTTACTTATTGTCAAAATATAAATGAGGATCTGAATAAGAAAAAAATTCTGATCATTTATAAAAGAAAAATTTCTGAATATCTTAGGTCTGAAAAATTGCTCAGGTTTTTACTTTTGGGGGGAAATATAGCATCTCATGGATCTTATTTAATAGCCATCTGGGGCACCTGGGTGGCTCAGTGGTTAAGCCTCTGCCTTCGGCTCAGGTCTTGATCTCAGTGTCCTGGGATCAAGCCCCGCATCGGGTTCTCTGCTCGGTGGGGAGCCTGCTTCCCCCTCTCTCTCTGCCTGCTGCTCTGCCTACTTGTGATCTCTCTGTGTGTGTCAAATAAATAAATAAAATCTTAAAAAAAAATAGTCATCTGAATCTGTTTCATGACTTATCCTGGGCATGGCAGAAAGTCTTCCAAGGATGGGATGTCTCGAGGGGTGGAGCAGAGTCCCGATCCTCACAGTTAATCTCAGTATAGCCAACCTCACAGTTAATCTCAGTATAGCTACAGTTGTTACTTAATTTAGGTCAATAAGAAACCAGTAAGGTACAAGTGCTCCTTCACTCACCGTGCCAAATTACTGAATGAAGCATGTTTTATCATTGCAGCAACTGAACACTGTCCTTCATTGATTGTCAGAAGTGTGACATCCCAGCATGAAATCAAGATGCTCTTTTGCCCTGAGATTTTGTTCTGTTGGCATTGCCAGACATGCAGGGATAAGGAAAATCAAAGCAGAAATGCTCTCACCTCTGCCTGAGAAAAGGTTGTGTGTTAATACCCCAGTGGTATTGGGGAGAACTGTCACTTTCCATGCAGCCCTGGTCAGAGGCAAAGGCTGCATTAAATGTCCAACCTGGTTTCTTCTTATTGTAATGCTGGTCAGCAAAATGCCCTTCTGTGTTATTTTGACCATGGTAAATCAATTTGATGTTTTTGTCAATAAAATATCATGGTTAAAAAAGTGGAAGGAGCACGTAAATTGGAGGCAAGAGGCCTTAATTCTATCGCTTACTGGCCATCAGACCTTGGGCCAGAAACAACTTCTTTTTCTCTGTTTCTTTTTCTGGAAAATGGGAATACTCCCTTGAGCTCTCCCACCTGTCTTTCTGCTAAGAGAACAAAATGAGGTGCTGTGGAAACTCTGCTGTGGGATATCTGGGATTTTTAAAAAAGATTTTATTTATTTATTTGACAGACAGAGATCACAAACAGGCAGAGAGGCACATGGGGGGTGGGGGTGTGTGGGAAGCAGGCTCCCTGCTGAGCAGAGAGCCCAAGGTGGGGCTCAATTCCAGAACCTCAGACCATGACCTCAGCTGAAGGCAGAGGCTTAACCCAGTGAGCCACCCCAGTGCCCTGGGATATCTGGGATTTTCTTGAGGTGATACCCTGTATCATATCCCCTTCTTTATTCTGAGACTTTCCAGGTGTGTGTTAAATACTTGATGCATGAAATAAAAAGCAAAATGTTATGTGATCAAAGCAAGCTGAGTTATCTATAAAATGGGCATCAAAACATCTACATTAGAAGGTTAATGTGAAAATTAAATGAAACAATGTAAGATATATAAAGGTCCAAGCAGCACCCAGGATACATTTGATGTTTATTATTCCTATCCCCCACCCCCCCAAATCCTGAAAGCTTTACAGAAGATTTTTGAGACGAAAGCAACAAGGTTCTCAGGATTGCAACAAGTGAACATTATCTGAATGCAAAAGTCACTAGACCCAAACAGAGTCAGCCTAAAATACCAACAACTACCTTAATGCCTTCCTTGTCTTTGGAGAATTGACCCCTTCATCATTATAGTGCCCCTCATTATTGCCAATAAACTTCCTTGTTCTGAAGTCTGAGTCTCAAATTAGTATAGCTATTCCCTATTTCTTTTGATTAGTGTTAGCATGGTATATCTTTCTCTATTCCTTTACCTATAATCTGGGTCTTTATATGTAAATTGAGTTTCTTGTGAGTGGGTGAGCCTCAGTGGGCCAGTGGCCACCCCACACTCCTGCTGGCTACAAGCAAGCTCCTCAGAAGTGGGGGGAAGAGGGCAAGTGCTTTCATACCAGCCTCAGCCCCACTTAACATTCCTGGTCACCTGCTGGAAGGGACCTCCATACTGCCTAGCAATGCCCTGTTTCTTAGACCCCCCTGAAAGTCCTTCTGCCCCACTAGCTCTGCCCACTACCCCAACTCTGCACCGCATGGCCTGCCCACCTCAGCACACCTACAGGGGCCCCCTCACCATTGAAAAAGCAGAAACAGCAAGTGGTGCACCCCATCTTAGCCCCCTGCCATTAAATCCACAAACAGAAAAAAAAAAATAATAAATAAATTTAGGTTTCTTGTGGACACTTAAGTTTAAAAACATCATATATATATATATATAAATACATAATAAAAACATATAAAATAAATATAAAATATAAATTTAATATATAAAATATATTACTATTATATAATATCAATAATATAATATTATATAATTATAATAATATAATATTATATAATAATATATTTATATAAATATATAAAATTTAATATAAAAATATAAATATAAAATATATAAAAATATATTTTTAAAATGTATATATATATGTATATATACACACACACACACACATTTTGTTTTTAGAGGGAGAGAGCATGAGCAGGAGAGAGAGAATCTTAAGAAGGCACCACACCCACCATGGAGTCTGATGGAGGGCTCGATCTCACAACTGTGAGGTCATGATGTGAGCTGAAATCAAGAGTCAGACTCTTAACCAACTGAACCACCCAGGTGCCCCACTATCTCTGTCTTTTAACTGGTGTGTTTAGACCACTCATATTTGATGTGGTTATTGATAGACTTGGATTAATATCTAACCATCTTTTCCATTTGCTTTTCTAGGTACTTTTCTATTAATTGCATTTATTCTTTCTCCTCTCCCCCTTTTCTTGGGCCTCCTTTGTGCTTATAACATAAATATATCATTCTGTCTCTGTGTTACTTTTAAACAGAAACAAGGGGCAAAGTCAGTTAAGCATCTGACTCTTGATTTTAGCTCAGGTCCTGATCTTAAAGTGCTGAGACTGAGCCCCTTATCAGGCTCTGTGAGCAGCATGGAGCCTGCTTGAGAGTCTCCCTCTTCCTCTGCTCCTCCCCCTGTTTTCTCTCTCTTTCAAAAAAACATACATTTAAATTGAAACCAAAATTGGGGACATACTTTGAGCAGTTATATCACCTCCTATCTATTGTGTTAGTACAGACAGTATTTATGGTGATAAGTCTCTGTTTCCAAGACAACACTGTAATGTAATAAAGTCTCAACACTTTTGAATTTCAAATGTTTCTCTTTCTGTTCCTGGTAGAGCAAAAGTGGTGGGCTTTCTCTCTCCAGGAAGTAAATTACAGATACAGACTATTTGACTCTTGGGTTTGTGTGAAATATAATTGCTTTTATGAATTATCTCATAGGCAAACTGCTTGCAGTGTACAACATTTGTTTTAGTTTTGCAGTCTCAGTAATTTGATTGTCAGGAATAAAATGAAAAATAAAAGTGGTTGTGTGTTTTTAGTTTCAGACCCAGTTTTGATGAAGCTTGTGGAATAGACGGGTCTGTAGTTCACGTGTTCGTGAACAGGAGGAGGGCAGCGCTTGCTTTTTGTAAGATTTCCAGGAATTTACAGTAGTGTTTGGCATGTGCTCTTCTCTCTGGGCACAGACTTTCACTTCCAGACAATGCCTGTAGATGTCACCATTGCCACTTCTCCCAGGGTAAAGTGCTTGGCTTCAAGGTATTAAGGAAGAAAGCCCAAACTCTGAAACCAGATGATTGTGGAGAAACCAGGACAGTCTGGTTGTCCTTGCCTGTTCACAGGTTCTCCTCTGAAACTGTCAAACTCCTTCTGTATCACTTTCATCCTCTGTCTGGTACGGGGTATTATAAATCACTCTCCCCCTTGCACAAATTCCTCCCTCATTTGCCTTCTGTGAGGTGGGATTCTGCTGTGTTTACCACTCTTTTCTTTGTTTCCCTCTGGCCCTCACAGGAACGCTGTTGTCTTTGTCCCTCTGTATACACTCTCTTGTCACTCTCATTTCTTTCTATGTTGCTTCTATATAAACGGATCCCAAGTTTTCTAGAGCTTCTTTTTTTCTCTCTTGATATCTAAACCCATGTTTACCTCCCTAAGAAGACTCCAAGATCAGAAAACAGAAAGAATCTTGAAAATCAACCAAGGGGGGGGCAGGGGCTGTACCAGGCATGGAGGGAGGCAACATAGTCAGCACAGACAAAATGACAATCATCCTTAATTGAAGTAATTTAGAAGCAGAAATTCTGAACCATACTTAACTATATAAAAAATAGAAGCTTCTCCCACCAGAAATTCCTAAGAGAATAAGAGAGACCTAGGATGCTCCTGAAATGAGGAGTGGGACTCTAGACAACTTCTTCTGAACCTCAAAGAGACATGTGATATTTCAGTTAAAAGCATATTTTGGGGAAAAAATGCCCATCCCTAAGGGTCCTTTGGAGCTGGATCTTAAGAGTTCCTGGATACAGAGTATGCAGTTCCTAAGACACTTAAGAGAGAACCCATGATGTCTTTAAACATTTCTGAGTTATAAACACAGAATACCTCTAAAGTTCTTAACACTTTCCATGTCACAGTGTTGTGATTTTTGCTTGGGTGTTGTCGGCGTTGGGGTGGGGAGGGTTTATCAATCATCTTCTAGAACATCTTGTCCTGATTCAAGCCTCAACGAGCTCCCCAATTGGCTCACCACCTTCGTTCTTGGTCCTCTATCTACTCTCTCCTTCCCACCAGACCCCTGATCCTCATTCTGTCCCTCCTCACCTCTTGCCTGGATTATTAGCAATACTAGCAGAGCCTCCTAATTGTTTCCTTTCCCTGGATTTTTCTTTCTACCGTCCATCCCATATGCCGCTACCATAATGATCTTCCTAAAATTCAGCTTCAAACACTTTAGCCATCTGTCCAAAACTCTCAGTGCCTCCTGACTGCTCCAAAGAGAGTCCCCTCTCTTCACTTTGCTGTTCAAGTCCCCAAACCCTTCTGCCTCATTCCTGCATGTCATCAGTCCCAACTCCAAACTTTAGGCAAAAGACTCTCCCCCCTCTATAGAACTGTCCTGTCCTTTCCCAGGGCTGTACCACCTGCAGCATGGGATCCCTCCAGCTCCACCTGATGAAATCCTATTGCTGTTGGAGGCCACTTCATAAGCATCTGTCCTCTCTGAGGGACCCCAGTGACCCTGGCTGGAGGAATAGCTCCTTCCTGCGTCTCCCTTAGTGCCCTAAGACGTCCACGCATCATGATCTGAACAAGTGTATCTCCTCGGGAATTAGAAGTCAGGGTCTGGGGGCGCCTGGGTGGCTCAGTGGGTTAAAGCCTCTGCTTTCGGCTCGGGTCATGATCCCAGGGTCCTGGGATCAAGCCCCACATTGGGCTCTCTGCTCAGCAGGGAGCCTGCTTCCCCCTCTCTCCCTGCCTGCCTCTCTGCCCACTTGTGATCTCTGTCTGTCAAATAAATAATAAATAAAATCTTAAAAAAAAAGAAAAAAGAAGTCAGGGTCTGACACGTAGTTTTTAAATGTTCCATTTAACAAAGAGGTGTTAGGTAAAACAGTATGGTCAGGGTGGACAGGGAAGTGTCCTTGGAATGGGACATAATTTGGACTGTATAGGTTGAGGAAGAGGCAGAGTGCGAGCCATAGAGGGAGGCTCTCAGCATTATTCTCTGCAGGCAACAGGTGTCTCACGCAAGTCCATGCTCCCCACTCTTGCCCCTGGTGGAAAGGCACAGAACAATCCACCATGACACCTGCCCCTTTCAGGAAGCAGACAGATGTCAAAAGGAGGCAAGGAGAGGGCTCAGCCTCATTAGGCAGCTTTCTCTCTCTCCCAAGTAAATAAATAAACAAATCTCAAAACAATTAACAATCACTGAGATTTAGAAAAGTTAACAAACTCCTCTCTCACAGGAAAGAGTCTGGAGCTGAGGCACCCATATCTCCCATCTCCCAAGCCAGAATTGCTCCATTAAAGTTATCATTCCAGGGTGCCTGGGTGGCTCAGTCATTAAGCTAGCCTGCCTTCTGCTCAGGTCATGATCCCAGGGTCCTGGGATTGAGCCCTGCTCCCTGCTCAGCGGGAAGCCTGCTTCTCCTTTCCCTCCGCCTGCAGCTCCCCCTGCTCTCTTGCTGTCTCTGTCAAATAAATAAATAAAACCTTAAAAAAATAAAGTTATCATTCCTTTGACTTGCTTTTACTTGGAGGGATGCTTATAGCAATTCATTTATTTTAAAATAAATCTCCAGTGACACGGAAGCAGAGACCGTCAGAGGGCGTGGGTCTAGATCAGTTGAGTGGCATGGCCTTGTGACGTGCCATTTCCACCTGACTCTGCTGCCTCCCTGGCCTAGAGGAAAATGACACCAAATTCTGGATCTCAGCATATTTTAAAGGCATGCACTTTTACTACAGAACACTTTTAACCAGCTGCTGACCAGGCACTGGGGAAAACTTCTTCCTTTCAAAAGCAGCAAATGAAACTCATCTTTCTTCTCCCTTGGCATCCATCTGTATTCGAAAGGGGTATCATTTAATTTAAAAAAGGAAACTACTTATGACAAAGTATAAAAGATGAACTGAATGAGAACAAATTCTGCCTTAGTCAAATATCTATTGTTTCCTTATTTATTTATTTATTTACTTTTAATTCTGTTCAGTTAGTCAAGATATAGTACATCATTATTTTTGATGCAGTGTTCAACAATTCATTAGTTGGATATAACACCCTGTGCTCATCACAACACGTGCCCTCCTTAATACCCATTAGCCGGTTGCCCCACCACTCCAGCCCCCTCCCTTCTATAACCCTCAGGGAGAAAGGGGAGCCCTCTTACATTGTTGCTGGGAATGCAAGCTATTATTACCTTATTATGAAATTTATGATTTTATCAGTGAAGTATGATTTTATCAGTGAAGCTCTTATTAGGGACCAGTACTGGGTATCTTCCGAAAAAGCTGAGAAGACTTTGCAATTTTAAATTTTATTTTCTACCTACCATGATGTTTTCCATCATGGACATCTTATGCCAGGGGTTCTTATGACTTCAAAGAGCTACTTGGCTTGGTTGGGAGTTCTACTTTTTGATACTGGGAATATATTGAAGTTTGGGGGCTGTGCTAAGAATTTCCTTAGGCTAGAACCATAAAAGTAAAAGCAAATATTCACTGTTGTCCCAGGAAAGTACTGTAGCCACATTTACTTTGGTGACACATAACATTCTTCCAGAACAGCTATCACTGAACCGTCCATGTACTACTTTACTAGCATATCCCACTAGTTACGTGCTGAAGAATCATCAGAAGTGCTTGCAGTCTCTCTAAGCCTTCTTTAGTCAAGGTAAAATTAAGGGAAGAGAAGATAATCACAGAGCATTATCTGTAAGGAGAGGGACACCAAACACTATATTTAAATGGTCGTTTTTTTGGGATTTAGGGAGCAACAAAGAGCTTACTGCTTTCAATGCTGATTCAGCTCTGAGAGCTCCACTCAATGGAAAAGTCTCTAAAATACAAAATCCTTTGGCTGGAGGATATAATGGCTTCTCCCCTGTGTTTGGAGCTCTAGGGCAGACATTTATCCTGATAAATCCCGGGGTTTTAAAATCTGAATGTAGCAAATGGCCAAAGCCAGCAAGCATTTATTTTACGGAGGGATTCTCTGCCCGTCTTTTTCTCCTCCCCTTAGCCCACACCCTACTCTGACCAAACAAAAAAACCAGGTGCTCTGGAGCATAAAGATGAATCTGGGTGGTCTTCCTGATGAGGAGCTTTTGACCTGTTACAGAGTAATTACCGCATTTTGGAAACAATTCCTGAGTGCCTCGGTCCCTATTCATAAATCATTAATATACCTGGAGCTTAAAGAGAGGCAGGACAACAGACTTTGAGTGTCCCCTTCCCCCTTATGCATATGCTCTTCCGTCCTCTTTACTCACCTAGAATCCCACCCGTATCCATCCCGGCTCTTCCAAGTCCGCTTCTTAGACCACTCACAGTGGCCTTCCCATTCACAATAATTGGGCTTGCGCTTGTGCACATAACCCCCTTTTAATGGCAACAGGTTAAATATTGCCTTAGACAGTTTTCTGGTATCATCCTGTATAAGTGTTAACTTTGTGATAACTGTGTCACTTTCTGTTTCTTCTAATTATGTTTTTTTCTCCTTAATTACAATAAAGGCATCTTGAAGGTAAGAGAGGGAGAGGAAGAGATAGCACATAATCTTGTGGAAAAACATGGGTGTTGAATATGGAACAACCTGTCCTGGTATCGTGGCTCCCATCCCTTTCTAATTATGTGGTCTTTATTTATTTATTTATCTTTAAAGCTCTTATGTATTCATTTCACACAGCGAGAGAGGGAACACAAGTAGGGGGAGTGGGAGAGGAAGAAACAGGCTCTCTGCTGAGCAGGAAGCCCAATGCTGGGCCCGATCCCTGGACCCTGGGATCATGACCCATGCTGAAGGCAGACACTTAACAACTGAGCCACCCAGGGGCCCCTAATTATGTGGTCTTTGGAAGGGCTACATAATCTCCCTAGGCTCAGTTTCCTCACCTGTCATATCTAGACCAGGCAGGGTTGTTGTGAGGGTTATAATAATATAAATATTATAAATATTTATATAATATATATGATATAAATTATATAAATGTTATAAATATTTATATAATATAATGATATAAATATTATAAATATATTATATATAATTATATATCTTTTTTTCAGAAGATTTTATTTATTTATTTGACAGAGAGAGAAAAAGACCACAAGTATGGGGAATGGCAGGCAGAGGAAGAGGGAGAGGGAGAAGCAGACTCTCCACTGAGCAGGGAGCCTGATGCAGGTCTTGATCCCGGGACACAAAGGCAGACACTTGACTGACTGAGCCACCCAGGCACTTTTATGTCCTATGTATCTTATGTATACCATATTACATATATTGTCATATTTACAAAATATGCTATATTATGTATACATATATATACATATCAAATATATCTAAAGTGTGTAGGACATTGGAGATGGTCAATAACCAGGAGTGATATTCTTTTTAAGGAGTTCTGCCTTTTACTTTTTTTTTTTTTTTTTTAAGATTTATGTATTTGACAGAGAAAGACACAGTAAGAGAGGGAACACAAGCAGGGGGAGTGGAAGAGAGAGAGGCAGGCTACCTGCTGAGCAGGGAGTCGGATGCATGGCTCGATCACAGGACCTGAGGATCATCACCTGAGTCAAAGGCAGACGTTTAACAACTGAGCCACCCAGGTGCCCCTGCCTTTTACTTTGTTGAATCCTCCACGGATACATTGATACATTCATAGGGTAGAAACAGCGTTAATAAAAATCTACCAACAAAAGTGAGTTGAAATGCTGAAGTTGAAATATATAAACTATATTTAAAAATATACACCCTAACTAACAACAGAAACAAAGATGAAGTGAATAGTGAATATAGCAAAATGTTAATATGTATTAAATATAGATGATGGGTGTTCTGATGTTTTGCTTTCTACTCTTCTGAATTTAAAATTATTGTTTGATATAAGGTCAAACAGTAAAGGAAAAAGAAGGCTGATGCATTATGAGTTTTATTATAAGCTTATATAGTACACAAATGTTTGACATTAGTTTTCAACTCTTTTATGCCTAAACTATTTAATACTAAATTTAAAAAAAAAACAATTAAAACCCATCATCTACTATCACATTTATAAAGCCAAAGATAAAAATGATGCAAGTCAATGTGAAAAATACTGAAAAATATAATAAATCTTACTAAAAATAAGATAAATGCACCCTCAGATGTAACTTGTATAAAACCTGATGGTTACGTGGCAAGGCACACCACTTAACAAGGGACCGTCATCTGAATTATTTCCCGGATTGGCCACCAGGGGCTGCTAAAGAGTAGCATTCCCGGGAACCAGGCAGCAAGAAAAAGATAAAAATCATTCAACTTGACCCTAAGAAGTGCAGAGTCCGAGAGTGATGCTCATTACTACACCACCCGGAGGTCTGGCACCACAGATTTCAGCAGATCTGTCTGGCCTGTGGTGAGGACGATGCCTTGCCGCAGGGGCGGAGCTGCCTGGAACCAGAGCAAGCCTGAGGCTGCTGTTAGCACCTCAGTGTGGCAGCTTGGAATCCCTGGACACTGGGCTCAGGCTGTTCCCAGCTGACAATTTTCACAGCTGCTCTGCCAGGAGCTGTAAAGCATGGGGACGGAATGGAAGATTCTTATCTAGGCTTCTATCTCTTTTTTTCTAGGGACTTCACATACACTGAGACTTACTTTTTTCAATACTTCCTTACTGGTATCAGCACATTCTGGAAAAACATACATAGCAGCAGCTGAATAGCTAGACTTGAAAATTATTTCCATCCTAAAGTACACTCCAGGCCAAACTCTTTATGAACAAGTATAGCAAAAGAAGAAGAGCTTTGTAGGTCTAGTCTAGGTCTTATTCATCTCAACTGAGAGTAAAATATTTGAGGGCACAGTCTTGTCAGATTTCCTCATACTCAAAAAAGAAGGTTTTGCTCAATAATTATTTGAAGTAACTTCACTCACTCATTTATGACATTCTCACAATAACCTTGTGAAGCATTATTAACCGTATTTGAAGTTAAGGAAACATAGACTCAAGGATGACCAGTCAGAGGGGACTTGGCTAATGGAGCCGGAGCAAGGGCAAGAATATTACTCCTTTTGGTGATGTGATGAGGCTCAGAGAGGGGCAGTAACTTGCTCAAGGTCTCATCTGTAGACAGAGGCAAAGAGAGAGCTGACTCCTTGCTGGTCCCATGCCCTCTCTACCATGCCATGCTTTACAGACAGATCTGCTACGGTATAGAAATAATACAGGCGCAGACTTCCAAGACACATGGTTGAGCCTTCTAACCACAAAAGAAAAGAGATACTGCCTTTTCAAGCTGGCTATGGAGGTGTGCCTCTGTTTTCCTAGGTGCTCCCACCCCCACCTCCCACCTCCTGGTCTAATCTGGTACCACCGGGCAAACCTCAAATCAACCATCTTAACCATGTAGGACACATGGCAGCCTCTGTGGAAACCACTTCTGTTCAATTACAGACTTTTTTTTTTTTTTTAACACGCCCATTTTTAGTTCTGGGGTTTATCTGGGGAGAGACTTGAGATCAGAAAGACAGAAAAGCACACGAGGCTGTGTGGGAGGTGAAATGCCATGGTCGTTTGGGAGGCCTGTCTGGGGTTGCTGGTTGTGATTTACTGAAAAGAACATGAAATTCATGTCTGCCATCCGTCTTGCTGAAATGTCACGCTGAGTGCAACTCGAGTAGTAGGGAGGTCTGAAGGCGATGCCTACAAATCACCTGCTAGACCTTTGTGGTCTCTGATTTAAGAGCCATGTGTATTCTGTGGAGAAATAAAACTCTTGGTCCATGGGCCAACAAGGAATATTCCGGGTCATAGAACTACTTAACTATGGGGAACCAACCCTTGATTTCTGCCCAGGAACTCTCTTCTCTGCCATAATGCCATAAATGGGGTCCAAAAGTTCCAACTTGGGAACACAGCACATATTACCAATATGTTATATCAATGTCTGTTGATATGTCTAGCCATGGAAACATCTCTCAAGGATTGGTTACATGATGAATACTGGGTGATGTATGGAAGAACTGAATCATTATATTATACACCTGAAACTAATGTAACACTGTGTGTTAATTATAGTGGAATTAAAATTTTTAAAAAAAGGATTTGTTAAGACAAGTGTAGAAGTAACAGAAGAGCAGAGTAACGACATCAATGTTATCACTGACCCTTGATGGACAACCTCATTCTTTTCTCTTTATTAAAGTATTAAAGATGTGACAGTCAGAGGAAAATACATATCAAGCTAAAGAACAGAGATAGGCCTCTCTTTCTCTCATAAGAAAACTGCTCAATATGAACCATAGCAAGTCAGGCCCTTGGCCCCTCCAAAATGTGCCTGTAATTTTAATTCTTACAGGGTTGGGTGTAGAGTGACCTGAGCTTTTCAAGGCTGACACCCATGATATACCTGCTGGAAAGGAAGGTATGCAATTCAAAGTGGTCATTCATTGTGAACATTGTGGTTGGGAAAAATGCTGAAACTATGGATAAAACTGAATTCTGTTCTTCTTGTCTTTCACTACACCAACAAATTGCTAACTGGGTCTTTCTGCTGAAAGTCTCAAGCGAAACAGAAAACAACCACCACAACAAGGCAGGCTTCTGTACTGGGAGGGGTGGGTGGGGGTGCATAGGATGTCCTCCATACTTCAGTGTTCGGGTGGTAAACAACACCAGGGATGTAGGGCTATTTAACATTCTTCTGCTTTTCTTCTTTAAAGTAGCCAGACACTTAGCTAGCTCATTTTCTTATTTGGAGACAAGCATTTGCAAAGTATTTTTACTTCTTCCCATTTATAGTTACCAGAAGGTCCATATATGAAACTCAGAATGCCTTATGGGTTTTTAACATGCTGATTCATAATGTTTAAACCTCGAAGGTAAATGTTCATCTTCTCCCCCAAACATGCCTTGGCTATTTCTTGCTGGAACACAAATGCATTCCTTCAGACGCCAGGCTCCCCTTAACCTTTGTTCCACAACAACTAGCGGGAAAGCTGAGCTACATCATGGCTAATAACAGACTCAGTGTGTGGACGGCTCCAGGAGCCTCTGGACAACTTCTCTGCTGAGAAGGAATCAGCTCTCTGCATTTTCAGAGAAACCAAAAGAGCAGAGAGGGTGCCGTCCACCCCATGCTGCTCCGTGAACACCGTGAGCATGGCCCCAACTCCTCTGTCACGATGCCCCCAGACCTGGCACATCCCATCTCCTTCCAACAGCTATAGTGGAACAACACAGTGGTCCTGCCTCCCTTTTATTTGAAATGTGAGGAAATTTTAGAATTTGGCCGTTTCGTCCCTAAAATGACAATCTCATGTTCTGTTTTCTTCCAAGATCTCACCTTCAAAACATTCATTTATATCTTCTTTGTTGTTGTTGTTGTTGTTTTACAAAACTTTCCCTTTTGAAATCACGGTTACTCAGTCATTCTTCCCAGACCGATTTCTCTCACACATACGTATAAACTTGACTTCCAGGACGTTAGATACTGCTGCTGGAGATTTTGTATGACCTTCTGAAAATCAGATCGCTCTCTAACCCTAAACCCAAACTAAGACTCCCCCCTTTCACCCCCCACACAACTACCACCATCACCACCCTCTTCTCCAGCAAAAAGCCCCTCGACATTCCCCGAACATGGCCTCACCTTTCTGGAGAAATACTGAGTGGACACGGCGAGCGCCTGGAAGCCGCACACGGCTCTCCGCAGCTCCCCCTGCACGAAGCCCAGCTGCCGGGCCTGCTGCTGGCACCTCTCCTTTAGCCTCTGGACCAGCTGTCGCTCAGCTTCGCGGTTCTGCAGGTCTGGCTTGGGGGAAAACCCATTTCGGGGCGCGGTAGTCCTCTGTTTGGGGTATCCTGTAGAGAAAAAACAGAAACAAAAACAAAAACAGTTGCTTTGTGAAAAAACATTCATCCCAAATGTGACAAAAGCTCTCGGGTACAGAAGAGTTCCATTCAGAGCAAGTGGCTGAGAAGGTTGGTCATTTGGGTACTGACAAGAAAAAACAGAAATGGACTTCCAAAGTTTCCTCCATTTATGTGGTTCTCAGCTCAGAGTTTCACACTTAGGAAAAGATTAACAGACAAAACGGTCAGCTTCCTTCCAGCTCACTGCATTTCTTCTAGGTCTGCTTAGAGAGACGGAGGCAAGTTCTTGTTTTCTGTTCTTTGGGCTTTTGAGGTTTTTTGCTTTTTTCCTTCAAGGGGATTACTCTATAAAAATGTCTATGGGAAATAAGTCAGTCAATCCAGCTTGAAGTCCGAATTAGAACCTAGCGACCTTTGAATTGGGCATCCAGGAGTAATGCCCACGCGTCCCCCTTCCCTCGCTTGCTAGCATTGCTCTACAGACCCTCTCTTTGTTATGAGTCAAGCCATACCTCTCATAACCTCTGCTCCAGGGATTTCTACTTTAAATTCCTACAGCCTCAGTGTTCTCCAAGATATTCCCCCGACGTGTTCACTCACGCCACCCCAGGGCTAAAGGTCCAGTCCAAGCCCCCATAACCTCCAACTTCTACTGGGAAGCCCTGCTTCTTCTCATCTTTCCCTGCACCATAGTCAGAATGATCTTTATGAATAAGTACTGTATGGTGACTAACATAACATAATAAAAAAATTAATTAATTAAAGAAAAAAAAAAAACAAGGTTTAACCTTTCGTCAAAAGGAAAATAAATAAATAAAGCCATCCTTGACCTGTGTGTACCCCTCCCTGCTGTTGTGCTCCACTGAGGTAAAAACGAAGTGCTCCTTCCTTCCCATGGCCCACAAGTCCTCTGATGTCTGCCTCCTGCCAGGAAAACAGTAGGTGTGGGGAGGCCACAGAGGAAGGAACCAGAAACTCCACCTAGTACTGGGGATAGGGTAAGGGATGTTTTAAGGAGAATGACTATTAATTAGGTGGAAGGTTGGGGGGGCAGGTAAAGCAAGGCCCCTAGGAAGAGCTCACTGATACGCAGTGCAAAGGACAAATGGTCAAAGACTTGGGGGGTGAGCGAGAGTCTCTCTCAGAACCCCCGTGCTTCCGGTGTGAGGCTCAGACCCAGCCTGGCGCCCACAGAAAGCCTCGGTGGGGGACGGAGGACCTCTATTCCCCAAGAACATTCCTTCCTTTCCTCAAGTAGAGAACATAATGTGGTCACTGAGCACACAGTCATAAACAAACTTTAATATTTCAAAAGTTCTTTTGTCTCTCCAGTCCCTCCAAAATACCAGGAGTAACACAGAAAATAAATCAGACAATGGTCACTTGGGTACCTGATCTACTGAGAGACAAGGGTAGCAGGCTTAATCTATTGAACACGTAAGTGCCCTTATCTTTTAAGGGCAAAAAATGGTTAACTGATCTAAATACTTCTTCTGATTGTTAATTTAATGGCAACTGTGCTAATTTTAATTAAATCTTCCTCTTCTTAAGAAATCATCAGAGATTGTAAAAAGCAAGCTCACGTATGGCATATCTTCAACTATTATGGCTTAATGAAGTAGTAGAATGTGAAATTAATGCCTCTTTAAAATGATCTTTATGCCAGTGGAATACATAATAATCCAGAAAATTCACTTGCACGTTGCAGGCAAATGAATTTTAATATGTGCTCCATCCTGATATCCTCAATACTGATAACCAAAGAAAAATACTTATCAATGAAATGTGAGAGGTTTTACGGCTGCCTGCATTAAACTCAAAGACATAGCCTAAGACCCAAGGTAGATATTTTCATGATTACTGTTTTCCAGGTTACTGGTGGAGCTGATTTTATAAAACACTCCAGTGTTTTAATTAATGTGTTGGGGTACCAGGTGCCCTACACCATAATATGTATCTTATACATGTGTAATAGAAGGCATATCTTTTAGAAATCTAAAAGAGATAATGAAAGATACTTCTAGCTCAGTGAATTACAGCTAATTGCAATCTACAGCGTATAAAATCATCTCTGAATTTGTGCATATTGTAAGCACTCATTTTGTGTGGTTTTGGCTGTCAGATTTTTATCCTGTTATTATTATTATTATTACTATTCTTTTCATCATTATCCTTAGTATTAGGTTAGCAACGATATTCAGTGATGAATGGACAACATACAGAAGGATTTGGTGAACCCTATTCTTGGTGTTCACTGATACCAGTATTATTGTGATATTGCTTTAATTCCCACGTTCAAAAGTCCCGTGTTCTACTGAACGCCAGTACACTCAGTCCACATTCTACTCATGGGGCCACCAAATGAGCCAAGACAGATGTTCCCCTGAGAACATCAGCTTTTGGTATCAACATACCAAGTGTAAGATTTGCAGCTTTCTGACACCTTGTGAAACAAATCTTTGTTAGGGACTCCTGGCCAGCAGCACATTGACCGCCAATAGCACAGACTAAGACGCAGGCCCCGGCGCTAAGTCTTATTGGAAGGAAACCCAGAGACACAAGGTTGGTTGTGGAGTCGTCTGTAGCTTTAACTGAAAAGGGTCCTGCCATTTTCTAGATGGATTGGCAAGAAGTCTGTCTAGAACCAATAATCATTTCATTGTCAGTAGCACATTCTGGGGCCTCACCAGAACCAGTCTTCTTCCTTGTGCTGTCAAGGTGTGTTAAGTACTTCTATAGTTAACTCCCTGAAGTATTGTTCTGTCACTTACTTTCCTGTCCACCCACATGTCATACTGTTCCCAGGACGGTACGTGAGGACGGCTGCATGGCCTCATCGACCATCTTGGAGACAGAGAACTTATGTCGAAAGAAAAATGACTGACACACAGCCAGCTTCACCTGTTTCACTAAAGATTAAGGAGAATTTTGTTTGTTTCTACTGTCTTCTCCTAAAAGCCAGCACATAATGGAGCTACGATGCCAGTTGGCTTTGGAAGTGAGGCTTAGTTAAGGGAACATGACAGAAAACTTGCAGAGGGCAGTGGCCCCATGGAGTTCACGGAGCACATGCTCGGCCCTGTGATGGGATGTGCTAATGGTGCCTTACTTTACCTCCTACACCCATGTGTCTCTGGAAGAGCCAATGAAATGCTTTAACTGAGGGGTATGCTGTGCCACCTGAGCACACTTCAGGTGCTGGAAGGTTTTGTTATCATCTCCTTCAGTTCCTTGCAGTGTTTATATTACTTCCAGGGTGGCTGAAGTTTCGAAGTTTTGGAGGCACACCCCTGACCTCTCACCACAGTCAGACAGAGCCTATTCCCAGGTGTTTGGTCTCTTTCCCAAGAATTGGTCTCCTACAATAGCCTTCTGATTTCTACTCAGTTGAACAAGGAAGCTGATTTAATGAATATAGACCTTCCAAATAAAGCTTATTGATGGTTTTGGAGTCTTTAAATAAAGTGAAAAAGATTAGAAATAACCAGTTTTTTACTGACTGGTTCTGGTAGTCTTCCTAACTCTTCATGAGGCTTATCCCCTTAGCAACTCTTTGACATGAACTATATGAACAGAAACACCTAGACCAGTGTCTTGCCACGACCTACAAATGAGAGCTGATTTCATATGCACACTTCATATCTGTGTTTTGTGGGAAGCAAAATATTGGACTGCTTTTATTGAACACCTACTCTGTGGATGACCTGTGTAGTAAGCTCCAGGGGGAGGGCACAGCAATGAGGCCCCATCCCTGACCTGAAGTCATCCATGGTCAGAGGGGACCCTGCTGGGTCTGGATTCCACATTTCTAACTCCGTGCCCTCGGCTTTTCCCACGTCAGCACACTGTTGTCATCTCTGACAGATCTCGCAGGTTTGGGACATACTCTAAATCCAGAACATCCTCCCGTTATCTCAATCTCCCCACAATCCCAACTCCTCTTCAGAGATCCTACTGGCTGTATAACTCTGATTAGGGACAGATAGAATCTGTGATGATCCCAGCAGCAACTGGTAGCTCAGAGGAAAAAGCCAGTAACCTTAAATTCTCACAAAGGTGAATGCAAGCTGTTTGCGTGCAAAGGCAGAGCACTGGGGAGAACGCAGCCCTTGAAAATGGAAAGAGAATATTAAAAATTCATCCGCAGCCACCCGCTCACTATCTAGAGGATTCTAATGGATGGAAAAATGTGGTTTAATCTTAAAGCTGGAGGCTTAACTGACATGGCAAACAAACAGGCAGCACTGGAATCTGCCTATTTACAACATCTGAGAAGGCCCTTGACCTTAACCCTTGTAAATAAGAATGATAGGACGCAACTTGGATAGATGGCTTCCTGGCTTAAGGAAAAAGCACTTCATGAGTTTCGCCAACGTCCTAGCAGGAAGGAAATCTGATTCTTGCAAACTGGCACCAGCGGACCCCTTAGGAAGCACAGGTGCCCAGTTCTTCATGGTCTTGGACAGGCTTTATTTTTCTTAAATGGATCTAAATTTATTCCGGAAAATTTTGCCAGGTAGGACACTATTTTCCCACCTAGTTCTGACATTTGTTTCCCTGAGGTTGGCTAGTGGTGGGGGAGGTGGGCAGCAAATGGCGTGAGGGTAGGAATATTCCTTCCAGCCAGTCCTGAGCATGAGTGAGGGCAGGAATGACTAAAATGGGTATCAACCAGTAATGCTCTAGAAAGGAGACTTTCTCATTTCCCTTTCCACGGAAGGCGTAGATTCTTTGCTATACTGATGTATAAATGGACTAAAAAAAACCCCAGGAAGTTATAATCAGGGTTTCCAAAGCCAACTATGAAAACTTTGTCACTATCATCCACTCTCCAGGCAAAATAAAAATTGACATAAAAATATTCTCATTTTCAGGAAATTTCTTATTATTTATAAGAAGTACAAATATCATGGTAAATGTGAGTGTTTCTCCAAGGGTTAAAAATCATGGTTTAATAGTATTCTAACATTGCTAAAATTTTATATGAAAATAGAGAACTGCTTTTAGCCAAGACGGAGTGAGAAGGATCAAACTTAACCTCTGATCTGAAATTAACCCAAAAAAACCCTCAGTCAAAATAGATAAGACCGTGGTTTTCAAGGTATCAACATTAGGCAATGAAGCACAGGGATCCCTGAGCTGGAAAGCAAAGGAGATGATCAGCCAATTTCCTGGAGTGACTTTCAAGACCGGGGAATGAGGCTGGGACCTTGTGGTTTCCCTAACTTGAGAAAATGGAGTGGAGGGCTCACGGAGCCGAAGGTACAGAGGTGACAAGGCAGTATGGCAGGGAGAACATCAACACTGAGAGAGCACTGTGGACATGTGCAGAAGCTCCCCTTGAGTTTTCGGACAAGGGCATGACTGAGAAGGAAGTATACAAGGCCAGGGAAAAAAATTTCACAAAGGACTACAGGGAATAATTCCTGTGACCTTATGGTGGTCCAGAATCTGTTCCTGTTTTCATCAGCCAGAGTGGAAAACCTCATAATTCATGAGCAATAGGTTGAACACCTAGAAGGGTCTTGACTTGGTAGTTGGTAAAATTAGCTCTGGATTGATCCCTCATTGACCTGCCTAACAAAACTGACAAACAAAACTCCTTCCAAGTAACATAGTTTTATTTAAGAATAAAAGCTTAAGAATAGTTACAGGAATATAAAAAAAATCTACTAGCCAACAAGGAAAATTTTAGAATGTCTGGCATCTCAAAGAATTCTCAGGCATGCAAATAAGCAGGGATATATAACCCATAATAAGGAGAGATGTGATCAATTGAAGCCCACAAGAAATGACACAGATGATTAACAGTTATTTGTAACTACATTCCATATGTTCGTGAAGCTAGCAGAACTGCTGAATATGTCAAGTACAGACAAACCAGATTTTTTTAAAAAGGCCTAAATAAAAATTCTAGAGATTGAAAGCTCAAATGTCTAAGATGAAAAATACACAGAATGGGATTAAGAGTAGATGTAGACATGACATAAGGAAAGGTTTTAACATGAATGTTCAAAGCAGCATTACTCAGAGTAGCCCCAAACTGGACACTGCCCCAATGTCCATCCATTGATGAATGTAAACCAAATGTGATATACCCCCATAATGGAATGTTATTCAGCCCAAACCAGGAATAAAATACTGATTCGTGCTTTGACATGAATGAACATCAAAAACATTATGCAACATCAAAGAAATCAACATAAAAGGCCCCATGCTACACAACTCAATGTTTATGTAATGTCTAGAATAAACAAATCCACTAAACAGAAAGTAGAATAGTGGCTGTCAGGGGCCCTGTGAGCTGAAAATGGTTCCTAGCTGACAGCCAGCAAGGAGGCAGACACCTCGGTCCTTCAACTGTAATGAAGTGGTTCTATCAATAACCCAAATGCATTTGAGAGTGGATTTTTTCCCTAGAGCCTCCAGTCAAGAACTTAGCCCAAATGACATCATGATTTCACCCTTGTGATACTCTCAACAGAAAACCCACCCACACCAGATCTGGGTGTCTAATCTACAGAACTGTGACCAGTAGAAGAAACAAATGGGTGTTATTATTTCCAAAAAGAAGAAGGAAAAAAAAATTAGCAAGTATACCATAAGAAAAACTCTCCAAAATGAAACACACAGAGAAAAATGACTGAAAGAAATGAACAGTATTGGAGTGCCTGTCAGTTAAAGATCTGCCTTCAGCTCAGGTGGAGATCCCAGGGTCCTGGGATTGAGTGCCGTGTCAGGCTCCCTGCTCAGCAGGAAGCTGGCTTCTCCCTGTCTCTCTCTCCCCCTTCCCCTGGCTCATGCTCTCTCTCTTTCTCTGGGTTTCTCTCTCTCTCAAATAAATAAATTAATAAAACCTTAAAAATAAATGAACACTGTTATCTTCGGACAGAAGCTGTGGTCAACTTCAAGTGGCCTAAAGTTTGTACAACTGGAGTCCCTGAAGAGGGCTTAGGCCTGAACATTTCTGAAGTAATGATGGGCAACAATTTTCAAATTTTGTGAAAACTGTATATTCCAGCTCTAAGAATCACAACAAACCTCAAACACAAAACCAAGAAAAAGAAGATACCAAGGGGTAATGTAATCACATTGCTCAAACCAGTGATTAAGAGAACAGCTTCAGAAGAGCCCGAGTAGAAAAAGACAATTATGAACAGAGAAACAGTGATAAGGATAGCAGTGTGTTTTCACTGGACACCATTCAAACCAGGAGACAGCAAAACAACATCTTTAAATAGTTCGGGGCGGGGGGAGGCTAACCTGAATTCTGAACAAAGTGACAGTACTTATGAGAAATTAAGGTAAACAAAAACAGAAAGATTCCACCACCAGAAAAGATCCACCACCAAGAAAGACAAAGAAAATTCTTTAGGTAGAAGAAAAATGATACCAGATGGAAATCTGGATCTGCATAAAGGAACAAAAAGCACCAGAAATGAGAACTACGTGAGTAAATCTAAAATAACACTTTTCTTTTTCTTTTTTTGAACTTCCCCAGATGAAAACTTATTAAATAAAACAAATCTTACTTAAATTAGTAAGTAAAATAAATTAGTAATATAAATTTAATATGTATGTTAATCTGTTTCCTTTTGAGATACTTTTTTGTTATTGTTCTCTTTTTCATATTTAAAATTTAAACTTTATTTAACTATATCCAATTTCATTTTTTGTTTTTTTTCTGGATACTCTGATATTTTTTATTTGCTTTTAACTTGATCTAAGTGTTGCTTAACAAATTTTTAAAACTTTTTTTTTGCTGGAATATTTTTTTAAAATATTTCAGCTAGGGGGCGCCTGGGTGGCTCAGTGGGTTAAAGCCTCTGCCTTCGGCTCAGGTCATGATCTCGGGGTCCGGGGATCGAGCCCCCGCATAGGGCTCTCTACTCAAGTGGGGAGCCTGCTTCCTCCTCTTCCTCTCTGCCTGCCTCTCTGCCTACTTGTGATCTCTGTCTGTCAAATAAATAAATAAATAAATAATTTAAAAAAATATTTCAGCTATTAATTTCTACAAGTAGTGTACCATGGTTAAATAATCTCTACTATTTCTGTTTACGATAAATATTAAGTCCTTTTTTAGCTTGATAAGTAGCTATTTTTTCTTTTTTTTAAATAGCAATGGTTTATTAAAGTTACTAGTTAGACACATTTTTTTGTTCTTTTGAAATTTAGTTATGATTCTTTTACTTTTATTTTTATTTTATTTAAATTCAAGTTAGTTAACATATAGAGTATTATTAGTTTCAGAGGTAGAATTTCGTGATTCATTAGTTGCATATAACTCCAGTGCTCATGACTTCAAGTGCCCTCCTTGATGCCTATCACCAATTATCCCACCCTACCACCCATGTCCACCCCCCAGCAATCCTCAGTTTCTTCCCCAGAGTTAAGAGTCTCTGGGGAGCCTGCATGGCTCCGTCAGTTAAGCTTCAGCTCAGGTCATGATCTCAGAGTCCTGGGATCAAGCCCCGAGTTGGGTTCCCCACAGAGTGGGGAGTCTGCTTGTCCCTCTCCCACTCCCTCTGCCCCTACCCCCTGACTCATGCTTGTGCTCTCTCTCTCAAACAAATAAATAAGATTTTTTTAAAGCATCTCTTATGGTTTCCTCCAGCCCTGTTTCTATCTTATTTTATTTTTCCTTCCTTTCCCCTATATTCATCTGTTTTGTTTCTTAAATTCTGCATATGAGTGAAATTATATGGTATTTGTCTTTCTCTGACTTATTTCACTTAGCATTATACATTCTAGTTCCACCCGTGTCATTGTAAATAACAAGATTCCATTCTTTTTGTGGCTGAGTAGTATTCCATTGTATATATATATATACCACATCTTCTTTATCCATTCATCTGTCAATGGACATCTGGGCTATTTCCATATTTTAGCTATTGGGGTAATGGTTGCTATAAACATTGGGGAGCATGTGTCTCCTTGAATCACTATTTTTGTATCCTTTGGATAAATACCCAGGAGTGCAATTGCTGAGGCATAGGGTAGCTCTACTTTTAACTTTTTGAGGAAACCCCATACTGTTTTCCAGAGTGGCTGCACCAGTTTGCATTCCCACCAACAGTGTAAGAGGGTTCCCCTTTCTCCACATCCTCACCAATATCTGTTGTTTTCTGAGTTGTTAATTTTAGCCATTCTGACCTGTGTGAGGTGGTATCTCATTGTGGTTTTGATTTGTATTTTCCTGCTGATGAGTGATATTGAGCATTTTTTTGTGTGTCTCAGCCATTTGTATATCTTCTTTGGAAAAATGTTCATATCTTCTACTACTTTCTTGACTGAATTTTTTTTTGTTTTTTGGCTGTTGAGTTTGATGAGTTCTTTATAGATTTTGGATATTAGCTTTTTGTCTGATATGTCATTTGCAAATATCTTCTCCCATTTAGTAAGTTGCCTTTTAGTTTTGTTGATTATTTCCTTTGGTGTGCAGAAGGTTTTTATCTTGACGAAGTCCCAAAAATTCATTTCTGCTTTCATTTCCTTTGCCTCCAGTGATGTGTCTAGTAAGAAGTTGCTGTGGCTTAGATCAAAGAGGTTGCTGTCTGTGTTCTCCTATAGGATTTTGATGGAGTCCTGTCTCACATTTAGCTCTTTCATCCATTTTGAATTTATTTTTGTGTATGGTGTAAGAATGTGGTCCAGTTTCATTCTTCTGCATGCTGCTGTCCAGTTTTCCCAACATCATCTGTTGAAGGGACTCTTTTTTTCCCTGGGGTGTTTCCTGCTTTGTTGAAGATTAGTTGACCATAGAGTTGAAGGTCCATTTCTGGGCTCTCTACTCTGTTCCACTGATCTATGTGTCTGTTTTTGTGTCAGTACCATACTGACTTGATGATTACAGCTTTGTAATAAAGCTTGAAGTCAGGGATCGTGATGCCTCCAGGTTGGTTTTCTTTTTCAACACTACTTTGACTATTTGGGATCTTTTCTGGTTCTGTAAAAATTTTAGAGTTGTTTGTTCCAGCTCTGTGAAAAAATGCTGGTGTTATTTTGATAAGGATTGCAGTGAATGTGTAGACTTCTTCCGGTAGTATAGACATTTTAACAATATTTTTTTAAGATTTTTTTATTTATTTGACAGATAGAGATCACAAGTAGGCAGACAGGGAGGCAGAGAGAGGAGGAGGAGGAAGCAGGCTTCCTGCTGAGCGGGGCTCTATCCCAGGACCCTGGGATCATGACCTGAGCTGAAGGTAGAGGCTTTAACCCACTGAGCTATCCAGGTGCCCCAACAATATTTTTTCTTTCAATCCATGAGCATGGGATGTTTTTCCATTTCGTTGTGTCTTCCTCAATTCTTTCATAAGTGTTCTATAATTTTCAGAGTATAGATCTTTCACCTGTTTGGTTAGGTTTATTCCTAGGTATCTTACGGTTTTTGGTACAAATGTAAATGGAATTGATTCCTTAATTTCTCTTTCTGTTGATTCATTATTGGTGTAAAGAAATGCAACAGACTTTTGTGCATTGGTTTTATATCCTGCGACTTTGCTGGATTCTTATATCAGTTCCAGCAATTTTTTTAGAGGAGCCTTTTGGGTTTTCTACATAGAGTATCATGTCATCTGTGAAGACTGAAAGTGTGAGTTTTTCTTTGCCAATTTGGATGTCTTTTATTTCTTCTTGTTGTCTGATGGCTGAGACTAAGACTTCTAGTATTATGCTGAACAGCAGTGGTAAGAATGGACATCATATGGTTTCACTTACCTGTGGAGCATAAGGAATAACATGGAGGACATTAGGAGAAGGAAAGGAAAAGTGCATTGAAAGAAATCAGAGGGGGAGCTGAACCATAAGAGACTGTGGACTCTGAGAAACAAACTGAGGGTTTTGGAAGGGAGGGGGCTGGGGATGGGTGAGCCTGATGGTGGGTATTAAGGAGGGCACTTATTGCATGGAGCACTGGGTGTGGTGCATAAACAATGAGTCTTGGAACACTGGAAAAAAAAAAATTAAATTAAGATGTTAAAAAAAAAAAGATAAAAAGATAACTTTAAAAAAAAAAAAAAAAAAAGGAATGGACATCCCTGTCATGTTCTTGACCTTAGAGGAAAAACACTCAGTTTTTCTACACTGAGGATGATATTAGCTGAGGGTCTTTTGTATATGATCTTTATTACGTTGAGGTATATTCCCTCCACTTCAGCTTTGTTGAGGGTTTTTATTGTGTTAAGGATGCTGTATTTTCTCAAATGCTTCCTCTGCATCTATTGAGAGATCATCTGGTTCTTATCCTTTCTTCTAGTAATATAGTGTATCATGTTGATTGATTTGTGGATGTTGAACCACACCTGTAGCCCAGGAGTAAATCCCACTTGGTCATGGTGAATAATCTTTTTAAGGTACTATTGGATCCAATTAGCTAGTATCTTACTGAGAATTTTGCATCCATGTTCATCAAGGATATTGGTAAAAGACATTTTTCTTATTTAAATCTCCTTGAAAGAAAACAGCATTGATAACCAACAATGTAGTATAGGTTTATGGTGCATGTGGAAGGAAAGGGTTTGATAGCAGCACAGATGCCAGAAGGAGAGAGATGGAAGCATACAGTTGGAAGATTCTTAAAGTTGGCCCTTGAACAACATGGGGATTAGGGGTAATGATCCCACATGCAGTTGAAAATCCATATATAACTTCTGGTGATTCCCCCCAAATGGAACTACTAGTAGCCTAATGTTGACTAGAAGCCTAACCGATGACATTGATTAACACATATTTTGTAAGTTATACGTAGTAGATACTGTAATCTTACAATTAAGCAAGCTAGAGGAAAGAAAATGAAATTAAGAAAATCATAAGAAGGAGAAAATACATTTACAGTACTGTACTGTATTTACTGAAGAAAAGAAAATCGGCATATAAGTGGACCCATTCAGTTCAAGCCTATGTTGTTCAAGAGTCAACTGTACTATATGTGAAGAGATACAATATCACTTCAAGCCAGAATGTGAAAAGTTAAAGATAGAAACTATGAAGCCTAAAGCAACCATTAAAATAACCCAATAAGATACAGAGAGCTAATACATCAATAAAGGGAACAAATGGAGTAATAAATATTCAGTTAATATAAAAGAAGGCAGTAAAATAAGGGGAAAAAAAAAGAAAAAAGAACATGTGAATTGGATAGAAAATAATAGGAAGGTGGTAGACTTCCTCCCAATCAAATCAATAACATGATATGTACACCAAAGGCAGAGCTTTCAGATGGGAGAAAAAATAAAGGAGCCATTTACATGCTGTAAGAAACCACCCTAAATATAAAGAAAAAACAGATGAAAAGGAGAAGTATGGAAGAAGGTATGCCAAGCTGAACTAATGGAAAACTGGAGTGCACAACTAATACAGAATAAAGTAGATTTTAGGGAAAAAAATACTACCAGGAATAAAGAGCTTCATTTCCTAATGATAAAGGGGGCAATTCATCAAAATGATAAGCAATCCTCAATGTGTATGTACCTAGTAGCAGAGCTTCAGAACACAGGAGGCAGATAATGATAGAACCGAAATGAGAAACAGACAAGCCCACGATTACACTCTAAGATTTCAACAGCTTTTTTTAGATATGAATAGAACCTGTAGACAGAAAATCAGTAAGGATATAGAATACTTGAACTATGCCATCAGCCAACTTGACCTATGGCATCTGTAGAACACTTCACACAGATACAGCAGAATAGACATTTTTCTTAAGTCTGTATGAATCATTTACCAAGACAGACTTTGTTGTGAGTCATAAAACGTGTCTCAATAAATTTAAAAGGATTCAAGTCCTCCAAAGTATGTCCTCTAACCACAGTGGAATTAAATTAGAAATAAAATCACAAAGGTCTCTGCCAAGTCCCAGATATCTGCAAACACAATTCAAAATAATCATGAGCAAAGAAGAAATCATAAAAGAAAATTGGAAAACAGTTTGAATCCAATGAAGATGGAACCCAATATATCAAAGTTTGTGGACTATAGCTAAAGCAGTGAATAAAGGGAAATTTTTTTGTACTAAACGTACACATTAGAAAAGAAGAAAGATTTTGAACTAATGATAGCAGCTAGCTAAACCCAGCTGAAGCCCAGTAAAAGAAATCAGGAGCCCGATGTGGAGCTCGATCCCAGGATCATGAGATGGTAACCTGAGCTGAAGGCAGATGCTTAACTGACTGAGCCACCTAGGTGTCTCAACTTTAAATCTTTCAGAAAAAAATGTCGAAGAAAATCTTTGTGATCTAGGGTGACACAAAGATTTTTTAGATAACCTCAAAAACATGGTCTATAAAAGAAAAAAAATATCAGTTGGACTTCAGGAAACTTAAGAATGTGTACTCTTCAAAAGCACTGCTGGGAGAAGGCAAAACAAGTGTGGGGCAAGATTACAAATCATGTAGCTGAAAAAAATTGTATCCAAAACACATAAAAACTCAAAATTCAACACAATGGGAAAGCAGCCCAATAAAAATGCAAAATACTTGAATAGATATATATTTTTTAAGAGAGCAGGAGTGGAGGGGCTGGAGGGAGAGGGAGAGAGAGAATCCTAAGCAGGATCCTTGCCCAGCACAGTCTGAAGCAGGGCTCGATCTCACAACCCTGAGATCATGACCTGAGCTGATATCACTTAAGCAGACACTTAACTGACTGAGCCACCCAGATGCCCCTTGAATAGATATTTTATCCAAGAACATATACAGATGTCAAATAAACTAAAAAGATGTTCAACATCATAACACCATTAGTTATTAGGAAAATGCTGGTTAAAACCACAGGTAATATCACTTCATACCTATTACAATGCCTTTAATTAATTTGGCCATACCAAATACTCGCAAAAATGTGGAGGAACTAGATCTCTCACACACTACTATTGGGGATATAAAACGGTACAACCACCTTGGAAAACCTTTCAACATTTTTAAAAGTTTAAACAAATAACTGCCATATGACTTGGGCATTCCTCTCCTAGATGTTTACCAAGAGAAGAAAAAGCAGATGTCCCTATCAAGACTTGTACAAACAAGCAGAGCAGCTATATTTACAATACCCAAATCCTTGGGGTAGAAACCCAAAAGTGCCCTAATGGGTCAATGGATAAATTGTGGTATCTGCACACTGAAATTTTATTCACCAATAAAAAGGAATGGCCTACTGCAAGTAATCATGCTGAATAAAAGAAGCCAGAGAAAAGCAGAGCACATACTACATGATTCCACTTATAGGAAATTTTAGAAAATGTAAACTAATGTATAGAGATAGAATGCACCTCCCTTTATGGGGCGCAGAGGGATAGGAGGGCAGGATTACATAAGGACACAAGGATACGTTCTGGGATGACAGATATGTTTGCTATCTGGATTGTGGTGATGGTCTATGTACATTCGTGTCAAAATGTATCAAATTGTATGCTTTACAAATGTGTGGTTTATTAATTATACCACATGAAAGATTCTTTGAAACTGTAACACTGCACACTTCCCCTTGTTCAGTATTTACTTGGTATAAATATATTTCATGTTTAACCTTTCAATATTCTTCTATTTTAGGTGTGTACTTTGTAGGCAGTCTAAAGCTGGATTTCACAGCGTATACCGTGCATTTAATAAATACTTTTTGACTGTTCAATAAGTGAATGCAGGCTGGTAATCTAAATTTTTGATTTAGCCTAGAGAATTCAGTTCATAGACCTTCATTATGACCTCTCTAAATTCATTTCTAAGGTCTTACTCTATTCTTCCAACTTCTCCCCTCTCCCTTCCTTCCTTTTATCCTTCTTTTTTCTTTCTCCCCTTTTCGCCTTCACTCTCATTGACTGAAATATTTTTTTACCCCTCATTCTAACCTTTCCCTCTCTACTGGTTCAGAGCTCAATGCTCTCTTTTATTGATTATCCTAGAAATTTTAGCACATAGAGTTTGACTGAACAAAGTTAAAAATTACCCAATACCTTTACTCCCTTCCCCTGGAATTGAAGGACCTTACTCGGTGGCTTATTTCCTTGAGTGTATAATGATGTTTACATTTTATTCTGCTGTGTGCACACAAGAGCTACAGCGTGTTAAATTGAATTTTCAGACCACAGTGGCAGCATGGATTTCGGCTCTTAAGTTGAGGCAGGGCAGATTGGGGGTGAGGAATCCCTAATGGAGAACTTGTCTCTCTTCCTTACCTTCTCTCAGAGCCAAAGATACAAGAGGCTAGGCTCGTCCTATGGGTGAATTTTCTTTTTCTTCCTAATTCATCCAGTGAGGGTGTGGCCCTTTGGAAATTTCAGATGTATACACGGTCCTCCTCCCCGCCAACCTCTCACCCTATTTAGGCACACAGTTTTGTCTTCTGACCCTCTACCGTGGGGCTTGGCTTCTTTCCTGTACATTTTCAATTAACCGGAAATATTAGCTAGTTCTCTATTCTCCAGGCTTTCTGGTTAATAGAGTAGTGCCTAAGAATGCAGCTGTGGGATTCAGAGTGGCTGGAATCTAATTGAGTCTCTACTATTTCTTTCCTGTGGCTTTGGGCAAATTAATGAAAATCTCTGCACCTCCATTTCCTCGCATGTAAAAGGAGAGGCAATAATCATGCCTGTCCCAGGCCTTGCAAGCATGGAATAAATTAATACATTTAAAGAGCTTAGACCAGTACCCAGTGTCCTGGCTACAGTAAGAACTCAAACAGTAGCTGCTATTATTGCTACAATTTTTGTGCCTACAGAAAACATTCTGACGTTAGACTGCATTCTGTTCTGCAAAGGGGTAATGCCTCACGGTATGAATTTTCATGATATGAATGATTTTCAACTCTCAAATGATGTTACCTAGTTTATTCATCTCTAAAGGTAAATAAATGCTTTCCGTTGATGAAATCGCAAGTATTTGATATCTGTTGTTTCTCAATTTTTATTCTTTTTAGAAAATATGATTATATCTGGAGGTTAGATCTTCAGTCTGTTTTTCGATTATAAACTATTTCTACATGCTGTCGGAACAGCAGATACTCCTACACGAGAAGATTCTACCACTTAAAAGTAGCATGGTAACATTTCTTTTTTTTTCCAACGTGAACCAGATGATGATGCCAACAGCTGGTTCATTTCATCTCGAGTCAGAACACACCAGTGTAGTTACGTCAAGCTCTGGAATGTATCACACACATCACATGGGCTGGCACTGCTCTACTAATGACACGTGAACCAAAGAAATTACAAGTCCAAGCCTTCTCCCCAAATGGCACCGATCATATTGCTTAAATACCTGGTGAATGAAGCTTGGTGGCTGAAGTCACAGCTCTCTTAGGAGATGAAACAGCAGGTTTGTTAACATCTTGATCTTTCTGTCCTTCTTTCTTTGATCCTAGACCAAGTTGAAAGAGAGAAAAAGAAGGAAAAGAGCTAGTTATAATTAAAACGGTAACACAAGTTGTTTGTGGCAAGGGAGGCTTCACAAAAGGCAAAGGGAACAAAGTAATATTTGGCTGATTTGTTGCTATGGTCACCACCCCCTGTGCTCCAGGGAGGACATACGCAATTACAGCAAAGGGAATTTCCTTGCAGTGGTCAGGGGAATCAGCACACTGCTGCCGCTTCTGACTTGATGAAAAACACCCCTGTCTCTGGGGGTCACTGCACCCCAATGACTCTGACAAACTATCTGGGAATTAAACTTGTAGCGTCCTCAGCCACCAACTCAGTTTGTCCGCCTCTTCCTGCCCCAACACATTTTTCAGAAGACACAGATGGAAGCTGGAGCCAAACTCAGCTGCTAATGACTTCGGCATCCCTGAGACCCGAGCCACGGGGGACATGGTCTGCTTCTAATTAATTTCCACGCAGCTGGGCCACAGAGGTGACCTGGAAAGCCTCTGAGCTCTCTCGGCTGCAGCTGAGCCTTCGTGGGACCTGCTGGCAGAGCTGGCCCCGGCAGAATGGGGTAACCTGAGCACAAGCGATATAAGGACAGCATGTTCTTCTGTCCGGGAGCACAGCGCCGTTTCCCTGTGTATGCCGGCCACAGACCCTCACCTTCACATCATCTTCGTCAGAAAGGCCAAGGACCGTGGATGGAGGGGTAGAGAAATAACCCGGACCTGGACGTACCCAGACCTGCCTCCACTATTTATTATGTCATTTTAACAGTAAAGCTTGGGGATGGTTCCTGAGATACAGAACACATCCCAGTTCCCACTTCCCAAAGCCTGTGCTCTCATTCCTCTTCCACAGCTGTTGGTGGCGATTTGATGGCTATTCTTCCAGACCTCTTTTTAGGTACTTACAAATATTATCTACACAAATACAAACACAAGTGTTGGCTAGCTAAATGAATCATATATGGCAATTTCTTTTTACCCATCCACACTTTTAAAGATCTTTTTCCTATCAGTGTATTTATAGATCTTTTGAAAGTGCCACATATAAGTAGACCAAAAAATGCATTGTGATTTATTTCCCCACCATCCTACTGATGAACATTTCGATTGTTTGCAAGTTTTAGCTATTTAGATAGCGACATGTGCTGTAATACACATTCTTCTACTTGTTTCTTTGCACACAGAGACCAGTATCTTTACAGGAAAAATACATACAAGTGTTTTTGCTGGATTAAGAGTCTGCTCATTTGCTGTATTGCTAGACACAGTCCGGCTGTCTTCCACAAGGAGCTAGAAATTTATGCCCCAGCCAGGAGTGCATGAAGCTAACTCTTTCTGAATGCCTCAGACCCTACTGACATCAAAGCCTCAATCATTTTCACGTTTGCCGAACACTTAGAGTCTTTTCATATTGGTCATGTGCATTTCTTTGTTTGAAAATAGCCTAATTAAATCCTCTGCCTATTTTTCTTACTGATGTATTAGGAACCCTTCGTGTATTCTGGATATTAATCCTTTCTTTGTCTGCTATATAAATTATATTTTCTAGCCTTTCACTATTTGAAATTTATCTATAGTATATTTCATTGGACTGTGATTTTAAATTTTAATATGTTCAAATATATCAATTTTCCCCTTTCTATAAAAGCACCATTATAGCTGATTTATCTGTATGTGTGCATATGGATATATGATGGTGGGGAGAGATTATTCCAGGAGTTTGGAGAGAGGGGCAGGTATGTGGATCCAACCTCCCCATCTTTCATTCTTTTCTGGCCTGACTGGGCTCCCATTTCCCCCCACACCATCAGACCTGCCTCACTACCCCTTCATCCTTGCTCACCGGCTTTCTACTCATCCACGCACACACCTATCACCATCTCTGCTTTACTGCTTTTCAACAGACTCTTTTTGTCCCATTGATTGAACCCTTCTAAAGCCTGAATTCTCTCTTGTACTTCTCCCCCTTTGCTTTTTTCCTTCCTACTCTCAATATGCTTCACAGCATTTAGTTAACATACCCCCAGTCTTTCACATCACAGTAAGTGGCACCTTCATTCACTCACTGTGCTCAGGCCCCAACACTAGGAGTCATCTTGGTTTGTGACTTTTCTCCCTACCCCTCTTCAGCCCATTAGCAAAGCTCATTGTTTCTCCTCTGAGTACATCCCAGGGCTGCCCTCTTGCCTCCCCTCCCTGCCTCTGCAGAGCCCAATGCTACCACTTCCTTGTCCTCCCCCACAAGAGCCTCCTACCTGATTTACTGTTCCTACTCCTGTCCTCTGCAGCTTATTCTCCCACAGCAGCAGAATAATTATTTCAAATCTAAGTTAGCGCAAGTGATTCCCAATCTTGAAATCCTCCGATCACCTCCCAAGATACTCAGAATGAACTGTAAACTCCTTGTCACATCTATGAGGCCCTGGAGACTGCCTCTAGCCAACAGAAATAGAAAATGAGCAGCTTATATCATGTTAAATTTCCTAGTAACAACATTTAAAAAGTAAAAAGCGTAATGAAATTAACTGTAATAACATTTTTATTTCACCCAACATATTCAGTATCACTCTAACATCTGACACTGACCGCATTTTGAGTTCTCAACAATGGCCCATGAACCACCAGCCACCATACCGAGTAGCTCAGCCCCAGATGATATGGTCTCCTGCCTATGCCACAGACACTGTGGTAGCTAACTTTATGTGTCCACTGGACTGGGCCATAGGGACCAGATGTTTAGTCAAATGTTACTCTGGGTTCTAGATTAGATTAAATTTAAATGGTAGACTGAAAAAAGCAGACTGCCCTATCCAATGGGAGTGGGCATCCTATGATCCGCTGAAGGCCTGAGCAGAACAAAAGGCTGGCTAAGAAGGAACGCTGCATGCCTGACTGTTTGAGCTGGGACATCAGTCTTCTGCCCTCGGACTGGAACTTACACCACCAGCTGTCTCTGGGTGTCTGGCTTGCCCACTGCAGACCTGGGGACTTCTCAACCTCCATAAATATGTGAGCCAAAGCCTCATGAGAAATCTCTTTTTATATATAAAGTATTTACTTATAATAACAGATTTTTTATTACACGATACATAAATTATATATATTATAGCATACATATTTTCTATATAGTCTGTCTCTCTTTAAAATGTATCCCATGCACATGTATGCATATCCTACAGGTTCTGTTCTCTGGAGAGCTCTAACACACACTTGGCATCACTTTGCCCCTGCTCCCTCCCTCCGGCTATACTATAGTGCAGGCTGTGCTGAAGCCACGCCTCCTCCCATTCTCCATTCATCTCCGTTTAACTGGAGTTCCCTCTGCAGAGAATATGCTCCCCTGAGACCTTGAGCACAGTCCATGCATCCATTCATTCAGGTCTCTGCACAAATGATAATCCTCAGAGAGGCCATGCCTGATACTACAGGTTAAACAGCCCTCCTGCCACCTGCCACTCTTCCCTATACTTGCTTCATTATTCTTCATGACATGTATTGTACCCGTAACACATGATACCCTCCTCTGTTTGTTTATGGTCTGCCTTCCCCACTGGAACGTGAGTGTCAACCCTAGGACCACACTCGTCCTGGCCCAGTGTGGTCATTCAGTCAATTCTGCCTCCTGTCCCCTCCTTCCCACTGGGCTTCTTTCAAGATGTCCTGTCCAGGCACATGAGGGCTTACAGAAGGCAGGAACCTGGGTCCTGAAAGCCATCTCCTCACTCCACTGAAGCCAGCCCCACCCTTCAGAGGACCCCATCTATGGCTCACTTTACTCTTCGCATCCCGCCTTCTGCTCAGATTTTAGGTATCAACAAATATGGAAAACTAATGAGACTCATGGGAGTTGAAATGTTAAAAGCCAAAAGTATGCATTAAACACATTATTTCAAAAGAAAATTAAACATGAATATTTATTCAGTGTTTCAGTATTTTTTTTCATCCTTCATGGAGTGCAATTTGGCTGCTTCTATCAAAAATTTAAATACTGATATACTTGACCTAGCAATTCTGCTCCTAGAGATCTCTCTTTGGAACCTCTGAGTGTTACCTTCCATGGCTGTTGAGGTTTTGCTGCTGTGCTTAAGGGAAAAGGTTATGTGCAATGAGACTTCATACGTTATTCACAATAATAAAGGAGAGTAAATCATCAAAATGCACACTGGGAAATGGTTAAATAAATGGTGGTATATCCATACCATGTACTTATGCAGCCACTAAAAAGAATGAAGTAGTTCTATATTGTACCAGCATAGAAGATGTTCGTGATGAAGAAAAGAGCTAGCTGTGGTCCCATTTTTATAACACAAAATATTATCTGTATTATATTTTATATAAGAAGATTTGAAACAAAGGCACCAAATTGTTAATAATGGTTACCTCTGAGCAGCGGGATTGAGGAGATGTTACTTTTTATTTTGCCCTTTTTTATAATGACCACATGTTACTTTTATAATGAGAAATAAACAATAAAAGCAGTGAAACCAAAACCAAAATGAAAATAATCTGTCTGATCCATGAAAGGATGAGGAGAGAAAATGAACTTATGCAACTAATTCTGTAAGAACAACTTTGATGGAAGCTTTCACGGTCCCTCCTCCAGGAACACAGTGCTGCCTAGAAAATTCCTGCATGGTTCTGGGAATTCTTGATGGCACAGAAAATCACAGCAATTAGTCAATGCTTTCCGTACTTTTTCCAGTTTTCTTGCAATCCAGACTCAGCCTTAATGATTCTGAAGTGTACTGTGAGATTTCACCTAACTCAAAGATGGCTGAGCATCTAGGAATGCCAGAGTGGGTTGTGGTCTCGTGATTTTCCTCCTGTCCCTCTGGGCAGTCTCTCTTTTCTTCACTGCAGCTTCCACCTTTGCCTGTACTGGAGGAAAGCTGCCCCAGAGTCTCAGCTTTCTCCCATCCACTCCTCTGGATGTTCTCGACTGCTCAGCAGGCTTGCATCCCTAAGTTGCCTATGCTGTTGGACATCAACTCTGTCATTTCCAATCCAGATGGGCCCAGACATCTTTCCTGAGATCCAGACCTGTTTTTAGCTGCCAACTAGACATTACTACAAGCTACTAGAAGACCAGGTCACCATGCCCCACCTGGAACAAATTTTCTTCTTCTCAAATACTCCTCTTCCTAGATTTTGTTTCCTGGTCAGTCATTCCCCTGGTTACCGAAACCAGAAGCCAGCAAGTCCTCTTCTCTGTGCTCCATCAGCCATTACTTGTCTGTCCCATAAAGCAGCTCCTGAATCAGGCCTGGTCCCCATTCCCACTTTTTACCCTAGCTCAGTTCTCATCATTTCTCACTGGGACAGCTGGAAATATCTAAGTGATTCCTCAGTCCCCTCTCTCACCATCTTCATATTTACCTGGCTCATCCTTCTTACCAGTACCAGGAAGATCTTTCTCAATCATTACAGAGGCTACATGATTTTCCTTTTAAAGCCTTTCTAAAGCTTTCCATGGTCTTCACTAGAGAGTCCCAACTCAACGGCATGGGGTACGCAAGCTCCAGAGTTCTGCTTCCTCTGCCATGGGCCCCTGCAGTGACAGTAATTTCCATGGGACATCCTGTCTTCACCTGGGCTGTTGTCTCTGGCTGGAGCACCAGATCTCTCCTTTGTCAGCTTTGGCCCATTCCTGATCATCCTCAGATTCAGCTCACCTCTTTTCATTGAAGGCTTCTGTATTATTCCCTGTTGCCACTGGGACAGATGACCACAAACGAGTGGTTGAAAATAACACAAATGTCTTCTTTTACAGTTTATGGAGGCCAGAAGCATGCAGTCAGCCTCACTGGGCTAAAGTCAGTGCACCAGCAGAGCTGATTCTTTCTGGAAGTTTCAGGGATATATCTATTTCCTTGTATTTTTTAGCTTCCAGTGTTTCTTCATGTGTGGCCACCTCGACCATCAAGGCGTAGCACTCCGATCTCTGCTTCCGTCCTCACATCTCCTTCTCTAATGGCTCCCACCTTCTGCTTATCAGGACACCGGTGATTACAGTGAGTCCATCTAGCTAATTCAGGATGATCTCCCCATCTTAAGACACTTAACTTAAGCACAGTTGGAAAGCCCTAGTGGTCACGGAAGGTAATACTCAACGGTTCCAGTGACTAGGGCATTATTTAACCCATGATAATACCTTCTGTGTCTAACTGAATGAATAAATGAGGAAACTCTTTTTAACTCGCCAAAAGCACACTAATTTCTTGGTCCTTCCTAGTCTCCTGAGTCCCTATCACTTCTTTATGAAGCTTTCCTTATTTTCTCAACTCCTTTTGAGTATTTGTCTTTCCTTAAACCCTGTTCAGCCTTCCCTATTTTCTTTCCCCTAGTGCGGACTACATACCTCTAGTGGACATCTCCTGTTTGGCCTGATCAGCTTCTTTTAAAGCACCCATGCTCACATAAGGGGGACTAAATGGAGGGGGACTAACACTTCCCTCCTCATGGGCCATGTGAGGTATGTGTTGAGCGGGGGTGGGGGGCGTGCGCTGACACACCTGGATCTGGAGGGGGGCCTGTGACCCAGGCCTGCCCAGTCAGAGCTCTGCATCACATTGGCGTGATAGACCATCCTGGTTTGAGAAGGAAAACAAAACCCAGATTGAAATAATGAGAGCCTTTAATTTAGAAATTTTGCTGGAATTACTAGAAAAGGATTCTTTTTCTGATAGATGCCTGAACTGGTAGGATGGAAGCCTGAGCTTCCCTTGACTATCTCTGACTCTGTTTAGGAAGAGCCTTTGTGAGGCACCAGCCAAGAGAGGGGAACGTAGGGACAGTAGACAAAAAAAAACAACAAAAAACAATAACAAAAAAAATTCATGATGTCATTGTTTAAGGATCTGGGTACAGCCGTATCTCACATTAGTAATATCACCTGAACTTTTCAGTTATGTGATCCCAAATCCTTCTGACCTTTTGCATTCTTTTTTGGGTAAGCCAGTTTGATTAGGTTTTGGGGACTTGCAATCAGGCAAGGCCTGAGAAGGTCCACTGGAGAAAACAGCTCCTTAACAGATCTATATATGCTCATTTCTTATGGGTTCATAATTGGTCAAAGCTAATTCTTGTGTACCTCAGGCACCTGGAGACATAAGAGCTATATAAAAGAACATATGTATACAAAATCCAGAGCCCTCTCGTGCTTTTGGGGAGGAAGGAAGAAGGCGCCAGGAGGGGGAAGAAATGCCAGCCTCATTGGAATCAAAGGATGAGATCACAGTTTTGATTTGAAGCCCTGTTACTGCTCAGATCCACCCCAGACAATGACTGTACATTCAAATGGTCTTAAAGTATTAATGCCATACACAGAACGCAGCAAAAAGCCTCCCAAAGGTCTAAGTTGAAGGCTTCTGCCTGGCAATCCATATACAGTTGCTCAGGGGAAAAAAAAAGAAAAATAGTGTAAAAGCTCAGTTTCTCACGTGGACAAGACCCTCCACAGTGACATGAGTGACTATTGCAGCTGCGGGGAGAAGATCCATTTGGTGTTTTATTCCTGAGCTGGACATCATAAAAATAACTAACACCTCATTCATCATGGGTGCTTAAGGCAGAGACCACTAGTCAGGCTGCCTGGGAGTCACGAGAATATGAGGAAGGCTGCCCAGTGGAGAATGATGGGTTTGCTCTGAGAATGAGGTTGGTATCTTAGAAACAAAATATGATGGCAAATGACAGTGGGTCACTCAGAGCACCTTGAAATGGGGAAAAAAGAGATTTAAGATAATGGTTAGAAGAATGCTATATATGTTTTCATAAAACTCAATAAGCACGTTGAAAAAACTCAAAGGGGATTTTTACAGGCTCTGAACCTCACTCACAAGAGGCCACATGTGCGTGTGAGTCAATCTCAGTATAAGGAAGGAAAGACAGGAAACAAAAAAGGATAAAGAAATTTACACAGCAACAGACTTTATCTCCCACCTGTCTGACATGCACACACTATGCACTTGTCAAAGCTGACCCACTCCCAGATGAGGAACATGCAAAACCATGGAAGGAAGGTGGAGAGGAGCCAGAAGAAAACTGAAATGCGAATGTGGCAACAGCGCAAGCAATTATTATAGAGCCAGTGTAACCAAAAAGAGGTAAATAGGGAAAAAACGAAGGATGCAATCATGGAGCAGGGATTCTAATGTTACTCATGAGACAGATGGAATGTGGGAACATTTCAAGGGAAGATTTATAGAGTTTGAATAGAATCAAGCATAAAAACATTAGATAGGAATGTACCACATAATGTATTTCCCCGTCCCGTCCCCAACATAGGCTTACTCATTCATTATTAAGCACTAGATACACATCAGGCACTGTTCCAGTGAAAGTCAGTGGGATGAGCTGTCTTGGAGGTTATACTTTCGTTGAATGTACATATTCGTGTTTATAAATGCTGGGAACTAGCTTGCAGTTGCTTCTCGTATATTATTTCACTTTACCCCATTTCTAAACTCTGTTGCTGTTGCTGCCGGTATCATTACTTTGCAAACGAAGAAAGTGAAAGTATGGAGGTTGTAACCTGTCCCCATTTACCAGTCCATAGCTGAACCGAGCTCCGGACCTGTGACTTCCTGCTGTTATTTGATCCTGCAATTCCTTGCAATGGCCTCAGTGAGTCCTGAGACTTAAGGAATCCTATGGCCTGTCTGCCCACCTGTACTCAGAAGGACAACGAATCCGGTGAGTCTGACCCCATGTGAGAGGTAGGATAGGGTCCAGGTGAGAATATTCAGAGTGGAGTCAGGGGAGGGGGCAGGAGCATGTAGATGCTGAAAGTCTTCTATTTGGGGCAGGGACTAAGAGACCTAAGAACAGCTCAAGACATTTGCTTTCTAAAGCTAGAGGCCAATGAATCCCTACCTCCTTTCGACCCCATGACCCAGCCTGGGGTGGGTCTTTTTGTGTTCATAGTACTGGGCATGTGGTAGTTTTAGTCTACAAACCCTCATCTTCTGAGTTCTGGGAAATTTCTTGAAGTGGTACTCGGGCAATTTCCTCCCTTCTGACTTCTCTTGTTTCCCTTTTTATGGAACTCATATTATTTGTACTCCAAATTTATATCTGTCATTCAATCAATTGATAGAATTAAGTACACACACACACACACACACACACACACATCCATCCTATACATAAATGTCTCTTTTGGGTTCTCTCCCATGCACAGGACACTCAGTACACTCAAAATTGAACCTGTTACCTAACAAAATGTGTGTTTTAGGGTTAAACCAGAAACGTCGCTTTCATCCTCATATCCTCTCTTTTCCTCACTTCTTCGCATGTAATAAAATGCCAAGTCCTGTGAAATATAAGCACATCTCTCTCTTAAATTTAGTCCACTTCTGTTTTCATAGTTACCATAACTTCATTCAGACCGGTGTCACTTCTCTCGCAGAATTCTGGAGCAGCCTCCTTCAGCCTCTGGTCTCCAGTCAGCTCTGTTCCTCCTTATCCTTCAGATCTCGACCTAGAGGTCTCTAGATGCTGCTGTCATGCTCTGTGGCCACACGTTTCTAATACTCTAGACCTTCTACCTGTCTACATTCCCCATTAGACAACACATTACAGGAGAATTACCCACTCAGTAAACATTCATAGACAAATGAGTTGGTATTATTCCTAACTAATTATGTTCTTCCTCTGGGGGAAATGAAATCAACCTTCAGATCTGACGGATTCCTGACATTTTGAAATCTCTTATTTTCTTCTTATTTCTTCTCCTGTACTTCTCTCTCCCTACCTAATAAACAGGCATGTCCTAAGTGAGTTACGAGAAATCCCTTTACACACAGTTAGAAACAAAACGAGTGAAGCTCTGAATGTGACGGAAGGAAACAACCAGCTCTCCCGGGGCATCATGATACCACATGATCTCTTAGGTCCCGAAGAAATGTGAATAAGTCAGTTGTGGCGGGGAAAATGCTTTGTATTTTTGAAACTATACAAACAGAGATTAGGGTTTTTTACTCATTGTGGCACTTTCAGTGAGGTGAGGCTAAATGAAAGAAATGGTCTGGATTATTTGTCTCATTAGAACTTAAAGATTTACTTTCACATTAATTTGAAAGCATAATAAAATTGTGCTTTTCAGAGCTAACATTTTCTGTACATAAATAAAAGTCCCTATCATGGTCTACTTAGAATTAAATAAGTACCCTCATGTTAGTATTCTGCTGTTTTACTCCACAGGCTCCAGCAGCCCTTTCTCATTTTCTGAACTATTTATTCCTTAAAAGATCCTTCACTTTCCTTTACTCATTCATTCATCGTATATTTATTGGGTGGCCCCACTTTATATGGTACTGGCTGCTATAGATTCCAAGGTGAAAAGACAAAATCCTTTGTCTGAAAGTCCCCAATTAGTGGGACATGTAAATAAGTAATGACAAGAGAATGTAGCAAGTGCCAGCCTGGAGGCCTGAGTCAAGATTTCTCTCTGGGAGCTCCAAGGAGAAGCCGGGTAGGGTTTCCCCAACGAAAGTTACTCTTGAGCTGAGATGGAAGTATGCAGAAGAATTGCCAAGAAAGAAAGGGTACAGTCAGGATGGGGATCATGTACAAAGATACAAAAGGGTATGGGCCAGCCCACTCAGGGCCAGTAGGGTGGAGTCTGAGACTGGAAGCTTTAATTCTTGGGTCCAGCCTACCTTGTCTCTGGCCCTGCCAGCATCTCCCACTTCACTAGCAAGATGAATATTCTGTTTCCCTCCAGCATTTCTGAATTCCCCTGAAAATCCAATGCAAGGCTAAAAATTACCATGGCTGAGTTACATACTTAATATGCTACATATGTACTTGTGTCCTTTTTTATACATGTGAAATTATAAATGAGATTGAGGTTGCCAGTGAATGGAATGATGACTAATAAAAAAAAGAAAAAGGAAACAGGAAGTTGAACTGTGACTGGCTGCTGCTGCATGGAGTTTAAGTTTTCTGACTAAGGAGACAGATCAAGACTCAGTCGTCGCATGTCAATAAATATTTAAATACGTTACTTCCATTTTTATAAAATGTTACATGTTCATTGTAGAAAAATGAGCAAATACACTTTTTCTTCATTTCTGCCATTTCCTCACCTAACAACCGCCACTATGAACCCACTGAAATGCATTATTTCAGACCACTTATATGTGTATACATATATTTTTCTTAATATTATAATAGTTTCAAGCACTTTCTACTGTGAGACATACTACTTAGAACTTAGTCATACTGTTTAACAAGTAATTGAAAGCAACCATTCATGAAGTCGTCACACAGGTCAAGAACTGGAACATTCAGACATTACTGGCATCCAAAGCTCATCGTTTCTCAGGCTTCTTCCTTCTCACTCGAAGCCACTGTCATGCTGGTTTTGGTCATGATTCCTTGCTCTTCTTCATAGTTTTGCTACTCCACATGCAACCATAAACAATATCTTAAGTCTGCTAAGTCTTAAACTTTTTATCAGTGAGACCATACTGTAAATATTTTCCTGCTATTTGTACTGAACGTTGAACATTGAAACATTCATGCAGCCCTAGTCCATGGTCACTGCAAAACAGTGATCCGTGGTGTGCATATATCACAGGGTAGCTGTTTGTTCTGATGGAAATTTGAGTTATAAGCAGTGCTCCTTTGAACATACTTGCTGTGTCTTTTGATACGTGTGTGTGCACGCATCTCTCATAGACATACACACAGAATTCTTTTTTTTTTTTAATTTTACTTATTTATTTGACAGACAGAGATCACAAGTAGGCAGAGAGGCAGGCAGAGAGAGAGAGAGGAGGAAGCAGGCTCTCCGCGGAGCAGAGAGCCCGATGTGGGGCTCGATCCAAGGACACTGGGATCATGACCTGAGCCGATGGCAGAGGCTTTAACCCACTGAGCCACCCAGGCGCCCCATACACACAGAATTCTTAAGTCAGGTACAAACATTGTAGGGCAATGCCACAGTTTCCCAAAGTGGCTACGTCCATTTCCCTGTTTCCTGGCTAGACTGAAGAGGAGCTTGTCACATACTACATCTTCACCAACCCTAGGGAAGTTCAGATTTTAAAAGGTTGCTGTTCTGATGTGTGTACATCCCACTGTGATTTGAACTGCATCCTCCTGGTTACCGATGCAGTTCAACACCCTTTTCAGATATGTACAGGACATTTGTTTTTTTTTTCTTTCGTGGAATATTGGTCAACTCCTTTGTTCCTTTTTTGCCTGCTTTGTTTCGCACTGACTTGTACAAGTTCCAATATAATTTTGTGACCTTTTAAAAAGAACTTAATACGTTATGATCATCTTTCAATGAGAATACTCATCTACAATATTTTTCAAATGGAAGTTATTACTAATTTGGTAGCTTAACACAAAATTGAGAGGTAGACATTCTAAAACAAGGAAATGTGGTTAAAAATACCAATTATTTTAGGGGCACCTGGGTGGCTCAGTAGGTTAAGCCTCTGCCTTCAGCTTGAGTCATGATCTCAGGATCCTGGGGTCGAGCCCTGCATCAGGCTCTCTGTTCAGTGGGGAGCCTGCTTCCCCCTCCCTCTCTCTGCCTGCCTCTCTGTCTGCTTGTGATCTCTCTCTCTGTCAAATAAATGAAAAAATCTTAAAACAAATTATTGGAAATATTTAAGTTGGGAAAAAAAAAAGAAGTTGGAGTTGGAAGTAGGAAGAAGACATAATGGGGAGGAGGTTGTTTTTTACATTAGCATATCTGTTTAGGGCCCTGATGCTCAGCTCTATTGTTTGCTTAGTTGTGTGACCTCAGGCAAGTTTCTTAAACTCTCTGAGCCTTGTTTCCTCAGGTGTAAGATGGGAAATAATAACCATAGCCTCCAACACTAGGGAAGAATACAATGGTATAGTGCATTAAAAGTGTTTACCATGGGTCGCATGGGTGGCTCAGTGGGTTAAAGCCTCTGCCTTCGGCTCAGGTCATGTTCCCAGGGTCCTGGGATCAAGCCCCACATCAGGCTCTCTGCTCAGCAGGGAGCCTGCTTCCCTTCCTCTCTCTTTGCCTGCCTCTCTGCCTGCTTGTGATCTCTGTCTGTCAAATAAATAAATAAAATTAAAAAAAAAAAGTGTTTACCATAATGCTAGGCACTTTTAAGCATGCCAAAAAACAGTACTTACTAACAGTACTAACAAGTTAATAATTATTATAGGTATTTGTCTAGAATCTATAGATTATAAGCACTGTACTGGTGTATGAAATCATTAGTGAATGAGGTTGCTGTTATTCCCTTTTCTCCAGTGAGATATCCAAGGTCAGAAGGGTTCAATAATTAAGTCAAGGTCACATAGCTATTAGAAGTGTGACCACAACTGGAATCTGCATCTAACTTCAAAACGTATTCCCTAGTTCCTCTGCTATCCAAATTCTACATGATAGAAATTTACTGTAGTTTATTAATAAAGTTGTTCCACTCACTGGAAAAATTACATGGAGAAAGAAATGTCCAAGGTGGCTTTCATTTTTTTAAAACCTAAAGAGGTATAGCCAGTTTAAAAAAAAAAAAAAAAAGATCAAATTTTAAAATTTCAAATAAAGGTCCTAGAATTCTACCCACCCCCACCGTCCCGGTCATGTGCAAAAACGTGTTGCGTGCTGGCAGCCAGAGCAGGCTGGTCCTCTGGTGGATGGTGTTGGTCACAGCTGCCATGTGAGGGGGCTCACTCACTGTCCGAATTACCCAGAGCCAGGGCTACAAAATGGGCACCAGGTGCAAGTGAGAGCTTTGTAGTCTGCTGTCCAGGCTTGAATTCAACCCTGACCTCTGGTTTTGTTGCTTTGGGCAGATTACTTGATTTCTCTATTCCAGCTTTCTAATCTAGAAAATAGGATTAAGAAGAGTACCTATGTATCATGGGTTATATATGAGAAATGAGATGATGGGTATGCCTAAGTATACAGTAAGTACTCAACAAGTGCTGACGGTTATTATCATGGTTGCCCATCACTGAGCCTCACCTCGGTTTGACCTGTATGACATTGAACCCGTGGTCCCAGCTCAGATCCACAACATGACTTTGTGATGTTGGTTTAAGTTGCACATACTGAATAATCAGACATTCTACTCTATCCTTTCCCCAGCTTTCTCCTGCCATGTAGACTGCTCAAGAGGCAGAGTTTCTTCTGGGCCAGAGGACTCTGTATTTCAGAGTCCCATCTCCGGTGGCCATTACTGGCTTCTCACCTACAATATGGGGCCCAGGTAACCTCAGGGAAGCCACAAATAAATGAGATGACACATGGTTGCCAGCAAATTACTTTTCTTTATCTGACACAAGCATAGTTCTAACCACATTTAGGCTTCTTGGGGTCTCATCTTTCCTCTAAGCCCTTATATAACAAATATGGCTTCCTTCGTAAGAGGAATTCTACTTGATCTTCTTGTGATATTATATATTCTAAAGTCCTACATCTTAATCAACGTCATATTTAACCAACCAATCTTCCAATAGATAAATGAATGTAGGATGTTAGAAAAAGAAGAGGCTTTGGAGGGAGACCTCAACTAAAATCTTGAGTTGGCTACACAGTAACTCTGACATTGGGAAAGTCACCTTTCATCACTTTTAAGAAAAGAGGAAAGAGTTACTCCACAGTACTGCTCCTGTGTTTAGGAAGAGCATGAGTTTAAGGCAATTAGGGCAGAGTCTAGTACTTAATACTAGGCAAAAAATTGTAGAGATCATGTTCATGATGATGGTGGTGGTCATCAAGATGGTCAAGACTTAGGCTAGTGGAGGACTCATCATAACTAAGCAATCAATACATGGTCATCTTGAATGAGAATCAGATGTCTGGAAAGTGATTGGGAGAAGCAGTGCAAGGAGAAAGGCATCATAGAGAGAAAAGTTTGAATGAGGAAAAGCACAGAGACATAAAGTGCTTTGGCTTATTCAGGGAACCAGCAGTGTAATGTGGTGTCATGGAAGAAAGAAGGCTAAAGTGTTAGGCAGGCACACTCAGGAAGTGCCTGTGCCAGGACCAGTGACACCATACCCCACAGGGTTAATGAGTTTAAAATGGTCACCAGTAAGACCTCCATGGACCTCCCCCTTCTTCTTCAGAGGAACATTAACCCTATCTTTTAGAGGAATGGGAATGAAAGGGAAGAACTCTGGCTGGCCTAGACCCATGGCCTCAACCACTCGTGGCCAGATGGACCACAGGGTGTCTGACAGTTACCCCGCCTCATTATAATATTAAAATCTCCACCCAAGAAAGAGTATAAACCTTATTAACATAACATGATGCATGTATAGACGTGTTTCCTAAGTATGCATGTACCACCTTATGGCTACCTCTACATGCAAGAACAAGACTCCCTTTCTAAATATTTATCCTAACCCTAAACAAAAGAAACCCACTCACCCCACTTGGGGAGTCATGGCTTTGTAAGTTATTCCCCTCAACCTCATTTGCTGCAAGTAAAATTTACTCTGTGCCCCAACTCCACCTGGGGTAGTCTCTGCCTACAGCTCACCGAGGAGCAAAGTCAAGTTAGTTGGGTTACACACAGAGTCTGGATCTGTGCCTGGAAGTGGGCGTGGGGGGACCCACTCAAAGGTCCTAAGCAGGGGTGAAAGAGGATAAAATCTGTGTTTAGAAAGGTGAAAGCCTGCTGGTAGCAGTTGGGGAGAGTGACAGGGAGGGCATTAGATGCCCATGGGCTAGGCTGGTTGGGTGATTATTGATTAGTAAAGTGTGGGGTCCAAAGCAGTTACAAATATGCTGATTAATGCATTAAGAATAAAAGATCTGAACACTTTCTAATGTCCAAGAAGTAAGCCATTCTTCTTCAGTTATATTAGAAAATGGATGACTGGCATTTGTCTCTTTCTTATATTTGCATTTTTTTCTATTCCCCATGAAGATCATAATTAGTATGAGGCAGTTCACCAATGTAAGCTAGCCAGTAGAATACACAAATCTAGAGAGAAATGGAAAGTCTTAAACACTGACATGTAATTAAAAGTTCCACGTTCATCGTGCTAAGAGATCACACGACATCATGGTAGTGATTTGCATAACAACGCATTTAAAGCACCGAAGGCAGAGTTGTGAAACACATAAATGTCAGAAATCACAATGGAAAACGCAGCTCGGAAAGACCATTTGCATTCATTACTGCTGGGCCAGCTCCCGCAGCTCTTCGAGGCTGACAAGCAGAGTGGCCAAAATACCAGGTGCATAACCTTTTAGATACGTGCATATACTCTTAAACGAAAGTTGGGTTTTTGTGCCCTACTTTTGAGCATCCACCACAAAACAAAAGGTTTCACAACAGCCCACGGGGTGGCTTAATATCGAGGTGAATCATAGCATTTTATAAAGTCTCCTCTGGGACTATGGGTTGTCCCCTAATGCTTCCTAAATTGTCTATAATAGTCTTGTTGTTTTAATGAAGGAATTTGAAAGACAGCCAAGGAAGACAAATATTTCTTTCCCCTTATGGGATCATTCTATGGCATTTAATCAATTATAATTAGTAAATAACACTCTAGCCCACTAAACTGTCAACAGTGGATGAGGTCATCAAGAGTTCTAAAGCCAAGTGCCCTAACAACAACAACAACAACAACAACAATGAAACCATCCCAAGAACCTGTTTAAGGGACAATTTTTGCATAATGATTAAAACCAAGGTGGCCTCAGCAATAAAATCAGAGATGTTGAAGCAGTTACAAATTTGCTGCGTCATTTCTTCTTCATGTGGTCTTTTGACTATACCATAGCCAGCAAATTCCTCCATAAGAGGTGTGCAGGGGGGAAAGGTGTGTGAATAGCTTTTCAATTTCAGTTCTAATTGTTAACAGCCCTAGTCCATGATTTTGAGGGGAGTGCGCCTCAGGAACCCTAACACTGACAAAGATGAAATTGCTGTTTCACCTGCATGGAATGCTGTTCCCCACCACTGCTCTCCGGTACCTTCTACTGATCCTTTAGGTCTGTGTCTCTGTGTTTTCAGCACACTACGTTGTCTATATAATATGCCTTCATTGTACACTCATTCCCCTTTCACTGCATAAGTATAATTACATAATTTAGCATGGAAGTACACATTCTATGTTTTTCTCTTAACCCTCAGATCCACAGGGACAAAGACTGCCTGTCTCATATATATCATGATTTCCCCAAGTATCCAGCACAGCACTCAACTCAAAGAAAGGGCTCAGTCAATATTTGTTGAGAGAGCAGATGCTCAACAACCAAATTCGGCCTGTCCTCTCCCCACAGATGACTGTGAGTTGACACCAGTGTCAGAACTTGTGATTAACAGCACTTCTTGGCCTGCTGTGAGGGGCTAGGAACCACCCCACTGCCAGCCAGGAAGAGCAGCAAACAGTTCTTCTAGGACACCCAGCAATGATGAAGCAGACAGCTCCTCTTTCCAGACATTCCATGCATCATCCCAAGGTGTTTTTCTGTCTCTGTGACCTCATGCAAAGGAATGGTCTCAAATTTATTGTTTTTTTTTTTCTCCATTAAAGATTCTTTCTAAACACTTCGACTCTGCTCTACACTCCTCTATCCCCAACCTACTGCAGCTCCCCCGTTGGCTTCACAATGACAAATACATTGAAGCTGTGTTTGCAATGGAGACTCAGCCTCAGGCAGAACACAGTCAACACAATACAACAACACAGCTTAGCTGCTTTGAACTTGCCTCCTTCAGGGGCCACTCCAGGGAGGTTTCTGAACACTCCTGAGTCAACATGAGCTTCCATATTGTGAGGTGCCATGACTCATTCACTATCAGAATAACAACATGTTCTTGGAGCTACTTCTTTTAAAAGAGCATATATCACAGGCTACAGTAAGAACAATCTTCAAATCTTCTAGAACTAAGATTCCAGTAGCAGCTAAAGTGATCCTTTCACCTGCCCTGTTTTTTTCCTAAAGCGGAATATCTTATTTCATCAAGCTCTTCCTCAACCTCTTCATTTAAGACGTGCTCAGAAAGAGAAGGAATATTTGGCCAGACTAGAGGGATGGCGGGAGCACCCGGTGAGTAGCTCTCTCTGGCCCACACGCACGTCGAAGGCTCAGTAAACACACACTGTAAGACTGTGGACAAAATACTTAGATTTTTAAATGATAGTCTCCCTGGAAATACTTAAACTTGTGGAGTTTAATTCAGAAATAACAATCTGCTTTTAAAATCATAAAATGGAATTTTCATAATACAAGGGGAGTTTCTGTAGCTTGCAGAGTAACAGCCTCAGTATTCCCAGACCTTTTTTTTCCCTCAGACAACAAGCTACCAACTGTTCCTTTTCTATATAACAACAGGAAATCCTTCCATACCTTAGGCTGAATAAAGTAATTTTATTTTCTATAATATATCATGTCAACAACAGAATCAGAATGCATATTGACCAAGAAGTAATCGATCTTCAGATCAATATTTTCAACTGCAAGTATTTTCCTCTTTGCTACAACAGTTGCAAACCAGTTTGAAGAGTCAACGAGTGAAGTTATTGATGTAAAATTATAGGGATCAAGGCACTGTTGAGATTTTGTATTTGAAATAAACCACAGAAAAACTTTTCATGAGAATTTTGAGAAAAAAGGACTATTGAAAAACCAAGGCTACACTTCCAAAACTCTCAGGAACCTTCCTTTTGCACACCCATTGATAAGATACTCAGTATTTTTTTTTTAATGATGAGCATTCAATCTAAAACTTGCTGTTGTCATTGCACTGATGTCTATGAGGTAATGATCATGATTAACTTAACAGGAAGATAATATTATGGGAGTGGGTCATATTTTACAGCTCCAACCATATTTAGTACAGCTTAATAGCTCACAGCCTGTGTCTGAAAACCCAGGGAAGGAAGGGCATGGATAGACCATAGAATTATTGTAACAGGGTTGCCTAGGTGGCTCAGTTGTTAAGTGTCTGCCTTCAGTTCAGGTCATGATCCCAGGGTCCTCAGGTTGAGCCCCATATCGGGCTCCCTGCTCAACAGAAGCCCATTTCTCCCTCTCCCAATCCCCCTGCTTGTGTTCCATCTCTCGCTGTCTCTCTCTCTCTGTCAAATAAATAAAATCTAAAAAAAAAAAAAAAAAAAAAAAAAAAGAATTATTGTAGCAGGTCTGAGAAACTCTATGGGAGGTCACTAGCATTGTCCTACAAAGAAGAACTCAAGTCTCTAAGATGTAATTTTCAATGGTAGTTATTTCAATAAAATGTAATTAACTGGCCTCCACTGGAGTAAGACTATTTAAGGAGCATGGCACAGAGGTTAAGTATGCAGGTTTCAGAGTCAGACAGACCTAGCCTGATTCCCACTCTACTATACAGAAGCTATATGACCGTGGGTGGGAGGTGGTTATCTAATGTTTCAAACCTCCGTTCTAGAATTAAGTGAGGCAGAGTATTGAAGGAGCAGGAGGCTGGCTGAGGACAAAGCAAAGGCTGGCGCCTTGCACCACCCCCCTTCACCCGCTCCCCTCCATATGTGTAGCATTCCTCAGGCACCCCTGACTGCCATAAAACGATAAATAGTTAACTTGCAGAGATCACAGTCCTGCAAGGTAGGAGTCTCCCTTGGTTTGCAAATGTCCTTGAGATTTACAACAAAGAAGTTACCTTATCAATGGCCCAATTTCCAGGGACACAGAACTCAGTTCCTCAAGCCCTAATGTCACCCTCCCCTCCACGAAAACGGAAGGAGGCGGAGGTAGAAGGAAAAGTAAATAAAGTTCAATTTCTTCTAAACCTAAATCTCATTAACAAGGATGCTTGATAGCAGGAATGTAACATTCCACCAGGAGACTCCCAATTGTCTTTACTTGATAAGTAACCAGGCCTTCAATATCCTGGTAGTGCTTTTTTCGCATGCGTGGGCTAACCGGCCAGTTCTGCTTCTGTTAAGATTGCTTTGGCTGCTTTCGCGCGGGGTCCCCTGACCCAATCCACTGACGCCAAGTATGCCTGTTCAAACTATCAATCAATCAGCTCAGCCCCACCCGAAACTTGTTTGTATCTGTCTATAAAAATCCTGCACCAACCCAGCTCTGGACCTCTCGGCGTTATCGGCAACGAGCGCCGCAGAGGTCCAGGTTCGAACCTGCAATAAACGACCCTTGCTGATTGGCTTTGACTCACGTCTCTGGTGGTCTTTTAAGGTGGGGGTAATATTCAATTGGCATTACATTTGGAGGTTCCACCGAGATCTCCCCTTCAAGGCCACCAGACAACTGGTCAACGGGTCGCTGCAACCGATCGGTAAGAAAGCCGGCTTTGTCTTTTGTCTCTGTTGTTTGTATGCTTCGTTCTTATGTCCTGGTTGTGTGTTTTGTGTGTCTTGTCCTTTCTGTATTCCTGGGTTAGAGTCCCAGGGCGGTGACTGGCAAATACGCCCTGGCGGACGCGCTATAGGGTTGCCAGCGGGCCGACGGAGACGTCCCTCGTGCCCGGCGGGAACGGCTTCTCAGAGATCGTGGTTTCGAGTCCCACCTCGGGGGGCCAGCGGGGCCTCGCAGAGATCGTGGGTTCGAGTTCCACCTCGGAGGCCAACAATGTATGTCTTCATGTATGTCTCCATGTTATGTCTTTAAGTGTGGATATGTGTTCCTGGTACTGGTTATGAAGGTTACATTCTGTTTAAAGGGAGGGTGTCTAACCCGTTTGAATCTGAGGAATGCCTGACTGTATGAATGTGTTTGTGTGGCTCCACCGCTTCGGCTATGGAGTCTGAGTGGGCTGCACCCTGAGTCTCGCGGAGCGTCATACGGCATAACGGTCATCTACTCCATGGAGTAGCCTGGTCCGGGGTTTATATGGATAGACCTTAGCTAAGACGCTCCTAAGTTCCCGCGAGGGACGCAAGCAGGACAGCACCTGAAAGATCCCCCTCGCCTTGTCTGCAACATCGTAAATATGGGGAGGGAATATAAGAGATAGGTATTAAGAGCTAAAACCAGATTCAATGAGTCAGCTAGTAAATTTCCTCCTGACTTATTGGATGAAAATTACGTAAATAAGCCTTCTTCTAGTAAACCCAGGTTGCTGGGCCATCCCTAGCAAAGGGGACTCTGGCTTTATTTCTCTCTGTTTCTCCTAATAGATGTGGGAGCTTCTCCCTCACTCACTTCCCGTGTTAATGGCTGTAACTGGAGCCAACTGGGGTTGGTCTAACTCGAGACAGAGACTATAGGGAATATTCCCAAGCAGCTGCCGAAACTCTTTGTTTCAGGGAAGTTTCCCTGTGTTCTCTGGCCTGACTTGGACTGCCTAACCCCTCCCCACTGGCTGATGGGAAAGCATGGTGTCTGCTCCTCTGTTGGGCCTTATGAGCTCTAAAACCGGGAACCTTTTCTCTGCCTCCTGGCGGCACTTTGTTTCTTCTGTTTCACCCTTACGTGTTTCTGTACCAACGTGTGTGCAGCCTGCATGACTGGCCTCTAGATCATGCACCATAGCTCCTCTCTTCACTGTCAAGGAGCAAGAAGAGCAGCCCCTGGACCTAACACCCCCCCCACTCCAGATCTTCCCAACCATGTCTCAGGTAAACATTCATAGTGGAGTGGGTCCAGGTGGAACGTAAATCAGTGTTGGAACTAAGTTAAGTTTGTTGGTTTAATTAAGATAAGACCTGTCTTTTAAGTTATCAGCAGTAAATGTGAAACTTCAAAATTTACTGAAGGTCAAATAAGCTCATGTAATTTGTTAAAATTTGTTAGTAAAGAAATGACTAAACTGATGGTTAATTGTCTGTCTCAAAGTTTTAATGGGTAATTGCTGAAGTAGCTTTCAAAGTCTTTGGTAACCTGAAAGTTTTAAAGTTTTGCTTGGATGACAAATGGAATTAAATTGTGGACATCTGTATCTTAACCAAACAGGATAAAATGCTAAGTCATTAATTACTGGATGTAGGTTTGTGCTTTTGACTTCTTACTGCAAAGAAACTAAGAGTATTTAAATCTGCTGGTAAACTTGTTTTCCACTTAACTGATTCATAAATTTGCCACCTGAAGAATTCTGTTGTAGCAGTTCACAATTGGTTAATAACTAAAGGTGTTTCTAAGAATACAAAGTTCTGCTTAGTGTAACTAAGACTGATAGAAATAAAGGGAAACTGTATGTAGGAAAGTAGGAGATATGTAAGAAAGATTTAAGGAATGGGAATACATTTTGCTGAAGGTAAAGGAAGGTAATTTTGTCCTAAATGAGATGGTTGTTTGGAAGGAAATGGCTTGGGACAAAACCTGAATGCAAAGGAAAGTTGTAGAAGGTTTGTGAAGGGAAATCTTCAGAAAAGGAATTTTAGCTATGGTCAGGACGGACTAAGATGGACTAAATGAATGGGTTTTAAAGGTACATTGGTACAAGACTGAAATTGTCTCTGTTCAAAAGGACAATGTTTTCTTAGATCAATTGATCTGCTGTTAAGAAAATGTAAATGGTTTTCTCTTTGCCTGCCCAGAAAAACCAGTTTCTATGTTTTGTTTTATTAGGTGTTTAACATCCCTAATTATATTTAGGCATGTGCTTCAACACTTTCTAAGATTTTAGCAAATGTTGACAAGATTTAAATTGTAAATCTCTTTAACTCAGGCTTTTCCTTGGTATGTGAAGTTGCTCATGAAATACTACTGAACCAATGATAAACCTTGGATTACATTTGGGAAAATACTATAACTATTCTAGAGATTCTATGCACTTCCTAAAGTTTTAATCTTTTGAGAGATCACCGCTTGATACTGTAATTACAGAAATGTTATGTATCACAGAAATAACCTGATTTCCTTGCAGCTAAATTGTAAACTCCCATTTCTCTTTAGCTCTAACCATATCCATTCTGAGTTTTTGTCATTTATAATTGTTTTAATTCTCTTGTAAAATGAGTTTTATCTTCAAGGAGATTCCTATAAAGGACTTTCAGGACAAATACAGATATTTGATATGCTTGAAAATCCTAAAACTGAAATGGGTAAGAATTTCCAGAACTGACTAAAGCCGCATTCACCAGAATTAGTAACATGGGACTAAATGAACTATAAGATTATAGTGTTGTGTCTCTTACTTTAAACATTGCTGGTTCTCTCTAATGTTTGCTCTTCCAGACTAGGGTACTTCCTCCTAGTTATCTGTAACTTATAGAGATGTAAAAGTGCTCAAAGCATTCAAGCTTTTCTCTCTATATGAACCCTCTGAAACCAAAAGGTTTCAGTAAGCATTCTTCCATGGCAATCAGTCATTTGCATAAGTTCAATAAGAATCTGTTCTCCTTTAACAGGACACCATTGGAAACTGGTTATTTTACCAAGGCTTTGACTGGGATGTCATATTTGAAAAGACTCAGATATGACCAGACAGCTTTAAGGAACTAAGGTTGACTTTATGAAACCTGGAGCCATAAAGCCCCTTGGGACTGTTGGCCTGATACCTTGCTTACAGAGTTCCCAGCAGCCTCACCAGGTGAGTAAAGAATGTCACTCCTTGGTAGGTGCAGTCTCAGAAGAGGAATTCGCCCAAATCGACAGGTATTGCAGGCATGCCTGATGGCAAGTACAGGGCTTGGCTTCTGGCCCGGAGAGGCTACTAAAAGTTCAACCTAGAGATTCCTTATAAAAAGTTCCAGCAAAGCAGATGCTAAAAGATCTATTGATCACACTTAACTGTTCTTGCTGAGCTTATGGAAATAATGGGCCAAGTTTGTTAAAACTGGACTTGTTTCGCAAGTGAATTAGTCCTGATTTGGCTATCTCTGTAAATGAGGGTTATTTTAGAGAGAAAAAAAAAATTATGTTTTAGTAACACACCTTTATGGGTGTTAAATTCTAGATTTGATTGTCTTTAAATGTTGTTTACCTAAGCTAAACAATTTGAGGTAAACTTCAGAGAAGTTACACAATAGCTCATTTAGATGATCTTCTTTTTTTTTTATTTTTTGGGGATATTAGTAGAACCCCCTCACACATGATTAAACAACTGGAAAATGGGATTGATTTCCCTACAATTGTATAACTTAACTAACACCTTATGTGTGGCTGGGATAATGGAATTGCCTAAAAGCCAGCCTATTGCACTCCATAGGATTAACTATGGACTTGTGGAGACAATGGATGACCCCACTTTCTTTATGAGTGGATTGGATGATTCATGGGGGACTCCCCTTATCTCTTGACAGGTTTTCTCCCACTTGACAATGATTCTCTGTAATCAGGATATTGTTAAGGTTGGACCACTCAAAGGTCTTCTTATTGGTTTCATCCCTTAGTCATATTTATCCTAGAGGCCACCTCTGTTGAGGTGCAATTGCAAACAGATGCTTTAGCTAAGAATAGAACAGCCCTCATAAAAGTAGCCTCAAAGCTTACTATGGAACAGCCCTCCTCATAAAAGGAGCCTCAAAGCTCACTATGGAACAGTCCCTGACTGTAATGTTGTCACATCAGGTCCAGATTTAAGATGCCCCTGTTAAAAATACGAATGACAGTTGGTTTTCTGATGACAGTAGTTTTCATAGAAAAAAAAATAAGAAAAGCTAGGTGTGCCATAGTCACTAGCACTTTGCAATTGCCAAAGCCTAAGAATTAACATTTATACTGACTCCAAATATGCTTTCTTGGTACTACATGCCCATGAAGCTATTTGGAAGGAAAGGGGATTGCTGTCAAGCCATAACTCCCCAATCAAATATGGGTCTAAATTACAAGACCCTCCATATGGCTATACTAAGGATGGTGTATATCAAATCTAGGATGCATATTTGTGTTTCATACCCACACCCATTGGACAGCTCACTCAAAATGCAGTTTTATGCTGGGAACAAAAGAATCATACGAGTGGTACTTGGGCAAAGAACACACGACATCTGGGACGGCTATCACTATAAATGTGTTCCCAAGTAATAGTACTCCAGGCTACTGACTGGTTTGCTACTGACTGGGCAAGGCGACCTGGCATCAGATGGCCAGCTCCAAACGGAACCCACTGGATATGTGGAACCAACCTGTGGCCCTGGCTTCCTCCAGGGTGGATAGGTCACTGTACTTTAGGATTTGCCTGGATTCATGGGTGCATTATTAAAACCATTACAACCCCAGCTAATCTCCCCAACTTGAAACAAAGATGGACACGATCTGTTTTTAAATGGTATGATCACTTAGCATCCATTTTTGTTCCATCTGCGGGACTAGAGGATGTCATGTGGCATGTAGAAGCCCTTAATAAATATACTACAAAGGCGCTCAATGATTCCCTAAATAGCATCTCCCTGCTTAATACCAAAGTGTCACAGATACGCAAGGCAGTCCTACAAAATAGAATGGCCCTAGATGTCCTGACAGCAGCCCAGGGTGGCACATGTGCAGTCATCAAAACAGAATGTTGCGTGTACATCCCAGACTATCACAAAAATGTCACAGGACTAATAAAAGATATGAATGCCCAAATTAAGGCCCTACAAGATCCTTCTCTCTCTCTCAGCGAATGGTTAAGTTCCTGGTTTGAAGGAGGACTATGGCCAAATCTCCTTTTCGGGCTTCTCATTCTTATCGCCTTATTAACCTTAATATGTTGCTTTGTTCCATGTTTCTCTACTTGGTGCCGAGACTCCATTGCTACAATGACTACACCACGACAGATGATCCTTGTCGCGCGAGGACGGCTCTTCACTATCAGCGCTGGATTCAGCTGCCTCCACCTTTCGTAACTCCCTTATACACTCCTACCCTGATCAATATTGACCCCAGTAGGTAGGGACAGCTCTACGCCCCTATTCAGCACGAAGAAGTTATAGAAGATGAGACCTTCCACCTTCAACCCCCTTAAAGATTTAAGGGTCAAAATTGTTCAGGGGGGAATGAAGGAGCAGGAGGCTGGCTGAGGACAAAGCAAAGGCTGGCGCCTTGCACCACCCCCCTTCACCCGCTCCCCTCCATATGTGTAGCATTCCTCAGGCACCCCTGACTGCCATAAAACGATAAATAGTTAACTTGCAGAGATCACAGTCCTGCAAGGTAGGAGTCTCCCTTGGTTTGCAAATGTCCTTGAGATTTACAACAAAGAAGTTACCTTATCAATAGCCCAATTTCCAGGGACACAGAACTCAGTTCCTCAAGCCCTAATGTCACCCTCCCCTCCACGAAAACGGAAGGAGGCGGAGGTAGAAGGAAAAGTAAATAAAGTTCAATTTCTTCTAAACCTAAATCTCATTAACAAGGATGCTTGATAGCAGGAATGTAACATTCCACCAGGAGACTCCCAATTGTCTTTACTTGATAAGTAACCAGGCCTTCAATATCCTGGTAGTGCTTTTTTCGCATGCGTGGGCTAACCGGCCAGTTCTGCTTCTGTTAAGATTGCTTTGGCTGCTTTCGCGCGGGGTCCCCTGACCCAATCCACTGACGCCAAGTATGCCTGTTCAAACTATCAATCAATCAGCTCAGCCCCACCCGAAACTTGTTTGTATCTGTCTATAAAAATCCTGCACCAACCCAGCTCTGGACCTCTCGGCGTTATCGGCAACGAGCGCCGCAGAGGTCCAGGTTCGAACCTGCAATAAACGACCCTTGCTGATTGGCTTTGACTCACGTCTCTGGTGGTCTTTTAAGGTGGGCGTAATATTCAATTGGCATTACAAGTATATCAACTTCTAACCATCCTGCATGGTACATAGAGGATGCTTGATAAATAGATCTTTAAAAAGGAACAAAAGAACAGGAAAAAAAAAGGACTTAAAAAACAATTTTGTTACTTATATGCTTGGTATCTGAAACATTCTGCATCCTTCCAATCAGCAACAGAATACTGCACTTAAAACAAATTAATGTCAACTTCTTTGTCATCATAAATTAAACCGAGACAACTCTCCCTTGGGAGAGCCAGACTATGCATATGCTAACCATTTCCTTCTATGGCTTCTCCAAACTTTTGCTTATTGAGGAAGATTCCATAAAGGCACTCCTAGATCATATTATTTTAGTTTCAATTTTAAAAACCTCTTCAAACAATTTCTATTTAATATTGTATCATTGATTTAATTGACTTATGGCTATAAGAAATAGCTACTAGTCAAATTATGTCATGTGTAAAGCCATATTCCAGTGTGACCCAGTATTCCCATTTTTAGGAACCTATCATAAGAACACACATGCATGGGGATGGGTTCATGTAGTAGGCTTGGGCTGCTCAAACACTGCCCATTCTCAGGAAGGGCCTCTTTTAATAGACTGGCCCTTGGCCGGCTCCTGCAAGCTGAGACTTTGGAATGTTCTGACTGATAAAGTGTTCTCTAAGCCTTCATGAAGCCTTGAGTCACACTCCACCAGTTTGCCTAGATGGTTTGCACATTCAGTAGGTGGTACATCTCTGTGACTGACCCATAATAAAAACCCTGTACAATCAGGCTCGCATGCTATGCTATTACACATCACTGTGGGAGCAATTAAACACATCCGTGATATTCCACTGAAGGGATTCTTGGAAGCTTGTGTCTGGTTTCTTCTGAATTCTGCCCCATGAATTTTCTCCCTTTGCTTTTTCTTCTCTCCTCTCCCCTCCCCTGCCCTTCCCTCTTTTCTTTTCTTTCTTTCCTTCCTTCCTTTCTTTTTTCTTTCTTCTCTGGATCCTTTCACTGCTATAAATTGTAACAAGAAATATAGCAACCTCTGGGTCCAGTGAGTACTTCTAGGAAATCATCAAGCCCGTGGGGGTCCTGACAAACCCAACAAAATGTGCTTTTGCGAAATAAGTTTATTGCAATTAATTGTTTCATGATATTGAAACACTGAGAACAGTTTAAATGAACAGGAGATAAACAGTTCTACAAATTAGGGTAAATAGATATAAAGTTTTTGTAATATCACTAAAAGCAGCATTTTCATATATTTATCATGACATTGCAAAATGCTTGGGATATAAAGTTACCTGAAAAAAAGCAAGATCCAGAACTATATGTAAAGCTTCAATCTAAGTATGAAAAATTTCCCTACCTGTACAGAAAAAGACTAGAAGGAACTATGCTCATATATATTAGAGACTATTCATGGACAATGAAGTTATGAAATATTTTATTGCTTCCTTTTTTCTATATTCTTCATGCTTTCTCCTCAGAGCAAATTATTATCCCATTTTTACTGAGTTATTTTTATATATTTCAGTGCCAAATGAAAGATATGTATGGAAAAGTACTAACAATAGAGAAAGAAGATTAAAACCGAAAAATGAAAATTTTCTTCTTATTACAACTTCTCCTTTGTTGGATACCACTCTGCTAATAGCTGTTAACAACTTAAATGATACTTTCTACACTTTTTCTATAAATACGCAAAAAAGCATAGATGAAAAAGATCTTAGTTTGGGTTTAGCAAAAAAGAGATTTTCTGCAGCTTTTTTTCCTTTAACAACGTACTATGAACATCTTTCCATATAGAACTGTCTCATTCTGTTGAAAGATTACATAACAATCTAGTGAATTTATGTATCATAGCTTATTTAAATATTTTGATACTGACAAATATTTAGATTGTTTCCAATTTTTTAGTATTATAATCAATGTTGCAAAAAAAGTGCCTGTACTTACATCCTTGCTGCCTAAGCAAGAATTTTCATGTGAGAGATTCCCAGAAGTATAAACATTGGGTTACACATTATATACACTTAAATCTTCATGGATGACAAACTGCCCTCTAAAAGCTTATACAAATTTATATTCCTATTAATGCTACTATAGTGTTAATTTGCCATATTTTTACTAATGCTGGTTATAATAAACCTTTTTAATTTTTTCTAATCCAAATGAAAATGATGGTATGTCACTAAAAAAAAAAAAAAAAAACCACTGAATGTATTTAGTTACTAATGTTTTTGAACATCTTTTCATATGTTAATGGCTTTTATTTTGTACTTCTACTGTGTGAACTGCCCATTCATATCTTCTACCTATTTTTTCCAATTGGGTAGTATTTTTTGCCATTTGTTTTCATGTAACACTTTCTTGCAACATTTTCATTCAGTTTATCTTCTTAATTCCACGATGCCTTTCATTGTAGAAATAATTATTGAAATAATTATACAAACATAATTAAGTTTTTATATAGTTAAATCTATCAATTTTTAAACATTTCTAGGTTTCTTTTTTTTTTTTTTTAAGATTTTACTTATTTGTCAGAGAGAGAGTGTGTGTAGTGAGCACAAGTACGGGGAGCAGTGGGTAGAGGGAGAAGCAGCCTCCCCTCTGAGCAAGGAGCTCCATGAGGGACTTGATTCCAGGCCCCTGGGATCATGACCCGAGCCTAAGGCTGACACTTAACCAAATGAGCCACACAGGCCTCCCTCCAGGTTTCATATCATGTTTAGAAACGCTTTCCCTATTTCAAAATTTTAAAACTACGTTTTAATTATTTTATTGTCAGAATAGCTATGTTTAAGACAAAGTTGTCACTATGTTGTTCAACATACACATTTTTTAATTCACAGAAATAACTCTTAAAATCTTAAAAATTTGGACTAAGAAACAAGCTTCTCTATTCTGAAGAAGTGACATGATCCCTTACTCTGGTTTTTTTTTTTTTTTTCCATCCCAGATTGTTTCTTCTTTTGCTCTTGTCGTCAGGAAACTCTGGGCCTAGTTTTATCAGGGTTTTCTTTTTTTATTAATTGGAGTTTTATTCTTGAATCTGTGTTATTCTGTGCCCGTTACTGAATGCTACATTGGATCTTTTCTGAAGTTAGGAAAGAGTTAAATTTTAAATAAATTAGAAAAATGATTAAATAAATAACAAAGGGAAAGTGATTACATGAATAAATAATAAAAATCTATTATATTTAATTTAAACTTTTTCAGGTCATTGTTCTTAATCCACTTTACTATGAATTCTTGGTCTGCTAGAATTAACTGGAATCCTACTGATAAGATTATGATCTCTTGCTATCACTCTATTTATTAGTTCATAATTGTTTACCTTATTGTAAGCTTCTTAAAAACTAGAACCATTTTAATTATCCCTGAAGTCAAGTCACCCTATGGCTTAAAATAAGCACTTCGATGTTTCTTGTATGGAAGAACCAGAAAAAAGTCACTCACAAAAAGAAAGCTCACATCAGAAATCTAGTTTAAAGACTATAGCCAAAGTACTCTCCGGGTGTGTTCTATTGTGGGTATGTGTTGTATCTACAATTGTGGGTGACAGTAATTGAGCAGATGCCCTAAAGATACAAGAGTTCTGCCATCATTAGCCTAGACTCACCAAGGGAAAGAAACAAAACACTGTAGGTTAGAAATGTTTCCAATAACATGGGTTAAAACAAAGGTTGGCATTATCTAAGTAATTAAGAAACCCAAACCCCTTGCAGTCCCAAGAAATCCAATTATTTGGGATTTAATTGTAATCTGTATGCCTACCTCCTACTTTTTAAGTAGCAGATGACACAAGGCAATGTGAAAACTGATTTTGTTTCCAAAACTAGATTTTACTTAACTTAGACATCCAAACCAATGGAATAAATGCAAAGCTAAAATTCAGTGATAAAATTTTTCTTTTACCAATTTATTGTTTCATATCCTAAGCCTTGGTTTGCTTATCTGTAACTTGTAAAATAATACTTTTCTCCCTACCTCTCAGAGTTTTAAGACAAAATTAGATTTAGTACATTAAAATGTTTTTTTTTTTAAAGATTTTATTTATTTATTTATTTATTTTTAAAATTTGACCGACATAGATCACAAATAGGCAGGGGGGTACGGGGGAAGGAAGCAGTCTCCCTGCTGAGCAGGGAGCCCGATATGGGGCTCGATCCAGGACCCTGGGATCCTAACCTGAGCTGAAGACAGAAACTTTAACCCTCTGAGCCCCCCAGGTGCCCCTAAAGTGTATTTATAAGTAATACAAAGTAGAAGAGAATTCCTGTTATCAAGATCACATGGCTTTCAAAAATCTGTCATGTGGTTGAAACATTTAAAAAATTAATGAAATTTTATGGGCCTCAATACTGTCACTTCCTTTCTTTCTCTCCTCCACACCTGACGTATCTGATTTCCATTTAACTGGACTTCAACTAAAACAACCACTCTTTCAACACATTTTGCTCTATTATTACATAATACCTTCAGTATGTACTAGCGATGCTAGTCAAGCCAGTTTCATGTATTCTATTGATCAGCTTCAACAATGTGTAATATACAGTGTTGTTTCATGTTCTGTAAACACACTCACTCCACCTGCCATCATCCTGAGTTACTTCGAAGTAAATCTCAGAGAACCTATCATTTCAGGTGTGAATGTTTAAAATACGACTTTTTAAAAACATAACCACAATTACTACATCATGCTTAAAATACTAGCAGTAGATTTACATTTCCTCAGTTATCTTCAAACAAAGTTTTTTGGGCGTATTTATTTGAACTGGAATGCAAAATAAGATCCATATTTTGCAGTCCCCCTCCGTCTCTTTTTACCCCCCCAAATTGTTTCTTGCTTCTTGTTTTTTATCATTTTTGTTGTTGTGTAAATCAGTTGTTTTGTCCTATCACATTTCCCACCATCAGGGTCTGCTAATTCTATTTCCATGGCACTATTTAATATGCTTCTCTGCCCTCATGTTTCCAGTAAATTAGTAGTTAGATCTAGAAGCTAGTTCAGATACATTTTGCCCCCAAAACTAATTCACAGACAATGTACAGATTTTCATCAGTACAGTTTATAACACCCAATTGTATCTTTTATTACCTTCATCCCTGATTCACTAGCAGCTGTGAAAAGATATGCTATCCTATCTTGTTAACCAGAACACTTTTATAAGAGAAACTTCCCTTTATTAACCATTTGGTTGTCTTGAGGTACAGACCGAACAGAAGCTGAAATGTTCTATTATTTTCCCTATCTACCAGCTTTCAAAAATAACAGGTGGTTTCCAAGCATTCTCCAAAATGACTAGTTTCTGCCTATCTTTTGTATCATTATGCCCTTGTGGATATACATATATCTTGGTGAATATTAATCTGCTGCAGCTGTTATCTTATTGCTACTCAAACTTTTTTTTTTTTTTTTTAAACCAGTAGGAGCTTATTCGGTTTGATGCTTGAGTCCTTTTGATAGAACTCTAGCAGTCTTTGAATTCTTCTTGGCTTTCTGGAAAGGAAAGATGCTCTACAAGTCCCCGCAGAAGCAGGCATTTCTTCAAGGACCCCTGTCTCCCTCTACTGGAAATGTATTTAGATATCACAGTCTGGGCACTGTTTATGCCCTTTATTCTTCCTAGTCTACCTTTGGAAAAGATTCCTAGAAGTGGCACTGCTAAGTCAAAGAACAAAAATGCTCATGCGATTTTATTAGATAATGCCAAATTCCCTGCACAAGACGCGTCTTAGGTTGTATCCCACCCATGACGTATGAGGGTACCGCTTTCCCTGCAGCTTCCCAAAAACAGATGTTTTCAATCTTCTGGAATTTTGCCAATCTACTAGGTGACATATTATAGTCCATTGTAGATTTACTTTACATTGTTCTTATTATGAGTGAGGTAGATTACCTTTTCTTTCTTTTTTTTTTTTTTAAGTTTTATTTATTTGAGAGGAGAGAGAAAGAGCACAGGCAGGGGAAGGGGCAGGAGGGGTGGGAGAAGCAGACTTCCCGCTGAGCAGGGAGCCCGACATGGGGCTCGATCCCAGGACTCTGAGATCATGACCAGAGCGGAAGGCAGATGCTTAGCTGAGTGAGTCACCCAGGCATCCCTACATTATCTTTGCATGTGGCTTTTTCTAAGAACAACTGCCCAAATTCCTAGCCTATTTTTCCTACAACAGTGGTTCACAAAATATGACCCCTAGATCAGTAGGAGTAGCATCACCTGGGAATTCATTAGAAATGCAAATTCTCGGGCTCCATCCCAGGTCTACTGAATGGGAAGATGTGTACTACTAGAAGGTGATTTTGAGGGCCTATCATTACTTGATAAAAGCAAGGTAGAGAAAAGTATGTACAGTAGACTATCTTTTTCTTAAACAATAGGGACATTTTATACATGTAATATTAATAATTATTATTAATTACTGAATGAAATACTCTAGGGATAAGGCCCACTAATCCATGGTCTAACAAGCCTGACAGATGATTCTAATACCCGAAAATAGGAGAAACTTGCCTAAAGGGTTGACTCCACGCCTGTATTTTAACTTCCCTTAAACTTGCCTAATTATTTTCTATTGAAACTAAGGCCAAACGGTTAGTACACTGGAACTGAGAGAGTCAAACACCATGTGGCATTCATACATGCGTTGGTTGGTGTATCTATCCAACCTTGAATGAGTAGATGTTAAGGATCACTATAGATCACTGTGGCAGGCAGCGGGGATACCAGGCTAAAACAACACAGACATGGTCCCTGGCCCCCAGAAGATTTCCTTCCACTGGGAGAGAACAAAATAAGTAATTTAAGTCTTACCAAAGAGGGTTCCAAGGTGCTACTGCATCCTAGAGCAAGGGGCTCCTGCTAGTCTTGTGGTCAGGGAAATGCAAATTAAATGAACATTGAGGTAGTACTCTATTCCCATCAGATGGACAAAGGATCACACCTATTCCTTACAGGGATATGGGCGGACATGTAAACCACTACAACAACTCTGAGAAAGAATCGAGCATTACCTATCAATGCATCAAACACAGCCATCCATTCCCAGGAATCAGTCATGCAGAAAGAACGCCTCTCATTCAAGGCCATTTGCTGCAGCATTGTTCATAGGGGCAAAGCTAGTTACAGAGTGAATGTCCACAGTGGGGACATATGAAACATCATGTTATATCCACACCAGGCAGCCACTGAAAAGAATGAGCCACACCATGATTTGAAGGTGTTTCTATGATGTACTCTTTGAATAAAGAAAGCAACATGTAGAAAAGTGGGGATAATAAATCCTCAGTTTTAGAAACTCCCATAAGCCCATATGTGTATGCTGTACATGATTATTTGAGGATAGAAGAAAAATAAGGAAGACTAGATACCAATATGGATAAGCCTTCTACAGTGGATGAAGGCTCAACATACGTCTTCCCTTCTTCTTTGTGTACTTTCCTATCGTGCAAGAAGGTGGAAAGCTCAGAATTGCAAGCTCGGGCACCCCGCAGACAAACACATGTACTTGGGTGAGATGGGGGCCACATGTAGGCTGCCTCGACAAGCACCTTCATTTGTTACACCTTTGCACCAGCTGACAACCCTGCTTCAGGTCACTGGCTTCATGGGTGCAGAGGGGCAGGGCATCCCTTCTGCTGGCCTGGATCCAGCAGAAACAGCTTGGTTCTGGAGTCCTTCTCAGGTAGCTGCTACTCCTTGGATCCCAGCTTTGGAGGCATGAGCCTGGAGCCAGGGGTGTGGAACAGAACTCCCAGATCCCTGGCCAGCAGCTCGTGTGGGGTTCCATGACTCACCCCTGGAGGTGAAGTTGGAAGCTTGGTCCTATAGTCCTTCCAGTGATTTCATCAACATGGGGCTCCAGAACCAAATGCCAATCTGCCCTAAAATAGTTTGATTCTTTTTTTTTTTTTTCCTTGCAATCAAACTACATGATTCAATGGGTTACCAGCTGGGGGAGGAGTGACAGTTGTGAGAATTTAAACATACGAATATAAGAAAGTACCTTGAAAATAGTGGTATATTGTTGTTATTAATTTAAATGTCATTTAAAACTCATCTGTCATTCCATCTAAGTAACTGATGTACAAGGGGTGGGGGGGCTTTGAAAAGACTCTTTAATGTAGGAAAGGCACTCCACTGTGGGGTTTCTCCAGGGCACACAGTCTTACCAGCGGGTGTAGATGTGGATTTTGGTGCCGGAAGCAAACTCCTGCGGGGTGTTGTCACACTGGGGGTTGCTGGAGGGGCCGCCCGGCTGGCCCCCTTGGGTGTGTCTTTGGAAGGCAGAGCTGCCTTCAGAACCGGCTGGTCTTCATTCCCAAAGGTTGACCCTGTGGGAGGCAGACAGTGTGTTAATTATAACCTCATGAAAAATGGATGGACCCTTCTTGCCATGTGCAATTGCCAGCCAATCCCAACACCGTCATCTGCTTTAGAGCTTGATCTGACTCTTGGTGAGTGGCCTTGAAAAACGTTTCTCTGGGACCAGAAGTGGAGAAGAGCTCCCTTTAATCACCACAGCAAAGTCTGTCATTCAAATCCTCTGTGCAAGGGACACCACAAAAGACAAAAGCAGCCTCTGAAGATTTTATACATGTGTGTGTACGTACACACACGCACACATACTGACACACACACACACACAATTTGCTTATGTGGATGTGTAACTGTACATATGTACAATGTGCATTTATTTGATAACTCACAGAGGATGAGCAATCCTACTTTTGAAAACCAGTGTGTGTGACCCAGGAGAGGTGAGAGTAAGAAAAAAGACTCGTGCATGGGCTGCTGCTCCAAGAAGCTTATGGAGAACATCCTGACTTGCAAGTTATTTGACCTTCAGAACAAGAGGCTTGGGGTAAAGGTAGAAGGGTATGGAGCATGGGGACAGAGAATCTCTCTGACACCCATGAAGTTTTTTGCCTGAAAAGCTGAGGTGTCACCAAACTGTGAAGCCCTGAATTAGAGCCTAGCTTATTGCAAAGGCATACGATGCCTATTGATATTTCAGTTTACTATTCAGTATAGAAACAGACTCTATGTCTAAGGACAGTTTGTTTACAAAGGACTGCTCTGACACTCTGAACATACGGCATACTGGGATATGTGTCAGGTTTAAATGCACAAGGCCCCAAGTTTTCTTCCAGATCTTTCCAAACCTACTGTGGCTTATACGTCTGTCATCTCTTAAAGACAATGACACCATCATCTATTCCCTGTTAAAGGATCAGTCTTTTAAGTATACCTCTGAGTACAGCTGAAAGGCCTAACCCACAAAATTAAGCTTGAATGTATTGGAACCACGGCTTGTTTGGAATTAAACTATCCAGTTAGAAACGTGACCATCTACCGTGGAAAATATGCAATGACAGCTGGAAGAAGTATACAGAATTTTAGCAAAAGATTAAATTTTTTGTTTTCATCATTTTAAAAGGATAGGCATAACATTTTATTTAGATAGGGCCTGTATTAAATGATAACATTATTCAAATGGCTTTAATATTCAAAACATCCAGGAATTTTATTCAACCACTTAGTGTAAGAGATTACTGATTTCCTCCCTCTGAAGACCTGAAAGTCCATTTCAAATCGGTGAGATTTGTTTTGTTTCTGAAGAAAAGCATATTTACGAAAGAAAAAATAAAGAATGCCCTATTTCCCAGCACAGAGCCTATGTCCTACAGTTCTTTTCAGGTCTGTGCAAGCTTTTCCATAGTTCTAAACAGGGCTCAAGAATGCATTAGATCTATGCCAACAGAACAAATGCATCGAAACTTCATGGAAAGGATCTGCACTGTATCCTGAATGTCGAATACAGAAGTAAGCACCTGTTTGATTATAACCTCATGAAAAACTTCTTCAGGAAAATGGACACCATGAACCCGAAAAAAGTAAGTCTTAGCTTCTGAATCATTCAGAGGGCTCACTAGTCCAATCCCAGAATCTAGAGGCTCTCTGGAGGTTTGCAGGACATTACAGATGGAAGGAAGGGGCCACTGGATGGATTTCACATGGAACTCTGCACTGCTTAGCTAACCACTGACATACTGCTGGAATAATCTACTCACTAAAATATGTAGTGGAAGCTGAATTAAACATTAAAAAGTTTCATACAGAATCTTTCACTTAATTATTAAAGTTTCTTAAGAGGGAAATGTTTTGTATCATTTGTAAAGTTCAAATGCCCTTTTATCAAATCCTCTTGCACCTGGCGTCATCCTCGGAGGTGAAATTTATTATTCAGAGAACATGTCAATTTAGAGATTTGGCAGCTTTCCAGGCTGGGAAGGCAGCCTATTTGAAGTACGAAGTGTCAAGGAAGCTATGTGGGTGAGGTACGCTCCTCTGAGAGTGGTCTTGAATTAACAAAAAAGAAAAAAAAGTAAAATAAAATAAAATAAAACTCTATTCTTGTCTATCATTGTGGGACCCGACTGGCAGTTCACAGTATTGCTCTTTGAAAACCAGCTTAGGGCAGCTAGTAATTAAAGACTCATTATTTAGGAAATGGAAAGAACTCAGAGTGGCTGCTGAATTCTAGAACCGTTCTGGCTACTTCACAACCATGCAGGCAGCATTAAACCATTGCTTGATAAGAGGAAGAAAATAACTGGAAATAAACAACAATTTGTATGAGCCAGAAAAAGAGTGGCGGTGTCTCACAAGTCTAATCCAGTCCCCGAACCTGGCCTGAACGATCTAGGCTATCCCCTGGATGAAGGGTGGAGTCTGAGGAGAAGGACAGCCAGGGCTGTTTCTCCACCTCCCACCTCTCTGCCCCTGCATTTCTTCATCCGCAAGTGGGGACACTGGGCATGGACCTCACAGAACCATCGCGGGAAGTAAAAGAGTTAATACAAGTGGATTTTTAAGTGTCAAGGCAAGAGTTAGTGCAAGGAAAGGGTGGTGTCTGGTGCATAGTGAGCTCTTCTGTGTTAGTTACAAGCACACATGGGCTAGTTTTTAGTTCAGCAGTTGGTCATTACAGCAAATCAGTTTTTCGTGGGGAACTTGGAACAAATCCAGGGACTAATATCAGGTGGCGCTGCTCCAAGTGAAAAGAAAGGAAACACTAAAATAAATCTGACAGCAACTGCAGGATGTAAGGAAATATAGTATGATTGTCCTTAAAAACCTATGACGAGCTACTTGAGACACAGGAAAAGGGGAGAATCAGGACATAAGGGACCACCGGGCTTCAGAGTATTGGACGCTGCAGGTTCCACTCTGAGCGACACTGTTGGGACCCAGGGCATGAGCGTGGTATCAAAATGGCTGTCCGAACTGCCTGTCACAATTCGCACCCACCACAGGTACTGACTGTCAGACCTTAATGAATGAATGAAATTGGTTTTAATTTATACGTCTCTGACAGGCAGTGAGGTAGAACACTTTTTTTAAATTCAAGTTTTTTCTTCCATAAGATACCCACTCATAATCTATGCCCTTTTCCTACTAAAGTATTTTATTTTCCTAATTGACATATAGGAGGTGTTTTTGTTTTTGTTTTTTTTAATATTCTGGATATTGATCCTCTCTAGGTATATATTTCAAATATCCTCTCAGTCTTTGACTAGCCTCCACAGTGATGGTGCCTTTATTCAGAAGTCTTTCATTTTATTTATTTATTTATTTATTTATTTATTTATGCCTTTATTTACTTACTTGACACAGAGAGACAGCAAGAGAGGGAATACAAGCAGGGGGAGGGAGAGAGGGAGAAGCAGGCTTCCCGCTGAGCAGGGAGCCCTACTCGGGGCTCCGATCCCAGGACCATGAGATCATGACCTGAGCCAAAGGCAGATGCTTAACTGACTGAGCCACTCAGGCACCCCAGAGGTCTTTCCTTTTAATGTAGTTGATTTTTCTCAGTCTTTCCCCCACTTGATTTGTACCTTATGTGTCTTAGTTTTTCATTGTCTACCTCAGATAATAAAGATGTTCTCCTATGTATTCTTCTAAATGGTTTAAAACTTTGTTTTGCACATTAGATCACTAATTCACCTGGAACAGAGCGCGGAGTAGGGGCTGGATGTGTGGTTGCTATTTTCTATATAGACAGCCAATTATCTCGGCCCTGTACGTTGGACAGTCCATCTCTTCTGCAATATCTGTACTTCCTTCTGCTGTGTGTCAAGATTCATACAGGCCTGATTTTTAGTGCAAGCTAACAGCCGCCAAATTGAGGTAATCTAATAGGGTGCCTGGGTGGCTCAGTCAGTTAAGCATCTGCCTTTGGCTCTGGTCATGATCCCAGGATTCCATCCTGGAATGGATCCTCAGGATGGAGCTGAGCGGGGAGCCTGCTTCTCTCTCTTTCTGCCCCTCCCCACCCCCTTGCTCATTCTCTCAAATAAATAAATAAAATCTTTAAAATTTTTTTCAGTAAATCAACATAACAAAAGTTTCTCTCTCAATCATGAATCGTCTCACACAGGCAATCTGGATGACATGCCATCCTGGGGAGCTTTAATCCAGGCAGGAGCTCAGGGATTCTGGCTCCTTCCATCTTGTGTTTCTGCCCTACTCTGGGTTTCTCAAGAGACATTAATATGCACCTGGCATATGGGGAGGAAATGAATTATTCATGGAAGAATTTTGGGGGGTCAGGCCTGGAAGCAGAGTGTATCACTTCTGCCATGAGTCTAATGGCTGGGAAATGTCGCTTAGTTTATGCACAGGAGAAAAGGGGAATCATTGGGTAAACACCTAACCCATTCTGCCACATGAGGCTCCATTTCTGAACTCTATATTCTGTCTCATTGATCTCTTTCTCTATCACTATACCAATACCATAGCATATATATTTACTGTCATGCAAGACTCGTACTGGCATATTGAACCAGTATAAGACAAGTACCTCCAACTTGGTTCTTTTATTTTACAATTGTCTTGACCCAAATATTGGGTCATTGACCTTTCTCTTACATATAAATTCTAGTATCTACTTGTCAAGCTCTAGGAAAAGTGGCCAGAATTTCCAATTAGATACGATTACATCTTCTTTCTGAACTGCAACATGCTTGAAGGAAGAGCAAGCTCAGACCCCATGAAGAACAACAAACCTGTGCTGAGCGCCACTTATACTCTAGGAGCCATGTTAGATGAAAGAAATACAAAGAACATGGAGTTCCATGAAAAAGCAAACACCAAATAAGTTGTTCTATAAAGACGCAGCACTAAATGACACAATAAAATAATAATAACAAATAAATAAAATAAAAAGAGGCAGCACTGGTCCTTAAGGGATCAAAATCTGGGATACTTTGGGTTGAAGCAATATTGGCATCTAGTGGGTAGGGCTGTCAATACCTCTGTTGAGAAGACATGCAGAAATATAAGAGACCATGGAGAAAAGGGGCTAATAATTGTTAGCTGAAGGGTATAAGGACAGGGAGAAAAGATAACATTTTTTTGTAAACAGTCATATGTCATAAAGGGGAATTCTCTACACCATTCTTAACTCTGTGAGTTGCCAGCTTATTCTCCTTAATTCTTTCCTTGTAAATGCCAGTGGTGCACCCTGGACTTGTTACATTATCACCACTGAAATATGAAGGTATTCCTCTGATCATAGAAACTAAAGGACAATAGCCTCCTATTTCACTGCTGGACCCTGGCCATCTTTTTGTAAATACCCAAATCATCATATCATCAACTTACTGCTTGGAAGGTAAGCTCTCCTTCATTAGAGGTATATGTAAGGTATATGTTCTGCATGATTACAGACTCCAGCCAGGTCCATGTGAATATATAAACCAAATTGTGCTGTATTTTTCTCTTTAAACCACCAGGTTTGTTCAGCACTGAGAGTCCTAGGATCAAGTAATTTCTCTTTTCTCTTTCCAGTACCACTCCTAGAGTTCCTTCCCTGCAGTGCTTACATCCCTGAACTGATGGATCAATTCTATCAAAATCCCATGGAGTTGAACCCCTACCTCACACCATATGCAAAAACTAGGATCAAAGACCTGATGTAAGCACTAAAATTATAAAACTCTTAGAAGAAAACACAAATGTAAGTCTTAATGACACTGGGACTAGATAATCATTTCTTAGATATGACACCAAAAGCACAAATAACTGAAGAAAAAATAGATAAGTTAGACTTCATCAAAATAAAAGTCTCTGTGCTTCTGAGCATGCTATTAATAAAGTGAAAAGACAGCCTACAGAACTGAAGAAAATATTTCCAAATCACTTATCTGATAAAGGTCTAGTATCCAGAATATATAAAGAAGATTTATAACTCAACAATAGAGACAAGTAATTCAATAAAAAGTGAACATAGAATTTGAATAGACATTTTTCTGAAGAATATATACATATGGTCAATAAGCACATGAAAAGATGGCCAATGTCATCTTTTAGATGACAACAGGGAAATACAAATCAAAGAAACCATGGGAAACCCACTAGGATGGCTATAATAAAAAAGACAGACAATAGCAAGTTGTTGGTGGAGATGTGGAGAAACCAGAACTTCATACACACTGGTGGGACTATAAAGTGGTGCAGGTACCTCAGATGGCATAAGACAGAAAAAAAAAAATTCCTCCAACCCACTATTGCAGTCCATCCACTATAGCAAAACAGCAAGTTCAGACACGAGGAGTATGATACTCAACTCCTCCCTGAACCCCTTCACCCTCCTCATCTACTCTCACAAAATTAGGTGTAAGTCTGAGCTTCTCTGTCTGACACCACAGAGGGAGGAAGACACAGGCAAATTCAGGCCACAAAAGGTGGTCCTAGAGGCAGGCACTAGGGGGAGGATGTGTGAAGGTACAGGGTACCTAATATTCTCCTGCGAAGGAAGGAGAGATGTCTACTGCACCTTCTCAGACTGGTAATTCTGGCTATGACTGAGGTCAAGGAGAAAATTTGGGTTTTGTGATACATATTCCAATGTGCTCTTTCACTTCTTCATATATTGGAATGCCAAGAAATTCGCTTGATTCTTAGAAAGAAGAAAGAATGGCAATGAGAGACAGATGCTAACCAGACCAGAATGAAGTTCTTAAGAGGAAGGCTGTGGAAGAAAAGCAAAATTGTTATTAATAATATGAAGGCATTACAGCCAAACCTTAAGAAACATGTTTCATTGATTTTGAATATTTATACAGATTATAATGATTAAACTACTCTCTTCACTGATTTTTTTTTTTTTTTTTACAATTCTCGGCAATCAAGTTGTATAATGTTCTGGCTGCATGATTGCCTAATTGATGTATATCTCATTGATTTAGCAGTAGTTATCACTCAGTGGCAAAATTTAGTTTAATTATTAGAGTACCAACTGAATATTTCATTTCCCACCTTGTGCATATTTTAACCTAGGTGTTTTATTCTCACATTAAAGAGCTAAAGGGAACCCCCTATCTTAGCATTTCACCAAAGTTAGTTCTTTGTGAAAAATGAAGTAGACTAAGCGCCCTAGGTTCCAGGCTCTACACTAGGCAGGGAGCTCAGGGCAGACATGGTCCTGACCTCATACAATGTACCTTTTCCAAAAAGGGGACACCCAGACCACAAACAGGTACACAGACTGAAAGAAACACAGGGGGCAGAGCTAGAGGGAGACTCAAGGGTGAAGATCAAGTATTTGGAGAAGGCGTCCTAGAGGAGAGACACCTAAAGGAAATATTTCTCTCAGCTGCACGCTAGCACCGGGAACTCTTTTATTCTTTAATATTAATGATATCACCATCGTTCTAGAACCTTAGGATCAGAGTGCCAAAATCATCCTTGAATCTTTCTTTCCCTTTCTTCAACCAATGCAAGTCAATATGCTTCCATTTCCATGCCAGACTTCATATTTCTATTCCGGCTCTGCTCCTGTGGCTAGCCTCCAGGCAGTCCCTTGTCACCTCTTGCAGAGACAATGGTGTCCACTCCTCTCCTCCACCCACCCCACCCCATTCAGTTCAGCCTCTTCACTGTGCCCTGTTGTTCTTCCCAAATAGAAGTGGCTCAACATAGTCTTCCAAGTACCTCACAAACTGTTTTTTGCTGTTCAAACCTTCCCTTATGTGGTCCCAGCTGTCTTCCCTGCCTTACTTCCCGCTCCCACATCAAGGGCAGTATAAACTGGAGGCAGGATTCCCCTGGCACTTACTGCTCTGCTAGAATTAAGGCTCTGCTTGAGCCCTGCTGTAGGAACGAAGAAAGCAGTCAGTGCCACAGTGTCCTGGGGCAAGCGCTTCCTGTCACAGACACCTCTTTTTCTCAACTTCTGAGACCACGGGCTCTTGAAAAGCTTCGCATGTTCCCCAACTGCATCCGTGAATGTAGTCATGTGGAAGGAGCACAGCCAAGGTGGGCATTTGTTGTTTCAAAGGTGGGGATTGTCTGTGGTGAGGTACGGTGGGGTTTGCGCATTTGCGCACTTCTGAAGACAATAAACAGAAAGGCAAACATCAGCACTTAGGCAAAAATGGGTGAAGGGGAGAGGGAGGTAGAGGCTTCCAGGGGCAGAAAGAATAAGTCCTGGGGATGAAAGGCACATCCTAGGGGATAAGTCAGTGGTACTGTAGTGATGTGGTCTGGTGACAGAGGGGAGCTCCACTCCCAGGGAGCACGGCATAGCATATACACCTGTGGAGTCACTGTGCTGTACCCGAAGCTAATGTAACATTGTGTGTCCACCATATTCAAATAAAAATTTTTCTTTAATGTTCTTTGTCTTTCTGCCCAAGCACTATGATCTTTCTCCCCGAGAGGGTCCCATTTACCTAATCCTTTTCTTCCATTTCAAATTTTGCTTTGGTCTCATCTTAAGCATGAATCTCTGAGTTTTTTAAAGTTTGAAAGGCTAATAGGTAAGTGGTTAAATTGCCTGGGTTGCAACCCTGGAGCGACTTCTTACTAGTTGTCTGACCTGGACAGTTTGTTTAATTTCCCCGTGCCTATTTCATCATCTTCCAAGGGGGGGGGGGGGTAATAGCAGTACCTACCAGTTAGAGTTGTTGTATTGTAAAAGTTATTACATGTTCAGAATCAAGTGTTCAGAATAGCGAATGGCACACGTAAGTGCTCAGCAAATGGTAACATTGACATCTGTCCACTAACCCCACACGGAGCCTCATGTGAAGCCCATCAGCCCCATCAGCCTATCCCCTCCTCCCTCTTCTTCCAGCCCCCCATCTCTCATGGCTTTGTATCTTTCCAAGGCATTAACTGGGATCCCTTCTAGGGGTCTGGTTCTGAACAGGCAGCTCTAGGAAACTGTGGTTCTTTTGATAGCCACCTTTCCTCAGTAGCCTAAGTCCTCATGAAAGAAAGAGAAACATATTGTCTGTTTCGCTACTTCCTCTCGACCTAGAGCAAATGGTGACTTCTCACTAAGCCAGGAGAGGGCCTCACAGTCTTTCTTAACACACACTCCAGGAAGCCAATAAATGATCCCAGCCCTGGACCAGAGAACATACATATCTTCATACGGTATCTTCATATGCTTACCACCCTTACTGGGTGGGACTTATCCTCATACACTCAGCATTCTTACTAAGTAGCAGGGCATACTTCTCTAGGTCAGGGGCTGTGGGGGAGATGATTCCTGTAGGGCCAAACAAACTTCCTGGACTCCTGAGGCAAGACCTCAGCTCTTAAACTTTTCCGGCTGGGCTGTGACAGTAAGATTAACGGTAATAATAATAAAAGTACCATATAGCACAGTCATGAACACTAGAGGCTCTGTCCAAATTCAATGCCAGATTAGAAAGTTACTAGTAACATTTTCTTTAAAAAGAGCGTGTGTTGCGGTGAGCCTGGATGTTATGCACAACTAATGAATCGTTGAATGATACCTCAAAAAATAATGATATACTATATGTTTTTTTAAAAAGCTAATTAAGCCTCTTTTATGAAATGGCTTCTTAGGTACCCTCCATCTTTAGGTTACTCTAAAAATAAAAGGAGAAAGTGAGCATTAAGCACTTTTGCCGCATGTCTTATACTTGATAAATGGGAGCTCTCATCGGCAGTGGGAGCCCCGGCATCTGCAGGTAAAGCTCTCTTCTCAGCCGGTTTCTTCAAGCCCCCTGTCTATCCCAATGACACCAAATAGCACCACTGTTATGAGATCCTATTCCCTGCATCCCTGTGGAAGTACCCTCAAGACATCCCTAACCCCACTAGATCCCCAGCGGAAGTCGATGGTTCTAGCGAGTAGCGAAAGCCACCATCAACAGCACCTCCACCTTGGCAGATTCCTACCGCCCCAACAGGCAGTCTTCCCAGTGCCCCCTAGGCCAGGCATAATCCCCCATGTTTTCTTCTTTTGACCATGATCACAACTACAGCATCGCAGAAGAGAAAAATACCCCCAGTTGTCTATCCTCTCGCTGCCCCCAGGCACCCGAAAAAAGCTCCCACTTTTCCCTCCAGAGTCCATACTAATAGCAAAGAGGGTCTCTTTCCTATTTCTTTGCAGGAAATTGGGGGAATTGGGGTGCAGGTGAACTGATAAAGTGCGATTCAGAATGCAGGGACACAAATGTCAGAGGGAAAGCAGGCCTGGTGAATGGTCTCCCCGAGTCCCCCATCTGAGAGACCTGTCATATTCTGTCACTTGGGCAAGTCCATAAGGCCTTCACAGCCTGTTTGTTTGTTTGTTTATTAAAGATTTTATTTATTTGACAAAGAGAGAGAGCACAAGTGGGCAGAATGGCAGGCAGAGGGAGAGGGAGAAGCAGGCTCTCTGCTGAGCAGGGAGCCCAATGTGGGGCTCGATCCTAGGACCCCGGGATCGTGACCTGAGCCAAAGGCAGTGGCTTAGCCAACTGAGCCACCCAGGTACCTCCGTTCACAGTCTGTTTAAATGTCTCCTTCAGTATAGCATCTTCTCTCTGTTCCCTTCTAGGTAACAGAGCTAGTCTAAGGAAGACCCAGCTGGTTAACAAAGAAAGCAAAGGCCCAGGGTAATAAAAGCATCTCTCTTAAAACCCACAGACGTAGCCAAGGAAGATGAAAGCTGGCATCCCCCAGCCCAAGACTTCTGAACTCTCAGCACACAAATCACTTAAAACTTACTTTTAATTTGAGAAATTCTCTTTAATATTTACCGAGTCACATTTGCAAAGGAGAGGACGTAGTCAAATATTGATGGAGGTTAGTTACTTAAGAGACCGAGGGCTAATATGGCACATCAGGAGAATTTTGGGTAATTAAAAGCAACTTTTTACCATTCCCCTTTTATATCAATTAGACCAGTTGTAACAAATCCCTTTTCCCTATCTGAAGTGCTTAAAAGCTTGAGCCATCATCCATGAACACTCTGGTTCATCACTGTGTGAATCTTTTAGTAGTTAATACCTTGGGGAAAATATTTAAACTGGAGCATTTTAATTATACACTTAATATGGGAGTTGTTAAAAGATAAGAGCATCTGATTTGAACTCAATTTAAATTCTGCTAAAGTTATTAATATGGTATAAGAAATTATAGGAATGATCAAGGGCTTCTGTACTAGCTTTTATTAATAGAGCAACAAGAAAGTTTAGCTGTTCCATTTCTATAGCTCGGGTCTGGTGCTCTATTATCGTCTCCTTTTTTATGTCACAGATTTAATTAGCTGTTTCCAGGTACCTGGGGGACTCGTGGATTATTCCATGTCAAACATGGCTTTAGTGAGCCACAGTATGGCAGCAGACCAAGATCAAACCCTGAGAAAACAAGTCAAATGTTGAAAAGTGGCTCAGTGCAACTGAGCCCCAACCTCCTTTCCCATATATTTATCAACACTAGAGGGACTGCGAGAAGCAGTCAGATTGTACCATCTAGCAAGAAGTTGTGGCACTCTTAAAAAGAACCTTCCTACTTAGTAGTTTCTGGGGAATACGAAACTTTTAAGGAGCAGAGCCTCTTAGGAGATGACTAGCATATTGGCTTTAAGATGTGTGTCAACTTGTAAAGCAAAATAATATTCATCCCTTGGTCTCTACGAGTTTTCCGCTTAGCAACATCGCTGTTCTCTGTCCACTAGATACCACTAGCACTCTCTCCCTGCCCATCCCCAGATCGTGACAATCCAAAACTGTCTCCAGATGTTGCCAAATATCCTTTGGGGACAAAAACCTTTCCCAGTTGAGAACCACTGCTCAGGAAGAAAGACTAAAATATTTAGGCAAAATAGAGTATTTACTTGTCTTGGTGGAACATGAGACTAGTGATATCTAACATCTTGCTGGGTTGCCTTGATAACTAATTTTTTAATAATTCTCAATAGTGAATTTCTGGTTAACTCGTTGGATAAATGAGGACTATATAAATATGCTGCTTTGATATTTAATGATGTTTTAATAAAGCTCCCCTGCTTTTCCTATGTACACTCAGCTCCATCTCCGTGAAGACTGGGAAGCTGGGCTGCAATCTTCATATTTCTGGTGGCCTCAGTCCAAAACCTTGAACCCCCAGAAGCTGCACTAAAGTCCAAATTAAAATATCTTGAGAATATACATAGCAACTGATGTCAACTGAGATTGCATGGTGGGGGGGACCCCAAAAGGAGACAAATGGTGACACTCTTTGATGGGTTTAAATCATCATGGTTTAACAGAGAAGTGTCATTCCTTGGAAGCATCTCACTGAGAAATAAACAGTTTTTAAAGCACTAAGATTGGTGGACTTACAAGTCAAACCAAAAGCAAAACCCTTTGGTTTCCTTTGGCTGTCTATGTATTTCTGGCTATTGGCTCGGAGGAAAGAGGACCACGATCTTGGAACCCCATGAGAACGTGGTAGCCCTGAGACAACCATTTTTCACCCATGTCCCCAAAAGAAGCAAGCATGACTGGGATCAGCAGATCATGCATTTCGTATTTCATACCGGTAAGCACTAAATAAATCGTAGTCTCCCCTCTCCAGGGTTCTGAAAAACATTATGCTCATTTCTTAGCTTATGAACACAGTCCTCTCTTGAAAGCCTTTTCTAATACAAAGTTTCAAAAACTGAAAGTCCTATTTCCATTCTTTTTTATGGGCTTAGCTATGTCTGGGACGTGCTCTCCCCGCCATCATTCGTGTCAAATAAAATCTGCACTATTTAAAGGCTATCATAAAATCATTCAAGCATCATTCAAACTGTTTCTGCAAATTACGATAACCTAATAAATGGACTTTACAACCCCTTTAAAACTTTCCAGATTTGTGAGATATAAGCAAAGGCTCTAGTTGGCCACTTCACACAGGGTATTTCCTCAGGGAAGGTGCCAGCAGCCTCCACCTTAAGCCTAAGGCAGTGAAGCCAGGCCTGTCTCTTGCCTTCCAGATTTTATGAACCTCTGAAACCGAGCTTGTGCCCCACCTCCACCCGCCCCCCCGCCCCCCCCCCCCCGGGGAGCTTCGACTATTGTGCTCATTCCTCTCTCTCCCCGCATCCTGCAACAGAGCCAGTCTTGGGCCAGATAATGGTGAGGGGGCCACACCAGGCCCAGGCAAACACCTAGGTCTCCCCAAGTCTCTGATGGGCAGGGCATCCCACCATCTGTGCTGCATCTGGGAGTCACTATGCAATCATGCCTTCTCCCCATGTCAGCCCACAACCTGAGCAAGGACCAGCAGATGAGTTCCCTTAACCTTTTTGGTTTTGCTGTTAAAAAAAAAAAATCTAAAAGACTGGAGAATGTTTGTAAATAGAAAACAAGTATAAATATCTATTATTCATAGAGCTCAAAATTCATAAATCAAGGTTTATAAGAGGAAGTGTTTGAATTCAGAGTAAAATCTGGATTCTTCATTAGTCATAACATATGGCTGAAGAAAACAGAATCGTGAGAAAGCTTTGCCTTAATTAAGGGGCAGTAGCCGTGGGCCTGGTAGGTATGGGTAATAATGCCCAGAACCTTGTTGTGTTCCACCCTGAACAGTAACACCCCAAAGGCTGTGTGTGCAGAAAGGAAAGAATGGGAGAGTCTGTAGCCTTGGGGCTCAAGCAGTCTTGGAATAAATTGTTTCCTAAAATATGTATGAAATGCAGCACCTGCCAAGGTCTCCTTCCCTACGGAGGTTTCTGGTGATGTGGTAGACAGCAGATAGGAACAAAATGCTGGGCTACTCCAGCGAGGAAATTTTTTATTTTAAGTAGTGGCAAATTCTGACCATAAATGTGATCAAGGTGTGTGTGGTAAGCAGGATTTTAAGAGGTTTCTCAAGATGCCTGGTCCCTGGACTACATCCCTTGCATAATTCCCAGGGTGGTGAATATGATGGACACTACTCCCATGACTAGGTCATGTTACATAGGGCATTTGCCATCAAGAAATGGAGAATACCTGGGTGGGCCTGACCTAATCACATGTGTCCTTTAAAAGCACAGCATCTTCTCCAGTGGAAGGCAGGAAAGAAAGTCAGAGATTCGAAGCACCACAAGGACTCAATACACTGTTGATGTCCTGAAGATGGAACCAGTAACAAGGAAGGAGGGCAGACTCTGGTTGCTGAGGGTAGTTCCTGACTGATGGCTGGTAGGAAGAGGGGGAGCTGAGGCCTAGACCTGCAAAGAATAAATTCCGTCAACTGTATGAGCCGACAAGTAGATTCTTTCCCAGGTGTCGGCAGATGCTCTAGGGGCCCGGAGATCCGTCAACCGCAGAGCTTTGCAAAATGGCGCCTGGCGATTTGCCAGAAGGTGTGTCTAGAGTGACTGATCGTAAACAGGAAGTACTACCTATTGGCTGTTGAACTATTGCTATGCTATGGGTACTTGGTAACAAGCTTAAGGTTGGTGGATGCAGGGCGCCTGGGTGGCTCAGTGGGTTAAGCTGCTGCCTTCGGCTCAGGTCATGATCTCAGGGTCCTGGGATCGAGTCCCGCATCGGGCTCTCTGCCCAGCAGGGAGCCTGTTTCCTTCTCTCTCTCTGCCTGCCTCTCTGCCTACTTGTGATCTCTCTCTGTCAAATAAATAAATAAAATCTTTGGAAAAAAAAAAAAAGATTGGTGGATGCATATCGCTGTCTATACTAATTGGCTTAGCTCCCCTATATAAGTGATGGCCATATGAAATAAAGAGCCCACTTTTTTGGAAACCCAACGGGACAGAGGGTCGTTATTATCGCTGCTGGAAGGCGATACCCAGGGCCCTGGAGAAGAGATTTCAGCCCTCCTCAAACCTGGATTTCAGCCTTTGAGGTCTTAAGCAGTGAGTTCCATTCTGCCATATGCGAGCTAATAAGCAGGCGCTGTTTCAAGTGGCTAGATTGGGGGTGCCTCTGTTGGTTAAGTGTCTGTCTTCAGCTCAGGTCATGATCTCAGGGTCCTGGGATCAAGCCCCATGTTGGGCTCCCTGCTCTGCAGGGAGTCTCTCCCTCGCCTCTACCTCTCCCCTGGCTTGTGTGCTTTCCCACCACCTCCTTGAATAAATAAATAAAATCTTTTAAAAAGTTACCAGGTTGTGGTAAGGCAACAATAGCAAACCTCTGAAGGTTCCTAGTGTACTGGGCAGGCACACATGACCAGAGCTAGTCCAGCCTGGTAAGAGGAGAATGCGGTTCAGAGGAAGGCAGGGACAGACGGGGACCCATCCCGGCCACAGTGCCCCACGCGGACTTGTGGAGGCAACGCTGACCCCCTGAAGACGGCGACCCTAATAGAAAGTGCACCTATGCTACATAGTCTCAAAGAAACCTCTCAATCTTCCCGAATCCAAGCTTCCTCATCTGTAAAATGGGTTCTGGTACAGACTTAAAGAAATAAGCCAGATCAAGCCCCCAGCAGAGTTCCTGGGGCAGCAGATACTCACTGAAGGCTACCTTCTCTCTCGCTTCTAGTCTCTTTGCCATCCTTCTCGTTCTAAAACACAAAGTTGAAGTTGCCAACCATTCAATGATTCCTCACCTCTAATGTAGTAAAATCTAAGCTCCTCAGGAGCTCCGAGACCAACCCCCTCCTTGCATCTTATGGGCCAACCATACTGGACTAGTTACCATGCTGTGAATCAGTCAGATATTACAACTGAAGTCAACCGTTCTGAGAAGGTTGCAAACAATGGTCCTTCCACCATGCCTAAGTCCTCTGCACACTTATCTACATGTGGACTTGCCACATGGTTGTGTTACCAAGTTCAGGCTCAATCCTGAAGGAAACAGAAAGCCATTGAAGGGTTTATTCAAAGCAATGACATAGGTGCTCATTTGGGGAAGATCACCACAATCATGGAGTGGGAACATGGATCTGACTGGGATGGAACTGGAGACAAAGGAATCATCTGACGCTGTTTCATTACATTGGTGAGACAAAGTCAGGATCCAAATGAAGTAAGACCCATCGTAAAGAGTACGGAGGTACATTAACTGTTTTGGAATAATGACGGGAAGAAGACAACTTCAGGGAGGAAACATTTAGAAGCAGGTGAGAGGGGCCCACAGCTGTGCCCACATAGCATCAATGGTTTGAGAAGACCAGCTGGTCTAAGTCTTTAAGGGTCTACAATGTTTTCATGAGCCCTAATTTGGACCGGCTCCAAGCTGTGACAGGATCCTGAATGAGGCGTGAGGGAAGTTCATTTCCCTATAGAGAAAACCGGTTCAGGATCAATTAAGATAGGAGCAAATCATGGCAATTATAAATGACTTACTTGTCCTTCAGTAGAGGAGATGCTGTTTTCTTTTTGCAAAGTGTCACCCATTTTGAAACACTGGTATTAAGTCTCCTCTTTCTTTCCTTCTCTGTTTTTAGCAAATGAAATACCAATCTATTCTGTTCAAGATAGTCTCAGAGCCATATATACGTACAGATCTGATAAACACCTTGGTAGTGAGAATATAATGATGATGATCAAAGGCACCACCCTCTACACCCCCCTGCCCGGGCTCAGCCTGAGCCCCTCCCTGTGGCCCTTTGTGCCCTGAGCTGCTAGCACGGGGGCTCAGGCTCACCGACCTCCCCCCACAGGAGCTGGCACCAAGGCCCACTTCAATGCCTTAGTACGGAGCACTGTGCCTTCCTGGGGAGCTGGCTCAGGGCCAGATGTCCCAGCACTGGCCTCCAGATTCCTGCTCTGGAGTTGCTGTCTGGCAGATACAAAGACACAGCCCTATTATCAACTGGCTCTTCCTTGCTCTCCGCCCCCGACTGTCATTTTGATAAACTCTGCGCATAGCTGGGACACCCACCAAGTACCTTTCGTTTCTGATTTATTGCTTGATGCTACACTAATACTCCAGTCCCCTTCTAAGGGAAAGCCTGCCACTGCTCTGATGTCAAGGCCTGGGAGAAACAGGAGCCCGTACTGACCAAAAGGGCTAATGCTGGTCAAATATTTTTATTAAGCACCCATGTAGATAAACTCAATCTCTAATCTTCTGCTCATTTTGCAAAAACCGAAACTAAGGCCGGGTCATTTGAACCACACCAGGTTACAAAGGCAGTAAATGCAAACTTCATATTGAAATCTCTCTGACTCCAAAGTCCCAGTCCTTTCCACAATTCAAGCCAGCATGTCTGGAAACCAAAGGTGGCTGGGCCTGGTATCTATGAGTTCACCATCAAGACATCCCTCGCCCCAATCAAGAAATGGGCAGAGGACATGAACAGACATTTCTGCAAAGAAGACATCCAGATGGCCAACAGACACATGAAAAAGTGCTCCATATCACTTGGCATCAGGGAAATACAAATCAAAACCACAATGAGATATCACCTCACACCAGTCAGAATGGCTAAAATAAACAAGTCAGGAAATGACAGATGCTGGCGAGGATGTGGAGGAAGGGGAACCCTCCTACACTGTTGGTGGGAATGCAAGCTGGTGCAGCCACTCTGGAAAACAGCATGGAGGTTCCTCAAAATGTTGAAAATAGAACTGCCCTATGACCCAGCAATTGCACTATTGGGTATTTACCCTAAAGATACAAACGTAGTGATCCAAAGGGGCACGTGCACCCGAACGTTTATAGCAGCAATGTCCACAATAGCCAAACTATGGAAAGAACCTAGATGTCCATCAACAGATGAATGGATCAAGAAGATGTGGTATATATACACAATGGAATACTATGCAGCCATCAAAAGAAATGAAATCTTGCCATTTGCGACAACATGGATGGAACTAGAGCGTGTCATGCTTAGCGAAATAAGTCAAGCAGAGAAAGACAACTATCATATGATCTCCCTGATATGAGGAAGTGGTGATGCAACATGGGGGCTTAAGTGGGTAGGAGAAGAATAAATGAAACAAGATGGGATTGGGAGGGAGACAAACCATAAGTGACTCTTAATATCACAAAACAAACTAAGGGTTGCTGGGGGGAGGGGGTTTGGGAGAAGGGGGTGGGATTATGGACATTGGGGAGGGTCTGTGCTTTGGTGAGTGCTGTGAAGTGTGTAAACCTGGTGATTCACAGACCTGTACCCCTGGGGATAAAAACATGTTTATAAAAATAAAAAATTAAAAATCTCAAAAAAAAATAGATAAATAAATAAATAATGGTTAGGAAGTGAATGTAGATGTGCAGATGTTTTGTAGAATGCAAAAAAGATACTCTTAAATATGCCTAAGCATAGGGTATAAGAGAGATTTTAACCTTTTTAATAAACTCTTAAATTCAGCTAAAAAAAAAAAAAAAAGACATCCCTCGCCCCACATCCGGAGTTCCCACTGCCTCCGGCCAGCTCCCAGGCTGGGGCTGACAGCTACCACACAGCTCTGCCTCATGGACAAGAGTTTTGACCAGAGAACAGCGCTCTCCTGTCTTCTTCAAATCTCAAAAGCTGAATCCTAGGATTTTAAAGATTTGGTCCTTTGGAGAGGTTTTTAATTCCTCACAGTGTTACTTAGTCTTTGATTTGATCTTCGAGACAAATGTATCAGCATCACAGAACCACACCATCAAATGAACGGAGGAGAAATTTAGAACCGGTATTGAATATGGGTGAGTTCTTTTACCTTTGTGTGTAAACAGTCAGAATTTCAATTCTGGGATGACAGTTTGACAGATGGACCCCAGGGAGCTGCAAGCAATCAGCTCTCTAACACAGGAGGAAATCCTTACTTAAGCTTGTCTCAATGAAAAAGCCCCAGGATTAATCCCCAAAACAAAGGCCAAGGTTGATCCCCATCCTTGCCCTACCCCAACTCTTCATCTCCACTCCAGGGAGGCAGCTTCCCTTGCCAGTCTTGCTTACACCTGCCTCCAGCTCTGGGGGTGGGAGGGGGTGGGAGTGGGGGGTGAAATTAAAGTGGTGCATTCTGAGAGAGTATTAACCTAGGAAGAGCTTAATGTTGGGGCAACGTTGCACTGGGGGCAAAAATTATTTTGCTGGTAAGCTAGGGGATATTCAGAATTTGGCATCTCTCGGGGGGGGGGGAAATCAAAGAACACATTTGGTTCAAGTAAGCAATTCTGTGCGAGGAAAAAAAACCTTTTAAAGTGCTGGTATGGGTCTTATAACTTTAAAATGACTGAGCAGGGGAGAGAGGGGGAGAAGGAAGGAAGCAAGCGGCCTGTGAGTACCTGGGTTGACTCCTGGCTCAATGGGCCACTCTCTAGCTCGGGATCAACAGCACTGAAAGCGGAAAGCGCGCAGAAGGAGGTGAGGTGGAGGTAATCTGAGCTGGCAGTGTTTGCATATTCTGGGAAGTGCTACCCTATTTTCTTGTCACAAGGAAGGAAACACTGGGCCAAACACGAAAGATAAATGGATTGGAGGGTTAGAGGAGGTAAGAGGCACTTACTTTTAAACTGAGGTGGGAGTGGGAAAGTCATCTCAGAAGGGAAATCCCACTGCCTATGCCTGTAAAATGTGGAGAAGGCTTAAGGGTAAGCCTCTGTGAAGCTGCACCAATGGGTAAGTGCCTCCATCTTCCAGATAAGAAACCTCAGTGTCATGAAGCCTTAACTTGCATTGTACTCTAGGTCAAGGTCGCTAGACAGCCAAATTTGGCCGCCTGGTCCTGCCTTAAACAGTTCTCGAATCCATTCTTCCAATCCATCCCACAGCCTGGGTCTGGGTCCAGGCCATGCTATCTGTCTTCCTATCTGTTGTTTGTTTGTTCACTCATTTCACTTATTTATCTCATTCAATAGACCCCTTCTATGCCAGGGGAAGACCACAAAATGCAAGTCCCAGTGGAACCAAATACAGCACAAGGAAGACATTACACATGTAATAACACCAACAGCCCCCCTACCCCCGCCAACTTTGTCTCCACTCAGATTCCCTATTTGATTTAGTTCTTTTTTCTAGTTCTTGTCCACAGCTTTTCCTGGCTCACGTTTATTTATTTATTTTGAGGGGGTTTCACCCTGTTAGAATGGAAATCTGAGGGATGTTGTCTGTTTTGTTCACTGATACAGCTCAAGCACCTAGAACCTTGCCTGGTTTGTAGAAGACATCTGTTAAGTATCTCTCGAATGGATGAATGAACATGGTAAAGCCTATGGAGGAAAAGTATAAGAGATTTTGGGAAAGAGTAACTATAAATTCTAACCTAATCTGGGGATACGGAAGGTCTGGAAAGACTCTTCAAAAGTCACATGGAGACTGAAACCTGAAGGATGAAGTTAGCTAAGAAAATAGGGTGAGAAGCGTTCAGGGAGGTGGGGAGCATGTGCAAAGGCCCTGTGATGGGAAGGAAGGATGGCAATATCAGGAAATGGTGACACGAAGGATGGGGGGTGGTGATTCTGGGTGAACCTGAGTCTGGTAAGGCAGGGCCTAGACCACAGAGGCCTGTAGATTATGGTAACATATCTGGCTTTCAACCTAAGAGCTATGAGAAGCCACTGAAAGGTTCTCCCAGAGGAGTGACAATCTCATGTGCATTTTCCAATCATTTTTCACTCTGGTTTGGGGAGGAGACAGCAGGGCGGTTATGGAGAGAGAGGTACGTTTTTGTGGTAGTCCAGTCCTGACGTGAAAGTCATAATGGGAGAGACAGACAGGAGGACAGATTCAGGAAACATCCAGCAGGTAAAATGGACAGGAATTGGTCGTGAATGGATGTGGTGGAGGAGGAAGTTCTGGCAAATGTCTCCCAGGTGTTTGCCTTCAACAGCCTGTAGGATGGTCACATCACTTAGAAAACATGTCCTAGGGCAGCGGCCAATTGCTGGGAAAGAGGGCAAGTCATAGATTCAGCCTTGGGCGAACAGAGTTTCAGATGCTTGGCGTCATTCAGATAGAATTTTGAGAGAAATACTCCATTTCTGCTCAGACCTTCCACCTTCAGGGAAGTCTTCCTGAACCATCCTCAGAAACACCCTCCCCCAATTGTATGGAGCCTCTACTACCACGGCAGACCCCCCAGCAAGGACTGTATCTGCTTTGGTTGCTGCCATATCCGAGCATCTAGAACTGTGCCTGGAATACAGTGAGGACTCAGTAAAATGTATCAAATGAATAAAGGAGCTCATAAAGCTCATAAAGGAGCTCATAAAGGCAGAGGCTTAACCCACTGGTGCTCCACAATAAGTATTTTTTAAAAGACTATTTATATGAGAGAGATGGAGTAGGGGGAGGGCCAGAGGGAGAGGGAGAAGCAGACTCTCCGCTGAACACAGGATCCAAACTGGGGCCTGACCCCAGGAACTTGAAATCATGACCTGAGTCGAAATCAGATTCTTAACTACTAAGTCACCCAGGCACCCCATAAACAAATATTTCATGCTCCAACTAGAGCCATGCCTTGGAAGTACTTCTCCACCAATCTGGAGAAAAGTGCAAAACTAGTTTAGACAAGAGCTAAGGATGAATGGACAAACAAAATGTGATACTTACAGCCAATGGAATATTATTCTGCCTTAAAAAGGAATGAAATTCTGATCCATGCTACAACATGGATGAATTTTGAAGACATGCTAAGTGAAATAAGCCAGTTGTAAAACACAGATGCTCTATGATGCCACGTAGAGGAGGTACCAAGAGCAGCCAAATTCACTGAGACTGAAAGCGGGAAGCCTGGTGGCTGTCAGGGGCTGGGAGGGAGGGGAAAGGGGCAGGTAGTGTTTAATGGAGACAGAGTTTCAGTTTGGGAAGATGAAAGAGTTCTAGAGACAGATGGTGTTGATGGCTGTTGAACAGTGTGTGAACGTACTCAATTCTACTGAACTGTACATTGAAAAATGGCTAAAATGGCAGGTTTTATGTTATGCCTATTTTACTACAACTGAAAACATACAAGCAAGCAAACAAGCCAAAAACCTCATAACACTCCAGATGAGAGGCATTACTAGCCTGATTTCACAGGTAAGTAAGCCAAGGCTAAGTGATAATAAGAAACTCACCTGAGTTAGGTGCCGAGCTCTGGTGTTCATTTCATGGTGAATTATGTTGTTTGTACTAACTTGGCCAAGAGATCTGGTGTTCCCACTGCAATTTCTGACCAAGCATCATACACAGCTTTAAACTATAAAGCACATATAGTCACCTACTTCTTTTCCTTCACTTCGAAATGTCAGTGAAAACAGGGAGCATCTCATGAAATTTGACAGACCTGATGACTGAATGTCTGATGAACACTCGCCCCAAGACATAGGTTGATGCTATCGGCAGGGGAGTAGAGCTCCGTCGATATGGGCAGTCTGCTCAGGTCTATGGGGATCTCACACCTTCTCAGCACTGAACATTATTTTTTTTTCATGGGTAAGTGTTAAAATGGAATTTATGGACGATAAAAAAATTAGAATTTCTTGGTACTTAACTAAGAAATTTTCCAATGTATATTCAACTTGTAATTTTATCTGAAGAGACTAGAGAATGATGCCGGTCAACATTTTTTCAAACTGAGAAGATATATTTAAATGAAATTTAAACTCAAATTTCCAAAAGCCTAAAATCAACACCATTCCCTGCCCTCTGAAAATGAGGGCAAGGAGAGAAAAGTGAGCACTTCCACGTTCCGTGGACCCCAGTGTCTTCAGGCCCTCCCTCTAATGAGGCACAGTGCCTCCATGGGGAGTGGAACTCAGCGAGAAGCTCACAGGTGATCTCGGTGCAAAATTTGGCCATGCGGGAGAGAGAAAATAATTCTGTTGTTTCCAAAGACTTCATGGATGAAGACAATGGGGCAACTCTTAACTTTTCAAGTAAATGAGAAGCACATTGTTCTGAACAGCTGTGATCAATAGCCCTGTTCTGAGGCCTTTAGGAATGTGTGCTGGTAGTGAAGCTCATTGGTTTTCCTGTTCGAAATCATAGAGCCAAACTCTCTGGGATTTTGGTAACAGAATAAAATGCTCACTGGACAGGTCAGGAGTTTAAGAGTCAGTGCAATCACAACATAATCCAAACATTCTCCATAAGCATTTTTTTCCTCTTTCTCTGTTGAGAATACTATTTTGTCACCTGTTTGCCCCTACCCATTTCTATAAAAACCTCAATATTTCTCTTGCTTAATTTCATTGCTTACAAATCCAAGGGCCCTTCAGCAACAGTTAACTCAGAAACTTGTTCCTAATGGTGTGAGTGTTGGGAGGGAAGAAAGCCACAGCCAGGTGCTGGGTGGTTTCAGGACGGTGATGTCTGTGGTTGTCTCTCTCTTAAGAACCTTCATTAGTGACCACAAGAGCTGCTCACTCACTGCTTGGCAGCACACCCTGGAGAAGCCCTAGATTACCCGGCTCTTGCCTTGTCTCTGAGTTCCAAGTCTTGTGCACTGTGAGATCCAAGCCAAGGAGTTCTGGGAGCTTCTGGTTCTTGACATTCTTTTTGGGGGGACACTGGAGGATCTGGATTACCTAGGGCCAAGGAGGCTAGTCTCAGGGCACTCTCAGATAAGTCCTTTCTCTTCTCACACTTTCCATTCTCAGTCTCTGGCCCTGCCACCATATCTGTCTCCTTGCTTGCCAGAAATTTCACTGCATCTTGTCCTCTTAAACCATCCACTGGGTCAATACTTCCAAAAGCTCAGTCACTCCTGTACCACCAGTGCTATTTTTGCCGCGCAGCCATTATTTACTGAATATTCAGAAAATAAACTCATGTTGTAAAAACTTAAAATACATTTTTATAATGGGTCTTATATCACAGCATAAGCACACCACTATCATTTTCCATAAATGCAAGGTAACTATTCAGTGAGATGCTAACGAGACCATATCAAAGTCTAGCTCTATCCCTGAGGCTTATTCTCTCTTCTTCTCTGCTGGGGGAGGGGGGGAGACTATCTTGTGTTGGAGGGGGTCTTTAAGGAATGGCAGCAGAAATGAGGACTTTCTCCTTATTTAGCAGTAAGAATAGAAGGAAAACTGAAGCAGGAATCGAGTTCTTCCACTTAATGGTCCCTGTGACCTAATGCAGTTCTCATTTACTCAATGCCAAGCTGTGGGAATCACTTCCCTTCCACACCAGCTCTGCCTAGAATACACTGTGGACTTCCGTGCTTACCCAACACTGATCTCTTCGAAGGATTCCTTTTTCCTCTGCAGCCTTCTCCCACCCTCATTCCAATGCTCCCCTCATTCCAACCCAACCCATCAAGGAGCTGCCACCTTCTTGTGAAATTCTCCACTCACCTGAGGACCCACCTCTCCTCGTCTCAATAATCCTGTCCCGCTACGACAACTATTCAGTCTTATTCCTCAAAACAATGGCATCAGGCTCATCTTTTAACATCTCAAGTGAAGCCCCTAACAGGATACTTCCAAAATCCAAATAAATTATCCATCTAATACTCTAACCTAGTAGTTCTTTTACTTCTCTAATCCAACACACTTCTTACTTTTAATCCATCTCATTCAAACTTAACCACAGCCAAGCACCCCCACCTTGGACCTGATCCATATTAGACCGTAAATCCCAATATGCCACACCTGGAAGTTTCCATTCTTCCAGTGTTCCCTTGCCCCTAACCTCACAAACATTTTACTGGATGGAATCTCAGGGGCCCATTCAGTCTCCATACCCTCATGTTCTCCCAATCAGCCTCCTCCTGCTTTACTTGCTTCTCTGCTTATCCTAGATTCCGTGGCTGAAAACCGAACTGTTCCATCAGTAGGGTCTTTCACTTCACCGTCCCATCCTTACTGAGGCCCTTTTCGGCAAAATCAGGCCCTGGATTATGAATACTAAGTGTTTTCCCTCCTTGCTTTTGGGCAGCGGGAGGAAATGGCCCGCCCATGTCCATATATCTGTGTTAGAGCTGCAGTAACCCTTGTGTCTCTGACCGCAGAAGGGCTGCGAGCACCCGTGGGCCACCGCTTATCTGCCTGTCCACTCCCTTCAGCATGTATTTCAAAGTTTTGCCTCTTTTCCCAAGCCATCTAACCTCAACACCCCGCCCTGTGCGATTTGCCTCACCCTTCAGTTGACCAAGTGGAGGTAAATAGGCCCATACCTCTTCACCTTCCTACTTCTGCAACCATAAACCTGTCTGCGCACACAGCTCACCTCTGGTCTCAGATTCAGACACCCTCCTCTGAGTCGAGGCCGAACCCTCCACACTGTTATTAGTCCCATCTGCTACCATCTCCTTTAGAATATCATTCCATCAATTATCCCAGGGCTTTTCAACCCTGCTGCAAATTAGGATCACCTGGGGAGCTGCACAAAGTGTACGAACATCTGAGCCCTACTACCAGACCAGCTGCATGTGAGTTTCTGTTCTCCTTAAACAGCAAACCCCTTACTGCTCCCAGCCAAGTGGTTCCAATAGGCGGCTGGGGCTGAGAACGCCTCATCAGTCCTTCCCTCTTCTGTCTGCAACCCTCTTCCTTCCCTGGCTTCCTGCTTCAAGCTTATAAACACTCTCAAGTCGGTTATATTGAAAAGAAAATCTTTCCTTGATGTTCAGAGACTTCAAGACTTTAATCCATAAAGCTCTTGAAAGAGTGGCCCTTACTTGAGATCCTATCAATCACAACCCAGCAATTTCTAAAGCCACTACAAAATGGTTTCCCACATCTCAAAGCTCTGAAAACATGTGTAATCAATCGCCTCCACATTCCCATACCTAGGAGACATGTTTGGTCTCATCCTCCTGGTCTTTCCGTTGCGTTTGCTGCTGTCCCCCACCTTGACAGTCCGCCCAGGGGCTTCTGTGGCTCCCCTCTGAGGGACAGAAAAAATAATTCTTCGAAGGCAGGGATGATGACATATTCCTTTTTGCATCTGCAATACCTAGCACAAAGATGCTCAATATATGTTAATATGCACAGAAATAGAACCAGCAGGGCTTCCCAAGTGTTTTCTACCTTGGAAACCACCCGGGGGACAGGTTGGATGATAACCAGGGTAGTGAGGTAATTCAGAGAGGGAAAGGGACAATGAAATAAATATACACTGTTTTTGAAATATTTATTACCAAATAATCAGTTTTAAATTGTAATACAGTCCTATTCTTTTTTTTTTTTTAAGATTTTATTTATTTATTTGACAGAGATCGCAAGTAGGCAGAGAGACAGAGAGAGGGAGAAGCAGGCTCCCTGCTCAGCAGAGAGCCCAATGCGGGGCTCGATCCCAGGACCCTGGAATCATGACCTGAGCTGAAGGCAGAGGCTTTAACCCACTGAGCCACCCAGGCGCCCCTGTAATACAGTCCTATTAGCTGCATAGATAAAATGTGATATATCCATAAATTTGAATGCTACTTAGCAGAAAAAAAAAAAAAAAAAAGGAATGAACTACCAATACATATTATGACAAACCTCAAAAACATTATCCTTGGTGAAAGAAGTCAGACACAAGAGATGATATACAGCATGGTTTCACTAAGCTGAAATTTTCAGAAAAGGAAAACTTATAGAGATAAAAAGCAGATACCTGGCCGGCAGCATAAATGGGCATCAGGGATTTTATCAGGCAGGGTGATGAAAACGTGATAAAAGTGGATATGGTGTAAAACTGAGCAAATTTACTAAAAGATCATTGAACTGTGCACTTGAATTGGGGAATTTCATGATATGCAAAACATACCCTCATAAAGCTGTTAAAATTAGATACAAATTTTTTTCTATTTATAAAAAATAGAATCCAGTTTTAATAAAAACTACTTTCAAAAGTAAAATTACTTCTTAAATTTCAAAATAACACATATCTAAGATGACCACTAAACCGAATGGGACAATGAGGTGAGCAGAGGTGAACGACAGAACACCTCACAGACCAGCAACTCCCTGCCAGCAGAAACCGGCTGGTCTCTGGGATTAACGGGACAGAGCACCAGGGAATAAGTCAATTTACCTACTGTGTTAGCCCAACACCCACCATTTTTCCTTCACTTAAGAATTAAGCATCTGTTATATCCTAGCCATCATCCTAGATGTTAGGGATAGAAGATGAGTAAGGAAGGGTCCTTGCCCTACAGACACTTGATAGCTTACAGGACAAAAAAGACTTAAATGCAATCCAACGCAAGATGTGCTTTTTTAGAAATATGCACTGAGTAGGTAGGGGTTTGAAGATAGACCAAAGTGTCAATTCTACTTATGAGGAGGAGGAAGGCAGATTATAAGGCTTCCAAGGGGAGGTGACCCTGGAAGGAACAAGAGGGCAAGCTAGCATATGGCAGGCACTTTACAGGGCACCGGGCATGGAAATCCCTGTCCCTCTTAAGTGAAAAGGCAACAAATGAATACGCCTTTACAAAATGAGCTGATTGCTGAGAAAAGACAAGAGTAAGGTGTTGGGTGGCCTGATTTTCATTTAAAGTTGCTACAGGAGTATGTCAATTACAGAGTTAAGAAAAGAGAAACTGAGGGAAGTGGAGAGCTCTAGGTAACACAGAAGGTGGCAAAGCTCAGAGCTGAGAACAGCCTCTGGATAGTCTAACCCAGGTCTAGGGCGCTTTCTTGTTGAATGATCTCCTTTTCATAATTACAGATTAGGACAACTGCCTTTGATTTATGTTAAGTTTAAAATTATATTAACTTTTTTTTTCTCTTTTGTCAATATTATAATTTAAAAACAAATATTTTAACGTCTTTTAAAAAGCTAGCAAGAAAGAGAATGGAGGAATGAGGCATCTCTTGCCATTTAAAAAATATATATAATTTTTCTTTTCTGGAAGGTTCGCTTTTATGTATAAAAGTTCTCATGAAATTATCACACCTACTGACTCTTAACCAAAAACCAAAAAAAGCAAATCAAAGGTAAAAGGACAGATTAGAGGTAAAAACAAAAAGTTCATCGAAAATACTCTTTCTGAGATAAAAATCCCAAGGAAGGTAAAAATTGCATTTGTTTGCTGAGAATACTCATCCCATAATCAGAACCTCACCAGGTGGGAATTTTAATCACACAGGATCACTTGGCACTGAATCACTTACTGATGACAATACACTGAAATTTTTAGAGTGCACTGAGAATCCAATTAAAGAAAAAATTAATCTTTTATTTATTTTTGCCTTACACTGACAAAAGCTTAGCTCTTAGGGCTACAATTGTGATTCATGCCGTGCAAAGGCAATTAAATAACAGCAAAAGTGGGAGCAAACTTACTGGGCACTGGAAGCAAAGATCAGATATTCACTATCATGCTAAGATTCCTTCCATCATCATTACAATGGCATCAAGCTTGCAGATGGCTTCTACAGCAGCACATCAGGTAGTTGGGATTTCATAGGCTAGAATTCTTAGTGTTGACAAGAGTGCTAATTAGGCCAGAGTTGTCAGCACACTGCCTGTGGGGGTTGGGAGGGGGCTGGGTTTATAAACACCTCTGCGGTAGATAATGCTGGGGACCAGATTTAGACAGCGCTAGGAATAATAAAATGTATCTTGATGAAACACTGGTCATGTTGACTGCAATTCTCAAGGCACCCGTGGTGTCTGTTCACTGACTGGGCCGCTGAAACAAAATTATTTCTCTTTCCAGAAGGACTTGCAATCCAAACCTGACAGGTTTATCTTGCTTTGACTTCAGACTTTCCTAACCCTGAGAGGTCTAGAGAGGGGCTTCAGAAATCCAGAAACCATGTGCACATTGAGTATTTTCCTGAGAATCAGGTCCATAGGTTTTTGTTTGTTTGTTTTTTAAGATTTGCAAAGGAGTCTGGGAGCTCCCCAAAATTTGAGAATCTCTGGGAATGCACCCACATCTCTCTAGTTGGTGAGTTCAACCCCAAGAATCCCACAAATGGCCTGTGACCCCTAGTTACCCCAAGTAGCACAGAAAGAAATGCATACTCTGGGTATTCTAAACTCGCTCTGTCCCTCCCACTAGATCATGAATCCACTGGCGATGAAGCCTCCAATGCAGTAACAGCCCTGTGATGGGTTCTCAATAAGAATCAGTTAGATTTAACTGAAGCGAATTAGTAGAAGGAGCTATGTCATGTATAGATCATACAGCTATATATTTATAGAGGCCCCAACCCAAACCATTAACCATGGGATGAGTGTGATCATTAATCCAGGCTCCCAGACAAGGGTGTGCATGGGCCTAGAAAGTAGGGATGCTCTTCCCTTTGTTTCTCAAATGTGAAAAATGTGGATAAAATAGAGCAAAATAATTCTTAAGCCACATATTTGAGCTGAAACCAAGAAAGGGAAATTTCCAGCTATAAAACATCAAGAAAGAATCAATATCCCAGAAGCAAGCAGGAGTGGAAACCGAATGACTCAACTACCTACCATGCCTTTTGTGGGGTCCTGACAGCTCTGTGGGAGCAGAGTCCAAACCACAGACCACAGGAGCCTGGACTGAGCTACTCACCTAAAACAAGACATTCAAGGACCAGAGGATTCTACCTTCAACTTAGAGAATCAGCAAAGAAGCTTGCGGCTTGTATGAGGCCTGGGTAGCTGGGTCACCAGATTAATCAGAGCCCCTTGGCCTGAAGTGGGTTGGATACTGAGGCACAGGAAACCTGGACTGAGAAATGATCATAAAAATGGATCCAGAACTAGCCAAAGTCCCGGGGGGCCCTACTGGAGACACAAAATCATCTATAAGGGTATTTCTATGACCCAGAGCACACAGGACTGTTCTGGAAAGCCACTACACAGAACATGAGCTTACAGTCCATAAATTAAAAACTGTTAAAAAACTTTTAAATCACTTCCAATGTTCACTGTTTTATATAACTGGACATAAATACCTAAAAGAAAAGGGAACCAGATCTACTGGAAAGTTTTTATTTTTTACTTTTTAAAAATTGCCTTTTTTTTTTTTTTTAAAGATTTTATTTATTTATTTGACAGGGAGCGAGATCACAAGTAGGCAGAGAGGCAGGCAGAGAGAGGGGGGAAGCAGGCTCCCTGCTGAGCAGATTGCCTGATGCGGGGCTCTATCCCAGGATTATAACCTGAGCCATCATGACCTGAGCCAAAGGCAGAGGCTTTAACCCACTGAGCCACCCAGGCGCCCCATCTATTAGAAAGTTTTTAAATGGTTTTCAAAACAACTCTTAGATTAAGTAATCATCAAAACCACATGAAGACAGCAGACCTCTAGGAATAAACTATGCTTTTTTTTCTCTATTTATCTTTCTACCTATTTCCTGCTCTTCCCAATGCAGAATAAGAATTGGAGATTTTCTTGCTTGACAATACCTTTCTCTGTTTCTATTTCTCATAGTGCTGGGACTAGACTTTTCTAATATTGTATGGGATTTGGGTTTGCATTTTGAAAGGAGTAACATGGACCTTACTACTGCCATTTATTAGAAACTAGTTAAGTCTATTCTGGCTAGGAAAATTAGTGTTTTTTTACTGTTCATCCTAGCTTTCTGAGCACTTGAGTCCTCAGGAACCTTGTGGGAAAAGGTGATTGGCTGAAATTCAGGATTCTGTGTCTTTGTAGTTCTAGACAATAATATGATTAAATAGCACAATCTCACCCTAATTGTTTAATAAAACCTACAGAATACCCTCAAAGATGTATCCAGGATGAAATATACCTTCTGTGCTAAGAGAGAATGAAATAAATAAAGTAAACAATGAAGAGAAGAGGCTATAAAAAGTATAAGGAAATATGCCCCTGGAAAGCCAAAAGGCTGATTTAAAGACTTGAAGAAAGTAATTAACTAGGAAAAATGAAAACAAAAGATTGATTAATAAATTAGTTATTTTTTTGAGAAAACAACCTCATATGCACTACAAACCTCTAGTTAGCCAAAACAAACAAACAAACAAAAAAACAACCCCCCCCACGCACAAAACAAACAAACAAAAAAACCCCAAAACAAACAAATATAAAACATTGGCTATATGAAGGGAAGATGGAGAAAGAACTCTGTTCATGTGTTAGGGAATTTGAGCAAGGTGGGTAATTTTGTAGGAAAATGTGTTATAGAAATTAAGTGGGATACTTACATAGGCCAAAAAACAAAGGTGTAAAGTTTCGCAGGAGAGGTGAACCTAACACCAGGCAAGGTGGGCGCAAGGCAGTATTTATTAAAGGCACCCTCTGGCGAAGTTTCAGGGCTCAGGAGAAGGGGAGCCAGGAAAGTCGCATGGAGAGGAGGTGGGCACCCTCGGGCGAGGTTCTTCAACTCCGGAAAGGGGAGTGGGGGAAGTCGCACTGGGAGGGAGTTGGGGGGGTCTTTTATTGGGCCAAGGCAGGGCATGGGCTCACATCCATATTTGGTGATGGGAAGGTAGGAGTGAGGGCTCCTGATACTCCTGTCTCCTGCAGACGTGACCTGGGCGTACACCCTTTTGGAGGGAGAGTCTAGGGTTAAGGAAGGGGTGGGGGGGGACTGGAAGATGATGACCCCGGCGGTCATTCCTGTTATTCCTCCTGCATTCCCGAACCGCTGACCCAACAAAAGGAATCATTAAAGAGCTGGAAATTACTGATTTGTAATAAACTCCAGGCCAAGACAGTTTCACAAGTGAATTAGAAAGAAACAGTATGCCAATTGGTTCCTGAATACAGAGAAAAATAACTCAGTATTAGAAAAATCTTAAAAAAAAAAAAAATGGACTACATCAAAAATCAAGGAGAAAAATTACAGGAATCTGTTGATTATTGACCAAAGCAAATACCTGACAAAATTCAACATTTATTCCTGATTTAAAAAAAAAAAAAAGACTGAGTAAAAATGGAATAGGGATAATTGGTTAAAATGGCAAAAGTATGTATTTCTCACCATTAGCTTGAACCATTAAGATTTACACTAGAAGCATTCCCTAAAAGCCCAAAAATGTAATAAAAGTATTCATTTACCTCATTATTTAATATGACTTAAAAACTGCAGCCAAGTTTTGAATATTGGAAATGAAAATTAATTATTATTTGCACATGATATAACATACCTAGAGAGTCCAAAAACAACCAACTGAAAATATAATCAGCAAGCATTCAATTAAATGATGAGCTAAAAATTCAAATAACGTAGTTTTCTTAGTTTAGGGAAGAATGTAAAAGATCTCCTTCAAGCAATTTACAAATAAATTTTTAAAAATTATATACACATTTAAGAAAATGAGACTAATAATAAAAAGTACTAATTCCTCTTTTGGGGAGAAGTGACCTTGAAAAAGTGGTTGTGACAGCCCTTCTTGAAGAATAAATTTATGAGAGTAGCTGGGGGCATGCGGAATAGAAGAGGAAGAGTAGAGGGGGGTGTACCGCCACCAGGGATAAATGCTACAGTATTATATGGCGTGAAATAGAGAGAAAAATGGAGAGCCCAGAAGGAGAGCCCAGCAGGTGATAACAGTGGCATTACAAACTGATGAAATAAGGACCTATTCCCTAAATGTGTAATTGGCTGGTTATTTGACTCCAGATCAAGTTTGACCCCATTCTCAGGCTTTCCACCAAAACAAATTCTGGCTGAACCAAAGAGTTCTATTTTAAAGACTAGAAGGAAACTTGGCTGAGCAAAAACCAAGATCTGAACCAAAATAAATAACTGAATATTCCAGGAAAGGGAAAATCTTTGTTAGCAACATTAAACAACAACAAAAACAGAATTAAAGATGTATATATTTTACTACAAAAAAATAAAAACTTAAAACTCCTGCTGTGAATGAAATTAAAAATATAAACAATATATATGTAGGAAAAACATTTATAAAATATAAGATACACAGTTTTACTAATCCTAAAATAAACTTTCTATAAATTAATAGGAAAAAGATGAACATCCAAATAGAGAAATAGGTGAAATATACATAGGTAATTTATAAAAGAAGAAATACAAAAGGGCAATAAATGTGAAAAGACAGATTCATGGTTAATCAAGAACACACAGGTAAAATTATGTGATATCATTTTCTCCTCATCTGACTGGCAAAGATACAAAAGTCTGACAATAGTGAGTGAGTGTGTGGGTGTGTGAAAACAGGCAAACTTGTCCATGCTGGTGGAAGTATAGTGACCTTAGCATAAGGAAATTTGGTTAATTATATCAATTAGCATTTTGCATAATCCTTGATCAATTTAGAAGAATCAGTCTACAGAAGGCAACTGGTCATATACAAAGTTGAGGTATTGTTAATAACAGTGCAAAACGCCCCCAACAACCTCCCCCCTACACAAAATCAAAGACATGCATTAAACAGAGATTTCAGTTTCCAGTTCAGAATGTGAGGAACTTGGAAGTCATCACTCCCACCCACACAGCAAGAAAAAGCTGAACTTCAGATCAGCAATTCTTCTTAGATCCGTCAGAAAACCGAAGTCACAGGGCAAACAACTTCCCCCCAAACTGGAGAGTTGACAAGCAGATACAGAGAATCACAATGTCCCAGAGCAGAAGCCCGCAAGCAGGTATCTCTCTAGAAACCAGTGCAGTGGTATGAAGACCCATAATGTAATTGGGGGTGTTATTAGAAGCTTAGTGAGGACATGTTTGAAAGTTAAAAACTCCAGTGATATTCAGTCTTAAGGGAGCGCATATATTTCCTGTGAGTTTCATTTACCTCCAGGAGTCCTAGCAAGTTTTCACACTGATAATCAGAGGAAGAGCCCATGTCCTTCTGCCAGTGGGAGGGGCGAAGCAGGCATTTTAAAAATAAGCCCAGGGCCTTGTATTCTTCTTAACAAGGCCTGCCTGCAAGAGAAATACTTGACCAGAGCCTAACCAACTGATTGCTAGAAACATGGATGTTAAAGGCTCATCTGGGAGGTCTAAGATAGAAATGAGGAACATGTTACTGGAAACTAGGGGGAAAGTGATTGTTGTTATAAAGTGGCAGAGAACTTGGCTTAATTGTGTTATGCCATGTTGTGGAAAGTAGAGATTGTAAGTGACGCATCTGGATATTTAGCTGAGATGAGTTCGAAGCAGTGTTGAAGGGGAGGGCTGGTTTCTCTTTGCTGTTTATAGCAAACTACAAGAGGAGAGAGATATATTTAAGAAAGAAGTATTATGCAAAAAGGAACCAGAACTTGAAGATTTGGAACATTCTCAACCTATCTGTATTGCAAACAATGAGGAATCATGAGCCAGAGAGAACATGAAAGTGGCAGGTAGACAACCACTGGTTAAGGGCAGTAGGCATCCAAGTTGTGGGGCCAACCAAGCATCTGAGGAGAAGTCTATTAGTCTAAAAAATAGCAAAAGTAATTAAATAAATAAAAATTAATTCTAGAAACAATCTACATGTTTTCCAGTAGGAAACAATGGTAGAATCACACAACTGAACACTACGTTGTCATTAGAGTGTGATACATGGTTATATTCATCAGTAAACAATCTCCTGTCAGATCATATTATGTTACAAAACTGCTCATGTATTATGACACAATCTTGTACAAAATTAACTATCCTCCGGTTTATGTGCTTATGTCAATATAGAGCAAGGTCTGGAAGAACCAGGCAGTGGTCAGAGGGGGCAAGGACCATGCTTGTCTGTACATCACTGAATCCCCAACACCCAACCTGCACAGAGTAGGTACTCAATAGACGTGTCTGAAGGGAAAAATTGAAATAAATTCTTTTGTATAGTTGTGTATACTGTTTGACTTTTTTTTTTTTTTTTTTTTTTTTTAAACATGAAACCATACTATCACTGTAGTGGAACAGGGACTGGAAGCTATTTTCACTCTAGAAAAGTCAATCTACATACTTTAGAGCAAAACTGGTGATTGGCTCTTGACACTGTTTGAAATTCATTGAGTAACTGCTCAATTCCCTATTTTATCTTTGAATGTAGGTCCAGCCCTATGTAGCTTTTCTTTCCAGAAGCACCTTACAAAAATAATTGCCTATTACTTCTCTTCACCATGTGAGGTACAGCGGTGGCAATATTCCATTTCAACGGTTCAAATATCTTTTTTTCAGATGAGAATAACCTTCTGAAATGGGAACGACTAAAATGGCTTATTTTTTTTTTCCTTCCAAAGCATTCAAAGCAGTTGTATTCCTTCTTTTTCTGTCTATATCCTGGCGATATGGTAGATTTACCTCTCCCTTTCCAAATGATGGCAGAAATGTTTCCCTGGAAATAGCAACTTCTTAGAATTAAAAAGCTGAGATTGGATCACCACAAATACGGCATGTCTGTGTGCAACTGAAAATACAAAGTCACATTTCTGCCAGCACACACTTTGAATTACAGCTTGTCACGGCATCTCCAGCGGACTACTGTTCACCATTAGCGGTAATAAAATTGCTTATCTTTGTGCTTCAGCTTATTAAATTGATATAAAAAATCTATAATGACATCAACATTGACTACAATATTATCTACTTTACTTCTGGGAAAATTTACGTTGGGTGCATTGTCTGATTCAGTCCCAAGAAGCCAGTGGGGTCAGGGGTCACCATCTGCACTGGTGGCATCCTGTCTGTTCTCCCTTCAGGACTCTGCCTGGGCCAACTCCACCCCTTACGCACCTACTCCCCACCATGCCAGGCTCAGGATGCTTCCACATCACCAACAACTTTTTTTAAAAAGTGCAAAAACCAAAACCCTCGATAAATGGCACTGGGCAACAATAGTTGAATCATCTCCAGTCGGAAGGAACAGCGTGGAAAGAAAGGTTAAACTTTGTTTACCTAATTTCTAAAAAGGCTAACAGCAAGGCCAACATGATTGTGCATACACCTTTCCCGGGATATTTGTCAGCTCTGCTGTGAAACAACCTCAGAGTCAGTCCAGCCCAATGCCTTCATGTACCTCTGGAAAGGGCACTCTGAAAGTTTAGGACATTCTCTGTCAAGTCCGTCTGGGTTCAGCTGAACCACAACATTAAAAACAATAAAAACAAAAAGCAATTCTAAATTCAAACACCCTAACTCTTATGAGGAATGCTGTACTCCTAGAACAGGTCATGTGGACATTTCTCTTGGAATAGTGTTGTAAAGTAAGAAAAACAAAACAAAACAAAAACTAGCTACTTGAAAGAAAGCAAAAAGTGGGTGGTAATTATTCTGCTTAATTCTAGTTCTGATAATGTGGGAAACCCAGACAGTACTAACTCCCTCTTGTCTCCCACAGTCATATCACTTGGGGTAAAAATGAGAAAACATGGCTAGAACTCCTCAGTTAATTCAGGTAAAAAGCTGGGCATTTACAACCACCAATCACCAGACCTTGAACATTTTTGCTTTCACTATCTGGTTATAGCAGGTTTTTGCACTAATGGTACAGATCAAAAATATTTTCTACTAAACCTATAATGTCCTGAAATGGGAGTCAGGAGTCTAATTTCTGGTCTGAATTATTTCCCTCATCTGCTGTTTATTTTTGATAAGCCCTAAGGTTTCTTCCAGCTCCAACATTCTTAGAGTCTATGATCATTCAATACCAAGGTTCCAAAAGGACACCTGCAAGCCAGATCAGCCCAAAGACACGTTCTGTTTGGCCCACCCATTGTTTTTGGAAATTACAGAATTGATTAACAATATTCAAAATTGAGGGATTTCACCCCAAATCTGAATTTCTAGTTTTTCTTTTTGTTGTTGTTGTTTTAAATCACAAGATCTGGAAACACTAAATGATCCCCGGCTGGAGCTGGGCAATGGCTTCCATCCCTAAACAAGACACTGCCTCTTCAGTTTGCCACAGTCCCACTGCTCTCTACTGTCCACACAACTCAGAGGTCAAAGTCAGTTCTCATCAGTTGTCATGCTATGATGCTTCTCTTACACTTGAATGGAAAGAAGTGAAAAATTTCTTGTATCCATATTAAAAGCAGAAAAATGACAGATTCAAAGAGCTGAATGTGCCATAAAAAATGTGAGAAAGTAATATTCTTCACTTCCGCATAAAAATATGGTGGGTGTTTAATATGCAAATAAGCGTGTCTGCACTGGAAGAACACAACATAAACTGCCACTTTGAAATGAACCACAATAAATGCTGGCATTTGTGATGAAAATTAGTAAAATGAGAAAGCAACCTATTTTATTTGTTCCTATTAGACACCATGAGATGGGTTTCTGAAAGTGAAGGAAATGTCTGCCGCAACTCTGAAGGAATGGATTGGGTGAAAAAGTGTCTGGGCATTCAGCCTCTTAGGGGTGATGGGTTTACAAAAATGTCTATTGAGTGTAGTTATAGTTATGTATTCTGAACAGGCAGGAATGACCTTGTATAAATGTAAGTGCAATCTGAAACAGGTGTTCAGGATATTGACGAATTAATAGAAACTTACAAGCTACATGAAAAAGACAAATCACTTGAGATATTTTCTAGTGCGACTGATGAGAGCATCGTAAGCCACATTTATTTGTGGGGCAAAGACACTTTGGTGTGACTGAATTCTTAGACATGGTGCTCATGAAACGGCAGCAGGAAATTATTTTGGTAGGTTGAAAAAAATTTTAATGATTTTTTTTTTAAGAAGTTTAGCGTAGTAGGCATATCTAAAGATAATCTTTTTGTGGGTGGTAATTTCATATGTCATCAAACAACATATTCACGTTATGTTATGTAACATTCAACAATATTTTTTTTAAGATTTTATTTATTTATTTGAGAAAGAGGGGGAGAGAGAGAGAGCAGGGGAAGAAGCAAAGGGAGAGGGAGAAGCAGACTCTACAGTGAGCACGGGGCCAGACGTGAGGCTCAATTTCATGATCCTAAGATCATGACCTGAGCTGAAACCAACAGTCAGACACTAACTCAGAGGTATCCCTCAACAATATTTTGGAGAAAAATTTAAGTCACTTTATTGAATAACTCACCAAGAAAGGCTTTACCCTGAAGAGTTAAGAACAGAACATAATAAAATTCTAAGTTAGAAACAGTCCTATGGCTTGAACCATAGCAATTCAGTTCTTGGCTGGATGAACTGGATATATGATACAGTATTTAGCTGTGCTATATAAAGTCAGGTAGTAGTGCTGGATTTTTTTTTTCAGTGTTGAAAGGAATAAATTTATTTTCATCATGCAAGCAAAACTGTGAAGGTGAAAAAGTAGATCAAAGACGTGGCATTCTTGGTGATGCTACAACTCATCTAAAATACTTTGAATGCTCTTCTGTTTAGATACTCACAAGCAACACATGAATATAGGGATTGACGAGTAAAGTCATCCAATATGAATGATTCAGTTCATCTTCCTATTCTCTAATCAGTCTCCAGAAATTAAAATGAGGGCCTGAACTCTACTCCCCAAATTGTAAAGTTGAAAACAATTCCTCCAAGTTGTTATCTGACTTCAAAACTTATGAGAATAAATTACCAATGTGTAATTGACATTTTTCATTATTATATGTGTTCAGTCTGCTTCTAATTATGAAGGAGTAGCTTGTATCAGGTCAACTTTCCAAATGAAAATATCAACAACCATAAAAAATATACAAAATAAATAATTTAGCTTCTTGAAAGCATTAGAGAGCAATTAAAGTAGCCAGGATTTGAACAGACAACACACCAGCATGATGAAAAACACAGAAGATGTTTTTCTTAGATTTTTCCTGCTGCTTTCCCCTCTTGGAGCCTTTGCTGATCTGTAGTACAGAGCAGCAACCTAAGCTTCCAGCAGTCTCACAAGGTGATATTGTCTGTTTTTTTGTTTTTTGTTTTTTTGTTTTCCTTCTCAGATTTTGGTTATTTGGTCCTCTCTTCTGGAATTCCTGGTAATTTTTAAACATAATGCTACTCTTTATATATGAAACATCTTAGAGACAATGCTGTCTCATCAAGAAAGGATCTAGCTTTTCCTGGCTGCCAATAAGAGAATAGGCAGATAGACGATCAGATTTAGACAACATAAATAAAGAAGAAATGTACACAGATGAAAATGAGCCACCCCTGGAGATAGTAAGTTTCTTATGGTGATAGGCCAATGTCCAGAAATTTGACCAAGCACTCTGTGGAAGTGTTTCATAAAGGATTATGGTATGTGAAGTATGGCTGGATTAAATAATCCTTGAGATTCCCTTACAAAAATGATTCTATGGATTTTGGATGGCAAATAAACTAACATCCTAAAATGAGACAAAGTATAACCCAAACATCCAAATTCAGCTAGATTTCACGCTTCTAAAGCAACATAAAACAGGGAACAGATTCATCTATATCTCTGTTGTTAGCAATTATATAGCTGTTGTAGAAAGGTCAAGGGGAAAGGAAATTGGATTTAATATAGTACATATTAAAAGTATCCTTGATTCTGGATGGCATGGCAAAGCAGATCAAGAAGACAGGCTGTTCTTATTCATGATCAAGAAGAGAATAAAGGAAAAGATGAGACCAACGTGCTTTACAACAACAACAAAAGAATGGCTCAGATGCAAAAGTTACATAAAAGCTAGAGGTCAAGACATGATTAAAACCAATGACCAAGATGGAACTGAAGAAAAAACCAGGATTCACTGCCAAAAGCTAGAGGTCAAATCAAGTGATGCATCAAAGGTAGGAGAGCCATCAGAAACTGAGCCTCAGAACTAACGTACCGAAGTCTAGTGAGCCTTAAAAATGACCACAGCCGGGGCGCCTGGGTGGCTCAGTGGGTTAAGCCTCTGCCTTCGGCTCAGGTCATGAGCCTTTTACCTTTTACCTGGGATCGAGCCCCACGTTGGGTTCCCTGCTCAGCGAGGAGCCTGCTTCCTCCTCTCTCTCTGCCTGCCTCTTTGCCTACTTGTGATCTCTGTCAAAAAAAAAAAAAAAAAAAAAAATGACCATAGCCTACCTCCGTCAAGAAGCCCTTTTATGTTCATATCGTGGCAGAACCAAAAGAACTTCCCAAGAGTGCAGGTATGTTAGCAATTGGAGGCAGTGTAGTGGCTTATAGCCCTTACATCTTTACAGTATAGATGCTGCCATGCCCGTGTACAAGGCAATGTCCAACAGCTCATAGGGCCATGCTGTAATGGAGTAATGAAAATATGGGGCGCCTGGGTGGCTCAGTGGGTTAAAGCCTCTGCCTTCAGCTCAGGTCATGATCCCAGGGTCCTGGGATCGAGCCCCACATCGGGCTCTCTGCTCTGCAGGAAGCCTGCTTCCTCCTCTCTCTCTCTGCCTGCCTCTCTGCCTACTTGTGATCTCTGTCAAATAAATAAATAAAATCTTTAAAAAAAAAAAAAAAAAGAAAGAAAATGTAAAGCCACCTAGCATGAATTTTCCAAATTTGTAAGAAGGAAGACAATGTGTTTATTTAAAATTTGTATGACATATATATACCACATATACATTTCCAATTCCATGTAATTATATAAATGCAATATTTCCTTCTCTTTTTTGCCCTTTTTTTCTGTTTCCATGCCTCTCTCTCTATCTTTTTTTGCTTCTCTTGTCCTCTACTCTCGCTGCATCCTTTCTACTGCAGGCAGCCTGTTGATTTACTTACTTCCTCATGCAAATGTCATTATTTCTAAAACATACAGAAACATATAGGGTTATTTTGTCACCAGTCATTTTACATAAATGTCCTCTTATATGCACTTTTTTGCATTTTGCTTTACTCATAGATAGTCCTTCAAGTCATGTGGTAGAGTTCTAATTCATTCTCTCTTTTTTTTAAGGTTTGTTTATTTTAGAGAGAGTGTGAGTGATGGGAGGGGCAGAGGGAGGAAGGGAATCTTAAGCAGACTCCCCGCTGAGCATGGACCATGATGCAGGGCTCACTCCTACCATCCTGAGATCATGACTTGAGCTGAAAACAAGAGCTGGATGCTCAACAGACTGAACCACCCAGGCGCCCCAATTCACTCTCTTTAATAATCAAATTGGCAAAACTGATGATGAGGTGGCCCCATGATTAATAATGTATTCTATCACTTACTTGTTGAATGCCATTCATTAGTCCAATTTTCCCCATGTAGTAAATAGTGTTGGGTCGGTGGCTCCGGGAATGCAGGAGGAGCAAAAGAAATGACCGCTGGGGCCGCCATCTTCCAGCCCCCTCCCCCATCCCTTCCTCAACCCTTGACTCTCCAGCCAAAAGGATGTATGCCCAGTCACTTCCTCAACCCTTGACTCTCCAGCCAAAAGGATGTATGCCCAGGTCACGTCTCCATAGGTAACCCGATACCTATGCAGGCAACAGAAGTATCAGGACCCCCACCCCATACCCTCCGATCACCAAATACCCTACCATATATGGATGTGAGCCCATGCCCTGCCTTGGCCCAATAAAAGACCCCCGAGGACTCCCTCCGAGTGCGACTTCCCCGACTCCGCTTCCCAGAGTCGCAGAACCTCGCCCGAAGGTGCCCACCTCCTCCCGGCCCGACTTCCCTGGCTCCCCTTCTCCTGAGCCCTGAAACTTCGCTGGAGAGTGCCTTTAATAAATCCTGCCTTGCGCCTACCCGGCCTGGTGTTGTGTTTACCTTGCCTGCAAAACTTTACAAATACCATTATACATATATTTTACTTAGTAATGCTTCTACTTCTAGGAGGCAATTCCCAGGAGTAAGACTGCCAGGTGAAAGGGCACATATATTTTTAATGTTAACAGGTACTGCCAAATTGCTTACCAGAAGGGCTATAACAATTCACAAATGTAACAATGTAATTCTTTTAATATAAAACTGGATATATTTTGGAAAAAAATGCAAATTTCACATTATTTTTTTGGAAAACATATAAACCAACAATGAGTCATGGGACTTTGAGCCATCCACACCATAATATTCTCTAGAAAGTGGATTTTCCCTTCTCTGATATGTTTGAGAAGTCCCAGATTACATGAGAGAAACAGTGCGTTAACCTGTAGGAATGGTATGTAACTCTTGTTTGGTGGCGTGTACAACAGCAAGCCTGACACCATTCCACTTGGGGGACAAAATAACTTCTCTCTCAGAGATTAGAGTAATAGCAGCCCCTCCTGTAATTTTATCCTCCTGTCTTTCACAGAAGAGAAGACTCACAGCCCAAGTAGCACAAGTGTTACTCAAACTCTTCTCAGCATGATGGAGAGAAAGATGTCAAGGGACAACTTCTTAGCTCCTCCCTGGCTGGAAGAGAAGCCAAAAGGCTCCTGTCTCTCTATGCAGTCACGGGAAACAGGGCCTTAGGTCATCTGCCTTAACATTACAAATACATCCTCCGTGAGACAGGTTCAGCAGATGGCTGGATCTATTGAGATCTCCCTGTTTCCTGAGATAACAGGGACTTTTCCGTTGGCGATAGAGCCACCTCTGTTACCTCCAGATCAGGATCCCAGGACTAAGTGAAGAAAAGAAAGAACGCAAGGATTTCTGCTACCATTCAAAAAACTGTAACTGCTTGTCTTGAAAGAATTCTAAGATCAAACATTATCTTTACTATGGCTTAGTTTTAGCCTTGAAGTAAAGCTTTACAAGTCACAGCGCTTATCTCTGTGGTTGTTGATTTTCTCTATATATTCAAATGACTTTCTTTGGCTATGCAAAGACAGAGAGATCCCTTTTCCTCAGCAAAGATTTTAATATTAAAGAGGCCTCAGGTGTAAATAAAAGCAATTCAAGCTTTTAAGAATTTACTTCCACATTCTATGAACCCTGATGATCTCTACTGAATTCTACAGTCTTGGAAGCTTTGGAGGAAAAAAAATGTTTATTTCATGTTTAAAATTTAAAAAACATTAAAAAAAGAGAAAAGAATCTAGACCTTGTTTTGGGAATTCACAACGGAGCTACCTTGAAGTATCAAGTGATGGTGCGCTTTGACAGTGTGTCTAGCTCTCTGAATTCTTCATATGAAAAGCTTTGATATTTTAATATTAAAAATCTAGTGGTGTCATCTTTTCCTCTCCATGGTATAAATGAGAACATGAAAAGCAACTTAGAAGTTTAGCAGTTAACTTTGGCCATAATGTCAAATATTATTTGGCAGAACCCACAATAAATTATCCCCAAGTATTTTACACCATTTTCATCATTTAAAGGTGCAACTTTTCATTGAGCTAAAAGTGAACATAAATCTGAGAGATCTATGAAGAATCTGTAATGTTATCTTTTTTAATCTGAGAGGGGTTGTTTCATTAGCATATTCTAAGATAGGCTGACATGATGATGATGAGATACAGGCTAATATTAACTCAGCAAAACGCCATAAAAGTGCAGCCAGCACTAACTTAAATTTAATATAGCATTTCGGGAGACACATCCTTAATTCTAACAGACATACCAATTACAGGTTGATTCTATTGTTCCACTAGCATCGTGGAGTAATAAAAACAGAGTTTATTAAAGAGAAGCAAAACTTATCTACTTCGACTGTTGACAAATAGTTTAAAAACAATTACACAGGATTTAGTACATCCTGGATATGAATTACTCTTAATTATAAATGTCATCTTATTGTTCTTGTTCCAAAAGGCAAACCAGATATTTAGTAACAGAAAGTATTCTTTCCATCAGCAGATAACACGGTGATAATTTATCACCAGCAAAGCTGTTAGACTTTCTGACACCACCTTACCTAAACTGGTAAAAACACTTTGATGCTAATTTGGTAAGACAAGAGAACTAAAGAGAATTCATCTCAGTTATTTAAATCCTGTCACCGATGTCCATGCCTTATGGCCCAGATAAACTATTCAGATGTCTCTTTCTAATCGTGCTTCCTGAATTAATCTTTCAGCTGCTGGATCATGATATGATTCACTGAAAGAATGCCACCCTCCATTCTACGACCATAAAGACAGATGGAAGCAAGGGTTGAAAGGATACAGAATTGTACTGTGGTGATAGACAAATGTTAGGATAACACCAGACAACTTTGAAAATTATTATTTTTTTAAAATCAGGTTTGAGGACAAGTCGAGAAAGCAAAATATAATCACACTTTGATGTATATGCTCTGCTCCCAACATATGCCAACAACAGATTTAAAATATAAATAGAAGTAACCATGGTCATCTTCCAAATGAAGACAGAATTGTGAATCAGAATTTGAACAGAAAAGGAAGCTGTGGGAAGGACCCACAAGGCTCCCAGTCTGAAAGAAGGCTCCTATGGGACGAGGGACACACACACACGGCTGCACTGTCTGAGGCAGTCATCAGAGAAGAAGCTAGCCTTGTAAAGGATGCTGAACAAACCTGCTGCTCACTGCAGACCTACAGAAGTTGGAAGAAGCAGATAGAGCCTGATGACCGGGAACCAGCAGCCCCCTCACCTCCCATGATGTCCAGGTATGGTGACTGGATCAGAGATAATAGCATCATGGCACAGGGACTCAAATCCCCTGCCTGGGAAGACCTCATTCTGGATTGGAGAACCCAGAGTTCGGCAGGCAGATACAGCCATAAATAAGGAAGGTAAACATGGTGAGAAAAAGAAAAACCACTGTAACAACTAAATAAGTCTATAAACAAAAGCTGCAAAACACAGTAACACCTTTAATGCTAAGAAAGACAGCCACCAAAATCTACAGTTTACAGTGAATGAATTCATTTTACAGACTAGTCTGACAAAGGTTTAAAATAAGTATTTTCTGAGAAATAAGTTAAAACATACCCATTTTAAAAAAAAACAATTAACAATAAGACATTATGGGATGAGAAGAGGCAAAAATGAAACAACATATGGATACAGAAGGGAACTGATTGAAATTTTTGGACATGGAAAATTTAGCCATTTGAATAAATAAAGCCAGTCCATATGGGATTAACTCTAGTCTGGATAGTAGAAATGAGATCTGGTGAATCAGAAGAGTTCTGGGAAATCCATCACACTACAAAAAGACAAAGAGGTAAAGGGAATAGTTAAGCAATCTGAGATGAAATATAGGAGAAATATTTGAAGAGATAGCAGTTGGGAAATTATAAGTCACCCCAGAGAGTCATACAAAGGCTGTGAAGGACCTTTTTGAAGTAAATTACAAAATGTTACCAGGAGACATTAAAATACATTTGAATATAGGCAAGGATATACCATATTCAGGGAAAAGAAAACTTAATAGCATAAATATCAGTTCTCCTAAATCATTCTATTAGCTCGAAGAATGACTGGACAAAAAGCCTAATGCTTTTATTTTTTAGCTGAACAAGTTAATCCTGGATTTCACATGTGAGAACAAAGGTCCAAACATAGGCAAGATGGTAAGAAAGAGGAGTGAAAGAAATTTCCTTGTCAGACCTAAAAACTTAGCATAAAGCCACAGTAATTAGGACAGTGCAGCGTTGGCATAAGAATAAGGAGAATGCATCCAAGTAAAGGGCTCAGAAACAATCCTACACACATGTAAAAAGTGGTGATGTGGCAATGAAACACGGGCATGTATAAAGACAGACTCCTCAATAAATAGTTCCTGGATCACAGGCTATTTCAAAAGTGAGGGGCGCCTGGGTGCCTCAGTGTTTTAAAGCCTCTGCCTTCAGCCCAGGTCATGATCTCAGGGTCCTGGGATGAAGCCCTGCATCAGGCTCTCTGCTCAGCAGGGGGCGGGCTTCCTCCTCTCTCTGCCTGCCTCTCTGTCTCCTTGTGATCTCTCTCTCTCTCTGTCAAATAAATAAATAAAATCTTAAAAAAAAAAAAATAGACTATGTGTCCATCAGCAGGAGAATGGATATACATATTGGAGTATATACCAGGAACAACATAATGTCCATCAGGAAAAACTCAGCCTACATATCAATATGGATATATTTCACAAATATTGAAGAATTTTTAAAAAGCAAGCTGTGAATATTACATTTAGTCTGATACCACTGGTGTAAAAGTTTAACACATGTAAGAAATACATATTTTAAGTATAGGTACAAGTATGTGTGGCAAAATACGAAACGCAAGCGAGGGGCTGATAAGCAGCAAATTCACGACGGGAGAGGGGAGTGGGGTTGACAAGACGTTCACAGGAAAATCCAACTGAACTAAAATGTTTTATCTCCTTAAAAATCAAATTATGAAAAGTATTACTATCTGTTAAACCTTTCTGGTTGGAACATGGGTGTTTGTATTATTCTTTATACTCTTCCGCATGTTTAAAATAGCTCTTTACTTAAAAAAAAAAAAAAAAGATGAAAGAAATCCAAAAGTGTAAGTCTTCACATTTTCTGATCTGTCCCAGCTGCAATAGTTCAGTTTGTGTAATGTCGCCTTGATTATTCTGACAGCCTCTGTGATTCTGGGCTTGTAGCTCTCACATTCATCTTCCTCCCTTCCCTGTTGCCAGAGTGAGCTCTTTAAAACATAAATCTGATCACATTACACAGGTCAGCCTGCAGAGGAATGGTCTTTCTGATTCTCTGTAAGCACGCAGCCTTTGATGCAGCCCAGACATCCACGTCTAGCGTCATCTCCCAAGTTCCCCCTCACCTGGTGTTTCCAAAATGTCAATTTCTTTTAGTCCCTTTGAACACATTACACTGTTTTGCTACTGTCTTTTTGTTTCACTGTCCTGAAACACGGCTCTGCCTTTGCCTTCCTCAGCATGAACAGTTGATTGGTTCATGCTGGATTGGGTACCCTCCTCCTGCCTCCATGGAGCTTTTGACATGCCTCTCTTTTGGAATTTGACACTTTGTGTATCTTTCAACACCAGTCTGAAGGATGCTGACTTATTGGTTACTGTAGTTCTTCAGACTTATACAGTGCCTGGCCCAGAAGTACTTTTTTTTTTTTAATATTTTATTTATTTGACAGAGAGATCACAAGTAGGCAGAGAGGCAGGCAGAGAGAGATGGGGTAGGGGATGGGGAGCAGGCTCCCCACTGAGCAGAGAGCCCAATGCAGGGCTCAATCCCAGGATCCCAGGATCATGACCTGAGCCAAAAGCAGAGGCTTAACCCACTGAGCCATCCAGGCTCCCCTGGCCCAGAAGTACTTAACTGAATCGAACAGCGTGTTCTATATTTACTGCTACTTTGCTCTTTTCTGGTTCTCCCTGATTCAGTATGCTGTCTCAGTGCATAAGAAAACAAGAAATAAACTAAGGGACAGGGGTGGTCACTCTCCTATCAGCTCCTATATTGGTTAGAAACCAAAGAGAGACTGTCAAGGTATATTTTAATAGGATTTCTAAAGGTAGAAGACTGGAAATGACCCCTTTCCAGTGTTCTATTCATTGGCCTACAATGTAAACTTATGCTATTGACTCAGTCTCCCAAAGAGTTCATCTTGGAAGAAAATATGGAATGCGTTGTTTGATTAGATCCTCTCTTCCAGCACTTCCCCATAGCATCCTCCTCCCACCGCCTCCCTTCACACCCAGCGTGCCCTGCTGCCATTCTCTTACCTTTCAGTTGACCTTCCCTGCGCTTCTTCTACTCTGGTCCTTACATAATGAATTAAACTGCAGAGTGCTGTTTCCAGAGAGACCGTAGGCAGCTTGACAGACTATGGCCACAGAGATAATGTACCATTTAGGTTTAGAAATAAATGCCTGAAATGTGATGTATGGGAAATATGACATGCTTAGCATTTTTATGGGGCAGGTTTTGTGTCCTGAGCAGAATCACACACTGATTATTCTGTCTACTTACTAATCCAGATCTTTTCCAAAACAAATGTCTCACTAAATTGGACCAAAATATTTAAGATCTAGATGAAGTTTATGAGCATACACACAAACTTAATTACTTAATTTGACTGATTTACCACTCAATAAACTTTACCCAAGTACCATCAGTGCTATAATAAAATACTATGGCACAAAGTAAAATTTGAGATTTATGTTCATCCTTATGGACTTCGATGCTATTAACATCCTCTCCCAGCTTATTTACCACTTGGGAAATAACTCACTGCATTATGCTCACCGCTTTACTGACAAATATGTTTTTACAGAGGCCATGCACAGTCTTATTCTCCTTGTATTGGAGACTTCACTATGGTGAGAGGGAAGGTATAGAAATTGATGATAATGCAAGTTCATAGTCATGACCAGCTACCACACAACCACAGTCATTCAGAAAAAATCAGGGAAGACACTCAGGGAAAATATACCCTGGAGTATATCCATCCTTCTACGTCTTAATAGGAAGGTTCTTGTGAGCAGGGATAATTAGCTCCATCTCCAGAATTTCCCAGGCTTATCATCCGGTGAGAAGCCTGTGGGTTCAGCATCTCCTTGATCCAGCTGTGGTCTCTTGGGCATAACGGCCCAGTCATCCTATAGCCCTAACGCATCAACTGCACTCTAGGTAGCCTGCCTTCACAAGCGCTGCAAAAGAGTCTCCAGAAGCATAGAGAACACAGATATATGTCCCAGCTGCCAAGATATCAAAATCCCAGTTATGCTGATACCCAGGGAGATAGGCTTTAATTATCACCTTCTACCTTAACAACTACTGCTCATCACTGTTTTTAAACCTGTAATTCTGTTCCTCAATTAGATTCCCTGTGAGTCAATTATGTAAAAAAAAGACAAGAAAGAAAGAAAAACAAACATTTGTATATTGGAGATGTTAGTGGCGGCGATGGAATGCAAAGCCACTGAGACGCTGACATTCTTCCGCCATTTTCCCATTTTTCTACAGCTTATTGTTGTCTAAAGAGATGCCCTCAAACTCCAACTGGATTTCTGAACTCCCAACAACAGCGTGACTCATAATGAATACAACTTGGGCAAGCTGAAGCCCTAGGAAACTGTGGAAGGAATATTCCAGAATGTCTATGACCATGATCTTCTGGGCTTCTCCACTTGCAGCTGTGCAGCAGCTGTAAGGTGGTGCTACTGGCTTCTGCACAGGACTCCGGCAGCTCTTCCTGAGTGAGCACACCTACGTTGGCAAGCCAACAGTATGGAATCTTCTTAGGGTAAATCTCTTAAATTTGGTTGTCTGTATTAAAAGGGAAAAATGCGGAATGAAAGAAGTCTACTATGGTGATGATATAGATCACAGTAAATGTCCCCCTGCCAACCAGTAGTCAAGGTTTCACAGTCCAGGAATACCTGGAAAGCAGCCCTTTGCTGACACATTGCCACAACACTGTCTCCCTGGAATAACAATAAACTAAGTTATATATGTGCAATGCTCTGGCCTGTGAATGACAGTGTGGCAATTAGGAAAATAATGCCAAGGAAGTACACCTCTCTCCAGGCAGCACTGAACTGCTGCATCAGAAGCTAACATAGTGCATTTCCCTGTGCTCACCCATGCCCACCACCCACAGATGTCTCCAGGGAGTCACTGCCATGGCCATAGTGAGGCCAAACCAATTCCAAGACAGGCAAGTTTACCAATCAGCTCTTCGGCACAGACTTAGCAAAGGTGACAGAGCATGTGGACCATGAATTCTGGAGCTGTGTGACCTGGGTTTGAATCCCAGCACCACCACTTGCTAGCTTCATTAATCTGACAGGTTACTTAAGCTTAATTTACCTCAGTTTTTCCATCTGATTAATGGGTTTAAAATAGCCTGTAACCCATGGATGGCAGAGGGATTGAGTTAATATGTGAAAAGCACTTGGTATTAAAAGTGCCATGTAAGTGTCAGGTATCACTGTGTTATTTTTCTTGTGACTAGAACATATCAGAGCAGAGCAAACAGGTGGGTCTTTGAGGGCTAATCACTGAAGAAACTTTCTCCTCCCAGCACTATGAGCCTAACTGCCTAGGGTTCTACTCAGCTGTGAAATAGAGCCTACCAACTCAAAGAACAATAAATTATGGCTTCAGTAAAACAAAGTGAAACAAACCACAAGATATGTAGTTGAGCTACATAAAAGAGCAAAAGATTAGTCAAGTAAATTGGTAAATTAAATAATTAGAAGGGAAGTATCTCTTTTTTCTCCAGTGAATTCCTTTTTTAACTGCCCCCTTGCCAGGGCTAGAGAAAATTATTTTCATGTTAGGTGGATATTACCAGCTTTAATGGCTTAACTAAAACAAAGGTAGCTTTATAGTTTTATAGCCTTCATATTATGAGAACACAAAAAGTTATTATGACAGTTTAACTCATGGGACCATGGTATAACATAAATATTAAAAATCATAATTGTTTCTTTCCTGAGGAACAAAAAAGATCTCTAAGACAAAAAATTTACTTTTGGTTTTCTATCCTCTTTAGAAATTTCTAAAAGTTCCCAACAACGAATTCTGGGACCTAATGTTTTTGAAAATCCTGAACATTCTTTCCCATGGTCCTGTGAGCCACACCTTCTAGAGATGAGATAAACACATAATTATAGATGTAGCCCAACAGCCTAGGCTCTTGTGGGGGTTTCTGGGGACCTGCTGCATAGTGATCACCCACTGGTGTTTCTCATTTTGATGTTTTCTGACTTCCAGAATCTGTGCACGGTCTGTTTACCCCTATGGTGCCTTTGCAGGGGGTCGAGGAATTTCAGGGCTGAGCAAGAAGGAAGATGTGACATGAGGGGGGAGTAGCACACACATGCATTACTGAATGGTGCTCTGACAGCCTTGCATGCAGGGGAGGCTTCTCACAGCAGGAGACTGTCCAGAGGCTATTATACAGGGTTGCTACTTAAAAGGGAGAGAAGGCAAAGGAACTCCTTGGGAAGAGAGGGATGGGAGAGGGACCTTGTGTCAAGTTGCTCCGCGGCACATTAGAAGTCTTAGTGTCAGAGTGCTCTGCAGGGCAGCAGCTGCTTGGAGTCCTCACAGCCCACAGCTCATCTGTGGTTTGTAATGTTGGGCACAGTTTTGCTGGGTATGCGAAGCAGGCAGGCTCTAAATGGCTAAAAGTCTGCTTATTTTGGGTTTTCAAAACAATTAGATGTGTAAAAATTTATGTTTGGTTCTAGTGGGCTTTTGATCTAATAAGTCTCAGCCTGCTGTGAAGAAATAAACAGCTTGGGAGCCAAAATACAAAGGCCATTTTTGGCTCATTCACAGGACATACCTATTTGGCCAAAGGAACTACAAGACATATATCTTTGAAGATAATTGCAAATGACAGTACAGATAAAGGGCTATATAAAGAACTTCTTAAGCTCAACACCCAAAAAACAAATAATCAATTAAAAAAAAGAGAAGAAGACATGAACAGATACTTCTCCAAACATGACATATGAATGGTTAACAGACACATGAAAAAATATTCAACATCATTAGCCATCAGGGAAATTCAAATAAAAACCACATTGAAATACCACCTTACAGGGTACCTACGTAGCTCAGTTGTTAAGCGTCTGCCTTCTGCTCGGGTCATGATCCCAGGGCCCTGGGACTGAGCCCTGCATCGGGCTCTCTGCTCAGCGGGAAGCCTGCTTCTTCCTCTCCCACTCTCCCTGCTTGTTTTCCCTCTCTTGCTGTGTCTCTCTTTGTCAAATAAATAAAAATCTTTAAGAGAGAGAGAGAGAGAGAGAGAGAGATCACCTTACACCAGTTAGAATGGCAAAAATCAACAAGGCAGGAAGCAACAAATGTTGGAGTTGATGTGGAGAGAGGGGAACCCTCTTGAACTGTTGGGAATGCAAGTTGGTACAGCCACTTTGGAAAACAGTATGGAGGTTCCTCAAAAAGTTAAAATTAGAGCTACCTTATGACCCAGCAATTGCACTACTGGGTATTTACCCCAAAGATACAGATGTAGTGAAAAGAAGGGCTACATGCACCCCAATGTTCATAGCAGCAATGTCTACAATAGCCAAACTGTGGAAGGAGCTGAGATGCCCTTCAACAGAAGAATGGATAAAGAAGATGTGGTGCATATATACAATGGACTGTTACTTGGCTATCAGAAAGGATGAATACCCACCATTTGCATCAACAGGGATTGGGCTGGAGGCTTGAGGAGATTATGCTGAGTGAAATAAATCAAACAGAGAAAGTCAATTATCATATGGTTTCACTTATTTGTGGAGCATAAAGAATAGCAGGGAGGACATTAGGAGAACAAAGAGAAACATGAAGGAAGGAAACCAGAGGAGACAAACCGTGGGAGACTATGGACTCCAGGAAACAAACAGAGGGTGTTAGAGAGGAGGGGGTTGGGGGGATGGGTTAGCCCAGTAATGGATATTAAGGAGGGCACATACTGCATGGAGCATTGGGTGTTATATGCAAACAACGAAACATGGAACACTATCTCACAAACTCATGATGGTTACTAACATAACAATAATAATAATAATAATAATAATAATAATAAAAAGATATACATCTTCCTGACCAGTATAATTCATACTGAATGGCTAAGTCATTAAACCTAGGGACTTACTGGTAATTTCTGGTTCTTTTGCTATTCTAACACTTCACTTTTCTGAATAAAGCCATAGTTCCTGAGTGAGAAACTCATGTTTACTCCACTTCTCCTTGATGCCTTGCAGTTGAATCAAGTCTTAGAGAAGACCCATGGGAAGCACCTGAGTTCTTTGATAAAAATAAAGATTCTTGGATCCCAGCTGCCCAATCAAATCTGTATTCCTGGGAGGAGAAAAATCAGTAATCTCTAATTTTTTTAAGTTCTCCAGGTGATGGGAAGCCAGGCTGTAAGCCAAGATCCTAAGAACTTCCACGGGGAAATGCAAGATGTGATTTCTGCCCTGAAGCAATTTTCTTGTTGTTTTATTGAAGCAAGACAGATGCACTTTGGAAACAGAAGAGCAAGGGAAAATCTTCCATTTAGGCAACATAAAATCATGAATGAAACCACAGAAGTCAGCACAGAAAGTCACCACAGAATGGGCCATTGAGAAAAGCACCATAACCTCTATCAGAGGTGTGTATTGGGAGGTAATGAAATATTCAGGCTGGTAAGTAGGTTGGACTGGAGTCATACTATAAAGTTGGTCAGAAAAGAGAATACTAACCAAGTGTGGCAGGAATAAGAAAACATCAAAAGATAGGAGAGTGACATCAACAAAATACCAGTCTGAATAGAAAGCCTCTTGCCAAGACCAACGGGTGCACAGAAATGAAATGAAAGACTTGCTGGAACTTTGCTATTAGGAGAGGTTTCCTTTTGTCATGAAATGCATACTTTTTTTTTTTTTAAGATTTTATTTATTTATTTGACAGAGAGAAATCACAAGTAGATGGAGAGGCAGGCAGAGAGAGAGAGAGAGGGAAGCAGGCTCCTTGCTGAGCAGAGAACCCGATGCGGGACTCGATCCCAGGACCCTGAGATCATGACCTGAGCCGAAGGCAGCGGCTTAACCCACTGAGCCACCCAGGCGCCCCGAAATGCATACTTTTAAGATGCTGTACATTTGAAAGAAAAATAAAGAAAACCCCTATAGAAGCAATGTACTACGTGTATGATTAGAATAGAAACTGTATCTGAAATACTGGAAGTACATGTATAATAAGAAAACACATTGTTCAGTACTTGAAATGGGGCTAATCCAAACTGAGATGTGCTATGAGGGGAAAATACATAGTATGGAACAAAAAGATATATATAACATGTCATATTAATAATTTTTATATTGATCACATGTCACAATAATATTTTAGACCTACTGACTTACATAAAATGTATTACTAAATTAACTTCACCTGCTCCTTTTTACTTTTTTTAATGTGACTACCAGAAAATTAAAAATTACCTACGGGGCACACGTATGTCTACTAGGAAGTGCTATCCTAGAAGTTCTCCAGCTGGATTCTATGCCACCCCTGAGTATACTGGAAATTTCTTACTGAAACATCTTTTAGATGGTAAGACTATAAACCCAAAAATAAGATGTTGTGGTAGCAACTTTGGCTCACATAGTCTTACCTCTGGATATTTAGGAAACTTTAGGCATTGATGCTTCACTTGTCCCATTCACATTGTTACTGACTAGGCAATGCATATAGAATAATTAAGGAAATGGTGTAAGGGACCCACAGTGCATCAGCCTCCTATGTTCCCAGAAGCTATTATAATTATACTCTTCCTACCTGGATAGTATTCAAAACATACACAATTAAAAAATGTCTGTTACTGATGGCGGAGAAGTAGCAGGCTGAGACTGCTTCAGCTAGCCGGAGATCAGCTAGATAGCTTATCTAAAGATTGCAAACACCTGAAAATCCATCGGCAGATCGAAGAGAAGAAGAACAGCAATTCTGGAAACAGAAAAACAACCACTTTCTGAAAGGTAGGACCGGCGGAGAAGTGAATCCAAAGCGACGGGAAGATAGACCCCGGGGGGAGGGGCCGGCTCCCGGCAAGCGGCGGAGCAACGGCGCACAAAATCAGGACTTTTAAAAGTCTGTTCCGCTGAGGGACATCGCTCCAGAGGCTAAACCGGGGCGAAGCCCACGCGGGTTCAGCGTGGCCTCAGGTCCCGCAGGGTCACAGAAGGATCAGGGGTGTCTGAGTGTCGCAGACCTTGCGGGTATTGGAACGGGAAAGCCGGCTACAGAGACAGAGCCGACAGTAAGCTCACAGCTCGGTGTTACCTTGAACTGGTCGCAGGCTCGGAGAGCTCGGAGCGCGGCCGGAGGTCAAGCAGACGGGAGTAACTGGGCGCTGTTCTCTGAGGGCGCACTGAGGAGTGCGGCCCTGGGCTCTCGGCTCCTCCGGGCCAGAGACCAGGAGGCCGCCATTTGTATTCCCGTCCTCCGGAACTCTACGGAAAGCGCTCAGGGAACAAAAGCTCCTGAAAGCAAACCCGAGCGGATTACTCACCCCGGCCCCGGGTAAGGGCGGTGTAATTCCGCCTGGGGCAAAGACACTTGAGAATCACTACAACAGGCCCCTCCCCCAGAAGATCAACAAGAAATCCAGCCGAGACCAAGTTCACCTACGAAGGAGTGCGGTTTCAATACCAAGGAGAGCAACAGAATTCCAGAGGAGGAGAAAGCCAAGCACGGAACTCATGGCTTTTTCCCTGTGATTTTTTTTTAGTCTTGCAGTTAATTTAATTTTTTTTCTTTTTCATTTTTTGTTGTTTTTTTTTTTTTTTTTTTTTCCTCGCCTTCGGGTAAAATTTTTTTTTTTTTTTTAACTGTTACCTTTTTCTTTTTTAACGATTTTTTACTAGTTTAATATATATATTTTTTCTTTTTTACATTTTTCTTAGGTGTTTTCCTTTTTTTTTTTTAATTCTTTTTAATTCTTTTCTTTTCTTTTTTCTTTTTTCTTTTTTTTTCTTTCTTCCTTTTTGAACCTCTTTTTATCCCCTTTCTCCCCCCTCACGATTTTGGATCTCTTCTAATTTGGTTAAAGCATTTTTTCCTGGGGTTGTTGCCACCCTTTTAGTATTTTACTTGCCCCTTCATATACTCTTATCTGGACAAAATGACAAGACGGAAAAATTCAACACAAAAAAAAGAACAAGAGGCAGTACCGAAGGCTAGGGACCTAATCAATACAGACATTGGTAATATGTCAGATCTAGAGTTCAGAATGACAATTCTCAAGGTTCTAGCCGGGCTCGAAAAAGGCATGGAAGATATTAGAGAAACCCTCTCGAGAGATATAAAAGCCCTTTCTGGAGAAATAAAAGAACTAAAATCTAACCAAGTTGAAATAAAAAAAGCTATTAATGAAGTGCAATCAAAAATGGAGGCTCTCACTGCTAGGATAAATGAGGCAGAAGAAAGAATTAGTGATATAGAAGACCAAATGACAGAGAATAAAGAAGCTGAGCAAAAGAGGGACAAACAGCTACTGGACCATGAGGGGAGAATTCGAGAGATAAGTGACACCATAAGACGAAACAACATTAGAATAATTGGGATTCCAGAAGAAGAAGAAAGAGAGAGGGGAGCAGAAGGTATACTGGAGAGAATTATTGGGGAGAATTTCCCCAATATGGCAAAGGGAACGAGCATCAAAATTCAGGAGGTTCAGAGAACGCCCCTCAAAATCAATAGGAATAGGCCCACACCCCGTCACCTAATAGTAAAATTTACAAGTCTCAGTGACAAAGAGAAAATCCTGAAAGCAGCCCGGGAAAAGAAGTCTGTAACATACAATGGTAAAAATATTAGATTGGCAGCTGACTTATCCACAGAGACCTGGCAGGCCAGAAAGAGCTGGCATGATATTTTCAGAGCACTAAACGAGAAAAACATGCAGCCAAGAATACTCTATCCAGCTAGGCTATCATTGAAAATAGAAGGAGAGATTAAAAGCTTCCAGGACAAACAAAAACTGAAAGAATTTGCAAATACCAAACCAGCTCTACAGGAAATATTGAAAGGGGTCCTCTAAGCAAAGAGAGAGCCTACAAGTGGTAGGTAGATCAGAAAGGAACAGAGACCATATACAGTAACAGTCAACTAACAGGCAATACAATGGCACTAAATTCATATCTCTCAATAGTTACCCTGAATGTTAATGGGCTAAATGCCCCTGTCAAAAGACACAGGGTATCAGAATGGATAAAAAAACAAAACCCATCTATATGTTGCCTCCAAGAAACTCATTTTAAGCCCGAAGACACCTCCAGATTTAAAGTGAGGGGGTGGAAAAGAATTTACCATGCTAATGGACATCAGAAGAAAGCAGGAGTGGCAATCCTTATATCAGATCAATTAGATTTTAAGCCAAAGACTATAATAAGAGATGAGGAAGGACACTATATCATACTCAAAGGGTCTGTCCAACAAGAAGATTTAACAATTTTAAATATCTATGCTCCCAACGTGGGAGCAGCCAACTATATAAACCAATTAATAACAAAATCAAAGAAACACATCAACAATAATACAATAATAGTAGGGGACTTTAACACTCCCCTCACTGAAATGGACAGATCATCCAAGCAAAAGATCAGCAAGGAAATAAAGGCCTTAAACGACACACTGGACCAGATGGACATCACAGATATATTCAGAATATTCCATCCCAAAGCAACAGAATACACATTCTTCTCTAGTGCACATGGAACATTCTCCAGAATAGATCACATCCTTGGTCCTAAATCAGGACTCAACCGGTATCAAAAGATTGGGATCATTCCCTGCATATTTTCAGACCACAATGCTCTAAAGCTAGAACTCAACCACAAAAGGAAGTTTGGAAAGAACCCAAATACATGGAGACTAAACAGCATCCTTCTAAAGAATGAATGGGTCAACCGGGAAATTAAAGAAGAATTGAAAAAAATCATGGAAACAAATGATAATGAAAATACAACGGTTCAAAATCTGTGGGACACAACAAAGGCAGTCCTGAGAGGAAAATATATAGCGGTACAAGCCTTTCTCAAGAAACAAGAAAGGTCTCAGGTACACAACCTAACCCTACACCTAAAGGAGCTGGAGAAAGAACAAGAAAGAAACCCTAAGCCCAGCAGGAGAAGAGAAATCATAAAGATCAGAGCAGAAATCAATGAAATAGAAACCAAAAAAACAATAGAACAAATCAACGAAACTAGGAGCTGGTTCTTTGAAAGAATTAATAAAATTGATAAACCCCTGGCCCGACTTATCAAAAAGAAAAGAGAAAGGACCCAAATAAATAAAATCATGAATGAAAGAGGAGAGATCACAACTAACACCAAAGAAATACAAACTATTATAAGAACATACTATGAGCAACTCTACGCCAATAAATTTGACAATCTGGAAGAAATGGATGCATTCCTAGAAACATATAAACTACCACAACTGAACCAGGAAGAAATAGAAAGCCTGAACAGACCCATAACCAGTAAGGAGATTGAAACAGTCATTAAAAATCTCCAAACAAACAAAAGCCCAGGGCCAGACGGCTTCCCGGGGGAATTCTACCAAACATTTAAAGAAGAACTAATTCCTATTCTCCTGAAACTGTTCCAAAAAATAGAAATGGAAGGAAAACTTCCAAACTCATTTTATGAGGCCAGCATCACCTTGATCCTAAAACCAGACAAGGATCCCACCAAAAAAGAGAGCTATAGACCGATATCCTTGATGAACACAGATGCGAAAATACTCAACAAAATACTAGCCAATAGGATTCAACAGTACATTAAAAAGATTATTCACCACGACCAAGTGGGATTTATTCCAGGGCTGCAAGGTTGGTTCAACATCCGCAAATCAGTCAATGTGATACAACACATCAATAAAAGAAAGAACAAGAACCATATGATACTCTCAATAGATGCTGAAAAAGCATTTGACAAAGTACAGCATCCCTTCCTGATCAAAACTCTTCAAAGTGTAGGGATAGAGGGCACATACCTCAATATCATCAAAGCCATCTATGAAAAACCCACCGCAAATATCATTCTCAATGGAGAAAAACTGAAAGCTTTTCCGCTAAGGTCAGGAACACGGCAGGGATGTCCATTATCACCACTGCTATTCAACATAGTACTAGAGGTCCTAGCCTCAGCAATCAGACAACAAAAGGAAATTAAAGGCATCCAAATCGGCAAAGAAGAAGTCAAATTATCACTCTTCGCAGATGATATGATACTATATGTGGAAAACCCAAAAGACTCCACTCCAAAACTGCTAGAACTTATACAGGAATTCAGTAAAGTGTCAGGATATAAAATCAATGCACAGAAATCAGTTGCATTTCTCTACACCAACAGCAAGACAGAAGAAAGAGAAATTAAGGAGTCAATCCCATTTACAATTGCACCCAAAACCATAAGATACCTAGGAATAAACCTAACCAAAGAGACACAGAATCTATACTCAGAAAACTATAAAGTACTCATGAAAGAAATTGAGGAAGACACAAAGAAATGGAAAAATGTTCCATGCTCCTGGATTGGAAGAATAAATATTGTGAAAATGTCTATGCTACCTAAAGCAATCTACACATTTAATGCAATTCCTATCAAAGTACCATCCATCTTTTTCAAAGAAATGGAACAAATAATGCTAAAATTTATATGGAACCAGAAAAGACCTCGAATAGCCAAAGGGATATTGAAAAAGAAAGCCAACGTTGGTGGCATCACAATTCCGGATTTCAAGCTCTATTACAAAGCTGTTGTCATCAAGACAGCATGGTACTGGCACAAAAACAGACACATAGATCAATGGAACAGAATAGAGAGCCCAGAAATAGACCCTCAACTCTATGGTCAACTAATCTTCGACAAAGCAGGAAAGAATGTCCAATGGCAAAAAGACAGCCTCTTCAATAAATGGTGCTGGGAAAATTGGACAGCCACATGCAGAAAAATGAAATTGGACCATTTCCTTACACCACACACAAAAATAGACTCAAAATGGATGAAGGACCTCAATGTGCGAAAGGAATCCATCAAAATCCTTGAGGAGAACACAGGCAGCAACCTCTTTGACCTCAACCGCAGCAACATCTTCCTAGGAACAACGCAAAAGGCAAGGGAAGCAAGGGCAAAAATGAACTATTGGGATTTCATCAAGATCAAAAGCTTTTGCACAGCAAAGGAAACAGTTAACAAAATCAAAAGACAACTGACAGAATGGGAGAAGATATTTGCAAATGACATATCAGATAAAGGACTAGTGTCCAGAATCTATAAAGAACTTAGCAAACTCAACACCCAAAGAACAAATAATCCAATCAAGAAATGGGCAGAGGACATGAACAGACATTTCTGCAAAGAAGACATCCAGATGGCCAACAGACACATGAAAAAGTGCTCCATATCACTCGGCATCAGGGAAATACAAATCAAAACCACAATGAGATATCACCTCACACCAGTCAGAATGGCTAAAATCAACAAGTCAGGAAATGACAGATGCTGGCGAGGATGCGGAGAAAGGGGAACCCTCCTACACTGTTGGTGGGAATGCAAGCTGGTGCAGCCACTCTGGAAAACAGCATGGAGGTTCCTCAAAATGTTGAAAATAGAACTGCCCTATGACCCAGCAATTGCACTATTGGGTATTTACCCTAAGGATACAAACGTAGTGATCCAAAGGGGCACATGCACCCGAATGTTTATAGCAGCAATGTCCACAATAGCCAAACTATGGAAAGAACCTAGATGTCCATCAACAGATGAATGGATCAAGAAGATGTGGTATATATACACAATGGAATACTATGCAGCCATCAAAAGAAATGAAATCTTGCCATTTGCGACAACATGGATGGAACTAGAGCGTATCATGCTTAGCGAAATAAGTCAAGCAGAGAAAGACAACTATCATATGATCTCCCTGATATGAGGAAGTGGTGATGCAACATGGGGGCTTAAGTGGGTAGGAGAAGAATAAATGAAACAAGATGGGATTGGGAGGGAGACAAACCATAAGTGACTTTTAATCTCACAAAACAAACTGAGGGTTGCTGGGGGGAGGGGGTTTGGGAGAAGGGGGTGGGATTATGGACATTGGGGAGGGTATGTGCTTTGGTGAGTGCTGTGAAGTGTGTAAACCTGGTGATTCACAGACCTGTACCCCTGGGGATAGAGTATTATGCCTCCATCAGAAAGGATGAATACCCAACTTTTGTAGCAACATGGACGGGACTGGAAGAGATTATGCTGAGTGAAATAAGTCAAGCAGAGAGAGTCAATTATCATATGGTTTCACTTATTTGTGGAGCATAACAAATAGCATGGAGGACATGGGGACTTAGAGTGGAGAAGGGAGTTGGGGGAAATTCGAAGGGGAGGTGAACCATGAGAGACTATGGACTCTGAAAAACAATCTGAGGGTTTTGAAGGGACGGGGGGTGGGAGGTTGGGGTACCAGGTGGTGGGTATTATAGAGGGCACGGATTGCATGGAGCACGGGGTGTGGTGCAAAAATAATGAATACTGTTATGCTGGAAATAAAAAAAAAAAAAAAAAAAAAAAAAAAAAAAAAAAAAAAAATGTCTGTTACTGTTGTTTGGTGAATGCAAATAAGAATTATCTTTTAACATCTAGCAGCCAACTGGAGAGTGTTTTTCTTTTAAAACTAAGTTCTGCAAAATATATTATCAGTTTATATCTTAACAAATCATTGTTTGCGTGACTCCATTATTTTGCTTTTTCATCCTTGCTGCAAAAGATTTTTTTTAAAAATCACACTGAGTGAATGAAAAGTTCTCTCACTTTCTCAGAATGCCATAGTCAGCTTTCTTACTTTGCAATGCTTTGTTCAGTTGAGGATGTTATTTTTAAGGACAAAACACTTAATTCCAATTTTGTGTACTATATACACTCACGACTTCTAGTCAAATGTTAAAATAAAAGTTTAAACAGAAGCGTTACAGTATCTGGAGGATAGATGCTCTGAAATTCTTTTCTTACCCTTCGCCCACTGGAATAAGGAATTGCATTATTAAAGATACTGACCTACAATGAGTATCTAAATCTCTCTGAATAAACCTACATTACAAGGTCAAACTATTAACAAATAAGACATTTTAACATCTAAAAAGGGAATAATTATATCTTATATTGGCAGGGTACCTCAATTATTTCTAATATTTCATCTTTTCAAACCTTGTGAGGTAATTTAATTTTATTGATGAAGCATTAATTGATTTCCTTAAGGAAAGGAGGGAAATAAACACTTGTTGAAACTCTGTATGAGAATATGGATTAAGCACTTTCATAAAATTACTTCATTTAATCATATCTAATTCCAACAGCTTTGAGACAGGTGAAATTGACAATTTCTAGTTGACAATACAGAATCTCAGATGGCTAACAACATAATAGTGAGGAAGAAATTACAGATATCAACTCAGTTCTCTTTGTTCCAAATCCAGTATTATTTCCAGTGCTATGAAACTGAAAGCATACAAGAATTACATTAACTCTTTTTAATACAATGAAACTACTATGAAAAGGAAAGCAATCAAAGCTAGAAGACAGAAATGCACGAATTTGGAAATGAATCTATATAAGCATATCAGGGTTCTTAAAACCTTTTTTTGAGGGATAGCAGTAAGATTATTCATTCTGTGATTCAGTGGTTACTAAAGGAATAAAATGACAAGAAAAAAAAAAGAGAAACAGATGTGGCAGGAAAGCATAAAGAAGAAAAATGCATAATAAAACCTTGGAGGGGTGTCAATGCATTCAGAATAAGTCATACAGAAATGGGGACCATTTCTGTTCCAGTTTGTTCTAGCCCAGAAGGGAATTATACCAACAAGGTTGAGATGTCAACTGCAACCTTGAAATGGGGTAGAAGGAGGGAGCTAAGTTCTTGTTTCTTCTGGTTATTATAAGGCTGTCATTGAAGATTTTAGGGCAAAAGAATTTCAACATAGATTTTAAGTCTTTGTACAACCAGGTTCAGAAGTTAAACCAAATTAAATTAATTCTACTAACAGGTAAAGCAAACTGCAATGGGAACTGAAGTACCATCATGGGAATGTGTTGTGGCACGAAGACAGCTAGGAATGAGTAAGTTTCGGTGTAAAACTAGCTAACATTCATTTAGCAATAAGCATGGGCCAGTGCCTATAATAATAGCTTTATAAACATCTCATTTAATGCTCAAGGCAGTTTTCTTTCTAGGAATTTGTCCATTTTACCTACATGATCTAATTCTTGGTAAACCATTGGTTATAGGATGCCCTTATAATCCTTTTTATTTCTCTAAGGTTGGTAGTAATGTTACTCCCCTCTTCCATAGCTGATTTTAGTAACTTGAATCTTCTCTCTCTCTCTCTCTCTTTTTGCTGTTTGTCAGTTTTGTTTTCTTTTTTCTAAGAATCCACTTTTGGTTTCATTGATTTTCTCTATTTTTTCTGTACTCTGTTTCATTTACTTTGTCATTAAGGCTTAATTATGTCCTTCCTTACACTTGCTTTTTATCTTTGTCTGCTCCTCTTTTTCTAAGCATAGAAGGCTATAGATTTGAGATCTTTCTCATACTTTAATATAGGCATCCACAGCTACAACTTTCCATCTAATTATTGCTTTGGCTGTATGCCATAAGTTTTGGTTTGTTTTATTTCTATTCATCTCAAAGTATTTCCTAATTTTCCTTTGTGATCCCCCCCACTTTTTTTTTTAAACTCATTGGTTATTTAGGAGTGTTTGGTTTTTTAATTATCCAAATTTCTTTCAGTTATTTATTCCTAATATTATTCCATTGTGATTCAATAACATGCTTTGTTGTTTAATCAATTTGAAATTATACAAAACATTATTGAATGTTTCCATGGCCAAATTAATTTATGAAATAAGTTGAACCTTATAATTAAGAAAATTAATTTTAAATTGATTAAGGCTTGCTTTATAGCTAAACATATGGTTTGTCCTGAAGAATGTTCCAGTGCTCTTAAGAAAAATATATGTTTTACTGTTTATGAGAATGTCCTGCAGAAGTCTATTATGTCTAGATGATTTACAGTGTTAACAGTTTTCCATTTCCTTGTTGATCTCTCCAGGTGCTCCATCTATTATTGAAATATGAGTATTGACGTTTTCAACTATTATTGTTAAATTTTCTGTTTCTCTCTCCAATTCTGTAAGTTTTTGTTTCATGTTTTTCAGGGCTCACATTATTTGGTGCATATATGTTTATAATTGCTATTTCTCCTTGATAGATTGACCTTTTTTATCATTTTATTCTTCTCTCTAGTAACAACGTTTATCTTAAAGTCTGTTTTGTCTGATATTAGTGTAGACACTCCAGTTCTCTTTTAGATACTGTTTGTATATCTTTTTCCATCCTTTTATTTTCACCTATTTGTGCCAAAATTAAATGTCAAGTACTTCTTTTATAGATGACATACACTTGGATCACATTTTGTTTTGTTTTTAAATCCAGTGTTCAATTGCCTTGTAATTAGAGTGTTTAATCCATTTACATTTAGTATAATTATTGATAAGGCAGAATTTGTTTGCTGTTGCTATTTGTTTTCTATAAAATTATATCTTTTTTATTTCTCTCCTCCATTATTGATGGCTTTCTTTTGGGTTAAATAGGTATTTTCTAGTTTACCATATTGTTCCCTTTTCTTTTATTGAAGGACTCTTTTTAGTATTGCAGGGAAGGTATAAGAGTGACAAATTGAGTTTTTGTCAGTGTGGGAATATTTAGTTTCTCCTTTTTTATAGAACAGTAGTTTTGCTGGATTTTGGTTTATAGTTTTTTCTTTGAGCATTCTATTTCATCTACTGCCTTCTAGCTTCCATGGTTTTTGATGAGAAATGAGCTATTAATATATATGAGGATCCCTTGAACTTGTGATGAATTGTTTCTCCTTTTAAGATTTTTTCCCTTTGTTTTTTAAAAAATATTATTTATTTTAAAGAGAGAGGGGCAAGTGAGTACATGTGATGGGGGAGGGGCAGAAAGAGGGGGGTGAAAGAGAATCTCAAGCAGACCCCCACGAGCATGGTGCTTGACATGGGGCTTGATCTCATGACCCTGAGATCATAACCTGAGCTGAAATCAAGGGTTAGGAGGATATGGACACAGGGCAAGTAAAAATGCCATAAAACTCATTGGTCTTACTGAGATCTGGCTGTTTTCTTTCTTTTCTTTTTTCTTTTAAAAATATTTAATTTATTTATTTATTTGAGAGAAAAAGTGTGCATGAGCAAGGGTGGGGCATAGGGGCAGAGGGAGTCTCAGACAGGGCTCAATCCCAGGACCACGAGATCATGACCTGAGCTGAAGGCAGATACTTAACCAACTGAGCCATCCAGGTGCCCCGATTTGGTTGTTTTTCTTGAATCGACACTCCCAAGGTTGTTGTAAGCCTTTGGTCAATTTACAGAACTCTGAAAAGGTTGACTGTGATCATTTTTGCCAGTGTTTTCATTGCTTTTATGAAGGCGAATATTTTCAGTAATCTCTCTCCACTCTTTTTGCTAACATTACCCAGTCAAGTTTTCACAAAAGTACCAAAGCAATTCAATGAGAAAGGGAAAGCATTTCCAAATATATTATATTTGGCTAAGTTAATAAACTGGGTATTTCTTTTAAAAAATGAACCTTGGGGCACCTGGACTGGTTCAGATGGTTAAGCATCTGCCTTCAGCTCAGGTCATGATCCCAAGGTCCTGGGGCTGAGCCCCATATCAGGTTCTCTGCTCAGCAGGGAGCTTGCTTCCCCCCTCTCTCTGCCTGTCTCTCTGCCTACTTGTGATTTCTCTGTGTCAAATAAACAAATAAAATCTTTAGAAAGAAAGAACAAACCTTAACCCTTAATATTTACTATAGACAAAAATTAATTTTAAACTGAAAAGTTTAAAATATAAAATTTTTTAAAAGATTTTATTTATTTATTTGAATAAAGAGCAAGAGAGAGAGAGAGAGAGAGAGAGCACAAGCAGGGACAGTAGGAGAGGGAGAAGCAGGCTCCCTGCTGAGCAGGGAACCCTATGTGGGGCTTAATCCTAGGACCCTGGGATCATAACCCAAGCCAAAGGCAGCTAGTTAACTGACTGAGTCACCCAGGTGCCCCTAAAATACAAAGTTTATAAGGAAAACATTAAAGAATATCTTTACCACTGAAAATAGCACAGGTTTCTTTGACTCAATACAGAAAAGAAAACTATATGGGTTTCCCCATTAAAGAAAAAAGCATATATTTTAAGATAAAAGAAACCATAAAAGAAAAAAGCATATATTTCACTCAAAATTTTAAAATTCTCTCATCAAAAGACACTGGTCATAAAGTGAAGAGACAAACCACAGATTATGAGAAAATATTTGTAAAACATTTATCTGACAAAGAATTTGTATCTAGAATATATAAAGAGCTCTTACAACTCAGTAATAAAGACAAACAACCAAATAACATGGAAAAGTGTTCTGAACAGATATTTCACAAAGGACCATATATGAAAAGTCAATACACACAAGAAAAAGTGCTCAACATTAGCCACAGGGAAATGTAAACTGAAACTGCAAGAAAATAATAGAAACTCACCAAAATGGCCAGCACTGAAAAGACTGACAGCAACAAATGTTGGCAAGAGTCTGGAACTACCAGAACACTCATACATTGTCACTGTGAGTATAAGATGATACAATGACTTTGCAAAAAGTCGGAAAGTTTCTTCTAAATCTAAGTACATACCTATCTAGCAATTCTACTCTCATGGGTTTACTCAAAAGAGATGAAAACAAGGGTCTATCAAAAGGCTGAACATCCTTAAAACCACTAAATTCCAATGCGAAAGCAAGTAAACTAAGGACTTCTTGCCCCGAAGTCCTTTGTTTGGGGATTAAAAATAGTAACACTTTGCTTAGAAGAGCTATGGAGCACTGGCATTAAGACTCCACCTTCCTACAATTACAGTCTGCTCACATCAGGGCTGGGGTCCAATATGTTTAATGGGCAGACTCAGGGGTCTCTAGGAACTCAGGTGTTGATAAGGCACATGCAGCAGCTGGCCTCCCTGACCATCACATCATTCCAGCCAGGGTGTCAGTTTAGAGTGCCTGAAGAAAATTACACTTGTCCCCTATGGAAATGATGGACCTATCAGTGGGGCACTCTTTGCCACCTGGGGCTGACAAGACACACAGTTAGTAGTGAGGACCAACTTGCCGAAATGGTAACCACAGGGCTGGTCAGGAGAATGAGGTTGTGGTTGTCATGGCATCCATGCCTCACTCTCTGATGCTAGGTCTCCACAGTTTTTTGAAATGGTGAAAAGGGACAGAATTGCATGTTTGCTTTTTTGGGAAGATTTTAACACCTTTCAGATCTAGCCTACGAAAGAGAGGAGAGAGTGTTGTCACGGGTGAGATAAGGATTTTTTGAGGAGATACTAAAATGGGCAGACTTAAAATTGAGTGGATATACATAAAATCACTTTTCAATCAGGCTCTTAAGACTTACCATGAATATCTATGTAATAGAGGAGAACATATTTATGGAAAATTACCCTGTCATTAGAAGACACGGGCACAAGTATACTAATGAGGTCAGAAGGCCTACCTGGAGACATCCCCTCTTACTTGGCACTGTCCTACCATCAGTAGCCAAATCTGATAACACATGACCAACCCTGTCTCCTTGTTCGTAACAGACTGGACCAGAGGTGACCGCAGCACTCAAGGAAAGCCAGTCTGTAAGTTGGTCGGTGACCTGTGACCTGAAACTAAATGATGAGTTGGGATAATTGGAAGCTTGAAGAAAATAGACAATAGATCAGGACCACTGTGTCAAGTGCTGCAGATTTGTCTAAAGATATAAACATGTGTCCACAGATACCCATAAAAGTCCAGTCTCTCAGGAGAAAGATAAGGCACTTAGTTTCCAAAATTGTGAACTTAACTTATGATTTGCCAATGTAGGTCTGCAATTTAATTGAACCACAGCTTCTATCTTTGCCCTATATCCCATTTTTCCTTTTTTTATCCTAGGGATGTTTGCTTTTTTACAATAGTTGTGTTGGGCGATTAAAATCAATATTGTGTATATGTGTTCTGTGGCCTACTTCCTATGTGCTTGGAGGTCCTAGGGGTCAATGACCCACTAAGCATGTGCTTCATGAGGCATCTCATTGTGAGTGGAAAGATCAATCAGCCATGGCAAAGTGGTTATGAAAAGCCTTTGAGGAATAACTTCTCTCTCCAATATTAAAGATGCATAAATTATTCAACCCTATAGAAGAAGGTTTTACAGAGAAATATTCAAAGTTATTACAAATCACTTTTCCTTTTGAAAGAATATCTTCATTTGGAAACCAACCAAAGACAAAATAGTTAATCAACCAAACTTAGGACTGAAAAAGCTTTCTTGTCACTTAACACATTTTATGTTCTGATTTCTGGATAAAGTTTGTTCACCTCAAACGCCTACATGGTATTGATGCCTAAGAATACAGCAACTGTTACTAGTTTTTAAAGAATTTATTTATAGCTCATCTATAAAATTTCTCCTCAGTCTGAGAAAGAAATTCCAACTGATGTTTTTAAATGAAAGAACCTGTTTTTATACACCAAGTGACATAAACCAAAAAATGTGTAAATCTAAATAACCTGGTCAAAAACCGTAGGTCCAGAGGCGCCTGGATGGTTCACTTAGTTAAGCATCCTGGGATTGAGCCCTGTGTCCAGGGGGGTGTGGGGGGGGTCCCTGCTCAGCGGGGAGCCTGCTTTTTCCTCTCACTCTGCCCATCCCCATGTTCATTCTTTCTCTCTCTCAAAAAAAATAGGTAAAAATCTTAAAAAAAAAATCATAGGTACAAATTTTAAGCAACATTTTATCTACTGGAATCAAAGTGCAAATCAAAGGTATTTTCAGATTTTCCAAATAAATTAAATTTATATAATTATATATATTAGTATATATAATTATATTAGATAATTATATATTAGATAATTGTATATATTATATAAATTTAAAAAATCACTAATTTTTCAGTTTGTTTTTAATTGATTAAGAAAAATCTTTACTGTGGTGCCTGGGTGGCTCAGTTGGTTAAGTGTCTGTCTTCAGCTCAGGTCATGATTGCAGGGTACTGGGATCAAGTCCTACATCAGGCTTCCTGCTCAGCAGGGAGACTGCTTCTTTCTCTCTTTCTCCCTCTTCCCTACCCCACTGCTTGTTCTCTCTCTCTCTCAAATAAATAACTTTTTTAAATTAAAAAAAAAATTCACTTCCTTTTTTTCTAGAAAAACCCATGGGTTGACGATGCATAATGTCATTGTACAATATTTAGTTTGCTGAGACTAGGGATAGGAATTTCAGAGTCCCTAACTGAAAACCCCTCCTCAGTCATCCAGAGGGATGCTTTCCCTCTCTCCTCTAAGGAGAAAATTCTCCGTGGTTAGTATCATAGCTGCTGCTAAATATTTCCAATGTCATTGCCCCAAATAACTTTTTTTTTTTAAAAAAACAAAATTTGGTCCAGTAATCAGGACTAATCTGTTAAAATCTTAACTACCTTTATATTTAAGTTTGCTCATTTCTTTTCAGTCCCATACAACTACTTTGCATCAAACTACACTAATCCATGTTCATCAATCCCTTGTATGTGTTTAATGTAGAAGTAACCTTGGACAGTAATAAGAGGCTTATGCTTTCTAAATTCTTGGGCCTTTTCTTTCGGTTCATCAATACCCATGTGTTATTTCCCATTTTGACCTTTGGCCAATGTTCTATTAAACCAATGAATGCAAATAAAGTTATACTACAGAAATTTCAGAATGTGTGAGTAAAGATTCCCAGTCAATAGCACTGATCTCTGAAAAACAAAAAACAAGACAAAACCAAACCAAACCCAAAAAACACAGAAAACAGTGATGTAGGAAAGGCAAGGCAGACATCCACTTGGAGAGTTCACACATCTCTGGGTATGTATCACATCCAGCTCAGAATCCACTCTTGTGCCTGATACCCAATTTGTTTATATTCTGGTGCTCCTGCCTGATTTACCTAACCTTATTAAATCTTATTCCATGAGTATAAATCCCTACCACATAGTCCTAAGAGGCCACCAGATTTTCCTATATTATCATGTCAAATGTGATTTTGTCAATTAGACTCTCTAGTCCCCAGTGCTTCCCACATAGCAAGGAGAAGAAAAAGCATTTGAGAGACTTAAAATCTATACATATAAATGAGAATGTCTTAAGTATATCTCCTAGAGAGATTAGAAGTCCTTTATGTTCCATTAAACCAATGGTTTTCCATCAGAAATGATTTTGCCTTGCAAGGCAGTGCCTAGAGATATTGTCTATCATCACATCTGGGGTAAGGGTGACATTGGCACCTAGAGGGTGCCAGCCAGGGATGTTGCTAACCATCCTATAATGTACAGGACAACACCCCACAGAAATATGTTGGTAGTACTTGGTACTTTAGTACCAAGTAGTACGAAGTACTAAGGACTTCAGAAAGCTTGCTTTTACAGAATAATTCCTAACTCTATAGTTTTGCAATTCTTTGAGTATCTCTGAGCATTCAGGTATTTTTAATTTTTAAAACTAATTATAATTCATTTGAATTTGGAAAACAATATAAGCAATATGATCATCTGAGTAGGGCTCACCAAACAATGCTGGCAAGGCAACAAAACTTAACAAGTTTCAATTTCATGGATATAAATGTTTTAGCCAAATTAAACAATTAAAAAGATGCGATTAATGCTGCTCAGTATTCAATGTGGCTTGACTCATAAGCCAAATGTCCAATAGTTCACTGTGAAGTTCTATAAATAAAAAGTAATAAATATAAAGCAAATCAGGTGATTAGAATGAGCTCTCATGAAGGTTCACAGGCCAGTGTCTGGACTCTCCAGATAAGAATACAGTTCTAAGACTCAGACCTTTTATGTTTTGCCAAGACTCCCGGATCCTAGAGGGATTTACTGTCATCATATATTCAAGGCTTTGGATCTCTTTTATTCTCAGAAAGAATGGAAAGAAAGCAGTGTATAAGAGGACTTAAAAGATTCTGGGAGATAACGGTTGAAGGTCTCCTTATGTCTAGATTCCCCCAGTGATGTATCTCAGGGTCCTCTTCTGAGCACACTCTGGGGGTTCTCTCTGATGTCACAGGCAGTCCCATTGCCAGAGCTGTACTGACTCAGACTTAGAAGGACCCATTCCGGTCTGCAGATCATGGTTGGGTATTTTCAAGTGTTTTAGGACAGAATTCTCCAGGAAGGAAATGGGTTTACATTTTAATTTAAACCAATTGCTGTTCTTCCTACTCTAAAATCTATTTCAGAGTTGGCAAACAAGTTTCATTGTTAAGTGCCAATTTCAATCTGTTGAAAGCACTGTGTAGAGTAGTATATAAGATTTCAGGCCCTGGAGGAAAGAGTTCTGAGGTCAGTCAGTGAAGGTTGGACAAGGAGAAGTAGCTGCGCTTTTAGATCAATTTCCTGTAACTTTCAGGAATGAGAGTTTAACATCCCACCCAGCCCTACAGCCTATAATGATTTTCTTTAAGTTATGATTATTATGTATAGTAGCTTCTTCTCAGTTGTTTTCCTCCTTTAAATGAATTCATTTGTCTCTTCCCTTTTCTATCTACACTTAGTCTCCTTGTGATCTTATCCAGTCTCCTGGCTGGAAGGATGACTTAAAGCCTAATGACTTCTGAAATCTTATCTCCAGCCCAGACCTCTCCCCGCTAAACTCTAGACTTGTGTATTCAATTGTCTCCTCTACCCGTATGTATACTAGGCATCCCAAATGTAAGATGTTTAAAAGTAAACTTCTGATTTCCCCCTCAAACCTCTTCCCTTCTCCAACATGGTGGCCATAAGGAGAGTAAGGATGATATCTGGATAAATCATGGGATGAGACGACCCACAGCCAAATGCCCAAGTATTGGGGCATGGAAGAGGTCTGAAAATCTTTTCACAGTCTCTCTAAAGGAAACAGAAGACAGTTGAGGGTAAAAAGTCACCATGTCTGCTAACAGCCATGATATAGGGCATGGGAAGGGAGGGTCTCAGGGCAGCTGTGGTGCCAATGAAAGCCACGATATGGAGATGGCCCAGCTAACCCAGAGAGCTGGTTAAGCCCTGGGAGCAGTTCCATATGCCGCCTGCACCAAGAGAAGAGACAATGGAAACCACAGTGTTGCGGGTGCTGTGATCATAAACGCTGATATGAAAGGCCAACCAGGATGAGACCACTCACTGTGCTAGGACAGTATGTGAACCAGACATGTTTGTCCTTCACCATGATGTCACCTAACCTGCTCTCTGTAACTGACCAGTAGGGTAGGGGAAGGTGAAAGAAAAAATTCTAGAGGAAAAAGCAGTGTAGTTATAGAGTTTTAAATCTGTACTGCAAAATAAATAAATAAATATATAAATAAAAGGGAAAAAACCCTGAATGAATTGACTATTATCCAAAAGACATTTTTGACCCTCCAAAAAGAGCTATCTGAAGCAGCAAAACTGTATTATCTGTTATCAGCAGAAACGGCTCACGACTAAGTTGAGCTCAGCTATAGAGAAATGAAGGAAAATACGACTATCTTTATGACCAAGTTGGGACTGTAAATTTCAAACCCATTAAACATATAAAGAGAACATATAACTACACGTGGCTTTGGGTGAAAAGGCCAGTCTGTCTCTTCATACTTGTACTTCAATGTTTACAGAAGTTATAAATTGAAAAAATGTGTGAAATTTAAATAAATGCTCATCAGCCACCACAGGATGCAACCAAGTCTCTGTTCTAAGTTTTAAGAAAAAAGATACATAAAGCATGTTACTGAGAGACTGTATAATTGAGCTTTGTACTTCCAGAAAGCATTTGTTGACGTGCGCATGAAGCCAAAGGTCTATTTCTGTTAGTAATACCCTACTGTCTTGCTCAGAGGCAATCATTAGTGTGTTCAATACACCCAGTGATCTCACAAAACATGGGAAATATTGTAACCCTCTAATGCCACAATGCCTCCCCAAGTCATCAATGTCTGCACAAAGCAGCGAAGACAGATATCTACACAGGCTGCTTTCTTTGTTACCACCCTAAAGCAGCACCTTTGTTACCACCCTAATTTTTTTTCCAGCATACATATCAAGTGGAGACTATACATTGTCTAATGGTGATTGCAACAGAGCATTGTCATTTTCTCTTCTGTTAATGCCTGTGCAAGCTTCAAATGGAAATGGGCTATAATCATAAAAGGAGGGCCAACAAATCCACCTCCCTGGGGGAAGAGCAGAATCAAACCTCTCTCCTTTATAATTATCCATAAATATTTATGTTTTACTGCCCATTAATCTTTACATTCCAAAATAAGAGACATATTCTTATAATATGCCTTTCATTATTCAAAGAAAAAAATTAAGCTTCATGTTTGTAATGTACAAATAACATTGGATTTCAGCATCAATGTTTCTGTTTCAAATAATTTTCGGCTTGTAATAAAAGAAGGGGAATTTTCTAAAAATAGAATTAAACCAGGATATGGTAAGAATCTAAAAAATATGATTCTCAGGTCCTGGATATGTATAAGACTCGCATATTCCACCAAGATTCAAACTACCCATTTGATTTATGAACATGTTATTGGCTGAAAATATAACTGAGGCATAAAGAGGCTGAATGATTGTCAGCCAAAGGAATAGTGGGCTGTTCTAATTTAAGGGCTGTAAAGATGCTGGCCAGTCCCAGTGCAGCATTTTACATCTACTCTGCAAATAGTTAATCCTTATAAAACATAAATCTTAGGGAACTTAATTTTCATGAAACACTGGCCATAAATAATCATCATTGCCCCACTGAGACAAAGGAACGAGCCCTTCAATTTATTCCACCCAAGTTCTGTAATACTATGCAGAAGGGAAATTCTTGTCCACATCACCACTGAGTGTTAGAAGGAAACTATAATTTGCTGCAAACCAAATTAGGCAATAAAGTCCCTAATCAATGGAGGGCAAATATATTTATTAGGCAAATGTGGGGTAATTTTAGAATGCAGTACAGAATGAAGTTTGGCTGATCTTTGATTCACGGATCACTCATTTTTACAGTTCAAATCCAACCCTGTTTCCATGGAATAAAGTCTTCCTAAATTCCATAATTCAATGTGGACAACCATGACAAAACTAATGAACAGAGCCATGCAAGGTACTGTTCTTGTTCTGATGGCTCACTTTTTTTTTTTTTTTTTAATGTCAAGGCTTTAACAGTGTGAAGGATTTCTCAAGGGTAAAACAGTAAATAGAAATGTGCCAACTACCATGGGGCCTTCCTTCTTCTGTCATCAAGAAATTGGTTTCTTGATGATCTCAGAGGTAAACAGCATACATTAAGAGTGCACCCAAACAATATGTCCCATTATGCAAAATAAATGGGCTAGGCATATCGTTTCGTGTCCAGGTAGCACAGAAACATCTGGGATCAATGAAGCACAGTTTCCCATAAAGTAAAGAAAAGCTGATTTAAGGGGGAATGAGCATGAAATTACTATTAACTTATGGCATGTTGTTTCAAATTAATATGAAATCAAATGAAATCAGACCACCTTTGCTGATGCAGTCTGTATTCCCCGAAGAAAACCGGGAAATACTGTCTAAATACTCACACAGGAAGGTGAGACTAAAAATAATTAAAATCTGAGTTTAGGTCTAAGAGGCTATCAGAAGATAATATATATAAAAGATATGTTTTGCCATGTTAATTTCAGGAAATAAACAAAGGGGGGTCTTTTTAAAACAAAAGTTTATTTGAGGCACAAAATAAAAGTCAGAAGAGCAATATAATCTCTTTGAATGCAGTACCAATGCACTTATAATTTTCTAAGAAGGTTTCGAATAATTCATCATCTTGACCTTCCCTGGGTGGGAATCGATATGCTATTTCCATCCTACTCATTCATCCTGAGTTATATGTTTTTTTCCTAACGAAATGGGAGATGTTTAACACAGTACCAAAGGCCTCAATATCTCAGATTACTAAACTACATTTCCACTCATGGATGAAAAGTGCCGATAGCCACGAAGTAACCCAAAATCTGGAGATTTATAAGCCAATATATAAATTACAATGTGAGGTAGAACCAATTCTCAAATATTCAATGTCACACAGATTTCAGAAGTTTAGTTTATTTCCTTAAGACCATTAACATGGAGACCTAAAAAGAAAACAAAATGAACTCTAGAACTGAAGCAAGTTGCTGGAGAATTGAAACCAACAAGCCCTTTAGCCTTAGTTACTTAGTTCCTACTCTGGGATGTGAAATGGCCAAGTATCCCATCCTTTCTCATTTTCTATTTGCAAATCGAGAAACCTTCAGAGTGGAATGTCTCACTCCAAGAAGAGAAGATTGAGTATACAGAGATATTGATTTTAATCTCTTTTACCAAATATCAACAAAGAAAATTAAGCTACTGAAAAAGAATTGTAAAAAAAAAAAAAAAAAGAACAGGTGCGATTATTTTTAACCAAAACAAACAAGTCCCAGAGAAAGGAACTCTCTAGAAGGGTGCCTGGCACATACGAGGCAGGCAGAGACAGAACAGACGAATGGGAGAATGTCATTCAATGATTCCTATGCTCTGTAACTGTGATGTAATCTATAAGCTCCATCCCAAAATGAAAACACAAGCCCCCTTGTTTAAACATTATTGCCAATTTCAAGATGGTGAGAGCATAGCACTGAACCAAGCAGGGGGCTCTTCTGAATTCAGGGCTCAGTGTAGCTGCCAGGGGCAGCCAGGCTGGTCCTGTTCCTACCTGGATCATCTGAGCTGTCTCCTGGGGCTCTCTCATGCTTCCAGACCACCCTGGGTCTGAGTGCAGACACAGCTCTTTCCTCTTCCTTCCCCAAAGGTTCTAAACACACACACAGGGCTTCATCTTAATGTGCTCCTTTGGGTTTGGTCCTCAAATCTCCTGCCTTCCTTTCTCACTGCAGAATAGTACGATCATGCTATCTCCACTCTGTACCCCAGCCACCTCTCACCTACTCCCAGATAGCTTCTGCCCCCTCCGCAACTTTAACACCTTGCAATTTCTAAATCCAATGGACACTGTTTATTTCTTACTCATATTTATATACATTTGTTTACCACACATGCATTCATTTATTCAACATATACTCAGTAAGGGCTACTGTGACTCAGTTATGATGCTATATATTTGACAGTGTTGACAGTGGTCAAAAACAATAGTGCAGATGTGGGCAAACACACACAGACTGCTCCCAGTGGAGGGACTGTACCCTGACTTCCGTGAAGCATTCTTCTCCTGAATTCCCTCCTCCCTGTCAGCCCTCCTCAACTCCCTACATTAATTCTTCTCCCCCCTGAATGTTGCCATCATCCGGATTCCCCAGTCTATGCCCTCTTCCTGGGGCTCTGACATTCCCACCACTTACACACCAATAGTTTTTATGGCTACATATTTACTGAACTTGACCTAGTTCTCTGCCTACATATCCACTTGCCTGCTGTCTATTTTCATTTAGATGGCCCACATACACTCCAAACAGAGCCTGTCCTGATCTGAACTCATCTGTTTGAGCTTCGTTTTCCTTCTCTTTGTAGAAGAGATCTGCTGCATGGATCCCACCTTAATGCGATTCTGTGTGCTTGTCTGTGACCCCACACTAGCCTGGAAATGTCTCTTTGTCCCTAATACAGTGCCTGGGACTTGGTAGATGCTCTAATTTTTTTGTTGAGATAAACACTCTCCCTGCCTAGGGCTCTTTTTGTAATTTTATCTCCTTGAACGATTTCAAGCTTGAGTGTGCAATTGAATCTTATTATAATAAATTATAATGCTAATTTCAGTCAGAGCCAAGAATCCTAAATTGGAGAAGACACTGAACTGGGCATTGCCAACATTTAATTCCCCATGAAATATCAGGCCTGACTAATCCTTTAATTCATTACACCATTTTGTTCAGTTTATTAAATGCTTCAATTTACTGGGTGACCTTTTCTTTCACAGGCCAAAGTGCATTTACATGGACAATAGCAAGTCCTCGATGTATTGGATCCTAAATAAGTAAAACCATGAATTCTTTTGGTCCTGTTTTGATAAACCACTTTCAGGAGGAAAGAAGACGGTATGTTTGAGGGGGAAGTGACCTCAGAGATCATGGAGTTCTGCACCAATACTTTAAAAATGACAGGACTGGGGCTCAGTAAAGTGAAATGACCTGTCAGTGTCTCAGGGAGTTAGTAGCAAAGCAGTCATGAGATTCCAGACATAGATTCCTAATAGGAGGTGTTGTTTTCATGACCCGCATGACCCCCAAATCACCCTTTGTCTTCAAACCTGACGGCAGGGACTGCCGGCTCTTTCTCTATTTGCGCGTTCTCCTTTCACAGTGTAATATAACCCCATAATTTTAGTGTGGCACGTGGCCAGCTAGAAGAAAGAGAACACTTCTCAGCCTCCCCTGAAGTTAGGTAGGACCACATGGCTACATTCTGATCCAGGAAATGTTAAGTGGAATTGTGTTGAGCATCTTTCGGATACCACTACTCACTAGAATGCTGCCATAAGGATCAGAGTTCAGGCAGCCATCCTAGACCATGCGCTAGAGACACTGACCTGAAGCTGGCAGAGAAATATAATAGAAGGAGCTTGGCTCTCTAACGCCAAAACAGTAGAGTCTTCCAGATTCTCTAGGTCCCTTTCGCATTAGAGAAAAATGAATTTTATCTTGTTTAAGCCCTAATTATTATTATTTTTTTAAGATTTTATTTATTTGACAGACAGAGATCACAAGTAGGCAGAGAGGCAGACAGAGAGAGAGGAGGAAGCAGGCTCCCTGCTGAGCAGAGAGCCCAATGCGGGGCTCGATCCCAGGACCCTGGGATCATGACCTGAGCTGAAGGCAGAGGCTTTAACCCACTGAGCCACCCAGGCGCCCCTTAAGTCTTAATTGTTACGGATTTTGTGTTACAGGCAGACATCCCTAATCCTGACTGATAATAACCCACATGCCCTATCTTTTCCTCATTTCGCCTCCTCTACCTGTGGATCTCCCTTTTGCCACTACAATCAGGTCCATTTTATCTTCCTTACGGTTCCGAACAGCGTCATGTCTGCCCCTCCCACCACATAAATCTGTCACTGCTCACTCGAAAGAGGAAGTTGTCATACAGATTCTGTTTCAGCCTCATCACCTGTGCCTTCTACATCAACAGCACACGAAGTCTGCTGATGTTGAGAATCTTGCTCCTGCAAGATTCTTATTCACTAAATCAGGATTTAATTGTACTCAATATTCTATTTTTGTAGGACAAAGAGAACAATGAAACACTGCAGAAAGGTTTTTGACTAGAACCCAAATGAATAAAGATTCTTACCAGCTCTACATTAACTAGAAAGTCTAATTCACTAGAATCCCTCCCCGACCCCCACTCACCAAGCCTTCCAACAAAATCAAAATCCTGTATTTAAAAAAAAAAAAAAATTCTGTGTTTCCAAGTCATCCTGATTAAAATATGTACAATATCCACAGTTTACAGATGAAAAAGAGAAAAATGGAGAAGATATAGCATATTTCTAAAAGCCAAACCACCAGGCAGTGAACTTCTTATCTCTTCATGTAGACTGACAGAAAAGTGATTTTTGTTCCCTTTCAGTTCAAGCCTGGAACAGCTGCCACACTTTGGAAAGATGTTTTGTTTGTTTGTTTGTTTGTTTTTTAATCAATGGCCTCTCAATATAGAATTACTTTACTGCAACAGCAACAAAACAAGAGACACACACTTAATGAGGAAGAGAGCACCATCGTCATCTGGGGCTGGGGGTAAAACTGGGGTCCTTAGCATTTCTCCACGCTGCCTGTTAGCCCTAATGTGAGCTGAGAGCCTCACCAGATACACCAGAACCTGAGAGCAAATGCCCAGCCCCATTCAAGAGAGTAGGGGCAGTAGGGAAACCAGATAGGTGAGCTCTGTGGGATATGGACTTAAAATTACTAATACTTGTCCTCAGTTTTACAGACAAGGCATTTCTATATCCATCCTGTCACTTTCTTTTCTTTTCTTTAAGATTTTATTTATTTGAGAGACAAAGAGGGAGAGGGAGAAGCAGACTCCTTGTTGAGCAGGGAGCCCAACTCAGAACTCGGTCTTAGGACCCCAGGATCATGACCTGAACCAAAGGGAGACACTCAGCTGACTGAGCCACCCAGGCAGCCCTTGTCCTGTCACTTGATTAAAGAAATTCAGCCTCAGTGTTTCTTTCTGGAATGATGACTAGGAGCATAGGCTTGATGAACGGCAAGTAGAAATTGACCTCTAATGCGTAGTGCTCAATTTTGTGTAAGGGTGTCAGTTTCATGGGGAAAAGTTAATATAATAGTCACAGTGATAATAGTAAGAAGGTTACCGTGCAAGCTCCCTTGCATTTTGCAGGCACATGCTCTACCACTGAGCTATACCCCCGCTCCCTCACATTTTGGAAACCTATTATCCTATGTTTTTTGCTTCTCAGGTTGATTACATTCTTAGATGTTTTCCTCCACCTTTTCTAAATTAGTTGTTCTCCTCATACTTGAGCATCTTCCTGCCCAAGGCTATCTGTCTGTTTCAAAGTTCTCATTTCTACAGGTTATTCTATTAAGCTTTTCTGTATTTCTCCATGCTCTCACTAATCACTGCTGTGGCTCCTCTTTGAACATTTTTTAATGTATTGCCCCTTTGCAATGTTCCTTTGCAGTCAAGCGTCCAGGGGTCTCTTAACAGGGAAACACTCAAGAGTTGACCAGCTTAAAAGACGAGGTACTATGAAAGCCCATATACAAAATGTCCAGTCTTCCTTCTGGGAGTGTCTGCTCCTTGCTTAGCATTACCTTTACTTCCTACAGATTTGGCTGGATGTCCTTGTAATGGATGAGAGTGACCCATGAGGGCAGCAAGTGAGAAGTGGATGGAAATGTCCTCAACTGCTCATCAAAATGAAGTAGGCCAACAGAAAATTAAATATGTGTACAGTGAAGAAGTAGGTAAAATGAGGAATGTTTCTATATTGAGTGGAGCATACAGTCATACTTATATGTATAAAATATACACACATATCTAATTATCTATCAACCTACCTACCTAATCAATTTATAATTTGCCCCCGGCCCCAGCACAGTCCCCTGTATACAATGCAGATATCCCACTAATACTTCTGACATACATGCAAATTACAAGCCTGTCTCATCTGTCTCATCTTACTCCAGCAAATACTGTCTCTTATATTATTATTTTTTAAGATTTTATTTATTTATTTGACAGAGAGAGAGATAGGCAGAGAGGCAGGCAGAGAGGGGGGTGAAGCAGGCTCCCCGCTGAGCAGAGAGCCCGATGTGGGTCTTGATCCCAGGACCCTGAGATCATGACCTGTGCAGAAGGCAGAGGCTTAACCCACTGAGCCACCCAGGTGCACCGTGCCTCTCATATTCTAACATCCAATATAAAAGGATGAATCATATACTCCAGACCATTTGATTTCTAAACAACAATTTTTATTTTACATTTAAATGCTAAGAATGTATTACCTAGAGATCCACACCCTTTCTGTGTGCTTCGCTTTTGTTTCTGTGAAATAGAAGGACATTATACCAGCGGGCTTATGGAACATCCAATCCTGGGGTTAATTTTCCACTTTATGATCAAAGCTCACTTTGATGAAATGCCAGGCGATGATCTATCCTCTTGTCTTTGCCATCTCTGCAGTTTCAGGAGAATTAGCGAGGTCTACTTTGGATTTCATTTGCTGTTTTCCCCCCAACAAGCCCGGGGCACGGATATCAGAGCTGAGGCAGCTGTCTGTCAAAAGCGTTGGGCAGACAGATCACAAGCCTAACAGGAAAGTCACCTCTTTGGTGAGGACTCTCTACATATGATTGAGCTCCTGGTATCAGGGCCGGATTGACAAGCACATGACCTAGAAATGATAACAACGGTACATTTTTTTTTCACACACACACATGGATTAATCAAGTGAGAGGAGCCAAATGTGATGGTGTATGCAAAACATCAGCATTCTCCACCCCTGGGGGCAAAGCTTCAATGGCAGAATCAGGGTTTCCCAGCTTGAATTCTTCCTCCTGCTCTGAACTGTAATGAGTGATCCAGGAATAACAGGAATAAAGATGAAGGGAGGAATGAAGAAGGGGCAATTTGTTCACAAGCCTGGAAATAAAATATTTTGGCTGTCGGTCTTGTCACATTTGAATGCCTAGCCCAGCTTCCTGCCTGAAAATGAGGGCTTCCTTGTTTGTTCTGGAAATTACCAGATAAACGTGGGTAAAATTAAGTAAGCGAAGGTACAAGCAGAGATTTTTGAATTGTGAATTCTGACCCTGGCTTTCACACTGCCTAGGTATTGATAGGTTATTTAATCTCTTCAACTAGAAGATGAAAAGCGAAAGGCAATTGTGTTTCTTGAAAGAGTGCTGAGGGAGAGAATTCACAAAAGAACACTGGCTTGGACTGTCAAAGCCAAAGGTTTTGATAAGAACAGAGCATTATCTCATATTATTTACTGAGAGGCTGCAGAACGACGTGCTTTCCTAAGCACCCAGACGTGCAGCGCTCAGCTGAAGTCTAAAATGTCATCAACGTCCATAATAAGCACAAATCATATTCAAGGGCTGTGAGGTTTGGAAAGTCAGCAGTTTCTTGTTTAGTGGCCTAAAGTCAAAGGCAGTCATTTGCTTAACAAAAAATATTCAGATAATGTTCTGAATAAACTCTCCTCTTCATTTTCTGGGATTTAGTAGGTTGTTTTGGATTGTTTCAGTGTTAGCTCATTAATTTAAATATCAAATAAACTTGTCATAGTAGGTATACTATGTGTCAGCTGATGTAAATGAAAATGATAGTAGCCCAACAAAATAATTTTTTGCTATTTATTTTTATTTATTTTTTCAGTGTTCCAAGAGTCATTGTTTATACATCAACGCAGTGCTCTATGCAATATGTCCCCTCCTTAATACCCACCACCAGGCTCACCCATTCTCCCCACCCCCACCTCTCCAAAATAATATTTTTTACCATGTGCCTTTTGTTTTAATTGAAGTATAATTAACATATAATGTTGTATTAGTTTCAGCTGCACAATATAGTGATTCAACAATTCTATATATTTCTCAGGGCTCATCTTGATAAATGTTCTCTTAATCCCCTTTATCTATTTCACCATGCCTCCCCCACCTACCTTCCATCCCTCTGGTCATATTCAACTGGTATGTTCTCTGTATTTAGGAATCTGATTTTTTTCTTTTTCTTTGATTTGTGTTGTTTCTTAAATCCCACACATGAGTGAAATCACATGGTATTTGTCTTTCTCTGACTTATTTCACTTAACATTATACTCTCTAGATTCATCCATGTTGTTGTAAATGGCAAGATTTCATTTTTCATGGCTGAGTAATATTCCATTGCAAGTATATAGCACACCTCTTTATCCATTTATCTATCAATGGACCCTTGGGTTGCTTCCATATCTTGGCAATTGTAAATAGTGTTGCAATAAACATATGGTGCATGTATCCTTTTGAATCAGTATTTTCATTTTCTTTGGATAAACATCTGGTAATAGAATTATTGGATCACATGGCAATTCTATTTCTGATTTTTTGAGGAACCTTCATACTGTTTTCCACAGTGGCTGCACCAATTTGCATTCCCACCACCAATACAAGAGAGTTCCTTTTTTTTCCATATCCTTGCCAATACTTGTAATTTCCTGTGTTTTTGATTTTAGTCATTCTGATAGGATTGAAGTGATATCTTATTGTGTTTTTAATTTGCATCTCCCTGATAATTAGTGATGTTGAATATCTTTTCACATTTTTCTTTTGGCCATCTGTATGCCTTCTTTTAAAAAATGCCTGTTTAGGTCCTCTGCCCATTTTTAATTGAATTATTGGGGTTTTTGGTCTTGAATTGCATAAGTTCATTTTATGTTTTATATATTAACCCTTTATCAGATGTATCATTTGCAAATATCTTCTCCCATTCAGTAGGTTGCTTTTTTGTTTTGTTGATGGTTTCCTTCACTGTGCAAAACTTTTATTTTGGTGCTGTCTCAACAGTTTAATTTTGCTTTTGTTTTCTTTGCCTGAGGGGACGTATCTAGAAAAATGTTTCCATGGCTGGTGTCAAAGAAATTACTGCCTATGTTTTGTTCTAGGAGTTTCATGGTTTCGGGTCTCACATTTAGGTCTTTAATCCATTTGAGTTTATTTATGTGTATGGTGTAAGAAAGTGGCCCAGTTTCATTTTTTTGCATGTAGCTGTCCAGTTGTCCCAGCACTACTTATTAAAGTGACTATCTTTTCCCCATCATATATTCTTGCCTTTTTTGTCATAGATTAGTTGACCACAAATCACCATGTCCCTTTTGTACTTTGGTAAAAAGGACACAAAAGCAGTGGTTTTTGCTTCCCTCTTTTCTCTCTGTTCATATACCCCTTCTACTTCTTTTAGTATTATACATGCATGAATTTGAGAAGGTAAATGTAAAATTAGTTACACTCTTTATTGTGGTTTATTCTTAAAATATACTCTAATTTTAACTTGTCTGGTTGAAATAAGACAATTTAGAAGATTTAATTTTTTTTTAAAGATTTTATTTATTTATTTGACAGAGAGAGAGCACAAGTAGGCAGAGAGGCAGGCAGAGTGAGAGGGGAGAAGCAGGCTCGCCGCTGAGCAGAGAGCCCAACGAGGGCTCCATCCCAGGACCCTGGGATCATGACCTGAGCTGAAGGCAGAGGCTTTAATCCACTGAGCCACCCAGGCACCCCAGATTTAATTATTTTCTAATGGTCAAATTTAGAAGCCATGTAGATGTTCTTAGTTACCATATTGGGAGAAAATGCAGTACAATTCAACTTCCTTAAAGCACTAAGCTAGTTTCATTTAGAAAGCAGTTTCTTAAAAAGAGAGAGAGAGAGAGAGAGAGAGACTGCATTATTAGAAGTACTTTGTTTTATCCTAGAGGAGAACATAGATAGTAACCTCTTCAACATTGGCCACAACAACACATGTCTCCAAAGACAAAGGAAATAAAAGGAAAAAATGAACTTTTGGAACTTCATCAAGATCAAAAACTTCTGCACAACAAAGTCAACAAACAAAGAGGCAACTCACAGAATGGGAGAAGATATTCACAAATGACACTACAAAGGGCTGATATCTAAGATCTATAAAGAACTTGAACTCAACACACACAAAAGAGACAATCACATCAAAAAATGGGCAGAAGACTTGAACAGACATCTCTCCAAATGGCTAACAGACACATGAAAAAAATGTTCATCATCAATAGCCATCAGGGAAATTCAAATCAAAATCACATTGAGATACCACCTTACACTACTTACATTGGCCAAAATTAATAAGACAGTAAACAAGTGTTGGAGAGGATGTGGAGAAAGGGGAACCCTCTTAACTGTTAGTGGGAATGCAAGGTGGTGCAGCCACTTTGGAAACAGTGTGGAGAATCTTTAAGAAATTAAAAATAGAGGCTTCCCTATGAACCTGCAATTGCATTACTGGGTATTTACCACAAAGATACAAATGTAGTGAAAAGAAGGGCCATCTGTAACCCAATGTTCATAGCAGCAATGGCCACAGCTGCCAAACTGTGGAAAGAGTCAAGATGCCCTTCAACAGATGACTGGATAAAGAAGATATGGTCTATATATACTATGGAGTATTATGCCTCCATCAAAAAGGAAGAATACCCAACTTTTGTATCAACATGGACAAGACTGAAGGAGATTATGCTGAGTGAAACTTTCAAGCAGAGAGAGTCAATTATCATATGGTTTCACTTACTTGTGGAGCATAAGGAATAACATGGAGGACATTGGGAGAAGGAGAGGAGAACGGTGTTGGGGGAAATAGGAGGCAGGAGACAAACCATGAGATACTGTGGACTCTGAGAAATAAACTAAGGGTTTTGGAGGGGAGGGGGGTAGGAGGTTGGGTGAGCCTGGTGGTGGGTATTAAGGAGGACATGTATTGCCTGGAACACGGGGTGTGATGCATAAACAATACATCTTGGAACACTGAAAAAATAAAATTAAGTTAAAAAAAAGTACTTTGTTAAAAAAAAAAAAAAGTGTTCGGTAAAAGTTTTTGTTACCACTGCATCAACTTTGTGGAAATTCAATTTCTCATGGTACTTATCTTTTCCCTGCTGTCCTTAGTAGGAAAAAATAAAAGTGTGTAAGAGCAGTAGGAATAGCTTCTTAAATATTCTGCTTTCACCCAGAATTCAGTGTTGTTAATGTTGCATGGATAGCAGCCAATTTCTAATCCACAAAGTTGATGCAGTGGTGACAAAAACTTTTACTGAACACATTTTTTTATTTTTTTTATTTTTAAAATGAAACACTTATGTCAAGATACAGCTACTGGGGAAAACAGAATGCTGCCTTGACTGTCAAAAGAATGGCCTGGACACTCATCCTACTTAGAATAAGGATGCAGAGTTTTAAGTTTTGTGCAATATCTGTTTTTCTAGGACTAGGATTTTATGTTAAATAACGATACTTCTGGATTAGAAGCAGCCAGTGTAATTGGCAGCCAAATAAATAAAGAGAAGATTCTACAGTGAGAAGATGAGAGAGGGGCGCCTGGGTGGTTCAGCGGGTTGAAGGCTCTGCCTTCAGCTCCAGTCATGATCCTGGGGTCCTGGGATTGAGCCCCGCATCGGGCTCTCTGCTCAGCGGGGAGCCTGCTTCCTCCTCTCTCTCTGCCTGCCTCTCTGCCCACTTGTGATCTCTGTCTCTCAAATAAATAAAATCTTAAAAAAAAGTATTAAAAAAAAGATAAGAGAGACCTAATGCACAGCACAGTGATTATAGTCAACAATACTGTATTATGTACTTTAAGTTGGTAAGAGACTAGATCTTAAATGTTCTCACCGCAAAGAAGATAATTCTGTCACGTGCTCAAGGTGGTAGGTGTATTGAATTAACACACTGTATGCCTTAAACAGTCATGTTATGTGTCGGATAGATCTCAAAAAACTGTCTCTGCTACAGGGTCTTCTCATCAAAACACAAACCCTTTATCTGAAACATAGAAAGAATTCTAAAAGAAATTTCTTTATATCGATGAATTAGCCACTAAAAAAGGGACTGGGCTCACATTGATTGTCTTCACTTCCTTCCAAAATTTTTATTAAAGCGTCAGGATAGACAAAAGAGAGTATCATGATAAGCAGCTCTTAAATGACTCTTGGACTATATACAGGTTGAGAGAGATTATTAAACCATCTCAAATGTTCTAAAAGTGCAGCTCTGATAAAAGCTATGAAGGAAAGAATGCAAAGGGGATATCCTGTGTGTGGCTGGGGTTGTGCGTATGAGGGTTAATCTAGTGGAGAAGGTCAGGACAGGCTTTCCTGAGGATGAGATGCTTGATCTGAGATCTGTTAACTTTATGAAGAACGAAAAGAAACACATCTGGGGCTGGGAGCAGAATATGCAAAGGCCCTGGGTCAGCAGGGAGCATGTAAGCACCTGAAGAATGGTCAGGACTGCACTGGTGGGCAGAGTGAGGGCAACCTGGCACTAGAGAGCAGAGAGGAAGCAGAACTCATGGTACCTCAGAGATCCTGCTACTTGGAATAGTTCTTATTCTAAGAGCCATAGCAAGCCACCTAGGTTCAAGCTTTTCAAAGTTTTCCTGATTACAGAGAAATATTCAACTCTGTTCTTAAATATATAAACCTTTAAGAAGTTTTTCAGTACTTGTAATAATACATTTCTACCTCAAGTGAAACTTCTTTTCCATAATTTCAAGGGTTACATAGAAAAAAAAAATCTGTATGATTAATCTTTTCATTTATCTTACTAGTAGAGTAATAATTTTAAATTATGTTTACATAAGGTGGACAAAAATTATTTCCTACTTGAAATTGATTCATAAGGCTAATACATAATTATTTGTGGTGTTAGGATTTCCTCAGGGGAAAAATTTTTTTTTTCATGAAAGTACTATTTTAAATATTTAGTGAAAGAATCTTATCATTAGTCATTTTCTCTTTGCGATTATGTCACCAAAATGCTGTAAATTAAATTGTCATGCATATTACCCCTAGACGAAAGATGGGAATTCCTCAAACCATACGACGTGATAGATTGACACGAGAAAGGGTTTTCTCCAAAAACGCTATCAATAATCAATTTTAAGACCAACATCCTCGACTACTGCAGTAGTTTACACTCACTGAAATCATTAAGATTTATGTAAAACACCTGTCTTCCCACCATGGTTCACATTAGCCAAAATTGCTGTCAAAAGTGTAAGCTCAGTGCATAGTGCTGCTGAATTTAGGACAGAAATAACAACACAAACCATATGAGCAAATAAAATGCCACCAGGTAAAAACAGTGCTGAAGAAGCCTGGAAAGCAAAGGAAGAAGGGACCCTGCAGTTGAACGGGGGCACAGGGTCCCTTCTGGTTGGGATTCCCAGGGCAGTGTGTCTCGGGTGCTGTTAAATCCTGCTGTCCCGTTTCATCCTCCAGTCATCTTGCCTAAACACCCATAAGCAGGTTTGGGTAGATCTTGTGGTGTCAGGTAAGAGAAATGCCACATAACAATCCATTTATCTTCCCCTATTCTCTTGGGGATGGGGTCTGGGTGGGGGGGACCTGAACTACAGACTTGCTCTGGCTTCTCAGAGTTGTTTTCAGGGCAGTTAAGAAAGGGCAAGAACTGCAGGAATCAGCAATATTCAACAAAAGGGTGCTTGAGCTCTGGGCACAAGGATGTCCTCATCCACATAAGGATGGAGGACTCATGATTCCTGGTGTGGAGGGAAAGATCACAGAGATTATTCTCAAACCCTTTCCCTCATAGATATAACTGCCTTCATTGTGAATTCCAAACAAGTCACACATGTGGATTGCAATACCGGTTATAAGGAGCTATAGAGAATGGGCTGCACATCCCTATGTGGGCCTGCTTTGGACACCTGGACCACCTGGGGCCATCCAGGATGGACAGGCCCTTCTAGAGATGCTGAAATGAAGTCAAACCCTGGGGTTCCTCTTCATTTAATCTGCCCAACCTCCATGTAACCATTCAAAGAGGCCCCAGAGCCAAACCCAGAGGGGAAGTGAACACACAAACGCACGTATGGGCACACCCACAGGAGCATACATGTACACCAGTGTGCTGACCCATTTGCAGAGTGAGGCGAAAGGAAAACTGGGTGCTCCTTTAGAGCCTTAACTAAAACAGTCTCCTGTATTGTGAACCAAGTAGAAAAAGTTAATAAAAACTGACAACAAAAAAGTTAATAAAACTCGATACCCGCTTGCCTCAATCTGTTCCTACACAATTGTCAGCCTCATGAACCACCCCAAGGGGGGATGGAATGCCTGGCCACATGGACCAGGAACAGTTGGCTGTTTCCCATGCACAGTAATAGTGGGTCATAAACCAAACTAATGGCTTCTTTTAATTAAACATTTGGTATTGTTTGTTGTGATATTTTAAACATTATTATTTTTTTTTAATTTTTATTTTTTATAAACATATATTTTTATCCCCAGGGGTACAGGTCTGTGAATCACCAGGTTTACACACTTCACAGCACTCACCAAAGCACACACCCTCCCCAATGTCCATAATCCCACCCCCTTCTCCCAACCTCCCTCCCCCCAGCAACCCTCAGTTTGTTTTGTGAGATTAAGAGTCACTTATGGTTTGTCTCCCTCCCAATTCCATCTTGTTTCATTGATTCTTCTCCTACCCACTTAAGCCCCCATGTTGCATCACCACTTCCTCATATCAGGGAGATCATAAGATAGTTGTCTTTCTCTGCTTGACTTATTTCTCTAAGCATGCTGCATTACGAGATTACTTACTTGATTACCTCTGGTACCCAAGGTGAAGCCTTGCCCACCTTGCTCACAGTACACAAAGGCTGTACTGGACAAGATCTCACTTTTAGGGAGCGGGAGAGACAAGACACAAAGTATATTTTCCATGGCCTTCAGAATCCTTTTGGCTCTGCTCCTTCATAGCCCTCAGCAGACAAGAATAAGCTGTGTTAAGGACCAACAGCCAGCCTCAAGCACACTGGGTTTTATTGAGATCCTCCTGGGTTTGATGCACTCCAGTAACTCAACAGTCCACCAGAAAGCTGGACATGAGGAAGCTCTCATGTGCCATTTGCAACGGCGTGGATGGAACTAGACGTTATCATGCTAAGTGAAATAAGTCAATCCGAGAGACAATTATCATATGATCTCTCTGATAAGAGGAATTTGAAAGGCAGGGCGGGGAACCATGGGGGGTAGGGAGGGAGAAAATGAAACAAGATGGGATCAGGAGGGAGACAAACCATAAAAGACTCTTAATCTCATGAAACCAACTGAGGGTTGCTGGTGGGTAGTCATAGGGATAGGGTGGCTGCGTTATGGACATTGGGGAGGGTATGTGCTATGGTGAGTGCTGTGAAATGTGCAAGACTGGTGATTCACAGACCTGTATCCCTGGGGCAAATAGTACATTACATGTCAATTAAAAAAATAAAAATAAATAAAAATAAAAATTTAGGTTTAGAAAATAAATAAATAAATACAAATAAAAATCCTTTGCTCACCATACCTGTACACTCTCACTTAGATTTATGCTGTCCCTTATCACCAAGAACCTTATCAAGTTAACAGTGACATTTTCACTTTAAAAGAGCCAGAATAATATGATTTAGAAAACACAGTTTTTATTTTCAGTGGACAAATGAGGTCTCTGTTTGAACTTGATCACAGTGGTTTGTATTTGCCTATTTGTTCAATAAACATTGTCAAAGGAACTGACTGTCCACACACAGACCACCGCTGAAGGGTGTCAATAAGCTCCTTAAATTCATTATATGATATATGAAGGTGCTGTTTAATATGATTCTACTCTTTGCTAGGAACAGACAACCCCCTCCCCCGAATGTGGGATACATTCAGACCCAAGCAGAAAAAATTCCTGTCTCTAAGGAAATTAAATTCTGTTCCATGCAATAACAAAATAAATCAATTATAGAGTTATATGGTATGTGAACGGGTGGCATAGTGTCCTCCCAAAATTTATGACCATTGGGAAACTGTGAACATGACCTTATTTGGGTATAGGGTCTTGGCAGATGTAATCAAGTTATGTTGAGATCATACTGGCTCAGTGTGGACCCTAAGTCCAGTAAGACTGATATACATATGAGAAGAGGGAATTCTGTACACAGAGAAAGACATACAGAGGGAAGACAAATGATGCTGTTGGGCCTAAAGTGGTGGGGGTTATATTGACCTCATGTAGCTCACTGGTGGTTTCAGGATCCTTGGATAAAATCCTTATTAAAGTGGGTTCAAAAGAGAACGGAAGAAAATGGTACAATGAGTACAGACAACACTATCATAAAGTTTTGCTGAAAAGAGGAACAAATTATTAATGTTACCTTATAACAAAATACTGGAATATATCAAATTGGTCAAGTTCTTCAAGTGACCATATTAGTAATTAACCTATTTTTTATAAATACCAAGCCATAACAGAATACATATACTGTGTCATATATAAAAATAGATGCTAAATAATTATACAAATATATGCTACATCATTAATGCAAACATAAAAATTATGTAGCTTTTTAAATTGAGCTTTTTATTTTGCGATCACTGTGCACTCGCAAGCTGTCATAAGGAAGAATACAGAGAGATCCTGTATACCATACACACAGTTTCTCCCTGTGGTAATGTCTTGGAAAACTACAGTATAATATCACAACCAGGATATCACCATTGATACAACGGCCCAAAGTTCAAATTTCCCTAGTTTTACCAATATTCTCATTCATATGTGTATGTGTTTGTACACTAATTTTATCACCACCATAATTAAGATACAGAAGGATTGCTTTAGCTGTCCTGATAGGTGTGGGAAGTGACATTGTTGTTTTAATCTGCATTTTCCTAATAGCTAATGAACTTGAACGTTTTGTCACATGCTCATACACCATCTGTGTCTCTTCTTCAGTAAGATGGCTATTTGTGATTTTTGCTGGTGTTCTGTTTGGGTTTTTTTTACTGTGGAGTTGTAAGAGCTCTTTATGTATACTAGTCCCTTGTTAGATGTGTGGTTTGCATATATCTCCTACCAGTCTGTAGCGTGTCTTTTCATCCTCTTTCCAGTGTCTTTTGCAAAGTAAAAATTTTACATTTTGATGAGGTCTAATTTATCAATTTTTCCCTTCATAAATTGTTCTTCTGAAGTCCAATCTAAAAGTTATTTTCTTAGTCCTAGATCCTAAATATTTTTCCCCATTTTTTTCTTAAAAGTTTAATGGTTTTATGTTTTAAGTCTGGAGTATGTATGTGCACATGCATGTACATATGTATACACACATATGTATATATACATCATTAATGGGAGTCCAAAACTGATCATAAAACTACCCATTGTTTTTTGGCATATGTCCTTCTACTCTTGTATTTGTGTTATAAATTTTATACTTCTATGTTTTCTAAAAGTTTACACACACACATATTCATCAATGTATGTGTATGTAAACTTTAAAAACACAAAATTAAGATTATATCACCTGACTCTGTAAAGAAATTTTATTTATTTATTTATTTATTTACACAGCGTGAGCAGGGAGGAGGAACGGAGGGAGAGAGAGAATCTCAAGCAGACTCCACGGTGAGTGTGGAGCCCGACACAGGGCTCCATTTCATGACCCTGAGATCAAGACCTGAACCCAAATCAGGAGTTGCCACTTAACCAAGCCACCCACTCGCCCCTCACCTGATCTTTTCAATAACAATCATGAACATTCTCTGTAACAACGTTTTCAAAGCTTCACAGTGTCCCACCATACAACTGTTCCAATCCGTTTACTATATATTCCACGGTCAGTTTCCAAAGTGAGGTTGTTTCCAAAGTGCTGCTCTACCAAACTGAGCTTCTACATTTTCTACATTTTCTGGGCTCTGCTGATTTCTGCCAGGGTCTTCTGATGATATGCCTACTCTGGAGGTGGGAGCTTGGAGGACAGGCCAGGTGTGCTGAAGAAGAGACCCTGGTCTCTACCCTTGCTTCTCATTACTAACATCCTGGGACAATGGGTTCCCTGAGTATCTTGAAATTTAAAGAATTCAAAACTCCAGGGGGTAGTGAGGAAGGCTGGGGACAAGGACACCAGAGCGGATTTGGAAGCCAGCCAGCTGGAAGGAGTTGTTTTTCTTTTCCCCCCACACTTTGTCCCTTCTTGAGAGGTGGGCACAGTGTGTGGCTAAACCAGTGGACCGAGGCAGAAGTGACAGAAACATGTGTCCTCCTTATTTCTTTCAGACTTCCTGAATGTGACAAAAGCCAAGGAGGTGTTTCTTTTCTTCTGTGGCTTCCTTGTTTGACAGAAAATAGCTCTCCTGAATTGTTAGGCTTTTCTCTCCCAGTCCAGCCCTCTCTATACTCCTGGTACTGCCAAGATCTGAGAAAACAGCAGTGATTTCCAGCTTTCCAGACTAACCTGGGCTGAGCCCTGGATCTGCCATTTCCTACCTTCTAACTGGCAAAAATGAAGTAATAACTCACCTTATGGAATCATCCTGAGGATTAAATAAGAAAATAAGTGAAAAGAACCTAGTCCCCAGCATTTAGCAGGTCTTCTAGAATTGGCAATGTTTTGATCGATCTTGTTGGGGATTCCTCCCAGGAATCAAAGTATTCAGCCTCTTGGGGGCAGAGACACTTAGGGCCAGCCCCCATGAAAGGAAGCATTTTGATTGTGCCTGTGCAACTGCGTTTGCTGTAGTCACTAAGACTGTGATGTTAAAATCCACCATGAGGAGGCGCTCATGCCACGAGTCAGTGTTGAGTTTTAAAGCCCTTCAACCTGGTTTTCATGTTTCCTTAGAACTTCTATTTTTATTGTCTTTCAGAACGCTTTTAACAAACTTGTTACAATGTTAATTGGTGTTTTGTCCAACACCAACCTTTCCTACCTTGTTTTGAGAGCAGTGATTTACACGTGCTCACCTAAGTGTGAAGATTCACCTTCGGGATGTGTGTTGGAGATGCAGACTTCTGGCTTAGCGTTGCTGATTCTGACCAGTGGCCACACACAGTATTTCCTGTTTTGCTCCTGATTTAGGGAAGTAAGTCTCTCTAGGACAGAGCGAGATGTCTGAAGACTGTAGAGGTCGTGGTCAGGACAGGCAGTGTTGGAACTCAGTGTCATGGGTACTCTACCCCTTCAGGGTACGTACTGAGTTTGGTTACCATGGTTCAATGCTGAAACAAAAATATTACCATTTTCTACATTATGTAAAATCTGCATATTTATTTGTGGTTCCGTTTTTCATGTAAAGATATTGAAAAATCAAAACCACCAAGTGTGGGTGATTATGTGGAGAAACTGGAACTCCCATACACAGATGGAGGGAGTAGGGCGAATTGTCAGAGCTACTTAGAGAGCATTTTGCTAAATTAAGAAAGAGTGGAGATGTGGAGATGTGCAGGTGACCAAACAATTCCACTTCTAGACTCACAGAAACAGTCACACACACACAAGGAGATGAATGCAGGTAAGCTCATTAGAGCACAGTTTATAACAGCCCCACACTGGGATCAAACCTCAATGCCCACCAGAATGAGGTGAAATAGACACGAAGGAGTTTGTCGAGCGTCACTGCAGTAAGAAAAATTAGAGCTGTGGGTATGATGAACAGGAATGAGTATCACAAATGATGAACAAAGAACGGAATACAGACCCCTCTGATATCTCTATCTAGTATTTAAAGACAGGATACTCTATGTTATGCGATGATACACGTTATTTCCATGATGTGCCCAGGAAGTATACGCAGCAGTGTCAGACTCCAGGGTGCCTTGGGAAGGGGCTCTGGGGAGTGTGACTGGGAGAATCCAAGGGGCTTCCCCTCTGTCTGCACTGCTTTATGTATTTCAAAGGAGATTTCAAATAAATTTGGCAAAAGTTAAGATTTACTCACTGTGAGTGCCAAGTAGATGGATGTTTGCTATTCTTTAGTTTTCTGTGCTTGGAAAACCTTAGAATAGTTTTTAAAAGTGATCAATACAGATATTTTGCAATTCTAGGTACTACACTAGGTAGTGCAATTACCTAGGTAACCGCACTAGGTAATAATTCTTCTCATTCCAAAGGGCTAGGGAGCTTATGAGGCTCTCCACCGGGATTCTCAGGGTAGCCCTAAAGTAATCAAAGGGAAATGGCTCTCTTTGAAGCTCCAAGCAGCCAGTGACCCACTCTAGATCACACATCCAGCAAGAGGAAAGGCTAGGATTCAGACTCAGGTTCCAAACCTGCGCCTCTGCTCCCTCTTCATCCAACACCCTTCTAGACCCCTTTGTTAGTAATGAGCACTTCAGTGCCTTGTAGCGCATAATCTGAGATAACCTGAGAGTCTTCTGTCAATGGCAGGTAGAATTTTCATTTGATATATTCAAGCAATATATTCAGGGTCATATAGTAAAGCAGTGCTGGAACCTGTAACTGCCACCGATGAAACACTTTTGTGATTTATTCTTTTTTAACCACTGTCAACCTGTCAGTTTTTAGAACTAAAAACTAGGTTTATAAACATTTATAATCCAATTCTTAAAAATACTTTAACATAATTTGTTGGTTACAAGATTATTTGTGATCCTGAAAAATGGCAGCATCCTAGATTAATTAATAGTAGGGCAAGGGAAGGTAATGAACTGTGCCATTAACGTTTTAGTCATGGAAGTTGCAGCAATGGGTGAGAGTAGTAGTTAGCCAGTGTGCCTGTGCACTACTTACGGCTAGCATCCATTCTGATTAGTTCCTGCCCATTGCCTCCCAAGTCAGCATCTGTGGTCTACCAGTTGTTAAATATCTCAATATCACCCCACTGTGATGCAACACCAAGTGGGAAAAAAACAGAAGTCAAATTTTATTATGCTATGATTACAGTCATAGGACATATGTATACATATAAGAAATATCTGTACACACACAATTGAGTTAGGTGGTAAGAAAACTGGAATATGTGAAAAGAATGAAACTGCACCACTTTCTTATCCCATACACAAAAATAAACTGAAATGGATTAAAGGTCTAAACGTGAGCCCTGAAGCCATAAAACTCATAAAAGAAAATACAGGCAGTAATCTCTTGCAACATATTTATAGATATGGCTCCTCAGGCAAGGGAAACAAAAGTAAAAATAAACTACCGAGACTACACTAAAAAAAAAAAAAAAAAAAAAAAAAAAAAAAAAGCAAAAGCTTTTCCACAGCAAAGTTAAAGGTAAACCTACTGAAATGTGAAAAGGTATTTACAGGTGATATATCTGATAAGGACTCAATATCCAAGTTATATAAAAAGCTTATAAAACTCAACATCAAAAAAAGCACCCACGAAAACAAAAACAAAAAATCATCTGGTCAAAAAATAGACAGAAAACCTGAATAGACAATTCTCCAAAGAGGACATACAAAAGGCTAACAGACACATGAGAAAACAGTCAGCATCACTGATCATCAAGGAAATGCAAATCAATAGCACACTGAGACATCACCTTACACCTGTCAGAGTGGCTAGTACCAAAGAGACAAAAACAAGTGATGACAAAGACATGGAGAAATGGGAACCCTTGTGCACTACTGGTGGGAATGCAAACTGGTACAGCCATTGTGGAAAACAGCCATGGACTTTCCTCAAAAAATTAAATACAGAAATACCATATGATACAGTAATTTCACTAATAGATATTTGCCCCCCCAAAACACTAACTCAAAAAGGTACAGGCACCCCTATGCTTATTGAAGCATTATTTACCATGGTGAAGATAGAGGAGCAACCAAAGTGTCCATCAATAGATGAAGAGATAAAAAAAGATGTTTGATTTATATTTATTTATACTTTTAAATATATGTATGAAAAAATATGTGTGTGTGTGTGTGTGTGTGTGTGTCTGTGTAATATTACTCAGCCATAAAAAGAAAGAGATCTTGCCATTTGCAATAACATGGATGGACCTAGAGGGTACTATGTTAAGTGAAGTTAAGTCAAAGGAAAAAGAGAGGGGTGCCTGGGTGGGTTAAAGCCTCTGCCATCGGCTCAGGTCATGATCTCGGGGTCCTGGGATCGAGCCCTGCATCGGGATCTCTGCTCAGCGGGGAGCCTGCTTCTTCCTCTCTCTCTCTGCCTGCCTCTCTGCCTACTTGTAATCTCTGTCTGTCAAATAAATAAATAAAATCTTAAAAAAATAAAGAAGGAAAAGACAAATACCATATGATTTCACTTACATGTAGCATCTAAAAAATAAAACAAATGGACAAACAGACAGACTCATAAATAAGAGAAGTGGGGGTTGACAGAGGGTGAGGGATGCGTGAAGTAGTTGAAGGGGATTAAGAGGGACAAAATTTCAGTTATAAAATATGTAAGTCACAGAGAAGAAAAGTGCAGCATAGGGAATACGGTACATGATAGTGTAATAGTGTTGTATGGTGACAGATGGTGACGACACTTACTGTGATGAGCAGTGAGTACAGACTGTGTGGGATACCTGAAACATGCAACGTTGTATGTCAAATGTACTTCAATAAGAAAAAAGAGTAATGTTCTGAAAGAAAAATATGTCTACACACACAGTTGAGCTCGGGTGTTAGAATTCCTGGTGGTTTTCCCTCGACAATGCAAATTTTTTACAGTCTTACACTGATTTTGTAATTTGAAGATTAAATATTGGAATCCTTTTTTGGATGGTATCTAAGTTCTGAGTCTGCTGCTTTATGATCCTGTCCTTCCCTTTTCACTCCATTCTGCTTGTCCCGTGAGGGCACAGTGTGTGTGCTGAGGCACTGAAGCCTGGCGTGTCCCTGGAAGCTGGCAAACAATGGGTCTACTTTGTTTCCAGTGATAAGATCAAAGTCACTAGACTTACTTTATGTGTTTCTATTTTGCCAAGGGCACTACAAATTATATAGAGATATGGAAAGACCAAATGCTATCAGTCCCTTTTAATGAAATTCTGATCCTGTTAAGCTCCCCCCTTCACTCGAGTCTTATTTTCTTATTTTCCCTATTGGGGGGTGAAACTCACACAACTCTTCAAGACTAAAAAAGCACATGGAAGAAAATACAGTTTCATCCACTAAAGGTAAACCTTTCAAATCTTCTAAACCCTTGTGATGGTATTATATTTTATCTTGATCAACCTTCCTAACCATGAGAATGCATCCTTACAATTTGGAGAAATGAAATTGGAACTTTAAAGTATAGGTCCAGTTTTCTTGTTTCAGATCCCTATGTGTTTAGGATGCCTTGCTCATCTCATGGCATTTTATTCCATCAGCAGGAGCCGGCATCTGTGAAACTCACATTCTTTTTCACTTACAATGTTGATACAGGCTATTTTAATGTGACTTAATCTTTGTACCAATGATTTTTCTTCTCTTCTGGAAATAATCGGTTTCATAAAAATTATAGATTCCATATATACAGTTATGAATTGTTAATAGGTAATACATAAAACCCAATCTAGCCTCAGCCATATTAAATAATTTCAAGTGGGATAAATCTATCAGACAATTAACTATATAAGCAAAAGCTGTAGCATATGGCATAATGACAGGTCATTTGAATTCGTTTCATGCATTGCTTTTCCTGCAGAAGTATCTAGTAACGTCCCGGTACTTGGCCTTTTATCTGGCGTTCTAATATTAGCTGTGCAGAAATCCCATTCTAAACTATCACTGCAAAAGTATATTATTTATGAAATTGATTCCTGGCACATTGTGTTGGGAGAAGGTTAACGGTTAACTGATTTAGCCAGTGGAAGGATTTGCTATGTTTAATAATGCATAAGATGATGGCCTTTTAATTCACTTATATTTCTAGAAAGACCATAAACTTCCACAATGTTTTAAGAAAGATAAGTAAAATGATTATATAGATTAGTTCATGTTGCTTTTAAATATTTGAAAAGCATCTGCAAATTGAAGAGTAGCCAAACAAATGAATTCAGATATTAAACAATGATACAGGTCATGATGAAATTCCATAGTTTAAAACTTGTTTTCCCACAAATCTTAGATGTCCTCAATGAAGAACTTATTTTCTATTAAATTGGTCTACAAAACACAGTATTTGTGTGTAATTTTCATCCTTAGAACCAGTGAGTACTGTGACAGCAAAGTCACAGTTGGAACACCATCATAATGCACAGACCTCCAACATCTGAATACTTTAATTTGCCTCCCACCCTTCAAGACCTTTTGAATGAGGAATATTAGAATCCTTCAGGAGCCTACGGCTGGCTTTTCTTCCAGCCATGTGGCTACACTTTCGACTCTTAAAAAAAACCCTACAGCTCTATCTGTCTATGTTCCTTCCAACCAAATAAAACTCAGAGACTCTGAAATGCTACAAGATAAAATTCTACCTAATCCTTTTTCAACCAAAGTGAAACACTGTTAAATAAACTGCAAGGGGAGGAGAATTGGAGAGAATAAGGGAGGGGCATACCCTACTCACTCAGCAAGAGCCAAGCCAGAGAACAGGCAGAATGGGGTCAAGTCCATGGCATGCGGGCAGCCAGAAGCTGAGTTGGGTTGTCCCAGAGCAGGAGGCAATGCTGAGAAAGGGGGAGCCACCAAGTGTTGGGCACCCTTCTCTTCCAGGAGATGGAGGCACACAGTGGGAAAGTGTTATGGGCCAGGAGTCTCTGGGCAGCCTTTTCAAGCATTTGTAGTTTTAATACTAGATCAGGAGAGGTTCCCCATGATGGTAGAGAGATGTTGGCAGAGTGGCAGCCAGAATGTGTGTGTGAGGGTGGGTGGGGCAGAGTGGAATGGGCTAATTTGTTCTCGAAGGAAATAAAATATGTGTGCCTGAGGATGGTTAGTTAAAATTGATCTACCATGCAAAACTGGAAAATGTAAGTTTTTAAACTAGGTACTGAGATGTCTTTAGGCTCTTCATAGGTTAACAGTAATGACATGGCAATTATCCTGTCCTGTCTAACCAGAAAATTTAGCTTCTCTTTGAATGTACCACTACAGTTCACCCAAGTGTCAAGACCCACCAGCCAATTTAAAAAGAATTCTGGACCCTTAAGTGGAAAGCATTTATGGAATTCACCTGGAACAACTCAAATGTTGTGTGTGTAAACTTGAAATTCACAGGGTTAGGGGATTCTTCCAAGGTCACACAAAAGATCAGTCTCCTAAACCCATCAAGCTCTTTCCTTTCACACATTAAGCCTCCCAAATAAGAAAAATGAAAGCATCTCGATCATACTTTCAGGAAATTCCTCTCTATCCTAATGGCTCTTAAAATATTTATTATGGTGATTATTTAGTCCCATTCTTTAAAGAAAATTCATTGGAAACAATCGATTCAAAGTGAGTATTAGCATTGTGCATATAAAATCCTCTTTCACATGCTCTATGGTCTGGAATCCAGGAAGAATCTGGGTGCAGATTGGGACTCCGACAGACCTTTGGAACTACAGAAATCATACATGATCAGTTAGCTGATGGTTTCCATTTTATCAGCTACAGAAGTTTTCCAAGGAGAGGGTTGGTATGTGGATATCATAAGGTGCCAACCATGAATTTAACCTAAAGAATGTTCCTAGGCTCGTCAGATGAACATTACTTCCCCCTGAATGTACTTCACTGATGGTTAATGAGTGTGTCTTGAATCACCTGAGTAGCAGATTCTGCTTTGACCTCATGACATAGAGGCTGTATCTGAATTTCTTTTACAATGGGTATCATTACAACCACCTTGCTAAAGTTAACCAGAGTATCTGCATCCCTTGTGGCTACCTTTTAGTCCTTCCTTTGATAGCTCATTGGTGTTTCCATCCTGATTGGATGGACTGCCCCACAATAATAATTCCCCAAGGTATTTGTTCTTATTCATTCGTTCAACAAACATGTATTGCATACTTAATATATCCTACACTACACTAGGCATTCTGCACAAATTATCGTTCATCCTCAAAACAGTCCTGCAACATAGATTCCATTGTGCTTCCCATGTTAATGATGGGAGACCAACGAACTCAGGTCTGTGTACAACAGTGCACCCCAGTCTGCTTCACCAAGAAATGTGCAGATTACAAGCCAAATGTCATTAGTCTTCATACTGGCCCTCATTCACACTTGCATAGGTACGAAGCAGCCTTTCTTGTTGGATAATTTATTTATCCCAGTTGCCAAGCAAACATTTTACTCCTGGAGTGTTTACCCAACATTAAAAAGGAGGTCTGATGTGGAGTTCAGAGTGGCAAACACTGTGCAATTCTAACATAATGATGGCAGCTGCTAATTTGGTTGCGTGATTACCTAGAATATGAATTGTTTAGTAATTTTTGTTTTAAAAACATCTGTAAAGAGCTGACATCTTTGGATCAAGAAACAGGAGTGTAAATCTGTTTTAAATTATAGTAAGTGCTTCTCAAAGATTTAATTCCCAGATTCGTTCTTAAAATGATCTTGTTTCAAACTGAATAAGAAAACCAGGCATTGATAAGTATTAGCAATGAAATGCCTGATACCCCAGTTGCAAAAGTAGTAATATGTCAACAATATTTGCGTCTCATGTTGTGGTTGCGCACTTCGGCCAAGGCAAAGGGGAGACCCTCAGAGGTCATGATTCCCTCTTGATTACAAAGGTACTGGTATTCTTTGAGTAGGGGAAGGATTTATTTGACACTTTATTTTAACATGAATTTTTATGAAGTGAGTTAAGTAATGAAATGAGAGATCTAGAGACCAAAAACAACAATGAGGGTTTACAACAAATGCAGAGGCAACACTTCATAAGACAGTGGGAGACAGAGTAGGTTACGGCATCACTCCCCTGGGTCAGGTGGACCAGGCTGCCACTTAGGGACAGACGTTTTGCCCTGGTGTCTGAACCAACCATGTGAAGGTGTATATTTTGTGTAACCGTGGATTGGTTATGTTTGCTTTAAAATGATTTAGGTTGACCGTATTTACTATTGTAGCTGAAATACAAGTACACACAGAGAGATTTCTATGAAGACACTGAGTGTTTTGACAAAAATTACAGAGGTGAGTTCCCTAAAAATTTTATAGTATTCTTAGAAGACGATGAGAGGGCAGGGTGGGGGACAGTAGGCAATGTAACACTCTAGAAGCATTCTCTGCTGGGCTTACTTCAAACCTGTTTTTAAGAGCTGTTTGGCTGAAAAGAAAACTAAACTGAAACTTCACTTGTATCAAAGTTCATAAATAAAAGCAATGAGATTAAGTGGCAATAATAATTACCATAGTAATTGTTCTCATTGCTCTTATTTGTGAACTTTGATACAAGGTAACAGCAGAACAACAAAGTACAACATGAGGAAGACAGTCCTACCAGGTCCAACAATGAAGCCATCCAGTAACTTATATTTGAGGCTGTAACCAAAGTGCCAAAGAGGTAGATGAGTAACATATCTGATAACCTCCTGAATTTGTTTCTGATATACTCTTTATGGGGAAACCTCTAGTACATTACAGTGGCAGACAGACCCTAAGGTGTGACCATGCCTCGTAACTCTATCTCCACTGTTTACGAACTGTGTAGTCTCTTGATCTTGAACACAGGTAGGACCTGTGACTTGTTTATAAGGAATAAAATATGGCAAAGGCGAGGGAAGGTTGCCTGGAGATTAGTTATGCTATACAGTCAGTGTCTGTCTCAGATGGGAGCAAGAGTTTCTCCTTGCTGAGTCTGAGGAAGTAAGTGGTCATGCTCAGCAAGGCCATGTGGCAAGGAGCAGATAACTTTTAGGAACTGCAGGGGACCTCTAAGATTGCAGGTGGCTTCTAGGAGCCAAAGATGGCCTCTAGACACCAGCAAACAGCCCAAAACCTCAGTTACATAGCCTCAAGAAAGTAAATCCTGTCAAGGACCTAAGTCAGCATGCAAATGAATTCTCCAGTTGAGTGTCAGGTGAGGAAAGAGCCAGTCAACACCTTGACCACAGCCCTCTGAGACCCTAAGCAGGGAACCTGGCTGAGCTGTGCAGACACTCTTGACCTATGGAAATTGAGAAATAAGGTTGGTTGTTTGAAGCCACTAAGTTTGTGTAATTTGTTACACAGTAATAGAAAACTAATACGACTTACTCGAGGGGCGTATAGTCACATCTGTTTACTTTTCTATCCCTGTCACTGGACTATGAGCTATTTTTAAAAAAATAGGGGCTGTGTCTGGATTTACTTGTAGTCCTTACTCGCCTTGGTGTCTGACACACAGACAGTAGGCGTGTGCTGAATGAACAATCCAGTGAACAGGCGAATGGACGCATGAAGGAACGGCTACGGCGCTGTGGTGTTCCAGGGCATGTGCTGGCTACCATGACACACTGCTCTTCCCTCTCATATCTCTTGGTTAGTCAACATGCTGAGGAAACTGAGCCTATTTCCTTTTCTCAGCAAGTCATTTATCTTCATTAAAATGGAGTTGCTGTCCTATTTTCTGGTCATACTGTTTGATCAGATCCTTCTGGAATATTTTTGTAGAATTCTCTGTGGTTTTTCCCAGCCTACATAATTTGATGTCATCAGCTACTTCAATGAGCTAGCTACTTTCCTGCAACTAATTATTTCAAATGTTAGGCACCAATTCCTGAGGCACCCCATTAACTTCTTTCTATGAGGGGAATTTGCACAAATTTCCTTTCTCTGAACCAATTTAAATCCACATGAGAGCTTGATTTCTCATTCTGTCATTAGCAGTAATAATTGTATTCAGATTTTGGATGATGAAAATAACTTAAGCCAATTATTTTGTTTATTTGTGTCATACCCAGTGATAGCCTTGCTATGTAATCCCCATTTTTTAGATAAGACAAGAGAGACGGAAAATATTTTTGAAGTTAACGTGTAAGTCACGTATTTGTTCAACGAATAATTTAAACATTGACAATATGGAGCACCATACTTCGAAAGGAAGGAAGGAAGCCTGACAGATCTGTCCTGTCTGCCTTATTAAATTATAAGCTCTCCTGTTTTACTTGTGCTTTACCTGTGTCTTCAATTTTATTTTTTCTATTAATATTTCCACACAAAAAGCTAGACAGAAACCTTCATCACCTTATGCCTAGAAAAATACAACATCTTTCTGTTTGTCTTTGTGCTTCTAGTTTATCCTGGCCTTTGTTTATCCAACTCAGGACTTAGAGAATATCTTGCTAAGCCCAATTGTAATGCTTCTGAAGACCTTATAAGTGACTTTCTTAGGCCTATTATTCAAAACACAGGTATTTTGGTTCGTAAAAGACCCTTTCAGACATGTCATTCACCATTCCTTCCCAATCTAATATTCTCCATTAATTTTTTCCTTTATTTCATAACCAAGAATTCTCTAGGTCAGCCAAGATAACCAGCCTACTGCCTCTTGAAGCAAAACTCCTCATCTACTTGCATTCTGTGCCATCCCTTCAAGCTAACGTGGCCCCCCGGCTTGTGCTTAACAGTCTGACTTTTCTATCCTCCCCTAAAAGTAGGTACAACATTCACCTGTGATTCGCCTTTCCTACTCTCATTTGACCTTAACTCTTTTTCTCTCCTACATCTGAACTTTCAAAATGTGCCTGTATTTTTATCAGCGGTCCCTGGGCCAGCAGGACTAGCATCACCCAGGAACTTCTTACTGGAAACACAGCATTTTGGACTCCACTTCAAAAGCACTGAATCAGAAACACTAAGGGTAAGTCCCAGAAAATTGTTTTTACAAGCTCTCTACATGACACTGATGCACTTTAAAGTTTGAGGACCACGGACTGATACATGCATGTAAATATATAAGGAAAAATATCCACATGCACACATATGCATACACACACACATACAAATTCCAAATGGTTTGTCAATGTAAATAAAGCTAGATGCCCATTTATATTGTAAGCTGTTTCAGATGGCAGGAAACATAAAATTTAACTAGTATTATGATTGTTTTTTTGAATGCCCATTGCAGCTAGAACAGTTTCTTGCACAAATTCAATGCTCATTACATATTTGGCCAAATACCACTTGACTCTTTATCTTGGTTCATGAACATTTAAGCATCTTTGACCAAAAGGGCACACAGGAAAGAAAATAAATGAAGCACATTACTCCTATTAAGTATGTATTTGCAGCTCTGATTAAGGCTGGGAAGACCAAAATTCATCCTGCACACATAGCTCTTTGTCATGGGGTTCCTACACACTTGTGTAATTACATCTTCTTCCCAAGGCTCCTGTCACACTGAGCTGTTTGATACCTCCCCCAACAGCATCTCTAGGTATAACTTCTATCTGGAATGTCCCTCTCTTTTATTCCCTGTCTGCCTGGTAATTCCTCTGTACCCTCCACAGCCCATGTCAGGAAGTTTCTCTGCTCCCCATTCCATCAGAGTGAGGCACCCCTCCCTTGTGCTTCTGGAATACCCTCAATTTAGTCCTATTCAGTCACTAACCATACTCTGTTGTGAAAACATTTCCACCCATCTGCCTGTTCCACTACATCTCGAAGCCAGAGCTTCCACAGTCACACTCCAGGGTGTGTCATATAATTGGTGCTCCATATTTATGACTGAGAAAAAAACAAAACAAAACAAAACAACTGGTTAAGATTTATGTCAGGTGTAATTAAGTTGGCTACACTTTAATTTCCTCAAGAACCAAACATGAATATATTTCATTCTAGCAACAAATTTAGGTTCAGAATTAGAATGGAATTTATTTCCTTAGGTCCCTGAAGGGGCCGGGGAGACCCAAGGCTGTCTCTGTCCCACTCCTGATACCTAGTGCACGGGGACACTGACTCACTCCAGCAGGCAATACCAGTGGTCCAGAAGCATGACGTCAGACCTGGGATAAGCAAGTTCATAGAACTTCACTGTACTTTCAAGTACAAGCTGCCGCCACCATGGAGATGTTTGCATACAGCTGGCTCTCACGAGGAAACCCCTCTGACTGTCCACCACATGGGTTTTACTTAAAATTGTTCAGACCATGGGTCATCATGCCCAGCAGAGCATTCTCTATTGACTGGGAGTTTCTCATCCCCTCACAGGGCACGCAGGCGGGCAGAGGTGAAAGAACAAACGAAGACACCTTTGGGTGATCATCTCCCATACCAGGAAACTCTTGGTCTATCGCTTGGGACGGAGAACAAATTGTTCAGAACACCACCAGGCACTAGCGAGCCATTCCAAATTTAGCCGCAGCACTGAGGAGTAATTCCTGTTCTCCTTCACTGTCTCTGGCAGGCTGTCTGACAGGACACGGGACCGCAGAGAGGTCAACCTCACCGCGAAGTCATGTTTTCCTTGGCTCACCACGGTCTGTGAGCAGTGCCAGAAAACAAAGGGGCGCTTGGAGCAGCCCAGAGAGTCTCTGGGGCGGGTACCCCTGTGGGAAGTTTACCTTCACCTTCAGTGGGCACTGGTCTTTCTTCGCTTTTTCCTAAAAGTCTGAAGACTCCGAATGTAACGTTTTTCCTCATTTATTCTTTTTTTTTTTTTTAAGAATTTATTTATTTATTTGACAGAGAGAAATCACAAGTAGGCAGAGAGGCAGGCGGCGGGGTGGGGCAGGCTCCCTGCCTAGCAGAGATCCCGATGTGGGGCTTGATCTCAGGACCCTGAGATCATGACCTGAGCTGAAGGCAGAGGCTTTAACCCACTGAGCCACCCAGGCGTCCCTCCTCATTTATTCTTAAGTGAGGGTATTTTCCGCCTTTAAGAAACTGCTCATTTTGATGAAATCGGGAAAGATGTGATGCATGTATTCATAAATAAACTCCATCTCTATTTTGATAGGAAAGAGTTAAAACGAGTTTTTAAAATGGCCTCTGGTTAGCAGCCCCAGTGTTGTGTCTCATCCGTGAAAACTCAAAGAAAAAAGAAAACCCTCTACAAGGACAACCATGACTGCAGACAACCTAGCTTTTCAACCGAGTGTTTAGAAAAATAGTTGCTAATTACAGAGCAGGTGATGTGTGACAGAGAACATCCAGCCTGGGAAAGGCTGGCCGATGGACAGAGGGCCCAAGGTAAGGGGAGGAAAGTTACTCCTCTGCCTTCATCTACCCACTGTCTCAGACATCCACGACCTGCACTAGTCAGAGATGGAGGGGTGCAGGAATGAGGAAATCATGATGTATAAAATACCAGAGCTAAGTGTGGAAACCAATGCAAATAGATACGACTCTAAATAATTCGCAACATGGGACAGTTTTTCTTTAAATGTAATTGGTACCTAGATCTGAAGCCACAGAGGCCAAGAAGTGGAGTGAAGAGAAGAAAACAGAAGAGTACAAAACTCTGTCTCAACTAGGGCTGATTTGGTAAGAACAGGGCAGTCAGAGGGGAGGAGGGCAGGGGATGGGTGAAGCGGGGGATGGGAATTAAGGAGGCATGTGTCTGTGATGAGCACCTGGTGCCTATGGCAGTGCTGAGAAACTATACTGTACACCTGAAACTCATATTACACTGAATGTTAACTATCTGGAATGAAGATAAAAATAAAACAAACATTGCCACCTTATCTGGTAGTAAAATTCAAACTAAAATAAACACCATCAGGACTAATGTGAAATACAATATTAATAAAGTTACCAACTTTTTCCTGTTTCCAAGAAATAAAAAATATGTTAAAAAAAGGACCACCATTGGGCACCTGGGTGGCTCAGTGGGTTAAGCCGCTGCCTTCGGCTCAGGTCATGATCTCAGGGTCCTGGGATCGAGTCCCGCATCGGGCTCTCTGCTCAGCAGGGAGCCTGCTTCCCTCTCTCACTCTCTGCCTGCCTCTCTGCCTACTTGTGATCTCTCTCTGTCAAATAAATAAATAAAATCTTTAAAAAAAAAAAAAAAAAAGGACCACCATAGTCAATAAATATATATTAATTGATATAAGAATATAGTTATAACAATGGTAATACACATCTTGAATCAGTAGAGAAGAAAATGGATCATTCTACATGCTGTTTTAGAACCCCCCGCCCCCGGCCAATCATTTACTATAAATTAAAATTAGAGTCTTGCCCATACCCTCAAATTAATTCTAGAGAGCTTAAAATTTTAAATATAAAGCATGCAAAGTGCTAGAAGAGCACAGAAGTGAACGATGTAGAAAAGAGCTTTCTGAATATTACTCCACCATGAAATCCAAGAAAAAAAAATATTAATGTATAATCATGGGCCTCGTGTTTGGGTTTTCTTACCTGCAAGATGGGGTATAATAAAAGAACCTCTCTCCTCAGGGCTGTACACATGTGAACACATACAAGGATGCAGCTTACATGATGCAATACATGTTAGTACCAGCATAAGACCAGGCACAGAGGAGCTGCTCAATAAATACCAGCCAAAAAGTGGCAGGAAGAAATTGGATATGGCCTAAATATCCAGCTGGAATTTGGCTCCGTCTATTTGGTGAACATAATGCATCTGTTAAAAGTCGTGTGGTAGATATATATTTACTAATATGGACAAATATTTACTATGTATCACTGGGGATGGAAGGAAGGTGAAAATCCGTTTCCAAAACAGTAGGGTGACCCTTTTTCTATTTTAAAAAATTAACGCTATTTTAAAAATTGACACTTATTATCATCATCTTAATACCACTTTAATCTTCACTTTTTACATGACTTTGATAATTTTAATTCTTATTCCAAAGTATTATTCATGCGTTTTTGGCTTATTTGTAGCAAAACTGCTTACCCGTTTAGTTTTTAAGGGATTTGTGTTGACTTTGGCTGAGTTTTTGTGGTTTAAGATTTACTTATTTATTGAGAGAGAGAGAGAAAGAGTGTGTGGAGGGGAGAGAGGAAGGGAGAGAGAAACTCAAGCAGACTACTTGCTGAGTAGGGAGCCCTGCATGGGGCTTGACCTCACAACCCTGAGATCACAACCTGAGCTGAAACTAAGAGTAGGAGACAACCAACTCCACCACCCCATCGGTGTCCTGATTGGAGGATCTGTGCCCCTACCCTACTGTTTGAGCTCTACCAGCAGCCCTGCCCATATGACCCAGGTGTAACATCAACCCAGGGCAGGAGACACACAACATCCTGGTCAAAACTGGGCTTCTGATTCCATGTGACTTGGTTCAAAACCGTACTGTTATTTTCCAAAATGTATAGGCCTCAGCTTCCCTTATCAACAGCTACTTCCATGACTGGAAAGAACTTAGCTCAATGCCTGGAATGGAATAAGAAGCCAATGTTATCATTAATTATGCTGTTACTATTACTACTACTTAATCTATGAAATTCTTACCTGGGCCTCAAGGACTCCAAAACATCACCATGCTTTTCTGTTCATGGCATCCCCATGACACACACAAGGAATATCATAAAAGCAGATGGGTAACTGACATACTGAGTGCTTCACACATTCCATTCACCACCTACTTGGAGGCCTACTATGTGCCACGCACTGTTACAGGCACTTGGGATACATTGACGAAGAAAAGAGACAAAGACAATCAGTACACATGAAAAGAAGTAAATTAAAGGCTTATGCTAGATGGTGCAAAATGCTTGAGCTAAAGCAATGACAAGACATTAGGGTGTGCTGGGGGTGAAGGCTGTCATTAATGGGTGTTGATCGGAGCAGGCCTCATTGGGAATGGGCAATGTGACAAAGGGTAGAAAAGCAGACTTGAAGGTCTGGGGGAAGAAAGAGCTTGAGAGGCTTCAACCAGGAGTGAGCCTGCTGTGCGGCGGAGCAAACAGCAAGGAGGCTGCACTGGCCAGAGAGAGTGAGCGAGGGAGACATTCAGGGAGGAGGAGGGCCCCATAACATGGCAGCCATTTCAATAGGGTCTCTGGTTGCTGGAGGGGAGGTGGGCAGGGAGATGGGGTAACTGGGTGATGGGCATGGAGGAGGATACTTGAGGTCATGAGCGACTGATGAATCACTAAATCCTACCTCTGAAACTAATAATACATTATATGTTAATTAAATTGAATTTAAATTAAAAATTTAAAAAATGCAACTCTGGTGTGCCAGGCTGACTTGATCTTGGGGCTGTGAGTTCAAGTCCCATGTTGGGGGTAGAGATTACTTAAAAAAATAATAAAAATTTTAACATCTGCCCCCACCAAAAAAAGGATCCTGGCCTGACTCTGATGAAACTGGATATCTGAGAAAGGAGTAGAATTTGATCTGACTCAAATGTATTAAAAATGATCACTCTGGCTGCTATATTCCTCGCCTAAGAACTTTACATCTGCCTTTTTACTGAAAAACAAAACTGCAGCTTCTGCCCTAGCAGGGGACTATGATCTGTCTACTAACCGCAGCTATTCGGGGTTGAGAGACCATGGAAAAATTAACTACAGACAGACATGCTTCATTTTATTGCATCTTTAAAAAAAAATTGTGCTTTGCAGAATTTTTTTGCAAATTAAAGTTCTGTCATAACCCTGCACTGAGCAAGTCCATTGGTGCCATTTTTCCAAAGACATTTGCTCACTTTGTGTCTCCGTGTCACATTTTGGCAATTCTTGCAGTTTCAAACTTTTGTTATTATTTGTAATGGTGACTGGTGATTAGTAATCTTTGATGTTACTATAAGTGTTTTGGGGCACCAAAAAACACCAATATAAGATAGTGAAATTAAGCAATAAATGTTGTATGTATTCTGACTGCTCTATTGACTGACTGTTCCCCCATTCTCTCCTCCTTGGGCCTCCTATTCCCTGAGACACAATATTGAATTCAGAAATCAATAACCCTACAATGGCCTCTAAGTGTTCAAGTGAAAAAAAGAGTTGCAGGTCCCTCACTTTAAGTGAAAAGCTAGAAATGATTAAGCTTAGCGTTAAGAAAGTCCGGACAGGCCAAAAGCTGGACCTCTTGCACCAAACAGATAGTCAAGTTATAAATGGAAGAAAAAGTTACTGGAGGAAATTAAAAGTCCTACTCCAGTGAACACACAAATTAGAAAGTGAAATACCCTTACTGCTGATAAGGAGAAATTTCAAGTGGTCTGGAGAGAAGAGCAAACCAGCCCCAGCATTCCCTTAAGCCAAAGCCTGAGCAAGGCCCTAGGTCTGGGAGGGCTGAGAGAGGTGAGGAAGCTGCAGAGGAAAGTCTGAAGCTGCAGAGGAAATTCCGTTCAAGGTGAAGCAGCAAGGGCTGGGGGAGAAGCTGCAGCGAGTTCTCCAGAAGGTCCAGCTACAACAGCGATGAAAACAGCTACACACCACAGCAGGTTTCCAGTGTAGACAAGACAGCCTTCTACTGGAAGAAGATGCCATCGAGGACTTTCAGAGCTAGAGAGAAGTCAATGCTGGCTCCAAAGCTTCAGAGGACAGTCTGACTCTCACGTTAGGAGCTAATGCAGCTGGTGTCTTCAGCTGAAGCCGGGGCTCACTGACCATTCCGAAAATCCTAGGGCCCTTCAGAATTATGCTCAACCTACTCTGCCTGTGCTCTAGAAATGGAACAACGAAGCCTGGATGACAGCACGTCTGTTTACAACATGGTTTACCGAATATGTGACCCTCCCTGCTGAGAGCTACTGCTGAGAAAAACGATTCCTATCAGAATGCAACTGCTCACTGACAATGCAGCCGGTCATCCAAGAGCTCTGATGGGGATGTACAAGATGAACGTTGTTGTCATGCCCACTGACACAACAGCCATCTAGGAGTAACTTTGACTTTCAAGTCTTATTCTCTAAGGAACATTCTATAAGCCTATAGCTGCCATACACAGCGATTCCTCTGATGGATCTGGACAACTAAAAACCTTCTGGAAAGGATTCATTATTCGAGATGCCATTAAGAACATTCATGATTGATGGGAAGAGGTCAAAATATCCACATTCACCGGAGTTTGGGAGAGGTTGGTTCCCACCGTCCTGGAGGACTTGGAGGGGTTTAGGGCGTCCACGGAGACAGTCACCGCAGAGGTGGTGGGAACAGCAAGAGAACTGGAGTTAAAAGTGGGGCGGGAAGATGGGCCCGCACGGCTGCCGTCTCATGATCAGACTTGGACGGACGAGGAGCTGCTTCTCGTGGATGAGACAGGAAAGTGGATTCTTGAGCTGGAATCTGCTCCTGGCGGAGATGCCGTGAAGACTGTTGCAGTGACCACGAAGGATTTAAAATCTTACATCAACTTTGCTGAGAAAGCAGCAGCAGGGTTTGAGGGGATTGGCTCCAGTTCTGAAAGTTCTATTATGAGTGAAATGCTACCAAACAGCATCACAGGCTACAGAGAAATCATTCATGAGAGGAAGAGTTGATTGATGTGGCAAACTTCAGTGTTGTCTTATTTTAAGAAACTGGCGCAGCCACCCACCCTTCAGCAACCAACCCCCTGACCAGTCAGCAGCCATCGACATCAAGGTAGGACCCTCCACTGGCAAAAAGATTATGACTCACTGGAAGCTCAGATAATGGTTAGTATTTTTTAGCAAAAAAGTATTTTTTAATGATGGTTTGCACATTTTTTAGACATAATTGTATTTACTGCACACGTAATAGACCACCGTATCATGTAAACACAACTTTCAAATGCAATGGGAAGCCAACAAAATTCATCTCTTTTTTGTGATATTCGCTTGTTACAGAGCAAACCTGCAGTATCTTTGAGAGATGCCTGTATTCAAAATCTAAGTGTGTTCCTGCTCCCTTCAATAGCAGCTTCCAGGGAATGCTCAAATCCTGCTCTCCTCTTGGACGTTATCTTGCCCACCTTACGACAGGAGCAAACCCTATCTTGATCCTCCTGCTATGGCTAAGCAAAACTCATGGTCACAGAGCACTCTGAAAAGATGAATAGCCAAGTTTCCATGATAGCAGTGATTAACCAACAAGCTGAAGGGGCTACTCCAGTATTGACCAGTGTCCTGGGGTTTCATCTAAGTGTAAAAACCAACCCTCCTATGTAACAGGAGTACTGGCCCATGATTTCCCCTATTCCTGACCTCCATTTTCTTTCCTTTTCTAAAAATTACATGCCCAGAAGTTATTTTTAATTGGAATTTTATATACCCTTTGATCACTTTCACTCATTTTTCCATACCCTCTGCTCTGTCTCTGACAACTACACCAATCTATTGTTTCTACAAGCAATTTTTTTAAGATTCCACATATGAATGAGATCATACAGTATTTGTCTTTCTTGTCTGACTTATTTCACTTAAAACAATATTCATCTACATTGTCATAAATAGCAAGATTTCATTCTTTTTATGGCTGAATAATAATCCTCTGAGTGTGTGTGTGTGTGTATCTCATATTTTCTTTATTGATTCACCTATCAATGAATACTTAGGTTGCTTGCCTGTCTTGGCTACTTAAATAATTTTGAAATGAACAGGGGAGTGTAGATATCTTTCTGAGACAGTGATTTCATTTCCTTCATATTTATACCCAAAATGGAATTGCTGGATCATAGGGCAGTTCTATTTTACATTTTTTGAGGAACCTCCAAAGGTGGCTGTACTAATCTATATTCCCACTAAAAGTGCATTAGGGTTCCCTTTTCTCAGCATCCTCACCAACATGTTATCTCTTGTCTTTTTGATGAAAGTCATTTGAACAAGTATGAGGCGATTATCTCTTTGTTGTTTTGATGTGCCTTTCCCAAATGACTAGTGATGTTGGGCACCTTTTCATGTACCTGTTGGCTATTTGTATGTCTTCATTGGGAAAATGTCTATTCAATTCCTCTACCCATTTTTTAATCAAACTGTTGTTTTCTGTTGATGTGCTCTGTTGTATGTGTTCTTTACATACTTTGGGTATTAACCCCTTATCAGGTATATACTTCGCAAATATTTTCTCCCATTCTGTAGGATCCCTTTTCATTTTGTTGGTAGCTTACTTTGCTGCACAGCTTTTCAGTTTGATGTAGTCTTAATTTTTTTTCCCCCTTTTGTTGCCTTTGCTCTTAGCATCAAATTTAAAAACAAAATCATTGCCAAAACCAATGTGAAGGAGATTACCTCCTATATTTTCTTCCAGAAGTTTAATGGGTTCAGGTTTTATATTCAAGTCTTTTAATCCACTTTGGGTTGATTTTTTTGTGTGTGTGTAGTGCAAAACAGCATTCTTTTGCGTGTGACTATACAGTTTCCCCATCATTTATTAGATTATCATTTCCCCATTGTATATTCTTGGCTCCTTCATCATAATTTAAATGACCACATATAACTCCATCATGTTCTGAAGACAGTATTTCCTACTTCACAAAATTACCACCCCACACCAAACATAAGCAAAAGGGGCTGCCAAAACCATCATCCTAGGCACAGAATAACTTCCTTTACTAACCAGGGCTCATTTTGTCCTCCTGTCACTCACAGTCACCTTCCACCAGCTGCTGAAAGAGCATCCTTTCCCAACCAGGTGGAATCTCATTGTTTAAATAACGATGATATGCGGAACACCAGGAAAATGCATTCTAAATAGATGATCACCTGCATTCTGTTGCATAGGGAAGTCGGTCTTCAGAAAAGGTTGCCATCATGAACCAAAATTTTTGGCTTATAACTCCAATTGTGAAAAGAATAATAGGGTACTATCCTATAGAGTCTGGGCCCTGGTCCAATGACAGAAAAACAGAACTATAGTGTTCCCCAATAACACAGCTAAATGACAGTCAGTCCTTTCTGAATCTTAATGTCATTCCACATGAAAAAAAAGAATGCCAGAGAAAAATGGTTCCATGACAATCCCTGGGTTTATGAGTAACCACAGTACTAAATATTTACAAACCAGAGAAAGTGTACAGAGGGTCCATCATTCTGTAAAATCGTGCTTGCCACAACATTTGTAATAAAGAAATGCTCTACAAGGCCCCATGTTTAGGGCAATGATTTGAACAAAGCCTTTGTTTTATCATTTCCAATCTCCTTTCAAACTGGAGCCATCTTTTGATTTAGAATATAAAAGCATCAACAAGGAGACATTTCTTCTTTCTTCAATGTCTCATTTAATCATGAATATATATATATATATATATTTTTTTTAAGGTTTTATTTATTTATTTGACAGAGAGAGAGAGCACAAGCAGGGGGAGTGGCAGGCAGAGGCAGAATTCTGCAGGCTCCTCTCTGAGCAAGCAGTCTGACATGGGACTCAATCCAAGGACCCTGGGATCATGACCCGAGCTGAAGGGAGACCCTTAACTGACTGAGCCACCCATATGTCTCAATCACTGAATATATGTGTATGTGATCATTTTTACATATGAGTGAGACACAGGAGAATCAAAGCTGTAAATGGCCCTTTTTGATAAACAAAGATGAATGCAGTATGGCATTCTTTTTTATGTGTACTAATTGCACAAGTACTACAGGACTGTCATCAAAAGTTTTAAATAATGGTAAGAAAAAAAAGAAAAAATTAAAATTGCCACAGATTAAGAGATATTCACTATCTGATTTGGGGAAGTGACATTTATCTTCATCTTTGCTCATGCAGACATTGACAGGATTTTTCTTTCCTTTTTATTGAGATATAATTCACATTCCATAAGGTAGTGCTCTTTAAAAAAAACAGTATTGAGATTTCATCTATATTCAATGAAATCTATTTTTTATCCCTACATTCTAGGGTACTTTACAATTTAGAAAACGTGATAATCCCGAAGATCTCTTATACCCAGCCCTTCCTCCCCATCTGGCCACTGTCCGGTTATGGCCCCCGACACCTGTCCCTGGGCTACTTCCTGGTCTCCTCTCCTTTAGTTTCACCTTCCCCAATCCACTCTCTATACTGTCATTCATGTGGTCTTTTTAAATTCACCAATCTGAGTCATTCCTTACTGAACCTTCTTTCATAGGGTTCCGTCCACTGAATTGTTGCATTACCTCTAGTACTGAATGTCTTGCATGGCAGTGCACCTCTTAGGGTCTCATCCTTTTGGCTTCCCACACATCAGGCCTCTGTGAATTCACAGTGCTATTTTGTCTGTTCCATCTGAAAAATTCTGCTTTTCTTTCAAGCTAGTCTCGCCTCTTCCCCCACCTTTCCAATGTCCCAAGCAAACTACACACTTCTCCCATAGGCTCACTTTCTCAGTACACACTTCCCTTATAGCATCTTACAAACGTCTGCTTCATTGTTGCTCGCCCCAGCTGACTGCAGCTCTCATAAACTGGAGACGAGGTCTTTTCAGGTTGCTATATATAGCTGTACTAAGCATGTGGCATACAACAAAGAGCCGATAAAAGCGTTTGTTGAATAGATTAATGTTTTCTCTCCAGTTGTACTGAGGAGTAATTAACAAGTATAATTATATATATATATTTAAAGTGTACAACATGATGATTTGATATATGTATACATCGTGGAATGATTACCAAGGTCAAGATCATTAGCACAGCTGTTACCTCATACAGTTAACTCTTTTCTTTTTTGTGGTGAGAATGTTTAAGATCTAGTCTCAGCAACTTTCAAATATATAATACCATTAATAATAACTACAGTCACTATTAGATTCTCGGAACTTATTTTTCTTACAACTGATAATTTTTACCTTTTGGCCTACATCTTCCCATTTTGCCCCCATCCTCAGTTCCTAGCAACCACCATTCTCTTTGTTTTTATGAAACTGACAGCCCCCCCACTTAGATTCCACATATAAGTGAGATTATACAATATTTTCTTTCTCTGTATGGCTTATTTCACTTAGCATAATGCCAGCCAGGTTTACCTATATTGTCAAAAATGGCAGAATTTCTCTCTTTTTTATGGATAAAATGTTCTGGTGTGTGTGTGTGTGTGTGTGTGTGTGTGTGTGTGTATCACCTTTTCTTTATCCATTCATCTGTTCATGGACACTTATGTTGTTGTTTCCGTATCTTGGAATTTTCATATTACATCATATTATTTCATATTATTGTAAATAATGCTACAGTGAACATGGGAGTGCAGATATCTCTTGGATAGTCTGTTTTCCTTTCCTTTGGATATATATCCAGAAGTAGAATTGTTAAATCATATAATAGTTCTATTTTTCATTTCTTGAGGAACACCCCTACTTTTTCCTTAGTGGTTGTACCAGTTTACATTCCCAGCAAAAGATCACAGAGATCCCTTTTCTCCACATGTTCACCAGCATTTTTAATCTTATCTCTTGTCTTTTTGATAATAGCCATTCTAATAGGCATGAGGTGATACCTCACTGTGGTTTTGATTTGTATTTCCCAATTAATGATGTTGACGATCTTTTCATGTACCTGGTGGTTATATGTATGTTTTCTTTAGAAAAATATTTATTCAGATTTTTTGTCCATTTTTAAATTGAGTTATTTGTTTTTTTGTTTTGTTTTGTTTTTGCTTTTGGATTGTATGGATTCCATAAATATTTTGGATATTAACCTCTCATCAAACATGTGGTTGCAAATATCTTCCGTAGGCTACCTTTTCATTTTGTTGATACTTTTCCTCTGCTATGCAGAAGTGTTTTAGTTTGATGTAGAATGCCTTTTTTCTTTGTGTTGTCTTAAGTTTAAGACATAAAACTTACATCTTTAATCATTTTAAGTTTTGTGTATGGTGTAAGATAGGGGTTCAGTTTCTCCAACACCATTAACTGAATTTTCCCATTGTATATTCTTGGCTCCTACATCCTAAATAATTGATCATATACACATGAGTGTCTGTTATACGCCACTAACACACTGTTTTGATTAGTGCTATAGCTTAATACTATAGCTTGAAATAAGGAAGTGTAATGTCCTCACCTTTGTCCTTAGTTCTCAATATTGTTTTGGCTATTCAGGATATTTTGTGGTTCCATACAAATTTTAAGATAGTTTTTTCTACTTTGGACAAAATATCATTGAATTTTGATAGAAATTGGATTACATCTATAGATCATTTTGGGTAACATGTACATTTTCACAATATTAAATTCTTCCAATCCATGAGCATGGAATATCTTTCCATTTATTTGGGTATTCTTCAATTTTTTTCATCAGTGTCTTATAAGTTTTCAGTGTACAGGTCTTTCACCTCCTTGGTTAAATTTACAGTTAAATAAATCAGTTCAATTTCATTTAAAAAGTCTTTTATTGTTTCTATGGTGTTGTAAATGGGATTGTATTCTTAATTTCTCTTTGAGGAACAGTTCATTGCTAGAATATAAAAATGCAACATTTTTGCTTTTTTGTTTTTTAAAGTAGGCTCCACCTCCAGCCTAGAGCCTAATGTGGGGCTTAGAACTCATGACCCTGAAATCAAGAACTGAGCTGAGATCAAGTGATGCAGAACTGACTGAGCAATCCAGGCACTCCTGCAACCAATTTTTGTATGTTGATTTTGCATCGGCAATTTTACTAAATTCATTCGTTACTTCTAGCAATTTTTGGTGTAGTCTTCAGGGCTTTCTATACATAATATCATATCATTTGCAAACATATAATTATTTCTTCCTTTCTAATTTGGGTACCTTTCTTTTTCTTGCCTAATTATTATGATTAGAATTTTCAGTACTAAGTTGAATGGAAATAACAAGAGTGGTCATCCTTGCCTTGTTCGTGATCTTAAAGGAAAGGCTTTCAACTTTTCATCATTGAATATGAGATTAGCTCTGGACTTGCCAAACATGGCCTTTATTATGTTGAAGTACCTTCCTTCTATAATTTGTTGAGAATTTTTAATCATGAATGAATTTTTCAAATGCTTCATCTGCATCTACTGAAATAGTTTTATAATTTTTAATCCTTCATTATGTTAATGGCAGATCACATTTAATGATTTGGGTATGTTGAAAGATTTTTGCATCCCAGGGATTAATCTCACTTGATCTTGGTGTATGATCTTTTTAATATGCTCTTGAGTTCCATTTACTAGTATTTTGTTGAGGATTTTTGCATCTGACATCATCAGGGATATTGGCCTATAATTTTATCTTCTTGTGGTGCCCATCTTCTTTTCTTTTTTTATTCGGCTATAATTAACATAGTGTTATATTAGTTTCAGGTGTAGAATGCGCATCATGATAAATGTACTCTTAATCCTTTCACCTACTTCACCCATCCCCCCCAACCACCTCCCTGCTGACAACCACTAGGTTGTGCTCTATATTTAAATCTGGGTTTTTGTCTCTCTTTGTTTATTTATTTTATTTCTTAAATTCCACATATGAGTGAAATCATATGGCATTTTTCTTTCTCTGACAGACTTGTTTCACTTAGCATTATATTCTCTAGGTCCATTTACGTCATTACAAATGGCAAGATTTTATTCTTTTTATAGCTGAGCAATATTCCACTGTATATAAGTATATGTATATTGTATATATGATACTTTCTTTATCCATTTATCTATTGAGGGACCCTTGGGTTCCTTCCATATTTTAGCTATTATAAATAATGTTGCAATAAACATTGGGGTGATTTATCTTTTCAAATCAGTGTTTTGTTGTTGTTGCTTTTTACAATTATCTGGTGCACTTTATCAACTGTGGGAATTTATGTAGATAACTAACAATTTAACAAATGTTTAATATTTAACAAAACAGCCTTTATGTATATTTACTTTACTTTGTCCAACCAGCGGAAGCTTTCAAAGATAGTACCTTTGGAAAAAACCTTTTTATATTATTCTATTTTATGTCCATGAAAACTTGAGAACTCAAGTTTATAGAGTTTGGCAACATTTTAAAGACATATTTATCTCCTATTTTATTTTCTTTGGATAAATACATAGTACTGGAGTAACTGGCATATGGTAATTCTGTTTTTTATATTTTGAGAAACCTCCATACTGTTTTCCACAGTAGCTGTAAGAGCTTCATTCCCACCAACAGTACACAAGAGTTCCTTTTTTTTCCACAACCTAACACTTGTTCTTTCTTGTATTTCAGGTTTTGGCCATTCTGACAGGTGTGAGGTGATACCTCATTGTGACTTTGGCTTGCATCTGCCTGATGATTAGTGATGCTGATCATCTTTTCATGTGTTTGTTGGTTACCTGTATAACTTCCTTTGAAAAATGCCTACTCAAGTCCTCTACCCATTTTTTAGTTGGATTATTATTTGGTGTTGAGTTGTATAAGTTTTTTTTATATATTCTGGATATTAATCCTTACCAAATATATCATTTGCCAATATCTTCTCCCATTCAGTGGGTTGTCTTTTAGCTTTATTGATGATTTCTTCCACTGTACAAAGTTTTTCATTTTGGTATAGTCCCAAGAGTTTGATTTTGTAGTGCGCATCTTTAAAACCACACCATGTCACAGACAGGATGAAATTATTACTCCCATTTTCCACATGGAAAAACTAAAGTACAAGGTGATTTCATAACTTTTGTTTTACAAAGTTCTAAGTTCAAATTCTTTCTGTGGGACCAAAGCCGGCCTAAGCTGTTGTTAGGATGGGGAAACTCAACCTAATATCCTGGCTCTCTTCCAAGCTTTGTGTGGCAATTACATCTATGCCTTGTCAATCTGCATGGGGCCACCACATGCAAAGCTTGCATTCTGGTGGGGATAGCATTGCTTAATGTCCCATTAAATGACTAAAGTTCAAACCCAGATCACTTCCATATCCTAAGTCTCTCTTTGCCCTCATCTGTGTAGGTGGGGTGCCCTCACCCCGCCTCCTGCTTTCTCAGTCATCACGCTAAAGCTCTAATGATCCCCTTTGGTTCAGCCCCCTATACCTCTTTTTGGTGCTGAGCCCTTCCTTCTCTCTCAGGGCCAGAGGGGCACAAAGACTGGATAGGATCCTTGGAAGACACAAAACACTGGCCTCCACTGTCTGATCACACTGGCTTTCCCTTGGACTAGAACCAAAGACATTATTTCCCAAAAATCAGGAGGCAGAATGAATAGAGTTCCTTCCAAAAGGAGAAATGCCCAATACATTTCTCTCCCTGCGAAGTTATTTTTAGTTCTTCAAGTGTCTCTGAATCCAAACAGTTCAAGGAACTGCCCAAGTTCATAGTTTCAACACGTTCCAACTTTGACAAAATACATTACCTCATGCAGAAATAGATCCAACCAGTCCTAATTGTCTTGTGGACCCACAAAGCCAACTCAGAAATAGGATCTTTATCAGTCCTGGCAGTGTCTAACGATGATTTCTAAGTACTGGTGGCTCCCTCAGCAGTGAGTATCAGGACGAACAGCAGGGTTTGGCTTTGTACTAGATGGATAATCAATGAAGAAATAGCAGAAACAATTATCAGTGCAATACGACTTCCAAACAGAAAATAAAGATGGAACATTACAGAGAAATCTGAACCTTCAAGTAAGTACACATCACAAATCTACACAAGCATCCTCAAGAGCTTATCTGGCCTCAGCCTGGGTTTCAAAACAAACCTCCTGCCAAAATTTTCAAAGAATCCTATTATAGGAAGAGAAAAATTCTTATGAAGGATGAAGTAGGAAAAAGAGTCATCTGGCTTTTAACAGCTGTTTTATAAACTGTTCTCATCCAAAAGATACACATGTAGGAAAATTAAATAAGGGCTAAATCCCACCATGAGTCACAGAGAAGTGAAAAGGGTAAATCATGACCTCAGGTATCCCTGAAGCCAGTGGGCAAAGTGGAAGGCAAAGGTAACAACTTCAATGCCTAATGGCCAAGACCAGGAGTGAGAGAGAGACGGTTCTGCACGGACTCCATAGGTATGGGTAATGAGAAGTAATCTGACAATGAGGAGAGCTCCTCTCTATACATAATCCTTTTATTATGCTCAAGGATATGGAATTACACATTCTGACTTGCCTCAGCATTCATTTATTCAATATAAATTGAGTTGTGGGATTAGAAATGTGGAGGGACATAGCTCCTGCCTGCAGACAGCTGTCGGAGCAGAGGAGAGTCAAAAAACAGGGTACAATGCAGCATGTGCCTTCTAGGAGAGGCTGAATCAGCGAGCCCTCTCCCAGGGAACAGAACCAGTAGAAAATGAACACATGTATACATGTGTGTGCATGCATACACACATTTTCATACAAGTGCCTATATCTGTATCTACATATACACATACACACAGAGATACACACACACACATACAGAGAGAGAGATTTATTTCCAGGAGCTGACACAATCATGGGCTGGCAAGTCCAAAATTCCTACTGTAGGCCTGCAGAGCAGAAACTCTGAGGCAGGAGTCCACATTGTAGCCTTGGGGCAGAACTTCTTCTTCCTCAGGAAACCCTCAGTTTTGTTCTTATGGCTAGTAAAATTATTTGATGAGGCCCATCCAGATTTTAGGGGATGATTTCCTTTACCTAAAGTCAACCAATTATAGGTATTAACCACATCTATAAAATATGTCCACCGCAGCACCTGGAGCAGTGTTTTAGGGAATCACTGGTACCTAGCCATGTTGACGCAGAAAACTACCACAGGGTGGGGGGTGGTGGTCTGGGGAGCTACAGGAGAATAAGGATGAACTCTCACACTTGAACTGGTGTGTGTGTTGGGAGGGGATGTAAAAACAAGTAAGGCTTGTCTGAAGGAAGAGCTACTGGAGACTGAGAGGTTGGAAAGCCAGTAAAGTGGTGTGGGAAGGGCCAACTGCTAAAGTCATAGGCAGGAAGCAAGGGGGCATGTGAATGGGACCCCCAGGGGCCCAGAGCCAGCCCCAGAGGCAGAGAAGTGAAGGTGTTGGAGCTGTGCACCACAGTGTTGAACACAGATTGAGAACTATGTGCCAGACACCACTCAGTGTAGTTTACATGCATTCTTTCTTTGACTCCTCATAATATAGGAGGGAGGTACGCTACTAACCACCTTTTGCTGATGAGAAGCTGGTCTACAGAGAGGCCAGATAAATTCCCAAGGTCACATAGCATCTAAGCATATAGGTAGAATCCTAACCCAGGCCTTCTAATTAAGAGTCGCTGGGTTATAGAAGGAACTAGGTACAGATGGAGAAAGTGCTTTAGATTTGGATAGAAACAGGAAAGAAACAGCATCAAAGAGGCTTTCCAGAGAGTGGTGGAGGCTTAGAGTAGCCACTGTGGCTAAAATGGGGTGAGAGAGGAAAGGAGGGGAACTACAGCCACAGATAAGCATAGAGAGCAAAGATTTCAGAGGCCAGCCCCTTCCTGGTGTGCCCATAGGTGGGAGGTGTTAGTGTGGAATTGAAATTTACTGGAAGCACATAGGCAAGGAACCAAGAAGACAGGGACTGCATGGGTTGACCACCGGGGCTCCCAGGAAAGGGCAGAATTTAGGTTGAAGAAGTCCCAGTGCTATGACTTCCCACCAACCTGACTTTGGGCATTTAGAGAGGGGGGAAAAAAAAAAAAAGCAAGTGTCAACATTAGTCACATGCTTAACTATATCCGCACCACCCCCCCCCAGCAAAACACAGCTCTTGCTCTGAAAGGAAAAAGAATCCCCTTTCTTATTTAGGTATCCCTTTGCCAATCCAGTTGAGGGACATCAATGTTGTATATTTCCCACAGGCTCTATTTTTGTGGATCACAGGCATTAGTAAAGGAAATTTCGCTCATTTTAGTCTATTCTGTTACTCTGCATAGGAAGTACAATGAGTAATCTAAGTATTGTCTTCCCCGCCCCCCACCCCCCCCAAACCCCCCAACCCCTGCCTAAGCTTAACCAAAAAGAAGCCCTCTGGATTTAAAAATCCATCCTTAAAGAAGGTTTGCCATTTAGTGGCTTTATTTCGCTGGGTGATTTTAGAGCTTCTCATATAAAGCTATTAGTTCTCACAGTGTCAGTTCACATGTTACCTCCAGTCTCCTGAAAGCCCTAGTGTGCTTCAGCAGAGAAAACAAAACATGGAGCAACCTCATGAAACACTCTTCTTGTAGAAACAGCACAGCACTGTTCTCAACAATCCAAGTGTTTGTATTTTTAAATAGAGTAGGTAAAAATGAAAACATTTAGATTCAACATTTCTTCTAGCACCTTAAGAGCTATAAAATTAATGTCAGATTTGTTCTTCTTGTCAGCAGTGATACGTTGCTTGGCAACCCCAAGTGTTTCTTGGGTTGAAACGCAAACTACTGGAGCAGCTACTCATGTTTAAATCAATGAAGCTGCTCAAGAAGCTGAATGAGATGCTTATCACAGACCCACATCTCATATTAAACAGAATATTTATAGGTTAAGCTGCTCCCACTATTAGATGTAATAATGGTGCCCCAGTCACCCTACACACTCTTTCAAAGTCATCAAAATGACATACTGGCCCAGCTGATCAAGTTTTCTACATCCTCAGTAGCTACTATATCACTGGCTCTCCCAGATCATTTTGTTAATTGTGTTAAAATACACATAAAATTTACCATCTTAACCATTTTTTAAGGGAGATGTTCAGTGGTATTAAATACATGCACATTGTTACGCGACCATCACCATTATCCATGTGCAGAACTCTTCTCATCTTGCAAAACTGAAACGTTGTATCCCTTCAACAACCACTCCCTCAACCTCCTCCCCCAACCCCTGGCAGCCACCATTCTACTTTCTGTCTCCATGAATTTGACTACTTTAAGTACTTCATATATGTGGAATCACACAGTATCTGTCTTTTTTTTTTTTTTTTTTTGGTCTGACTTATTTTATTTAGTATTTCCTCAAGATTCACCCATGTTGTAGCATATTGCAGAATTTCCATCCTTTTGAAGGCTGAAAACTATTTCACTGTACATATATGCAACATTTTGTGCATCTCTTCCATCATCAATGGACATTTGGGTTGCTTCCACTTTTTGGGTACTATGAATAATGGTACTATGAGCAGAAATATACAAACATACAAATATCTATATATACAAGTATACATATATCTGCTTTCAGTTCTTTGGGATATATACCTGGAACTGGAATTACTGGATTATAGGGTAATTCTGTTATTATGGGGGGAACTGCCATATTGTTTTCCATAGTGGCTGCACCATTTGACATTCCTACCAGCAAAGCAGGAGGGTGCTAATCTTTCCACATCCTTACCAACACTTCTTTTCTGTTTATTTTTTTTCTTAAAGTAGCCGTCCTAATGGGCGGAAGGTGGCTACTGGATTTTATATATCCTTTATCTTTTCATTTCTCTACCTCTGCAGGCACTGTACTCTCTTGTAAGAATTCACATTAAGTGGAATATCTATCCCCTCCTCCACTAATCTATGACCTCCTCAATCACAGGAACCAAGTCATATTTATTCTAAATACCCCTCACTCAAAACAGAAAGCCAGCAATATGGAGGGAGGAGACAAGATGGTGGAGAAGTAGCAGGCAGAAAGCCAGCAATATAATATAAATTTCCTGAATATCTTCCCCACTGAAATATAAATTTCCTGAATATCTTCCCCATTGCTCATTACTAGTGGAACATAGTTTTCAATTATAAATTCACAGGATACTGAGAAAGATCTTGAATTCCAGGCTAAGATATTTACTCCATCAATAAGTACAAACAATTATTGTTATTTCTGCAAAAGTTTGCTATAATCAAACCATTGGGTGAAGTTGTGGTGACCAGAGCACCTAAAGTCAGAGTCTAAATACCTGGCTATGCAGTCACATCTCAGGTGGGGGCAGTGTGTGCCTGGACGTGGATGGCAGCTTAGAGAATGAAGCAGAAGCAACCAGGGGAGAACCAGGACTGTGTTCTGAGAAACTACAGTTTTATTCTGGAGGGGAAACGTCCAGTTTAACATAGAGGGTCTCAATTTATGATTCAAAAAATATATTTTTCCTATTTTTTAGTTTGTGAATATTAAAAGTAGAAATACTAATTTGGGATGTTAATAAATGATAAAACCTCAAAGTGAGAAGAAACAATGGAAATTGAAACTAAGCACGTGATGTATCACAATGCAGTTAAAAATCCATGAAAAACAAGAACATAGATTTGGTAAATGATACAAACAAGAAACAATCATTAAATATTAAGTCAGTGAAAGGAAACGAAAAAGATACTCATTAGAGAAACAAAATCAATGAATGCTGATTATAAACTTAAATGTTTCAAGTATTGATAGAATATTAACATAAAACAGGCATTAAACAACTGAGTCATATGAGAATCAAAGATAAAGAAAATAGGTCAGAAATGATCATTTTGATCCTTAACCACGTTTTTCTAAAATTACTTCCAATTTTTAAACATTTATGTAGCACCTAGAATACAGCAGGAATGGAATGAGCCACTGGGGACATTGCTGAGCCAGCAACTGGGAAGCTGACAGTCCAGCCAGAGGACCATCAAGTACTGGCCACAAAAGCTCCATGTGATCAAATCCCTGTGACAGAGCTTGAAGGGACTAATGGAAAGAAACAGCAATATGAGTGGGGACGTGAATTTGTTTTATCTCAACAAAGTGTCATCATTTAATTTCTTTTCTCTGTTTCTGATGGTTAGGCAGATGGAAGTTTCAACTCCTATCAGCATCTCCAAAGAGATAATTAAAGAGCTGTGTTTGAAGCCTGATTCTTTACTAACTTACCTATCTCCTTTCTTCAGCTAGGCACTGAGATTAATAGAAGTGGAAATACATGAAGTGGATTGTAGACATTATAAAAACATGATGTCTTGTTTCAATGAACAGATGCCACTGAGACGGGAAATAGAAGGAAGCTAGATCTTTCCAAAGTTGCTACAAATATGGATGTGAAAATTATGTCTTGCACTAAATAACAGGAAAACATATTCTCAGTTTAGTGATCAGCAAGTGAGAGGAAATGTGGCTGTAGGCGGTGACAACCCGGAAGGGTGAAGGCCAACTTGGACACCCTTCCTCACTAACTTCTCTGCCCATTCCGTCAATCCAAAGACCACTATCCTCTAAGACCAAGATAGCTTGGTGCCTTCTGCCTCCAAAAAGCCTCATCTGCTTAGCTAGGACAGTTGCTGCATTCTATTGAGTCTTTGCCCCCACAAGGCAAGGCCCCTTATCAGGGCAAGGACTCAATTCAGGGGAAACTGTGGCATCAAATGAGTACGAATCTATGCTCAGAATATATTTGTATAATTTAGTCATATTTGAACTACAATTTATAGCTTCTGCCCCCCAAAGATCCCCCAGTTCATGCTGTCCTTCCCACGACACAATGGAGAATGAGGTTTGGGCAGGTTTGTGGAGTGGGGTCTCCTCCATGGAAGTTCTGTGCTGTTTCCATGCTGCAGTATTAGCATGAACTACACCATGTGTGGAATCTAAGATTATTAGTACAATTCTTTATAAAATTTCCCATATTTACCTATATGACATGCCTGTACAAAATCAATCTATATATAATTCCTTACCTAAAATTAATTTTACACAAACAAGTCTTTTCTTAAAAAAAAAAATGCAACATAAATACAATCTCTTTAATACCTAGCCCTCAACTACTTGTATTTCTGCCCCATTACTCAAGGACCTAGCACAGGATGAAAGCAGTATTTAATATTTCTCAATATTTCTAGCGTTTTGTTTTGTTTTGTTTTTTTAATATGAGAGCAATCGGAGACATTTTCAGGGATCATGCCTGACAATATCTGAACCTGAACTGAGGTAGTTTTCTTAGGGATAAGTGCAAGTTATTTCTTATTGATGTCTCATAAAATATCTATATTGTTACCTCTTGAGAAGTAATAAGGAATTATGGGGAATTTTATCGTCACTGAAATAACATTCCCTTGAGAAATAGAGAAGGATGGGAAAACCTCAAATACTCTTACATTTCCTTAGGGAAGTGATGTGGTATTTTGTTCCATGCACTGTCTGTTCCAGAAGATGACATAACTTATAAAAGAGGCTTTTATCAAAGTCTTCTCTGAACATATGCAGCTTCTGCTTTTTTCTTGCTATATTAATTATTTTATACAGCCTGCTTTCATCTTTTAATTTTTTCAGAATGTTGTAGAGATTATTTCTGCCTCACTTTGATCTCTGCTGCCAGAAGCACCTGAATTCTATCATAGAAGGAATTATAATGCACAGCAGGCCCCTGGGGGGCATCAGGCCAACCTTAGGTGACAAACACCCCCTCACTTCACACTGAAATGTGAACTCCCTCTCAAGTCCCCAGCAATCCGGAGTCAGTTCACACGTTAGGGAAGGGGTTTTCTTTATGTCCTTCTTTTAAAGACGTGGTATATTTCTCTCTTATCTTCTCTTGTCTTTTTTTCTCTTCTCATTTCACTTGCCATGTTTAGAAAATACAAGTGAACAAACATTTTTAAAAGTTTCCAGTAATCCTATTAACATTAAAGTTGAAATGAATCCAGGCATTTACATTTTTTATTGAGATAGAATTGACATTAACATTGTATTCATTTTTGGTGTGTAACATACTGAATTCATAAATGGATGCATCAATAAATGGTCACCACAGTAAGCCTAGTTAACATCCATCACCTCACATAATGAAATTTTTTTCTTGCGATGACAACTTTTAACATTTACTCTTTTAGCAACCTGCAAATATACGACACAGTACTGTTAATTATCATCGCCATGCTTTATACTTACCTTTGTTTCATTAAAAAAAAAAGGTTCATGCATACATATTGATTTGATTTTTTCCACTTAAATTATCTTGGATATTTATGAATAAATATGTATTTATAACAACACTTTCAAAGTTTTCATGGTATTCAACGATAGGTATGTATATGCTTTGTTTAGCCAAATATTCTTTAGTTGTTATAATATTTTGCTGCTATAACAAGAATGAATGGATATGAAATACATAGATATATCTGTTGGACTACTTCCTTAAGATAAATGCCTTAAGTGGAATTGCTTGAAACAAGGTATTCATGATATTATTATTCATGATATTAAATATTTTAAATATTATGAAAGTACCTTTCTTAAATACTACACCAACTTGTGAATTCAATATCAGGGTATAAGGCACCCAGTTTCACAAACTTATTATTACTCATGTCATTCTTTTCAATCATTATCAGCCTAATAACAGGAAAATGATATTGTGTTTAACTAACTTATTTTATCATATCAAAAAATTAAAAGTTTGTTGGTTATTGGCTTCACTTTTTTATGAATGTCCACTTATGTTCCCTGCCCTCTTTGCTACTGAACATGATTTATTTATCTGTTTATTTATTACTAATTTACAAGAGTTCTTTAAATAGTAGGGATAATAATCATTCTTCACAATGGTTTATAAGTGTTTTCCACTTTACCGCTTGCCCCATAATATTTTTTATCATCTATAGAGGTTCTTAATTTTATTTGGACTAAAAAATTGAAAAGAACTCTCTTTTTATATAGATTGAAGTGACTCAAATGTTCTTTTAATCTTTTCCTGTATGGCTTCTGTTTTTGGTGTCATGATTGAAAGAACTTTCTCTACCCTTAGGATTACACAAGCATTTGCCTGTTCTCTTCTAGTGTTCTATTTTTGTTATGTTTATACTTAGGATTCATCTTGAAGTTATTTGTTGTGATATGATAGGTATAGAGATCTAACTTCTTTACCCAATTCTACTTATTCAAAAATCCACCTTTTCCATACTAAATATATAGCATATATAAGGGGTATAGATACTGTATATCTACTACATCTAACTGAAGAGACTGACTAACTGAGTGACTGATCTGGGTTTATTTCTGGATCTGCTATCCCACTCTTCCGAGATGACTATTTATATTTTAATAATTTCAAATCTTTCAAAACATTTTTTTATTTTTAAAAGATTTTATTTTATTTATTTATTTTAATTTGTTTATTTAATTTAAATTGTTTATTTAAAGTTATTTAAAGATTTTATTTATTTATGTGTTTATCGGACAGAGAGAGCACACGCAGGAGGAGGATCAGAGGGAGAGAGAGAAGCAGACTCCCCACTGAGCAGGGAGCCTGATGTGGGGCTTGATCCCGGGACCCTGGGATCATGACCTGAGCTGAAGGCAGCCGCTTAACCAACTGAGCCACCCAGGCGCCCCACCTTCAAAATATTTTGAAGATTTTACTTATTTATTTATTTTATTTAGAGAGAGAGAGAGAGAGCATGCAAGCAGGGGAGGGGCAGAGAGAGAGGGAGAGAATCTCAAGCAGACTCCACACTGAATGCAGAGCCTGATTGCAGGGCTGGATCAATCTCATGACCCCGAGATCATGATCTGACTCTTAACCGACTGAGCCAGCCAGGCAGCTCACTTTCAGAACACTTTAAACTGGAAGGGCAAGTGCATCTTCATTAATTTTCTGTTTTAAATATTTTCTGGTAATGTTCGTTCAGTTTTTCTTAGAGATGAATATTAGAATGCGTTTGTTCAGTCCTACAGGGAATTATCATTGCCACTGTGGGTAACACACCCCTTGGGTGAACAGAGGGGGAAGGTGTCCACAATCTTCTGACAGAACGAAGTTTTGCCATCCAGGAACAAGACATGAGCCTCCATTTATTCAAATCTTCTTTTCTATCTCTCAGCACCACTGTAGAATTTCCTTCACATATCCGATCGTTTAGTTTACTTTCTGGATTTTTGTCTCTTTGTTATGATAATTCAGAGCTCTTTTTTCCACCTTATACTTTTGGCAGTTACAGAAGAACTTTATTACTTTTTTTATCCTGAAGGCCGCAACTGGCCTCTTTACTAATCAGTTCCGAAAATGTTTCAGTTCCTTTGACTTTCCATGAACGAGATTATCATCACCAAAATGACTGTCTCCTCCTTTGCAGTATTTACATAATGTGACTTTTCTTTGACTAATTGGCTTTGGCCAACATTTTTAAAAACAATAGAAACTAACAGTGGTAATGGTAGATTTCCTTGCCTCACTCTTAACCTTCATAGGAATGATCTGGCCCTCTTCTGATATTTGCTAATTGCATATCTTTATGAAATTGTATCATCTCTTGGGGCTATAACTATAGACTGATACTTTGGATAAAATTTTACACAACCATATGCTTATAAACTAGACAACACACCACAGTGGCAAACATGAGGGTACTTTACAGTATCAGAGTCTGGCCAATCATCAGTCGCAGAGGCAAGTAAAAGCTTTCGAGGAGAGAACACTGAATTAGAAATAAGGAAAGTTCTTTTTGTTTCCGATTTTCCTACAGATTTTACTTAGCTTTTCACATTCACAAGATCATAATATAATTTCTATGTGTCAGACATGTAAGTTTATAAAACTTAATGAAGTAAAGTTTTAAAGTTCAGAAAAGATGTATTTTCAAAATACCACATAAAAGAATATATGAAAACTTTTTGTCATATGTGCTTCTGGAATTCAAATCTTACAACATTAGATCTGTAATTATATCACAGTATACACTAGACTATAGCCCCATACCTTTTTTTAATGAAATACATGTAAGATACAGCAAGAAAGAAAACTCTCAGTATAATCCTACCACTACTTAGATTTTTTTTTATGTTAGTTTTTAAGCTGTTTTTTCCTCAGTTAAAGTGGCTTACTGTATATTCATGCACTGAGACTTGGCACTTTATCCTCTAAGCAATGTTACTGAAAGAACTTAGGTTTTCTTATGTGGGAAAATGTAACATTAGTATTTTAGGGATATAGCTCTGTAATTATTAATTTTTACTGACAGCACTGTGTAGAGACAACACAACTTGTATGTTCTGAAAATGTGATAAAGGAAAACATATGGGAAACATCAAGGTTTTTCCTTACAGTTCTTGAATGAAAATGAGCAAAGGAACAAACTCATGTTCTAGGGGCATGGGAACCCCGAGAACCTTCTGCTCTGGGTCTTAGGGCCAGAGATGCAGAACCCATAAAGCATTTCAGAAACTATGTCCCAGCTCTCACTTTATAGGCAGGACACGGGGCACCAACATGGATCATGAGGTTTGTCCAAGGGGACAGTCCAGCTCCATTCTTACATCTGTGTTCTCCTAGTCACTGTTCCTTCCACCTCACTGCCTTCCCAGAAGTCCCTGAGGAGCACAGAGCCCCGATTTCTATACTTAGCTTTCTGTACACACTTAGATTTCTGTACACCTGCTCATACTCCCACCCTCACTGGCCTCTGGGAATTGCTCCCAGGGAACCACACTGTCAATAGGCTCCCATGCACTGGGGCCAGCTGCGCTCAGCTTCCTGTTGGTACTCGGCAAAGGAAACATCGCGGGAAAGGTAGACTCTAGTCACTGCCAATTCCTGTCATAGGACCTCAACGATGGCCTCTCCCAATTCTTAGACTCAAGTTACTCTTAGACCTAGTGCACCTTTCTCCAGAAGATCCCAGAGCAACATTTAGTGCCTTTTGCCCTCGTGTGCATCATGGGGGTAAGATTTCAGAGCTAATTCCCAGCCCTGGGTCCATGACTAACTCACCCTGGGATGGTGACAAAAGTCAGCTCTCTTCTCCTGACATTCGTCTTCTCCTCCAAATAGTGATAGTGATCACCTGGAGGATACCTAAGCTGCTAGTGTGGACATTCTGGGCTTCTGTGATGGTAAACAAGGAAGAGACAGCAGAGGACATGCGGAGAAGGGAGCCAGCGCTGTGTACTGAGGTGTGCCCAAGGGATATAAAGGACTACCTGGAAAGCATGTACATTCCCTGCAGAAGTAACCAGTCTCTAGCCACTGAGGACACCTTTCCTCGACTGCAGCAACTGCTGGAAACACTGCTTCTTGACCTCTGGCTTAATTAGCATATCTAGTCAGTGAAGCCCATCTGACAGGCTCCATCTGGGCTCGTTTGCCTCCCATAACAAATCTTACCAGTGGCAACGGACGTCTCCTATGTCAGCACCAACTTTAGAGGCCCACCTTGGGGCTGCCAGCTTCTGAGACGTGCTGGGGCTTTTCATTCTCTAATCAAAGGGGTCAGAGTAAATAGGTGTTGGCAGCTGACAGCTGAGGCTGTGTGTGGTGTCGACTCCTCGCCACACACGGTTTCTAATAAAGAGTGCTGGGAAAAAGATTTAAGCCTCAGATTTCTGTCACAGTGGCTGTGGTAAGAGATTCCGGGGTGGTCGCTTTCCCGTCACACTCACATGTGGCCAGGGCCAGAGGAGGGGTGGGGAGCCTTCACTGGGCCTTCGCGCAAACCCGCAGTGAGAATGTATGCATACACACAGACACACCTATATGTACAGGAATATGAGTGAGGATCCCCGGATTAGCGCTGTCACAGTTTTTGGTAGCCAACCTTAACCGGGGAGAGTGTGTCGGGGCGGGCACCTAATACTTAGCCACACCCCCATCCAGTCTCCTTAGCACACCAGCAGGGCAGTTACCTGGAAGGAGAGGAGAGAAAGGCAGCCCTTCCCTCCGCTCTTGGAGCTGCTGGTGGCCCCCCGCTGCCACACAGGGGTGCTTAAAGGGATGGGCCCTAGGCAGGCTCAGGCCAGGGAAGAGCAGGCTTACCCAGTAGTCCTCCTGACTGGCAGCAGGGAGATGTAAAATGCTGTGGCCACAGCCTCCACGTTTCTGTCAGACAAATCCATCCATCTTTACCTCAGACCCACATTAAGAAGCTACGTAAGGAAAAGGTTGTAAAATACTTCATTCTTTGCCCACAGAAATGTCAATACATGGAAAGAGGAAAAAACCACTCAAATTAGAGAAAACATCATGGGCACGGTAAAGAAATGCTTTCACGTGGAAAGGAAGAGGGGGATTTTCAGAACTTATTGGAGAAGTAACCCCCCTTAACAGTACTGCAACAGAACACTTTGCTTTGAGTCAACTTTGAATAGGTACATAAATAAACCATAGACCAGGGGCCCTGATACAAGAAACCAAAATTGCAATGTCTTAGCTATACTGGGAAAGGGATCTTACCAGTTCCTTGGGGAGGAAGAACTAGACATTTATATCAAAACCTACCACATATAATCTAAATCTATTGTATAAATTTAGGGTGAAGAGAATACATAGAAAATGCATCTAATCCAATCTTATACATTTAATTATTCTCAGCACATCTCAGTTAATCTTCACAAAGTTCTGAACTGCTTAAAAAGTGAGTATCAGAACTAAACCCCACAGAGCAGAGATGCTGGAGGTCGGCCAGCAGGTGTGGAAGCAGACTTATGGGAGGTTGGCTCACATTTCGTTTATGCCTTGATGTACTCTAAGTTCAAAATAGCACATTATTCACAGATATCCATACATTAAAACAGTAATGACTCATCAACGACGCTATAACACCCGCTTGAGCTGGTTGAGATCATATTCTGTTATGGCCTCACAACTATTCACTAGAATAAATACATACATCCTGTTGTTCAGCTTAACTTTATGAGACTTTTTTTTTTTTTAAGTCATTTAGAGAGGGGAATCTGGGTGGCTCAGTGGGTTAAAGCCTCTGCCTTCAGCTCAGGTCATGATCCCAGGGTCCTGGGATCGAGCCCTACATCGGGTTCTCTGCTCAGCAGGGAACCTGCTTCCTCCTCTCTCTCTGCCTGCCTCTCTGCCTACTTGTGATCTTTGTCTGTCACATAAATAAATTAAAAAATCTTAAAACAAACAAACGAACAAACAAAAGAGTCATTTGGAGAAAGGATTACATATCACCAAGCACAAATGCCTCGTCTGAAAAACCTGAGACCAAACAAGCGAAGTGGTTTGCATAAGGCCACAGAGCTCCTTAGTAAGAGAGCTGAGGTTAGGGCCCAGTGTCCCCAGGGACCCATTCGGGTCTTTTTACATATCACTACCTTGCTAATTAAAGGGGATGAGAAAATCACAGTGAAATGAATTTTCATATATAATTATGAAAGATGGATTTGATAGAAAGCTACCAAAGATACATTATCTTCAGTGTGTATAAAAACAATCTTTCCAACATTTCAACCAGTTTTCCTTTTGTGTGTGTGTGTGTGTGTGTGTGTCTGTGTGTGTGTGTCTGTGTGTGATTTTTGACAAGCCCAACTAAATTTAAAGGAAAACGAAGAACAATGCTAGGTCTTATGACTCTGGCTATTGGTTACCCCGAAGCATGTGGCTGGGAGGCATGCAGCCTGGTCAAAACCATCCTTACATAACAAAGTCAGGAAGGAACTTTCAATGCCAATGACAAATTCATAAGTGCATACACTGCACAATGACATTCAAACCCCAGCTGGTGAATCTATTTTACTGAAATCACCAAAGGAACCAAAGCTGTCTCATATAAAACCTACATATATGCAACTGTGTAAGAACATTCAACAAAATATGTCAGCTTAGCATCCAAAGTTATCACAGCCACCAGAGAGAAATTTTGATGTCTACTGGTTGAATAGACACATAATAACAGCAGTAATAGCATTAATGGGATCTAGACGCTCTTGATAATGTCTACAATATTCCATTTTAGTTGGTGGCACTTGCTAGCAGATAAAAAATCTATACTTCATTTACATGGTATGTTTCTCTCATATTCCGTCTTATTTTCTATTCAGGCTGCTCTTGTTCAAGAATGTACAATGCAAGGTGCCTAATGTGATTTAATAGTTCTATTATCTGCCCAGAAAATTCCACAGGGTGAGATCTGTATTTCACAGAAATGAAGTTCTCTTTTTAACTTTAAGCACCCACTTAAGAATTTTTTTCTGAACGGCTAAACAATATTTCATTACTAGTCCAGCATCTCTCTTACTTGAAAAATACAAATTTCTGCATCTCAAGAGATCCAAAAAGCTACCTGAACCCTGGGCTTTTGCTTTAGCTCTCATTGTGTCCCCACCTGGTGGGAAGGAAGGGCAGGGGAGCTGCTGAACCGGAAGTCTTCAAGACAACCAGAAAGAGATGGATGGGGCACTGACAGCTCCATATCCCTTTCTTGATTACTCCCCACCACAGATATATTAACTCTGCACCTCATTCCCCGCACTTTCATTCCTTCCTCTCCCCCTCCAGCTTTCTTTTGACCTAATATGTTATCTTTCCCATGCCCCTTTTCCCTTCTAGTTTGGATCCTATCTAACTTTTCCTAGATATAGTGGGATTAAGTTAATATATTTACATTCCATGAAGGTATTCTAAACAAAATGTTAAATTACACATACTCTGCTGTTTTTGTATGTTAAGACAATGACTCTGACCCCCATCATTATGGACGACTTATTCCATCTTCTATGACCTGGTTTTATGATCAGTGCTATAAACATATGAAACAATTAGTTAGGGGTACAGGTAGCATCTGTGGTTTCAGAAAGGTCTCCTCACCCCTAACTTCTACACAAGACTAAAGGGATCAAGTAAGAGATCTTTTATAGTCATTCCAAATCCCAAAGATGTTAGCATCAGAAATATTATTATATCTTTTAGAAAATCCAACGTGATTGGATGGCACTGTCCAATAGGATAGCCACTGGCCATGTGGCTATTTAAAGTCATTAAAATAAAAGGAAATTTAGAAGTCAGTTTCTCAGTTACCCCAGCCATATTTCAATGGCTCAGTAGTCCCATATGACAAGCAGTAGTCCCATATGACAAGTAGTCCCATATGACTGTACCAGGAGCACAGATACAGAGCACGTCATCTTCATAGAAAGCTCTACTAGGCAACAATATTCTAGAGACAGGTGAGGACCCTATTACAAACATGCAAGTATGAAAATCACTTTCTTGCAATAATAATTAGGATTTTTAATTTTAGAAGAAAATTTTACCCTTTTGACCATAGTAGAGAATTTTGTCTCCAGTTCTTGAGCCAACGGCACATTCTTGCCTTAAAACCAGGATTTCTGATGGTCATCCATAGAATCTCTCAGGGCTTGGTACAGCAAGACCAGACAGGGAAGGGGAGAGGCAGAGAGGGCTTGAGTTGCCCTACTACCCTTGTCAACCAGCATCTCTGTTTCCAAGGAGTTGTATTTAAATACCCATTTATGACTCAAAGCTCCTGAGAATCATTCTATATTCCCTCTGGAATTTGAATTGCTCTTACAGTATAACAGAGACAACACATGGGAGAGAAGTGTGATCCACCACATCACTGGAGACAGTCGTAAAATCTGATAGATTGTTTCCAGTACACAATCGCGTTCTCCAGCCTCAAGCTAGCCTTTCCCAGCCCCAAGATTCTCCCTCCACTTCTTATCGATGCACGATGCATACTATATTAATCCAGGTGACCATTACATGCCTTTCTACTTTATGAAATCCCAACTGCACCATGTTTGCTCTTTGCAAAAACCCTACTTTGTAATTACCTGGGACACATGAAGCTATCTCATGTGAAACTCCCTTGTGCTCTTTCCTCTTGTCCAGTTTTTCTCTCCATTCGTCTTTCATCCCTTTCTTTCTTTCTTTCTTTCTTTCTTAATGGTTACCTTTCTGAACTTGTATTTGATGTTATCCCCTCCTGTTTGCTCCAGGAATTACTCTATTCATCATCCTCACGGGCTTTTATCTTTCATGGCTTCTTCATCACTAGAGCCTTCCTCTTGGATCATAAACATTCTTATCTTTGCTTTTTAAAAACGAGGGGGAGGGTGAAACTAACCACAAAACAACTTTCTCTGCTCCTCCACTGGATCTTCATTTTTCTCCACCAAACATCCTAACATTCACATGTTTTCTCCATCCTCACCTGCCTTACCCCCTTGTAACCGGATTCCTGCCTTCATCTGTCTGTTCAAACTAACATCAAAGCTCCCAGTGACTCCTAATCACTAAATCTGCATTCCCACTCTTCTCCATGTTGAGAGGGTCAGTCTGTGCAGCACAGACTGCATTGACTGACCATCTCCTTTCCATGAATGTCTCTCCTCCCTGGGCTCTCCTGGTGCTCCCCCCCACTCGCTGACCATGCCTTCCCTGGTTGTTCCCTGCTCCTGATCTAGACGGTCATGCCCTGCATGTGTCCCATCCCTGTTCCCACCTGAGGGCAGTCACGGCTGCTCTCCTTAATGTCATTCCAGTGTGTATGTAAATCTGGATGAATTTATAGGAATGCTTTTCTGGGACCCTGACATGATGAGAGCCCCTCAGACCCCGCTCCCGAGCCCACAGTTCTGCAAGTGGTGCCCTCATCCTCATCCTTCCTGCCACTCACCCTCACAGTTGCTCTTGACCTGTCAGTTCTGACTCTCTCACATTCAGCCCTTTCTTTTCATCCCTACCACTGACCCCTATTTCGGGTTCCCACTAATCTTCTCCTCCCAACTGCTGCCTGTTATGGGACCAGAGAACCCACTGACATCATGAAATTTATTCTCTTTCTCACTGAAAGCAGAAGAAATTATCAATCTGTGACCCCTGTCTACCGCCTTGAGGAAGGTATTATTACAAGGATCTTTATGAACCTTCCCAGAAGACAGCCTGTGCGTGTTATGGCAATACAAGAAAGCATGTACTGTTGGCAAAGTTCCTGTAAGAAGTCAATATGAGTCTAAAAGTTATGCTCGATTGCTTTTTATTTCTCCTCTGTCACTGTCCCTAGTGGTGTTAAGTTGTGATGGAATGTTACCTCTGACCTATCCTTTCTGTGAAAGCTAAAAGCAATCAAGAGCATGAAAACCCCTGCCCCCACACTTCCCATCTCTTGTAGTCCTTGATGATTAATCCAAGAGGCGCCATATTAGGGAGAGTACAGGGGCAAAAAGGGGACTTCCAAGAACCTCACAGCCCTGCATCTCATAGATAAAAAGCAGGGCAGTAAAACCTTTGGGCTGCTGTTTGTTAGTGTTCTGAAATTTCTGTCTCATATGACAAGGAAAAAATAACAAAAGGAAGGTCTGGTCAGAAGGAAAGCATCCCTAATTTTGGCAGTGCTAAGACCACTCACACCCAGTCTCCCTTGTCCAAATGCCTTGGCTCACAATTATCACAGTAATTGTTCTCAAATACTCTTCTGATTATTCACCACTCAAGAATCGTAAATGGTTCCATAATTTTAACAGAGTGAAATCACAGGATCCTAGCTATTGAGAGCCAAAA